>NC_090450.1:202380799-203588241 GCF_031143425.1 Pleurodeles waltl
ATATTACTTACATCCTAAAGGAGTATATCCTCTGTGATACTTTTGGCATATTGTCACTAAAATAAAGTACCTTTATTTTTAGTAACTCAGAGTATTGTGTTTTCTTATGATATAGTGCTATATGATGTAAGTGGTATGGTAGGAGCTTTGCATGTCTCCTAGTTCAGCCTAAGCTGCTCTGCTATAGCTACCTCTATCAGCCTAAGCTGCTAGAACACCTCTAATCTACTAATAAGGGATAACTGGACCTGGCACAAGGTGTAAGTACCACAAGATACCCATTATAAGCCAGGCCAGCCTCCTACAAGGGGCACCCAAGAACCCAGGAAATCAGATTCCTGCAACCTGAACTACAAAGAAGGACTGCTGACCTACAAGCCTGCAGAGACGACGGACGACGACAACTGCTTTGGCCCCGCCCTACCGGCCTGTCTCCAGATTCAAAAACCTGCATCCAACAGGGACCAGCGACCTCTGAAGCTTCAGAGGACTGCCCTGACCCCCAGGACCAAGAAATTCCAGTGAGCAGCAGCTCTGCTCAAAAACAGTAACATCTTTGCAACAAAGAAGCAACTTTCAAAGACATCACGTTTCCCGCTGTAAGCGTGAGACTTCACACTCTGCACCCGACGCCCCCGGCTCGAGATCCAGAGAACCAACACCACAGGGAGGACTCCCCGGCTACTGCGACCCCGTGAGTAGCCCGAGACGACCCCCCTGGACCCCCACATTGACGCCTGCAGAGAGAACCCAGAGGCTCCCCCTGACCGCGACTGCCTGTAACAACGGACCAGGGGCAGATGTGGCAAACTTTTGCGAGTCGCAAATGGCCCGATTGGCTATTTGCGACCCCGCAAAATCGGAAATGGGATGCAAAAATCCCATTTCCGACTCGCAAAATGCGAGCCGAGCCGGTACCGACTCGCAAAATTTGCAACCCCATTTTGCGACCCGCAAATAGGAAGTCGCAATTTGCGAGTCGCAAACCATATGCAATAGCAACTCGCAAATTGCGACTAGTCGCAAAAAGCCCATTTTGCACTTCCAATTTACCACTAACTCAGAGCAGGTGGTAACCATTACCAAAGTATAAAAGGAGACCCAGAAGGCATCTGGGTTACTCAAGATGTCGGAGATATACCTGATAGCAGTGAGGAGGAGAGCACACGCAGCCCAGCAGAGGAGGAGGAGGAGCCAGAGACAGGAGAAGATTTACAGAACAAGGCAGACAATCTTCCAGCAAACTGAGGAGGAAATATATGACAAATATAGACTTAGCGGTGCAGCTATACTAGATTGAATAGATTTACTCAAACCACAGCTAGAACGCCAGACTGTGCGCGGTTGCGCCATCCCTACGCATGTGCAAATGCTATGCTCACTGCACCTCTTGGCCTCGGGTATCTATCAGGGGGTCATTGCTGTGGCAGGTGGGGTATCCCAAAGTGCACTATCAAGGTTCTTCAGGGCATTCCTAGATGCCATACTCACACACATGTCCCGATACATATACCTACCCAGGAATGAGGCAGAAATTAACAGCACCAAGTTGGACTTTTACCGGATTGCCAACTTCCCCCATGTCATAGGGTGTGTAGACGGGACACATATTCAAATATGCCCTCCTGCAAACCTGGAATATCTGTTCCGCAATAGGAAGTGTACCCACTCACTCAATATTCAGGTGGTATGTGACGCCCATTATGTCATCACTGACATGGTTGCTAAGTTTCCAGGCAATACTCATGACTCCTACATTTTTAGGCACAGTGGGATACACCAACGCCTGGAACGTGGGGAGTTTGGAGACGGATACCTCCTAGGTAGAGCTGAATACACCTTGAAGACATGCACACAGATCAATGTGCAAACCACCCATGCCTTGTTAACAGTGTACGTTTTGTGCCCAACAGGTGACAGTGCATATGCATTACGTCCATGGATACTGACTCTGTACTTAACACCCAGCAATGAATGCGAGAGGCGATACAACAGTGCACATAAGAGGACCAGGAACATCATCGAAAGAACCTTCGGACTGCTGAAAGCAAGGTTCAGATGCCTCCACCGAAGTGGAGGTTCCCTCCAGTATACCCCAATAACGGCATTCAAAATAGTTGTCGCATGCGCTATCCTGCACAACATTGCCACCCGACGTGGGCTACCTCTCACCCCTGAAGACCCAGATTCGGAGGATGAAGAGCAAGAGCAACCACATCACCATCATGGGGATAGGAGCATCGCCAATCAAGGCAGACTGAGACGGGAACACATTGCAAACCAATACTTTGGAAGGTACATGCCAACTCCTACCATACTCACCAATAGAACAAACAGTCCATGTGTTAAGTGGAAAGAACAAAAGATTTAATAAGTGCAAATAAGTAAACTATATACAAGAAAAAACAGTTCAGGGCCTTCAATAGTCCACCTGGCATGGGACACATTGCCATCATGTGCCCCAACCCCAGGGACAGTGTTTAGCTCACACCCTACGGCGGGCTCGGCCAGCCTGGCTGGTACTAGGTGGGTCAGCAGTGCTCTGCCTTGTGCTCCCACTACGTAGCACCCTGGTGTCACCGGCAGAGACACTGCTGACAGTGGAGCCCTCCTCACTGTCTTGTGGGGTGTCACCTGTGCCCCTGGACACCTGCTGTGCCTCCATTAGGTCTATTGCATGGGTGATCTGGCCCAGTCCCCGTGCCACATCACCCGCAAAGTGGCCCATGTCAACCTGGAGGCTGACTGTTCTCCTAGACAGCCCAGTTGTGTTAACTGCCAGCCTAACGATAGAGGAGGCCATCCTGTCCAGGCGTTGCAGCAGCTGGCGGTCCCTGCGCCGTGCACTGTCATTCTGCGTTAGCAGTCCAGCCACCAGTTCGCACATAGACAGTGCAAGGTCACCTGTGTTGTTCCCAATGACCTGCAGTTGTGAATGCACCTGCTGCATGCTGTGGCATGGTTCCTCTCAAAGCGCTGCAATACCCCACTAATCCTCCTTAACTGTTGGTTTTGCAGGCGCTGACCCAGTAGCAGTTGGGCCTCCGTTGGTGTTGTGGAGGGAAGCCCTGACTCTGCCTGCTGCGGTCATCCTGCGTCGCCTGCGCAGCGGTGGAGGCCCTGTAATGTCTGATGTGGCACTCTGGCTTGTACCTGGTGCAGGCTCCAACACCACTGTTGTAACAGGTGTTTCCAGAGAGGGGATGTTGTTGGTGGTGCAGGTGGGAGTGGTGGCTGGTCCTGTTGTCTCCTCTCTGTGCTGGCTGACCATTGGCACCTGGCTGCTTGGGCTGGTGGGGGTGTCTTGTGGGAGACCTGTGGGACATGGGGAACACACTGTCAGTGTCTACTATCAGATAAGAACTTCCTAATAAACAATTGCCTATGAACTGCCTACTTGACTACATTGACCATAATGCATCATTCTGGTGTTTGCTACTCTAAAATGGAGCTATCTTGGTTGTGCATGCCCCTGTGTACATGGTGGGTGGGGGTATGGCATTGATGGGGGTACAAGCATATCACATGGTACTCACCGGTTGATGGTCCGGGCTCAGAGGTGTCCAGTTCTCCAAATCCAGTGACAGCCTCCGGCTCAAGGGTCTCCTCAACCCTTTCCTCCAGGGGTGTGGGTGGTGGTATGGTAGATGGTCCCCCTCCTGTGCCTCTCATCTTCCGGAGCCGTTCTGCTACTCTCTCCTTGGTCCGGGAGCGGAGGTCGTACCACCTCTTCTTTAGTTCTTCCACACTCCGTGGCTGATCCCCAGGGAGTTTACCTTGTCCTGGATATCCTGCCAAATTCGTTTTTTTTCTGTGTCTGGCACAGTGAGGGCTGCCGTGCCAAACAGCTCATCATGGTGCTGACAGCACTCATCTGTTAGCACCTCCAACTCCTTCTCAGCAAACGTGAGCTTCCTTTTCCTGGGAGTGTCAGCCATGGTTGCTGGTGCTCTGTTAGCTGTGCTGCAGTTAAAAAGGGTGTGGTCCTCCCTCCTCCCAGGTATATTTGTAAACTTCCTGGCTGTGATGTCATCATCATGTGCCAGGAAGTGTTTTCCTGAGTGTTCTGCAGTGATTTCTAGAGTGTTCTGCAGCACCTGCTTTCAATTTTCAGCACAGTCGCTATTTGCGACACCCACTCGCAAATTGCGAGTCCGTTTTTTGCGCGGTCGCAAAAAGTGACCTCGCAAACAGCGGACTCGCTATCTGCGGTGCGACTCCGGGTGCAAATTGTCCGCGCACTTTCTACCTGAATTGCAAATTGCGAGTCGCACATGCTCGCAATTTGCGAGTCGCTATTTTTTTCCTACCTACATCTGGCCCAAAATGCCTGGACCAAACACTGCACCCGCGGCCCCCAGAACCAGAAGGAACCAAACCTCAGTGCAGGAGTGACCCCCAGGCGACCCTCTGTCTAGCCCAGGTGGTGGCTGGCCCAAGAATCCCCCCCTGTGCCTGTCTGCACCGCTAGAGTGACCCCCGGGCCCCTACATTGTTTCCTATCTAAAACCCGACACCTGCTTTGCACACTGTACCCGAACGCCCCTGTGATGTTGAGGGTGTGTTTTGTGTGCCTACTTGTGTCCCCCCGTGCTCTACAAAACCCCCCTGGTCCGCCCCGAGGACATAGGTACTTACCTGCTGGCAGACTGGAACAGGAGCACCCCTGTTCTCCATAGGCACCTATGTGTTTTGGGCACCTCTTTGACCTCTGCACCTGACCGGCCCTGAGCTGCTGGTATGGTAACTTTGGGGTTGCCGGAACCCCCACCGGTGGGCTGCCTATGCCCAAGAACTGAGACTTGTAAGTGTCTTACTTATCTCACAATCTAACTATCACTTACCTCCCCCAGGAACTGTTGATTTTTGCAGTGTCCACTTTTAAAATAGCTTTTTGCCATTTTAACAAAAACTGTATATGTTATTGCTCTAATTCAAAGTTCCTAACTCATCTGTGTGGAGTACCTTGCATTTTATGTATTTACTTCAAATCTTGAACTTGTGTTTCTAAAAATAAATTAAGAAAATATATTTTTCTATATGAAAACCTATTGGCCTGGAGTAAGTCTTTGAGTGTGTGTTCCTCATTTATTGCCTGTGTGTGTACAACAAATGCTTAACACTACCCTCTGATAAGCCTACTGCTCGACCACACTACCACAAAATAGAGCATTATAATTATCTAATTTTGCCACTATCTTACCTCTAAGGGGAACCCTTGGACTCTGTGCACACTATTTCTTACTTTGAAATAGTATATACAGAGCCAACTTCCTACATAGGCCCAAAACACTTTTACCCCAGGCAATGTCTATGATGACAATTTTCAGAAACGGCTGCAGCCTGAACCACTGAATAGAATTACACCAAATTTGGCAGAAAGGTAGGTCTTGGTCTAGAAAGAGCCCTTTTGTAATTTAGTTTAAATATTTTCAGTAATTTTGGAGATATTAAAGGTAAAAAAAATATAGATAGCTAAGGGCAGGGATCCCCGAGGGACCCCTCATATGCAAGAAATTGTCCTCAATATTTTTTGTCTGATCTGCAGATCCACCAAAGTGCTCAGGACAGCCCCAGATGTATCTTCGTGAAGTATCAGCACAATGAAAGAAATGCACTCACTCACAAACACCGACCAACCGGCTAAAGGCCATGCGTGGCATGGGGTTGGGTGTCAATGGGACTGGTGTGCCACAGGGCCTGGATGCATGTTGTATTAATGTATGGTAATTATATCTTACTTTATGTTAAAAAAACATGCAAATTCACTGAAAAAAAATAGGTTTTTGGGTTGTTATAGTTAGGTTCACGTTTTACCCACAGAAAAATTTATTTTCCAAAAGGGAACCCATAGCCGACACAATTGGTCTTCCCGGTTGATTCAATTTATCTTTATGGACCTTAGGTAAAAGGTAAAATATAGGGCTCTTTGGATAATTGCATTCTTTTATAATCAAATATATAGACAGTTGCAAGGGCTTGCTATGGGAACTTGCTTTGCCCCCAGCTACGCGAATTTGTTCTTGGGCTTGTGGGAGGAGCAGATTTCCACTGAGATCAGGGAGTTTGTAGAAAAGGTGATTTTGTGGTGGAGGTGCATCGATTATATTTTTGTTATTTGGAGAGGAGATGTGCCATCGGGCTTTAGATTTGTTCAAAGCTTAAATCAGAATGAATATAATTTGAAGTCTGTTGCACAGCATATCAGAACAAACATTGAATTTTTGGATGTTGAGGTGGTGGTAAAGAATAATGTTCTCACTTCCAAATTATATAGGAAACAGACGGCGGGAAACAGCTTACGTTACGCTCGGAGTGCACACGCTTCCAGCTTAGTTAAAATTACTCCCTATGGGGAATTATTAAGAGTACGACAGATTTGTAGTGATATATCAGATTATCAACCTGAATGTGAAATCGCGTGAAAGGTTTAAGGAGAGAGGATATGACATGAAGGTCATCATACAGGCAAAACAAAAGGTGGATCAAATTTGTAGAGAAAATCGATTATTTGAGGTCTGTCCCAAGGAGGAAGGAATGGAAACAATCAGATTTATTATGACTTATAGTAACCAATCCTACAATGTAAGAAATATTTTGAAGATAATCTGGCATATACTGCAGACGGATTCAGTGTTATGTAAATATATACGAGATACACCACAAATCACGTTTAAAAAAAGCAGATCTTTGAGAGAGGATTTATGTCACAATTTTGTGATGGGTGAGCAAGGAAAGGAAACTACAAATATGATGTAATTAGGATTTTACTGCTGCATTCAATGTAAAGCGTGCAGGAACAGTGTAAATTGCAAACAAATAGGAGTGACAGGGACTATGAAAGACCCTGTTATTAAAGGACATTTTAATTGCAACACACCATATTGTGTGTACTGTTTAATATGTCCTTTTCAGAAGATCTATGTTGGTAGCACAATCCATTGTGCCAAGAAAAGGGTATTAGAACATAGAAGAGCTATTAAAAATCATGATAGCAATTATCCAGTAGCAAGACATTTCCATGACAAACATTTTGGAAATGAAAACTTACTTCGGTTTGCAGCGATTGATCAGGTGAAAGCAAACTGTTGAGGAGGAAACAGAGAATGGGAATTATGGATTTTGGAATCGAAATATAAAATAGAATTTGATACACTGATCCCTTGGGGTTAAATTCCAGTGAAGAAATGTGTATACATTTGGGATAGAAAGAAAAGATCTCTAAATATACAAGCCAGTTTGAGATGTACAGTATTCTATTAATTTTAATGTTACTAATATTGGATTTAGGGTTGTGGGTATTTTTTGATTTCACTGATTGGCTTTTTTTATAAGTTATTTGTAATTAGGTGGAAGTGCATTAAATTAAGATGGAGATGTGTGGATAATAAGGATGTAAGTGATTCATATAATGAAATATGGGACATATTTTGAATTTAGTTTTCCGGTTAAAATATACTAAAGGATTTGTGGATACCCAGTTGTATTAAGAATTGTAAAATTGATTTTTTGGTAACATTGAATATGAGTTTGCCTACAGGGGCATGATGGTTACCCAGTTGAATTAAGAATTGTAAAATTTATCTCTTGGAAACATTGAATATGAGTTTGCCCACAGGGGCATGATGGTTTTTCTAAAGAATTATGAAGAACATGACATATTATATATACGTAAGAAAGAGATTAACAAAGTAGATGTATGTATATATATTTATATTCTTACTGGTACATAAAATAAGGATATATAAGAATAAGATCAATATAAAAGTAAAATATAGATAAAATGCACTGTTTCATATATGAAAGAAGACACTTACTTATATGATTAGGAATTACCGCACAACTCCAAGATGGCCTTCACTGTGGGAGTGTTAATACTGAGATGTGGATGTACGTACGTTTTTTATGTTTGATGTTATTAATAGATGTGTTTGCATACCCACTCCATCCGTGACCAAGTCTACGGCCGAAACGCTTTGCAGGGGAGTATTTTCTCCTTAATGCATTTTATTTATATTGACAGCAACTTGGAGGTGTCCCGGCTTTCCTTAAAGTAAAGAGGACATTTTGATATATATATGTTTATGAAGAATCTAGAGAAAAAATTATTGAAACTAGAGGAAGAGATCACCAGTAAAAAACAAAGGAAATTCATATGAGAATTTAAGGACTATCAAGCAGGTCGTATCCTAACTTTCCAACGAAAATAGGATCATATGTACAATGAAGAAATGTCTGAAATAAATGTGAAAGATTTGGAAATGATCAGCAAACCAGTGGAGGAGCAAGAGGAGAGTGATGTTTCGGATGGGAATCTCTCTGATGTACTTGACACCATACTATCCAAAAGTTTAACATCGGATAAAGAAATCGATAGATCGAATTGCTTTAAACAATTTCGACTTTTAAATCAGGGACGGATAGATCAACACAAAGAATCTTACCCTCAGAGGGGCAAAGGACGAGGATTCAGAGGAAGAGGAAAAGGAATAGACAAGCCAAGAAGAGGGGATGTGGGAGAGGACACAAGATCTTTGGGAGTGGTAACCCGCGCCCGCAAGTAGATATTATAAATGTTGTCAATCTCTCCAGTAGAATATTGTCTGCTGTTGAAGAGGATCTCTTATCTCTGGGCCTATCCTTTTGCCCGATGGGTCATTTTATTTATGCTCAAACCAGGATAGATATCTTTAAGTTTATTAGCACACTAAAATTGAAAAAATTGTATCATACGAAGGTTAAGTATAATGAGAAATCAATGACGAAAACAGATTATAGCAATTTATGTATTTCTGATATTGAGGTGTTACATACACTAACAGATTTGTGTGATGGGGTGGTTGCCCATGAAGATCCAATTTTTAATTTGGCAGGATTGGGTATCCCTTTGGATGGTACATGTCCGAGTAATTTCAAACCCAAATCCACTTTCTTACCGACCATTCAATGTGACGCTCTTGATGTTTTTGAACGTGAGATTACTAAACAGCTGAAAAAGTTAAGATATAATGTGAGGAATGTGAAGAACATGAATTTATCAGGTAAACAATGGAAAGCCCTCTAAGATTTGAAAAGAGACCATACCATTGTCATTAGACAATCTGATAAGGGGGGCAATGTAGTAATCCAGGATACCATTAAGTATGTGGCTGAAGGAGTGAGACAGCTTAGCAACAGAGAATGTTATAGGAAAGTGGGTTGGGAAGATGTGAAATTGATGAATGAGAAATATCATGGTATGTTGATCGACTGGAGAGACAAGGGAATGATAGAATGGGAAGAATTCTAATTTCTTAAATGTGATCATCAGAAAATTCCAATACTATATCTTCTACCCAAGATTCATAAGGATAAGGTGAGCCCTCCAAGTAGACCCATAGTTTCGGCTATGGATTCTCTTCTGGAAAATACAATGAAGTATATAGACTATTTTTTGCGTCCTTTTGTTGAGTCAGTACCCTCGTGTGTGAGAGATACCACACATTTTTTGAAAATCATAGAGGGTATTCAATGGGAAGATGACTTTTTATTATTGACCCTGGACGTTACTAGTTTATATACTAGAATAGATCATGACTTGGGGGTTAAAGCTGTTAGACATTTTCTTAGAGCTAGATCGCTATCATTGTTCTTCCATTCAGAAATGTTGTGTGACATGATTGAGTTTTGACTTAAGAACAATTTGTTTATTTTTGACAATCAGCTGTACAAATAAGTGCAGGAGACGGCTATGGGCACTTGTTTTGCCCCCAGCTATGCAAATTTGTTCATGGGCTGGTGGGAGGAACAAGTGTCGGAGAGTATGACTCAATTTGACACCAATGTGGTCTTGTGGTGTCGCTTTATTGATGACGTCTTTGCAGTTTGGAGGGGGGATGAAAGTTCGACTTTGCAATTTGTACACAAGCTAAATGACAATGAATACAACTTGAGATTTACTGAACGTCTTTACCCAAGTCTTATTGAGATGTTGAAATTTCTGTAATTAATAAAAAGGATTAGTTTCCAAATTGTATAGGAAGGAAACAGCTGGGAATAGTCTGCTATATGCTCGCAGTGCGCATCCGACTAGTTTGATATACGGCATCCCTTTTGGTGAATTGTTAAGAGCTTGGAGAAACTGTAGTGATACAGCAGATTTCCATCAAGAATGTGAAGTGATGTGTGAAAGATTCAAAGATAGAGGTTATGGGGTCAGTATTATTGATCAAGCCAGACAGAAAGTGGAAAGCTTGAATAGAGATGATATTTTGTATCATACAAATAAAATTCAGAGAAAGGATAACGATTACATTAGATTTATCACAACTTTTAGTGATCAATCTTATAGAGTACAGACTATTTTAAATAAGAGCTGGCATATATTGCAGACCGATCCAGTTCTGAATAATTGTATTAGTGATAGTCCTCACATAACATTTAGAAGGTGTAGATCTCTCAAAGATGATCTTTGTTGTAATGATATAACATTGAAGGGCAATATTAGAAATAACACAGAAGGAGGATTTTCCTGTTGTATGAAGTGTAAAGCCTGTAAAACCAGCAGTAGCTGTAGGAAACTGAAAATTCCAGGGAGAACTGAGGATTTTGTCATTAAGGGAAGCTTCAACTGTAATACAACATATTGTGTTTATTGCTTAATATGTCCGTGTGATAAGCTATATGTTGGAAGCACAATTCATAGTGCAAAGAAAAGAGTTCTTGAACACAGACGAGCTATTAAGAACCATGACAAAAGCTATCCAGTAGCTAGACAATTCTTCAATCATCACTTTGGCAATGAGAATCTGCTGAGGTTTGTAGTCATTGACCAGATTAAGATGAATAAGAGGGATGGCAATAGAGAGCGACTATTGCGAATCATGAAGTCGAGGTATATAATAGATTTTGAGACATTAGACCCTGTGGGGTTGAACTCCAGTGAAGAGTTGAGTTTCCATTTGGGATAACTGGTATATATTTGTAGAATGTTTTGTGAATTATGGTGTTTTTAAGGGTAGTATTGTTTTTTAGATCAATGAGGATATTATCATGCTCTAAAAAATGTGTTTTTTTGTATATGATAAATTGGGTGAATGGTGGTATCTAATTATGTAATGTGTGTCTTTGATAGTTAGTTTTGGATCTTCAATATTATAGGAGCTTCTTTTGAATATATATGCCCACTTGGGCGTTAATATGTTTAATGCAATTATGGTAAATATATATGATATAATTATGTGACGAGTATTTGTGTTTTTTACACTGTATAATAGAAAATTTGAATATAGTACATGAAATATTGCAGATAAGCCTAAGTTTTGGATTTACAATATTATAGGAGCTTCTTTTGAATATATATGCCCACTTGGACATCATTAAGCTATATGCAATCATGGCAGATATATATGATATAATCATGTGATGACTATTTGTGTATTTTACACTGTATAAGAGAACATTTGAATATAGCACATGAAATGGTGTAGACAAGCCTTTCAGATTTAATGATTTAAGAGGATCATAATGAATATCAGATATGACCTTGATTTGACTCATTATTACTAAAATACTGCATGAATTGTCATCTACTCATGTTAAAAGTGGATATTTTAAGATGGCCGCTGTTTTTGTATTCCAAATGGTGTGTGAGCTGTAGCTTTGTCTATTTTTTATGGTTATGTTTTGATTTGGGCTACTTATTTGCACTGTTATAGCAACATTCTATCCGTGATTAAGGCTGTTGCCGAAACGCGTTGGATGATTTGCTGAATAAACTGGATTTTCGTATATCGGAGGTGTCCTGGTTCTCCTTATATCTGAAGGGGGCATTGGAAGATATATATATATATATATATATGTGTGTATACATATATATATATATAAAACAAATAAATACAAAACATTACCATAAACATACAAATAGTTCTATTTAATACTTTAAATTAAATATACAAACTAAATATAAAACTGTAGTATATGTGCGTATATATCTTTATTTAAAATGTTATCAACATATTTACAATTAAATAAATACAAAAATAATGTTAAAAGTACAACAATTATAATAGGATGCCTATGGTAATAGAACAATTAAACTAATATAACGAATATACAAATTTAATTCAAACTTTTTAAACAAAATAATATGAGCACTAACAACAATACAAACTATTAAAAAATATGATATTAAATAACAATACAAGAACATTCTATAAATACAGTTCAACTAACATTGCATCAAATATTTAACTTTTAAGGAGTTACTTTTCTATTTCCACTCCATCCTATGAAGCAGTAGAGAAAGTGTTTAAACTCGACAGGGGTTAGATCAACTATTCCCACTCCAGTCCAAGAAACAGTAGGGAATGTATTGGACTCTGGAGGTGTTGGATTTTCATGTCCCACTCCAGGGCTGCACAACAACAGGGGAAGTGAGGGGCCCAGCAGGGGTTAGACTTTCCATTCCCACTCCATTCTACACACCAGAACAGAAAATGCTGGATTTTGGAGGGGCTACAAATAAAATACCACCTCATAATCATTTTGTACAAAACATGAAAATAACTATAATCATAAAGAAATAAAACCACATTATAAATAAGAAATATATATTACATCGCATTAAAAAACTAAGAAATACATAATAAAATTAACAAACAAATATAAATATTGTAAATAAAATGTACACCCTTAACTACAAAAAAACAATAAAAACACAAACAAATTACTTGCATAACAAATACAGACATATCTAATTTAAAATATTCCTTAAAGAAAATCTTTTAAACACAATAAATTAAAATACATTCACAAATATTATACTTAATAAAAAATACTATTCATATGTCCACCATTGAAAAAGATACATAATTATCAATTAATCAGTCAGTCAGTTAGAAAATCTTTATTCGGATCTTTGATAGAAAGCCATAAAAGAGCATATGTAAAAAGTTAATTAATAGGTTAAAAAGATAAGAAAAAAAACATCAATAAATAGCAGTAAAATTTGTGTACATAAAATGATCAGTAGTATATTTGGAGCTTCTAAAAAATGTGCATACCTGATCAAACAGTCATTTGGTCAACTAAAGTATTATTTGCAGAACTGTACCTCATAAAATAGCAAATGTGATATATATATATATATATATATATATATATAGATCAGTACAATAATTGGACCCTCTTAAAATTTGCATACCTGATCAGATAATCATTTGGTCATCTAAAATAGTGTTTGCTGAGCTGTGCAAATTTGTAGCAAGGTGCTTAGTAGTTAGAATCAAGATACTTCCTTTCTTTTATCGCTGCAGCAATAAAGCGATACATAGCTATACAGATTATATCAGACTGGAGTAGCTGCAGATGAAAAATAGCTTCCTTACACCTCCTGATATTTAGTGATTTAACAAGGGGCATTAAAAAAACCTTCCTCTGCTCTTTGTACAGCTTACAAAATAAAAACATATGCATTTGCGATTGTTCTGAACGCATTTCACATGGACAGGGTATTAGGTCCCTATTGCGGTGCACCTTAGGGGGATAAGCCACTAAAAAGTGGGCCAGGCCCAGATGAAACCTTGTCAAGAAAAATCTATGGTGCTGCGGGACAGTTAAAAGATAAGGTTCGATTTTAAATGTAGTATATAAGGGTAGATACACTGTCACCATGCCTTTCCCCAGAACGTGTCTCTCTCTATCAGTAGCTAATTTCCATTGGAATTCATTTTTTACTACTGGGATGTCCTGCTTGCCTATGGCTCCAGGGTTAAACAATACGTCTCATCTGTTAAGGCTGCTCAGGGACTCTTTATTGTACATAACCCAGGGACATCTCCGTACTCCATTCAGCCTCATGCAGTCCATAAGCAGTGTCTGAGTGAGAGCTGCTTTCGGCCTAGTCCAAACAGACATCCAGAGGGCTAAAAGGGCTAACTTAATCAGGTCCTCCAGAAAAGGGAGACCTAATTCTGCATGTGGAATTATAGTGGGAACGCTCTAGGAGAGTGAGAGTAGTCTTTTCAGAATTGTATTTTCTCTTATTTGCAGAGATGATGCACCCGTATAGCCCCATACCCCAGCTCAATAGCTGACAATCGAAGTAGGCCTTGCCTTATAGATGGTGGTAATGGGCTTTATTGGTGCACAGCCTATTTTGATGATGAATTTGCATAGAGCTGCTTGGTTGTATTGTGTGATCCTGATTTCTCTGAGGTGCTTCCAGTTAGACCCATTGTCAAAGGGAATCCCCAACTATGTGAAGGTATTCACACTGCTCAGTTGGATACCTTCAATATAAAACTGAGGGGCTCTAACCCTTTGGCGGCTACAAATCATAGTGTATGATTTTGTTTTATTTGTAGACAATCGCAAGGCCATCTTGAAATCCACAAATCTGCTTAAGAGTTTTTGGAGCCCCCTCCCAGTCCGTGCTATCAGAACACAATCATCGGCGTACATTAATACCGGTTGTGGTCTCTCTGCAATCTTAGGGGGATCTGCCTTTTCGTCAATCAGAGCTCCCTCTAGACCATTTATATAAAACGTAAAAAGGAAGGGTGCAACAACACAACCCTGCCTTACCCATTTCCTAACATTAAAGGGGCTGGTACATTGTTCCTCTTGCCCAAATCTGACCTTAGCTTCCACATCATTGTGGAGTTGGGCCAATAGGGACTCTATCTTTGGATTACCACCTTTATCGGTGAGCATCACCCATAATTTGGTTCTGTCCACATTGTCAAAAGCTGCAGTTAGATCCATAAATGCCTAATAAACACCCTTGTTTCACCCCCACATACTTTTCTCTAATCAGGTGGAGGTTCAAAAATTGGTCGACTGTCCCCATCGCCTTCCTGAAACCCAACTGAGACTTGGAGATCATGTTATTGTCTAGAGCCCAGGCTTCCAAATGGTGGAGGAGAATTCTCCCAAAAATCTTTGCGGTGGCGTCAGTCAGAGAAATTGAACGATAACAAGCAGGGTCACTCTGGTCTCCCTTCTTAAAGATCGGTACAATAATGGCACTAGACCATGATGGAGGGAGGACAGAGGTTGATGAAGCTCTGAAAACGTTTACCAAAATTGGTGCCCAAAGATCAATGTTGTACTTAAAGAGATCAGCTGGGACCCCATCTGGCCCTGGGGCCCTATCTGGCAATGAGCCCTTAATAGCTAGTATGACAATGTTCAAGTGAATGTCCAGTTCCTCAAAGCCAGGCATAGCAGGGGCATTTATGACAGTTGTTTTGCAGTCATCCGAATGACCTTCATACAGCTTTGTAGAATGACTGACCCATCTCTGCTCTGGGATGTGTACTTCAACACCTTTGTTTGTGTCAGAGCTAACAAAAAGGGGTATTGACGACTTTCCAAAATTGTGTGAGGCAATGGTCAATTTCTCCCATGCTTCTCTTATTACGTTCTTCCTAGCTGAAACTGCCTTCTAGTACTGAGCCCTGCATTTCGTGACCTCTGATTTGTTTCTCGGAGTGGATTATAATGCCTGCACAAGATTTAAATGGGCGGAAGTGGTTGATTTATTGAATTATTTTACAAGTTTGATTTTGGGAGATTGGGTAGGTAGAGTTAAATGTGTCCCAACTGCCATGCAGATGTCTGCAAAAGCTCCCAGGATCTGAGACGGGGGTAACTCAGTGTTTAGGCAGGTTTCAAAGGTATCCATGTTTTTGCCCACAACCCGACTTAGGAGAGTTTCTTTGTCTACTTTTTGCCATTACATAGCACACCTTTATTCCTATGGTATTCCAAAGGGCCTCCCATTTTCTGCAGACTTCTCTTTTTGAAACCATATTGGAATGATAGGACCAGTGGATAATGATCGCTGGGGCCACTTGGCACAACCTTAAAAGCACCCAGTTTGTCCCACCAGGACCTTGACATCTTTACGTGATCAATTACAGACCCACCCCCCTCCCAATAAAAGTAATATCAGGGGTGTAAAGGTCGGTGAGATGCCACTGGCCAACACTAAATCATGAGTCCTGATAAAATTAATTAACTTGTCCCCACAGGGGTTGTGGGGAAAGCGGAAATAGTTGCAATCATCTTCATCATTTAATCCACAGATCCTATCATCCCCTGTGGAACAAAGGGAGACATTGAAATCCCCACCCCATATAATTATAAAATCCTTATCCAAGCAGCAAACCATTTCCTCAATGGCCTTCTCTAGGGCGTGTAAAATCTCAACATTAGATCTCACAAAATTATTATGGTAAAAATTAACCAAAAGCATGAACGGGCTGCCCTTTATAGACAGCAACACCAGCTGGTAGCAAGGGGAGTCAGTCCTACATTTAGTTACCTTAGCGCCTGAGGTGATATTGATCAGCGTCATCAACCTCCCACTGCTGCGCCCGACAGGCTTTCGCGTAGCCAGGATCGTGACTGACTGAAACCCATTGATCGCTCTATTGGCCGATGTTTCTTGGAGGCAAACCACCTGCTTGTTTTCTAACAAGGCAAGCCAATCATCCCCAATGCCCACTACGTTCCAAAAGAGTGTCTGCCAGTGCTGTGTGGAAAATCTTTCAGCCCCCACATGCTTTAAAATAGAATAGTGCCCCTGTATATCGGAACTCTCAACTTCCAAATTCTGGGCGAGAGCGTTTTCCTTTCTGCATTTGTGTTCAACCACTAGCGGGACTATTTTGAGGGTTAACTTCAGTGATGATTGGCTGTGTCTGCATTCGTCATTTATGTCAGAGTGAGCGAGTGGGTCAAAGCCAAAGGACTGTTACTGTCTTTCAGTTAATCAACTTCATCTAGATAATGGCCCAGAGAACTATATCTTTTCTGAGTGGGGACAGAAAATTTTGGGGCATTACCAGGGTTGCTGCCGACGATCTTGGGTGGCTGATAAAAATAGCCCAGCGGTACAGCCTGGATGATGACATTACTTTCCTACGCGGTTTCACACTGCTTGAGTATGCTGTGGATTTTTAAAATTTACTACCACACAATCACCTGGGAGGCTTTTCTTACTGTTACCCAGCCAAAGTACCCTCCTTACTCCAATAATATCACTTCAAAGACACTCACTGCTCCCCCCCCCCCCAGTGTTTTATTTAGCCAATGGACTACTTTATTCCTAATTTGGTCATCCTGCTCATTAGTGTTGAGTGACACGGGTGGGATTTTATTAGTACAATTACGTAGGGGGTACATTGAGGTGGAAGTTGCAGAGTTTGTAGGTTTTTTCCCTTAGGTGAATTATGTGCTTTAAACTCCATCAGCCATGTACTCCCAGGGACCTGTCCTCTCCCATTTTTCCCTAGAGGTGCAGATAAGGATTTAGCTGGAATAATACTGCTACTGGCGGGCCGGTCCATAGGAGTATTTATCAGCTTATTCGGTCCTCCTGTTCTAGGATAATGGCCCTTATGATGTACTGCAGCACAATGTTCTGCTGCTGTGCCCAGGGGACAGATCACTGTGTCTAGCTCAATGGTAAGGGTAAGGGCTGGGCTACACTTTGTAGATTCTAGGAAGTGTTTTAGTGAAGAGTCTATACTCGTCAACAAGTTTACTAGAGGTTTAAGGGCTCTCTCTAACATGGATTCCATGTAGACTTTCTCCCCATGTTCGGCCACAGGATCCTGGGGACCAACAGGGTCCACCCTCTGTTTTTTTCCCAGCTATAGATGGCTGACAGACCAGGGAATTGCCCCACTTAGACCCATTGGATTTGGAGGCTTTTGAATTGGACATGCTCGAATTCCCAGGGGTGGACTTCTTCCGGGGGAGAAGCAGTATCTTCCACACAAATAGGAGCATCTTTATCTATAATGGACAGGTCGTCTTCTCTACCAGAGGAGATGTTAAGTTCGTCCTGCAAGATGCACCCCCTTTCGTATGCTTGTTATCTTGTATCCCTTCTTTGGCTTACTAGCCTCCAGACAGGTCCCGCCCTCCTCCCCTCCCATAGTTACAATGCTACTTGACTTGGACATGGGAGGTGGCGAGGAAGCAGGTATTTTCCTTAATACCCCCAGTCTTTCTTCGACCAATACAATTTCGGTGTTTAATGCGGACATGGCCGTGGTAAGGTAAGATACTATGGAAGTTGTAGGTTTAGTACCTTTCAAGGAAGTCATAGTGCTTACCTTTCCTTTACCCATTTTAACTTGAGTGCACTAGAACCCATAGGAAGAAAACAGCAATAAGATGTAAAGTAATGTAGAACACCAACGGAGCCTGCTTGATGATAGATGTAAGCAGTCTGGGACTCGTAGTCCTCCTTTCAATGTTCAGTGAGTCTCATGTTGCGGTGTCCCCCTGGCGCTTTATAGCGCTTGCTGGCAGGTGAGTTGGGGCAGCTGGAGCTGGAAATGGCTGTCTGCTGGGGCCCAAAGCAGTCTGGGACTCGTAGTCCCCCTTTCAATGTTCGGCACGTTCCCAATGAATCAATTCAATAGTAATAATAACATTTAAAAATATAACTTCAATATCTTTCCACACTATTCCCCAGCAAAACCAACAACCTGCTACTAACAAGAATATAACAATTAAATAGTATGTATAATGTAATAAAATAATTAACACAACAATTGAAAACTAAAACAATTTACATAATTACATTTCAATTAACAATTAAAAATTATTAGCATTATTATAAAATTATTTGTAAGTTAATTATCTTCCACTCTATTCCCATACAAGGCAAAGAACTCACTACTAACGTATACATTGCTAATGGAAATATAAGCATTTAACTTAACTGTAAATATAAAAAAATTAAAAAATAATCATCAATAAAATATAAATCAATGTACATAATAATCAATTGCCTAATTAGCAATAAAAAATAACCAATTAAACTTAACTAAAATAACCAGTTAAACAATTTACATAATTATTCATCAATTAAATATCTAATTTAAAATACAAACTAAACAATAAAATAACTATGATATTTAAATTTACTTCCCATCCTGTTCCCCTACAAACCCAACGACCTGATATTACATCATAAATTATTAACTTAACCAAAAAGATTCAACATTTTAAATTACAAACATACTTAACAATTATACTAACGATTCTAACACCTAAAATTAATAGATTTACTAAGATATATTACATTAAACAAATATATATTTTCAACTATATTTAAGACAAAAACACTATTCTTGACCATGGTATTCTGAGACACTTTTTTGTGCACTAACGATATTCTTGACACTATTTAGGTATCACAATATTGTAAACTCAATAATTTGTGCAATTACTCTGCTCCTTTTGTTTCTAGAAACGGTGTTATTCTACTTGCACTACGTGCAAACTGAGCTTCAAATTAATCCCTTACTGATTCCAACACTAAGGGGGTCATTATGAACACGGCAGTAAACACCGCCGTGTTCATGCTGACGGTCTTTCCATAGACCGCCCGCCCCCTTGAGGCCCCGCCAGCCGCATTACGAACATTCTGCTGGGTCGGGACATTGCCGACGGCTCCACATGGAGCCTTCATCAATATCTCAGTGCGGCAGGTGCAGCAGCACCAGTCGCGCAGATCACTGCCCGTAATTTGGCGGTGGGGCGGCCCTCCCTGTGTTTATTATATGGCGGTTCAGACCGCCATAGCAGTGGCGGTCTTTTCCGCCACCACCAGCATGGCGGTCTGACCCGCTGGGTCCATAATGAGCCACTAAGGGCCCAATTACGAGTACGGGAGGAAATTAGGAAGAAGTGGAATGACTTGAGGGGGAAGGTGTGTTCCTTGACCTCCAAGCAACACCTGGAGGCCAGCACCCCAATCAGATGGTTTCAGTGGGAGGAGAAGTTCTTGCAGATCCTACAACCTGAAGGCCTGACAGGAATACTTGGGGAGTAGAGTCTAGAAAGTTAAGTCTCACTAACTATCACAAAACCTCTATGTCTTGTTTGCTCCCAATCCATCTTTTACCATTGTGTTGTCTAACTAGTTTCATAACATATAATCCCCAAAGTATCAGAGATGTTGTTTTTTTCAAAGTCAATTTTTATTGTTGCATATGAGATCACATGTTTCAATCACCATCACATGTTGTAATGGTGTCTGTTAGTGTAGTCCCACAAAAATCTCATTTTAGGACCCATGATATGTGTCAATAGGTAACTGTATTGTCCATCCCAACTGCATTTTGTTGGTTGGATGTGAACAGTATGCTACATTAACCCTTTCATAACTGTTGGCAGGTAGAGATTGTAAGTATTACAACTACCATGAGGCCCTGTTTTTGTAACTCTAAACATAACAAAATTGTGATGTTGACCATTCTTGCTTGTCTGATATATCACAACTGGTGTCATGTATTGAGTAATCTACATACAATGCTCTACTCAGAGCTATTTCTGCCTACTTTGCTTTCTGTTGACCTGGTCTCCTTAAATGAAACAACTGATGGAATGAGTGACAGCATACCAAGTGTGTTGCCCATATATTTGCAAAACTTCAAACAACAGCAGTTCTTATCGATAATATTCATAAATTGCGCAATAGCATCAATTTGCGCAGCAGCAGGACATACAGACAGTAAGCTACCACACATATGAACATCTCAAGTGTCTTGTTTAAAGTTTTCAATATGCATTTTTCTTTCATGTGCAAGGTATATAAATACAAAAATACACATACCCCAAAAACACATACATTCAGGCAAGTTATATGGAAAAAGTTATACAATGCCTCATAGACAAGAAACCTACGACGTATACTAGAGCACATGTATCTTAGTACAGGATTTGTATATCCAACGTCGGTGTCTGTCATACCCAGGAACAACCATTGTCCCCATTGTACTTTCAAACAGCATCATATACCCACAAATATGACATCTCTCAAATGTCCAAATGATGATACCATGGTGAAGGTACCCAAGACAGAAAATAAATGAAAACTAGCTGTCAAACCATACAGATAAGACAATTCAGAGAGTCAACTCCTGGAGAACACAGTCCAGGACAAAAATCAGAACAAAAAAGTAACACAAACATAATGACCATGTGTCATAACCTTGTTCAACAAACACCTTCCACCTGGATTAGCCAGAGTTTGTGCTCCCTGATATTTTCCCCAAAATACATCATCACAACAGGAGTTGTTGTTACCATCCAAGTTATGACGTTACCAAAATACTTACACTCATGAGAAGAAGATATTGATGAGATCTTGATGCAAGTCAGCGTCTTCCTCTTCACTATCATCATCATTTGGCATTTCAGGATCTTCATCCGATGGCACTTCAGGGTCTCCATCCTCTGCGATATAAGGAATGTTCTCTTGCAGGGTTAAGTTGTGGAGCATGCAGAAGGGCCCCGGTGATTTGAAACACCTTCCTGGGTGAGTAGAGGAGGGCTCCCCTAATTTTGTCCACACATCTAAATCTGGCCTTGTGGAGCCCAGAGGCCTGCTCCACTGGCCACCATGTTCTTCCATGGGCCTCATTAAGGCAGACTATCCCTGGCATTGTTGGATCCTCTGCGGGGCCAACAACGATGGCTGGTTCAGATAGGTTGATTCTCCTAGATAGAAGACAGACATATGTGCAACAATAAGTTACACACTTCCTGTTTAAACTACCTGACATTACCCACACAAAGTTAGGTCAGATCATACTTACCAACAAGCCAGGCCCTCTCTGGTAGTAGCTGTGACATCAACTGGGATACAGTGCTGTTCTGCATGACAATGGAATCATGGGTTGATCCAGGGAACTGGGCACAGAGGTTTGAAATACAAATTAGTCAAGCAGACAACTTGGAAGTTGATAGAATGGAAGTTATTCCTCTAAACAGTACACTTGTTCAATGACTTGCGGTAGTGTTAAGGCAATATGGGGGCCATCAATGGCTCCAACTACATGTGGTAGCTGAGCTAATCCATAGAATACAGCCTTCACATTGACTAAATCCTAATGCCTTGGGAACTGGATGTAGCTGTCCAGGTGTCTCATCATTTACGAAAGCACACAACAGAACATTGGTTGCGACACACCACTAATTGCCACTGTGTATTGAAAGGAACTGTTGCCAGGAAATGCAATACTGCCATAACTTTCACAATTGGTGTGATACATGTGGGATTTGTGTTTTGAAGCAGGAGATCAAGCTCCAACTGATGACATAGATCCAGCAGCATGGTTTGCCTAGTCAAACAAATCTTCTGAATGATATCTCTTTCTTCCATGTTTGAAGGTCTGGAAATGGGCGGTACACTGGAGGTTGTTGTCTCCTCCCTCTTCCAGGGTACCTATGTGTGAATTGAAAACTGCATATGAAAGTTGTTCACAATGTCCACAGTAAGAAATGTGAAGAGTAAGCCAAAACTCACGTGGCAGTACATAAATGTTTCAAATAGCAATATATACATATTACTTCTAAAGTCTTCTTGTGCAACATCCCTCATCAATCCCCAATGTGGTCTTGACATGTGTCTTGACCATTACTGTGCAAATAATACATCTTGGAGGTATAATTTGTACCAGTTTTTAATAAGCATTTGCATTTGGACAAAATACTGTCACCAACGGTGTACACTGCACTGCACTAACCTAGCCTATAAGCACACTAACATATTAGACAAATGAAACGTTGAGTCAAATGTAAACGGGAATAGATTTGTACAAGTTTATACATCTAACCCCTCATTTGGGTGGTGGTGATGCAGTTAACAGTAACTAATGCAGTACTTTCAGCCACTAAAATGGCGAATGCCTGACCTCGCATATTGGACATTGTGCATCTGACACCACCGGCAGACGTTGATCGTGCAGCGGGTGATTGACTCCACGACAGACAGAGCCATAGGCTAATGTTGGTGATTGTGATGGTAGAGGGCCAATAGCTGTGTCTGGATACGCTGATGACGGTGTATGTCGAGTACATGTATGCCGCAGTTTGAAAAATACCTCTCTTGCCACCTGACACTGCTGCTATCAACACCTCCTCCATCTTTTGTGTTCAGTCAATACAAATAGTGGTGCACTGATAAATTATAATTAATTAAAGAAAAAGTTAATTTGCACATGTGCTTTGACCCAAATCATCCTTTATTCTCTTCGGTACTACAAAACGAGACAGCCAACACATTTTGTTCACGACATGTGAACTTCCTCAAGGCACTTAAAGTTCTTTGCTTCTACATATTCCCATTTGGTCCTCATATTCTCGACTGGTCCTAATGCCCTCATGGGTTCTAGACTGTTACGCCATTTTAATTAACACCTGAGTATGTGTCCTCAGGCATCATATTGCCTTAATAAGTGTTCTCCTGTCCCCAAACAAACCGTGGAATATGAGGCTGTTCCTACTTCGTCCATGTCCACCACCCCAGTTTCACCTCCACCCTCCCTGTTGCTCCCCAACCAGTTGTCCGGGCCCGCTCTCCTCAGATGGGAGCCGTCTCCTTTGCTCCACGCACCTCCGGCCTTGCCCCCCTCCCTCCTGTGCAAAGTGAGGGGGATATTGACCTCCTGAGAACCATCTCTGTTGATTAGACTGCCATTCTGAATGCTATCCATGGGCAAGGCAGCCTTCTGCAGCAGATGGTGGCCTGCCTGGAAGGTATTCACAGTGCAATGTCTGGCCTAAAGAGATCTTTTCAGGCTCTGGCCTCCTCCATCAGAGCAGCCTCCCATTCCTTCAAACTTCATTCCCTCCCCCTGCTTCTTCCCCATTCCAATACCCAATTCTCACAAGTGTCCAAACCACATTTACACACACTAACTCATAAGGCCCAATCAGCACATCCACACGTAAGCACAAACACAAAAACCAAGGCAAACATCCAAACATACAGACACCGCACTCAACACCACCCCCACAGACACCGCCCAGCAATCACATCTACAACCACCACTGACAAAGCCACATGCACACACCACACCCACACCACCACATCTGGCACAGACAACACCACACTCACATGCACCCTCCACCCCCCATCATATCCATTCACACACAACATACAACCATACCCACTGTCACACCACATCAACATTCACAACACCCACACCCAGCACTTTCACTGCAGCAACATCCACAGCTCCAACATTCACATTCTACACACCTAAGACAAACAGACACATACAATCAAGCCCCCTTCATACACCATGTATGCAAGAAACACTCATACTTGCTCCACATATACCTGACATACATGCACCTACACCCAGCACATCAGTCACTCCCTTCCCAAGACCCCACTCCTTCCCATTGTTACTCCTAAGTACTTTTTTGAAGATTTTTCCCTTTCTCTAGGCCTAAACCCTCCCAAACCTCACACCATCACTCTCAAGATGGTCCCTGTCTTTTCCACATCCCAGACCACCTCTCCCACCTCCAAAACCACCCCTATTATCCACATATCCGCCCCTTGCAGGTCCCAAAGAACCCCTGCAAAATGTCTTACCACCCCTTCCACTTCCCAAACCCCACTCCTAAATGAAGGTTCACCCCTTTCTCTTCCCAACCCACCACTTCCCGTACAAAGGACACCCCTCCCAATTCCAAATGTCCCCCTACCAAATAACAGCTTTGAGGTGCCTGCCCTTCAATGGATGCCACTCTGTGAGGAAGTTACTCTGGCAGTGTCATCTGAGGCAAGTTTGGTGTGCTCCCCACATTTATAGTTGGACAGGCCCTTGGCCTTTGCATTTAATTTTTTTTTTTATCAAATGAAAAATAAAAATCTGTTTTTTGCAGGATACATTAGTCCTTGATTTCCTTTTCCCTAGCTAGTTTTGGGAAGCTACCAATGTTGCATCAGTTACCTTGTGATACAATGTCATTGTGTATACACATTTTGGCAGGTTATACAACACATGTTTATAGAGTACTTTGCTATGTACATACACAATTTGAAATAGTATGTGTTGGTGATGGGCTTTTTTGGGGCAGGCATTCATCATGTGGTTGACTTAGGTTGATTCTCCTGGATGGAAGACAGACAAATGTACAACAATAAGTTACACACTTCCTGTTTAAACTACCTGACATTACCCACACAGAGTTAGGTCAGATCGTACTTACCAACAAGCCAGGCCCTCCCTGGTAGTAGTTGTGACATCAACTGGGGTACAGTGCTGTTCTGCATGACAAAGGAATCATGGGCTAATCCAGGGAACTGGGCACAGAGGTTTGAAATACAAATTGGTCAAGCAGACAACTTGGAAGTTGATAGAAGGGAAGTTCTTCCTCTTAACAGTACACTTGTTCAATGACTTGCGGTAGTGTTAATGCAATATGGGGGCCATCAATGGCTCCAACTACATGTAGTAGCTGAGCTAATCCATAGAATACAGCCTTCACATTGGCTAAATCCTCATGCCTTGGGAACTTGATGTAGCTGTCCAGGTGTCTCAACATTTCCGAAAGCACACAACAGAACATTGATTGTGACACACCACTAATTGCCACTGTGTATTGAAGGGAACCTGTTGCCAGGAAATGCAATACTGCCATAACTTTCACAATTGGTGTGATACATGTGGGATTGGTGTTTTGAAGCAGGAGATCAAGCTCCAACTGATGACATACATCCAGCAGCATGGTTTGCCTAGTCAATCAAATCTTCTGAATTATATCTCTTTCTTCCATGTTTGAAGGTCTGGAAATGGGCAGTACACTGGAGGTTGTTGTCTCCTCCCTCTTCCAGGGTACCTATGTGTGAATTTAAAACTGCATATGAAAGTTGTTCACAATGTCCACAGTAGGAAATGGGAAGAGTAAGCCAAAACTCATGTGGCAGTACATAAATGTTTCAAATAGCAATGTATACATATTACTTCTAAAGACTTTTTGTGCAACATCCCTCATCAATCCCCAATGTGGTCTTGACATGTGTCTTGACCATTACTGTGCAAATAATACATCTTGGAGGTATCATTTGCACCAGTTTTTAATAAACATTTGCATTTGGACAAAATACTGTCAACAACGGTGAACACTGCACTGCACTAACCTAGCCTAGAGGCACACTAACATATTAGACAAATTAAAAGTTAAGTCAAATTTAAATGGGAATGGATTTTTACAAGTTTACACATCTAACCCCTCATTTGGGTGGTGGTGATGCAGTTAACAGTAACTAATGCTGTACTTTCAGCCACTAAAATGGGGGATGCCTGACCTCGCATATTTGACATTGTGCATCTGACGCCACCGGCAGACGTTGATCGTGCAGCGGGTGATTGACTCCACAACAGACAGAGCCATAGGCTAATGTTGGTGATTGTGATGGTAGAGGTACAATGGCTGTGTCTGGATACGTTGATGACGATGTATGTTGAGTACATGTGCGCCGCAGTTTGAAAAATACCTCAATTGCCACCTGACACTGCTGCTATCAACTCCTACTCCATCTTTTGTGTTCAGTCAATACAAATAGTGGTGCACTGATGAATTATAATTCATTAAAGAAAAAGTTAATTTGCACATGTGCTTTGACCCAAATCATCCTTTATTCTCTTCGGTACTACAAAACGAGATAGCCAACACGTTTTGTTCACAACATGTGAACTTCCTCAAGGCACTTAAAGTTCTTTGCTTCTACATATTCCCATTTGGTCCTCATAGTCTCGACTGGTCCTAATGCCCTCATAGGTTCTAGACTGTTACACCATTTTAATTAACACCTGAGTATGTGTCCTCAGGCATCATATTGCCTTAATGAGCCTTCTCTTGTTCCAAAACACACCGTGGAATATGAGGCTGTTCCTACTTCATCCATGTCCACCACCCCAGTTCCACCTCCACCCTCCCTGTTGCTCCCCAACCAGTTGGCCGGGCCCGCTCTCCTCAGAGGGGAGCTGTCTCCTTTGCTCCACGCACCTCCGGCCCTGCCCTCCTCCCCCCTGTGCAGAGTGAGGTGGATATTGACCTCCTGAGAACTATCTCTATTGGTTAGACTGCCATTCTGAATGCTATCCAGGGGCAAGACAGCCTTATGCAGCAGATGGTGGCCTGCCTGGAAGGCATTCACAGTGCAATGTCTGGCCTAAAGAGATCTTTTCAGGCTCTGGCCTCCTCCCTCAGAGCAGCCTCCCATTCCTTCAAACTTCATTCCCTCCCCCTGCTTCCTCCCCATTCCAATACCCTATTCTCACAAGTGTCCAGAGTACATGCAGACATTTACACACACCCACTCATAAGGCCCAATCAGCACATCCACATGTAAGCACAAACACAAAAACCAAGGCAAACATCCAAACATACAGACACCGCACTCAACACCACCCCCACAGACTCCGCCCAGCAATCACATCTACAACCACCACTGACAAAACCACATGCACACACCACACCACCACATCTGGCACAGACAACACCACACTCACATGCACCCTCCACCCTCCACCCACCATCACATCCATTCACACACAACATACAACCATACCCACTGTCACCACCACATCAACATTCACAACACCCACACCTAGCACTTTCACTGCAGCAACATCCACAGCTCCAACATTCACATTCTACACACCTAAGAAAAACAGACACACACAATCAAGCACCCTTCAGACCCCAATGGATGCAAGAAACACCCATACACATTGCACATATACCTGACATACATGCACCTGCACCCAGCACATCAGACAGTCACTCCCTTTCCAAGACCCCACTCCTTCCCATTCTTACTCCTAATACTTTATTGAAGATTCTTCCTTTTCTCTAGCCCTGAACCCTCCCAAACCTCATACCATCACTCTCAAGATGGTCCTTGTCTCTCCCACATCCTAGACCACCTTTCCCACCTCCGAAACCACCCCTATTATCCACCCATCCGCCCCTTCCAGGCCCCAAAGAACCCCTGCAAAATGTCTTACCACCCCTTCCACTTCCCAAACCCCACTCCTAAACAAAGGTTCACCCCTTTCTCTTCCCAGCCCACCACTTCCCGTACAAAGGACACCCCTCCCAATTCCAAATGTACCCCTACCAAATAACAGCTTTGAGGTGCCTGCCCTGCAATGGATGCCACTTTGTGAGGAAGTTACTCTGGCAGTGTCATCTGAGGCAAGTTTGGTGTGCTCCCCACATTTATAGTTGGACTGGCCCTTGGCCTTTGCATTTTAATTTTTGTTTCATAAAATGAAAAATAAAAATCTGTTTTTTGCGGGATACATTAGTCCTTGATTTCCTTTTCCCTAGCTAGTTTTGGGAAGCTACCAACGTTGCATCAGTTAGATTGTGATACAATGTCATTGTGTATACACATTTTGTCAGGTTGTACAACACATGTTTATAGTGTACTTTGTTATGTACATACACAATTTGAAATAGTTTGTGTTGGTGATGGGCTTTTTTTGGGTGGGCATTCATCATGTGGTTGATCACTTGCCCCACCTAATTTCTGTGAATTGATACATTGGGATGTGGGACTGCATGTTTGTTATTTTAACCCTGATTGGTGATCAATATAACTAGGTTTGAATACATAAAGTTTGGGACCAGTTCTGGCCTTACACAGATCAAGGGGAACAGGTCCATGGATGGATATGTGGGATGTATCCAATGTTGGGCAGACTTTGATTTGAGTGGTATTTCAAATGGTAAAAATTTCAGCTTGTCTTGTGCAATGCCAACCTCATCTTGCTTGCACTTCACCTTATGATGCATGTTGGACATGTGTTGACTGTGTGCAAGTTAGTTATTTGTTTATCCACACCTGGAGGATAGTTGGTTGTCATGGCGTCTTGTCTTCTATTTGTGACATGTTTCCATTGTTTTGTGTGTATCTTACACCTACTTTAGTTATGTGTGAAGATTGCAGTTACTGGTGTGTTTGTTTTATATTTTGCACTTACACATTACACACATATACATGGAACTTGGTGATGCTACTGGTTGTCCCTGATTATACTTTAAGCCGGGTGGCCAGTGCACAGAGGTGTTTTGGGGCATGGGCAAAATGGACTGTGGCCCAGGGACACTGACTTTCGGGGTGCCTCCTGATTGAGCCAACCTGTTCTACAAAGAACGTTTCCAGGTTGTTTGGAATTCCATCTAACAAAAAATATTTTTTGATGTGACTGATATGTAAGAATTTATTGCAGTAATTTTGCAGAGAAGGGGTGTTCCTGTTTCATGCAATATTCCTACTTAAGTTTGTTTCTTATCAATACCGGACTGAGCATATAAGAAGTTGGAGGGTGTTGCAATGATTATTTGCCGTGGTGTTAGTGAGGACCTTCTGTTGTGTTACAGTATTGTGGACATGCATCTCTATCCCTGAAAAATTAGTTGTTCACACATTTAAAATTTAGAAGAATGTGCCTATGCAGTATCAGTGAACTGGTCAACGAGCTGACTTGTAATCATACATTGGAGCTGTTCCGAACAGGGACCAACAAAACAGATTTAGGCCAGGCCCCTCATGCACCTTACGTTTTGCCTGCCTGTGCATCTGTTAACTGAGGAGTCAATGGGAATGTGTACTACTGTGACTTACTGTCAGTTGTGTCCACGACGGTGTGTGTTTTGGATGTCATGAAGCAGCACCAGCAGTTGCAGGATGTGCACGATCGGCTCCATGGCGGCAGAGGATGTGTGCAGGGGAGTAAAGGGGAGTTTCTGACTTATATTCATCGCTTTCCACTAGCTCAGGTGTGGAGGTTTTGCCACTACAGCCATGTCAGCAGGAAGTGGCATTGTGACTGGCCCTGCGTTGAAACTGGCGGTCTGCCCTTCGACATACGCATTGGCCTCTAATGCCACCGTTGTGGTTGGGATTTCCTGGCAACGATGGTGGTGCAGAGGCGGTCTTTCGGCCATGCACCTGCTTGCCTCGTAATTGGGCGGGCGGACAGAAAAGTTGGGCGGCAGGGAAAATGATGCTGTTTCTATGGTGGATCTCTTTCTGCCAAACACGTAATTAGGCTCTAGGTTTTTTTAAAGATAATAATGCAATTATGCTAGTCAGTTTACTAAGACTTGCTTACAAACGTTTGTATTTGGCCAATGGCGTGTAGTCATCACTTATTGTTTTGGAGGGGTAGTGTATAACCAAAACATTTGATCAGCTCATTCACAAAGGACATAAATCATTTATTGAGTGTGCAACAATCCTCTTTGAATCTCACGATATAACAGTCATTTTTCATTGCTTCTGACACCTCTGAAATTTCTGTTTTGGTTATACCTTTAATTGGCAATTATATTCAGCTTTAGTTGTATTTAGTTTGTCAAAACAACTATTTGTTTACATATAAGGAAAGTTGCTTAAGGATTTCAACAGTCTAACATTTAAAAATACAGATTGTCTTCAAGCAAACAATGTGTTAAATAAGGAATGCCCGAACTGTACTTTAAAATGGAGTTTTCTAGCTGCATATATTATCCAGCACCTCCCTTAATTATACATCCTTATAATTGGAACATATTAATAGGTATTGTAATAACCATGTAATTACTTCCTTTTGCAGAAGGAGTACAGGCCAATAATTCAAACTCTCGTACTGAAAGCAAACTGTATGCAGAGTCTTCCTTTCTTAGCACCATTTGATGATCACACGCATTACATACACAAAAGGTTAACTTTGTTAATGAGGTTCCATGGAACTCTGTGTAATCTCAGTTCTTGTTAAAAAGTTTGGAAGCTAAATATAGCTTTAAACTGTTCCTGTTCGTAACCATAATTTTCTAATTTATTTTTACTGCATTAAAAACAATTGAAGTCATTTCTGAAATTGAACAGATTTTCTTTCTCAAACTTTTCAAGTCATTATCAGTCACTTCAAATGTTCCTTATTCATTGTCTGCTCTATTTCTCTTATGTTTTGAAGAGCTTATGCAGTGTATTATAGCTATAGCAGTTAAAACAATAAATAACATGTTATCCTTTTCTGTTTTTTGAACTGTTAAGAAAAACAAATATTCAAACTTTCATGCAATGCATCTATGTATTACCTATTAGCTTCTAGTGCAAAATCATTTACTGAATCTTCACATAACTTACCCATACAGGAAGTCTCAACATGTACTTTGTTGTGCCTATGGTTTAATTTATTAGCCAATGGCACCACCAGTCCTTTAGCAAATCACTGCTAGCATTCATTTGTCAGAAATTTCCATACATAAGTATTCCTTGACTAAGGAGATGCATTTTTAAAAGAACCATTAGTTATTTGATTTTGTGCTCTTTCCTTTATCAGGTAGAGAATAGAGAATACATTTCTCTTGAAATTAAAGGTGTAGCAATTCACTTACATCAACAAAAACCTGAAAATGTTATTGTTAAATTGTATCATTGAAGTATACAAAATACTCTGGAAAATAACATATTGGTAATAAAGTATTTGACCCTTGAATCTGCCAACTTTCAGTTCTCCAAAACTGGTGTGGCTGTATTTTAGGCGGAATAACTTTTATCATTAAATTTGTCTAAGAATCCAAATGACTATATCACTTTGTTCCTAGAAAGAAACACACAAGTAAGGTGTATTGCACTTTCTTTAAAGAAACCCGTGTCAGCATTATTTTTGTACATCATTGGAGACTTAAAATAGGCAAAATTATCTTATCTTCTAATTCTGGTTTGCTCCCAATCACCGGAGCTGGGAACTGTTCCTATTGTTTATGTTAGTGTAATATTCCTGTTGCATTCGATATATGTAGATACCAGTCAGCATATTGGATGTAGCAGGGCATTTGCTTGTCATTCTATACATTAGGATGAGAGTAACTGTGGTACATCAGAGCATGTGTTTGTAGTTCCATTAGTAAAATGTTCACAGTGTCTCTAACCCATTCACTTGTGAAGAGGGTTAAAGGCAAGATGATATCTAAATCAAGACAAAGTATGTGAAATTTTGACAGTTCTTGCTGTTCCTAAAAATTGATAATCTAGCTGATCCCAATAGACAACATCATGCAACAGGGTAGCTACTATTCTTCTTTCAGGAACTCCTGTAGTAACTCTATGTATTTCACTTTATTTACCTTTTTAACTGTTGGATCTGGACTTTCCGCATCTGGAATGTATTCTCTATGCACCTCCAATACAATGAAAACCACCATTATTGACCAATTCTTTAGCAGAATCAATGTTAATGCAAACTCATCCAAGGTGGTCTAACTTATTCTTTTATACTTTTTTTAAGTCTTTCCATTTGTTTTGTGAAGAAGGCTTTTCATTAACGTTTTTCCTATATGACAGACATTCTGTTAACAAGTAATGTAAAGAAATGGCCTCACATTCGAATAATTCTGTACCTAAATCCTTACTCAAGCATTCAACATTTTTATCTAATTAATTTTCTAATTGTAGAGGTGGCGTAGTTGGCAATATCACATTACCAACAGTTCTTTCAGTACTAACTGCTTGTCAAAGTAAAATGTTTTTTAAACAAATTTCACATTCTAGTATATATTGTGCGATTTGGTTTGGCATCTGTCACCACCAGTAATGCTCCTATAGGATGCGTAGTATTGCAGCCACCCCAGTATACCCGGTATATTCCTTCATGAGCAGCTTATATTAAATTTGGTCTGGTAGATTCATGTGATATATAGCATTCTTGTATTTTATGTATTATGTATTATGTATTATGTTTACACTAGGAAGCCCATCTTTTCCCAGGAAGTAGTCATACTTTTCTGGACAGCCAGGAGGCATTTTGTTTTTTTGCTGCATGATGATTGAACTGCTGAGTATATGTCTGGGTCAATCATTGCTACTACATTACAGATCTGCACTTGTACAGCAGACTTTGCAGCTTGATCTGCACCACAATTGCATTTAGAGTGAATTCCCTCACTCTGATGTGCCGGCATGGTGTAAACCTCCACCAATGAAAGCTAATGTTGGAGGGCAGCTATTCAAGTCCAAAGCTGTTTTATCATCTTTCTCCAAGAGTCTTTATAATTATTGGTCTCCCAATGTTTTAAATCAAAAATGTATCCCTGCACACAACATGATGAGTCAGGTATGATAAAGGTAGGAACTGATGTATTTGTTTTTTGGGAGACTAAGAAGAGTGAATTTAATTATGCAATTTGTACAGTTCAGTCACTTAAGAACTTAACATGTATGTTTTCAATTTTAAATTCATAACCCTCAAATCTCCCTTGCACTGCTGCACAAGCTGTGGAGCATCACTGTTTTGTGCCTTTTACAGTCTTTTCTGAACCATCAGAATAAAAAAGTAATGATGTTAAATTAATGCAACTGTTTGCAGACATGGCCACATGATTCCCTCTTGTGCTCAATGTATGGTCACACTGTCATTGTACATCAGTAATTGCAGGCCTTATTGCATGCAACAGATGCGCAATGTACATGAATTTGGGATGCTTGCCTTAGTGGCAGCTGCCAAGTATAGTAATTGTGCTATTAATATTATTTTCTTTTGGTTGGTGTTTCTCTTTGACAACTGCAGTGCACAGGGCAGTATTTTTTCTATTGGAGCAAATCGCGCCTCTGAAGAAGTATATTATGTGACACATATGTAATAGGGATGGTCTGTCCTTTATTGTACAAAATATACATATGGCCTTTTTTTTTTCAACATAACTTAATTGAATTTTATAGTTTACGAAAGTAATATCAAGTACAAACAATATCCAGTCAAATCAATTACTGGAGATCTGTATTTAAGATTGACAACATTGTAACATACAATAGGGTAATGATATTGTGATATATAAAGTAGACAGTATCTATGTGTTTTGCAAACATAAGGTTGAACCCGCTAACTTACCTACCCACCCACCCTTGACTGACATGCTTACTCAGCTGTTCCACAGTCATGATGGGGACTAGACCTGTGTAATAATATGAATAGACATTTAACAGTCTTGTCATGGTTAACAAGGCATTAGTGCAGAAGCCTACAAACAGTGGCTAAGCGAAGAATGGCACCTGGAGTCCATGCCCAGGGGAAAGCCAATCTACCATAAGTACAAGCAGCATGAAACATACCGGAGAAGAGTAGGAGAAAGGGCTCCTCTGCACATTGATCCCATGATAGCACTTTGAACACCACCCCCATCACCGTCCTGTGGAGAACGTTTCTCTAACATTGTGTCCCATTGCATCGCTACTGGTCGTTTACGTAACCCTTTATACTCCTCGCGGCGGATGGCAGTACTTTCTGCCAGTCCCCACCGCTTAACCTCATCTCTCCATTGTTGTAGCAACGGGAGCCTGGGGGATTTCCAATGGCGTCAAAGTAAACTCTTGGCCAGCAGAAGTGCCATGTCTGCAAACCGGGAAGTCATGGACGCTGATTTGGGTCTCGGGTATAAACCTAATATGCAATGTGTTAACGTTTGCCAGTGAGTCTCACCTGTTACAGTCATCAGTGCTGTCCTAAAGTCTTCCCAATAAGAACGCAGTAGTGAACAAGACCATAGCATATGTATTAGGTCCGCACTCTGCAGGTGACTCCGTGGACAGGAGGCTGAGGTCGATGGGAATATCAGACTAAATCTATGTGACCTGAGGTAGGCCCAGTGAAATATTGAATAACTGAATAAATTTGAAGCGTGAATTTCGGGATATTTGTTTTGAATGCTTTAGGAGGAAGGCCATTCTCCGTCCGTTAGCATCCTCTGTACATCGAGTTCCCATCTGTTCCGTAGGGAGACCATTGAGATTCCCTACATGTTTCCTAAGTCCCATGTAAAGCCATTTATTTAATCGTCATTCATGCCCAATAGTGTGCATTGCCTGCAACAGTTAATGCGTTTCAGGCATGTGGCCGTCTGGGGCCCAGTGTCGACGTACACAATTAATAATACTAGCATGTGTTAAAAACAGGGTATTGGAAGTCCATGCAGATGCATACATTCTTGGTGGGTCAGTCATACTCCCTCCGCAACCAGGGAACCTATGGTTAGCTCCGCCTGCTGGTTCCAAGGGTGCAGCATTTTATTTGTAAGAATATCGATAGATAAGGGAAGACCACATAATGGTATATGTGGAGAGAACGGGCACGATGAATGTGTGTATTTCATGGTGAGCTTCCAGTACGCAAGTGCAACTTTTAGTAGCAGAGGGCCTTTTGCGGGAGGCACAGAACCCGGACAAAGCAGTGTATGTAGGTTGCCAGTGTGTAACATATGTGGGGTATAACCCATTTCTTCTAGATTATGGCCAGCCAACCAATATGCCAGCCCGTGTAACTGACTGGCTATGGAATAGGCTTTTACATCAGGAGCCCCCATACCACCCTCATCAGATGGCAGCTATAATTTAGTCAGGCTGATCCGCCGTCAATCCACACCCTATATAAGGTCTATTAGTATTGCATTAAGTGTAGCAAAGGTGCATGGCGGGACCAAGACCGGCAAATTGACAAAGTAGTACAATAGGCAGGCAGGAGGACCATCTTGGCCAATGCAAGCCGGCCGGCTACAGACAAAGGCAGAGTCCTCCAGATGTTTACCTGTGCTCTCAACTCTGCTGTCGCACGGCCCAGATAGCCATCTCAGTGGTTGTCTGGGTTGCAATATATTTGCACCCCGAGGTACCTGAATGATTGTGCAACTAATTGTATCTGAAATGGTCCGAATGTAATCTGGCCTGTATCCAGCTGACCGCTGAAGGAGAAAGCATAGGACTTATTTGCATTTATCCATAGGCCTGACAGTTTCCAAAATGTTGTCATAAGCTGGGCTGCTGGCTCCAGTGAGAAGCGCAGATCCCTGAACTAAAGGATCATATCATCAGCGTATAGAGATATCGTATGAAGCGATCTGTCCACTCGTATACTGCACGTCTCCGCTCGTTGTCGAAAGCATTGGGCCAATGGTTCTAACGCCAGAACAAATAATAGGGGGGATAGGGGCAGCCTTGTCTGGTACCATGTGAAATCTGGTACGAATCAGAGATACAGGCACCACTCTTAGCTCTGGCCGTAAGGGACAAGTAGAGTAGCCGAACCCAGCGGATATACATGGGGGGTATACCATACGCCTTGAGAGCCGCCAACGTGAAATCCCAGCCAAGGGAGTCAAAGGTCTGTTTTAGATCTAGGGAAAGGCAGCCAGTGTAAGGTTGGAGAGTATGGGAGGAATAATCTAAGCATGTTTAAGGAAGTGTTTCTACGGGGGACAAAGCCACATTGGTCAGAGTGTAACAGTCGTGGAAGCAGAGTGAGTAAACGGCCAGCCAGTGTCTTGCTATGGATCTTGTACTCGGTGTTAAATAAGGAGAGGGCTCTATATGAGGACATCTCAGCAGGGTCCCTACCAGGTTTCAGAAGAGAGGTCACCAATGCTTCTCGCTTAGAATGAGGGAGTATCCCAGATTCTAGCGAATCCGTGTTTAAAGTGATGAGATGAGGGGCCAATAATGAGGAGTAGGTAACATAAAACTCCGCTGGCAGGCCATCTGTGCTGGGCGTCTTATTACAGGCCAAGTCCTTAATAACATTACGTACCTCACTTGTTGTTATAGGAGCCTCCAAGAAGTCGCGTTCTGAGGATGCAACCTGCGGTAGCGTAAGTCAGGCCACATATAAGGCCACCGCCTCCGGGTCTGTCATGTTGGGTGCCATGTAAATTCTGTGTAATAGTCTTGAAACGCTTGATTAATTTTGGACTGGGTACGTATTAGACCATGTTTTGGTGTGTTGATCCTGAGAATTGGGGTTGGGGACTGTATAGGTTTAATCAGTCGAGCCAATAGAGTGCAGGAACGGTCTGCCTCTGAATGCATTTTAGTTAGATATGTTCTCTGATCAATAACCCATAGTCTTTTTAGTAGGTCAGCATATTCAATGTGTGTATTCTGGAGGTGAGAAGTATATTCTGGGTTTTGTGCAGCTCTGAGTTCTAATGGGCCCAGCTGGTTCTCAACTTGTGTCCGGTCACGCAGAAGTTCCGCTTAGCTCCCACTAATGTTTTGATTGAGACACCACATATTACTGCCTTGAATGCCTCCCATTCTATCTGTGTAGAAGAAGCCGTGTGAGTATTTTCAGCAAAGTATGTAGTAATAGTTTTTGCGAGAGTATTGTGGTATGCTGCATCCCCCAGTAGTGTAGGCTGTAATCGCCATGTAGGGATCGGGTTGGGACGTGTCCCCACAACAGTGATATCTCTAATGGGTTATGATCTGAAATTGTCTTGCCTAAATATCTGGTGTGCTGTATTTGGGATTGAAGAGTAGAAGTGCATACAAATCGGTCCAGTTGGGAGTGCAATGCATGGGGATGGGAGTAAAAGGAGCATTCTCTCATGCCTGCATTACGGGCATGCCAGACGTCCACCAGTCGCTATCCCTCCACCCAGCAGCACAGTGATTTTGCTTGCCTGATCGAGTTAGCGGTCAGCAATGGAGATTGAAAACAATCCAGATCAGTATCAAGCACTGCGTTGCAGGGAGATGTGCCCATTCTGCCAGTACCGTGGAGAGATGAGCAAAAAATGCATCCTGGTCTGTATTAGGGGCATATACACATCCCAGCACTATTGGCATGCCATCCAATCTACCCCTTATGAGTACATAATGGCCCTCCGTGTCTATTTTGGATTCCTGGTGGGAGTAAGGGACCACTGCTCGCAACCATATTGCTGCCACTTTCGCATATGCAGAGTATGATGTATGGTATAGTTGACCTCTCCATTTAGAACGGAGCCTCTGTGCTTCATGTAATGTAAGGTGTGTTTCTTGAAGATAAGAAATATGGGTGTGCCGTCTGTGTAACTGTGCCAGTACACAGTGGCGCTTTTGCGCGGAGCCCAGGCCATGGATGTTCCCTGTAAAAATTGTTATAACTAGTAGGGGTAGAGATCATCTCTCTGTGAAATATTACATATGTGGCAAAACCAATGATAAGAACAGTGTCCCTTAATAAATAGCATGAGCAAGTCAGACTTATGACACCTTTGTAACTTCCCCAGTACTCGGTCCAGCAAGCAACGTCTATTCGACCAAACTTTTAAGAAAAACATAAGGAATGGAATAAGGTATAACTTGGGCATTCACCTGTGGGGGAGTAACCTGACTGTGGGGTGTCGAGCATGCAATTTGTACAAAGTACTAATCAGGCATCCTGGTCTGGACCATATACATTATACATCTGTGACATTGTGCATTGATAAACCTATATCATATCTAAAGTTGGCAACTGGTCTCTTATATTGGTGGTAAGTGGGAGCCAACCACAAAGGATGCGCAGTAGTGGAGAGGACACAGGTATCATCAGGTACTTGCGATTATTCAGTGAGCACTACAGGTCGTGTGCCTTCTGAGGTGTCATTGATGGAAACAGTGCCATGCTGCCATCAGTGTCTGAGTCAGCCGCACTGCCCCCCGGTGAGCTATCACTAAGGCTGTGTTGCTGTACCTTGAGAGCCGCCGCCAACAACAGGGCCTCACACTGACTCGCCTTGGCCTGGTGCGCCATCGGTGTAGTTCGCAGCACCTGGTCCAAGGCTCCCCCACCACGATGGCGGCGTGGGTGCTGGGGAGAGCCTGCAGGGGGGGGGGGCCGTCTGGGCATCCATTTTCTGAGAGTCTGTTATTGTTTGGTCCATCCACAAGCATGCAGCTTCCGGTGTGTCAAAAAAGTGAGATTGACTGTCATAAAGGATTTTAAGTTTTGCAGGGAAAATCAGAGCATAAGTGAGACCAGCAGCACGCAATTGTCTCTCAGCAACTGGTCACGATCTCTATAGTTCAAGATCGTGGCTACTGTGGGTCGTGGCGGCACACCGGGTGCCGGTCTCCTTGTAGACACTCTATGTGCTCTTTCTACAGTGAAAAAGGATGAAAGACCTGTTGAAGATACCACCGTACTGAGCCATTGTTCAATAAAGTGTGTTGCTTGGGTGCCCTCCATGCCTTCCGACATACCAATGATACGGACATTGTTGCATCGCACACGTCCTTCAGCATCTTCTGCTCTGTCCTGCAAATGCTCCACTTGTTTGCGCAGCTGCAACGTTATGCATACTTGGTCATTCAGGTGTGGCTCTAGAGTGTCCAGTGTCTTTTCTGTTGTGTGCACTCTGTCTGCTAATTTATGGTGCTCATCCCTGATAATAATTTATGTCTGCAGATAGGGTGCCAAGCTGTGTTTCCATAGCAGCTCTTGATTCTCTAATTTCCAGGAGGATCAGCTCAAGCTTATCCATTGATGTCGTCTGATCCGTAGGTGGCACCATTTCAAGGGAGCGCACTTCAGGAGAGCCATCCAGAGGAGGGGCAAGAGTAGTAAATAGTTTTTCCCGACCCGACTGCTTTGTTTTGGTGCATCCCATGGTATCTTCACTGTGACGGCGGGACATCAGGGGGATACAGCGTTAAGGTGGGGTATCCAGTTTAATCGGGATGTAACAGGTACGGTGGAAAGGAGAGTAGCAGCCACGTGCGGGAAACCAGCCTGCAATATACGATAAGGCCAAGGGCAGCCAGTGTAAATTCCAAGAAATAACGGCCGATCTGGTAGCGGAGTTTTCCTATAAAAGCAGGATTAGCCAATGAGCTAAAGCTCCAGACCCTCTCCAGGCTGCACCACTGATCTGTATTCACAGCTTCCAATCCCTCTTCTGTTGCAGGGAGTTAACAAACCCCAGCTCACATTCAGCAGTCTGATCCCGCGACTTCACTCCACAAGACGCAAGGCATTTCCTCTTCACAGCCGGGGGGGCTAGTGGGCTCGCATCGGGCCATGTGCAAGAACTCACCCGATGTCCCACTATCCTCGTGCGGGCCCCGGACAACACGCACCCGGGCTGCCTCCAGACGCCCCTGCCGGCCCAGGCATGCAACTCTGGCCCAGCGACCGGCGAGTCTCACTCCCGACCGCGGCACTCGCCGGTCTACCAGGTCTAACTATAGGCTCCGAGAAGCAACGTGGGCCATGGCACACAGGCCGGCAATCATGCGGCATAACCTCCGATCCCTGCCGGATCAGTGCAGCACACTCCTCTCGCTCCCCACGCTCCTGGACATCACAGCAGTAGTATTGAGGACGCAGTGCAGTCAGGACCGTGCACAACACTGTGCATATCAAGAGGTCTGGGCCCGGAGCTGAGGCATCAGGCGTCCGCCATCTTGGCCTGTACCAATGCCCCCCCCCAATATATACATATGGCTTTATTGACTAGATACTACCATAATCACCAAATTGATTGTTATCCAATGTTTGTAAATATGCTGTAGTAATCATGTATCTCTATAAGTTTTACGGTATCTGTTTATAATTCTTACTTTCAATCCTTTCTATAACCTGTAGGCGTAAATAACTGGTATAGGATTTCCACTCAGCAAAATGTGGCAAATATGTCTTGCTGAAATTTAGGAAACCAATTAATCATTGTAATTCCATAAGGGAATTAGGAGGCTCAAGCATCTCACATTTATCTGGGTGCAAGTACTTTTTCTTCACTGGATAATTCATATCCTAGAAAAATTACATTTAAAAATCATATTTTAGTTTAATTGAAATTCAATTTATAACCGGCTTCTGCCAGCACAGTAACTATATTGTCCCTATGTTGCAAATGTTCTACCATATCATCTGTTAAATAAAATAAAAATTATATATATCAACAACAGGCAGTACACTCAAATCACATTGTAGTAATACAATTTTGCAGAAAAAAACTCCAAGACTGTTTTTATACTCTGTGGAAAATCATGTAATGCTGGACTGAATTCATCTCATGGAGAAGGAGGGTAAATAATATGATTAAAACAAAGTGAATACATTTGCTGTGTTTAGTATTTTATACTTTTGAGTTAATTGCATCATTAGTCTTGTGCATGTGCATTTTGTACTGCATATGTTTTGCAATGTGAATTTGAAATTGATAATCTAATACAAATCTCCAGGACTTATCCTGCTTTAATATTGGGTAAACAGAAGTGCTTTTAGTTGATTGACATGTGACTACTATTCACATAAGATTCTTTTAAGATCCTTCTGAGTCTCTGGTTTCATTGGCTATTGTTCTTGAACCAGTGATTCATCTCTGAAAGGAATTACATGGGGAATTGTACCTGTGTCTAATGCTGCTTCATTTTTTAATAGTGTGGGACCCTATTGTAATGCCCATTTTGTGGCATACTGGTATTTAAGTGTCTTGAGAGTGAGGAAAATACTTCCATTATAACTTATTCCTCTAGTATTAGTGTATAATAGGAATTAATTAAGTAAATCCAAAATAAATCATTGATATTGTTCCTTCAATGTCCCTTTCAATTTGTATTTGAACTGTGTGGGATAAATCTGGGCTGTTTAGATGCTCATCGGGCGTTTCTATTTGTCACAAGTCTTCTCCATGATTAGGAGGCTATTTGAGTTTTTGATAGGCTATAGTTATTTCTGCTGCACCATCTATTATGGCCATTGCCATGTGATGTTCCTCAATAGACCTCTATTTCTGTTAGACATTGTGTCCTTGCTGGAGCTGCACTTTTCCTCTGAAAATGTGGTCCAGGCCCTCGACTATCTCTCTTCCCTGCTGATTCCTTATAAAGTACTAGGAAAGAGATTAAACATTTACTGGATCCTGCCTACATATCTTTATGACCCTGTGAAGAATAAGAATAGCGTTATCATAGGACTGATATCTCTCTGCAGCCCTTATTTCTCTTCTATCTATCTTTACAATAAAATGATGGCATCTTTTTAACTCCGCCAAGAATTTCATACTCTTCTCCTCAGGATAATTGTCGCTCTGGCTTTCTTTCTTTCAGAAGATATTCCCCTTGCTTTCAAATCTACAGAGATTTCGTACTCTTCTCCTCAGGATAATTGTGGGTCTGGCTTCCTTTCAGAAGATGTTCCCTTGCTTTTAATTGGCATCTCTGATGTCTCGCCCATAATATATCTCCCATCAAGGAGAGTAAGTCAGTAAATTTTCTCTTTCTGAGCGTGTGGAGTTGCAGTATAACGTTGATGAAAAGCCAATAATGCTGCATCGCTTCTAATATTACCAAACATTATCTCAGCTACTGTGTATAAATTCCCTACACAATTTGTTTCTAAATTCACTGCAAGTTAAGCTCCCTGCTTCCTAATCTGTTTCAATTCTTCAAGCATCACTGCAATTGAAGACATGCCATGCCTAGTCATGTGTATGGCAGGAGGCACAATTCCTCATGTTGTATATTTGGTACAATATTTATTAGTGAAAACGTTTATTATTCTGTATACATTAATAATAGCAGTGAGCATCTCCCTAGTTTCGACTATAGAGAGGTGGTTTAGTTCTGCAAGCAGTGTGTGTGTAGCCAGACCGAACCACGTTTTCCTGGCATTATAAGTGGCCCAAAGTGTACCCTATGGACAACATGGGGTGTTTTCCCTGAAACAAAGATAAATGTTCAGTGTAAGTCAAAGATGCTTCAATACACACAAATGTATATCCTATCGAGATGAAGGGTCAATCTTGACATTCTTTGTGAATAGCCCTGCTTCCTCCATAGCTTCTAGTTCAATCCAGGAGGAAAATACCTCCATAGTATACACTGGGTCTGCTCCCAGTATTAGTACTACTTTACCTCAATAAATAGGAATCCAGTGCTATCAGGTGGGCATTAAGGGCAGGTCATACATTCTCTGAAATGTCTACCTCCTCAAACTTAGCTTCCTCTGCCGTTGCTCACAAAGACTTTGACACAGTACTTATGATAAGGGCTAATACCTTGTATCTGTTAAATGCTTAACAAACCTCAGTAGGAATAGGGGACACCTCCCCTAACATGAAACACATCCAGACCTATCCAGATAACTTCTGGGCATCAGGCCTTCAAATGGTCCAAGATTTTTGGCAGGCAGATGAGTGTTGTGTTATGAATCCCTTAAATCAAATCAAATGGCCCACACAGGAAGATTTACTCAACCCCAATGGGATCTTGCACCCACTCCAGAGAAGAGGAACACAGACAGTTGTTTCTCTTCTCTATGACAAGTTAGGCAAAACTAGATCTAGAATGCTATGAGTCAGACAATCCTGCCAGAGTAGCTCCTATCTGCAGTTATTTGTAAATGCATGGAGCCTAACCCCTCACCTCCAAAAGCAGAAGAAACACACAGCAGTTGGTGTTTCATAATGATCAGTTATTTATTAAGCACAATAAGCACCAAACTCGTATGTATCAGAATGATGAAAACTAGTATTGTAATCTTAGCAGTCGCAATACAGAATAAAATAAACTTTGAAAAACCCAAGCATTTTATATTGCACAATCTTACTATTGGTAATGAATGGCCTAAACTCTAGCTAATGTTTTTATCTATATTATTATGATCCTCATAGTTATTAGGTCAGCTAAATGATTATTGCTTTCACTGACTACCTCTTGCCAAGCCATCTACTTCCCCTGCAAACTGTTAAAAAGTTCCCAAACCTGAAGTCAGATAACACCTCTCCGGCATTTCCCTAAAGCAACCTATTTTCGTACTTGCCCCTTCCAAATTCTTTGGTTTCTTTATACCTTTCACCCCAAAAATACTCTATGTAGAGGGAGTTGTTGTGCAGTCCTTTGAACCCACAGCACTGCATGAACAAGGACTCCGTTAGAGACCTGGCCAAAAAGGCAAGCCACTGTGCAACTGTATCAAAACATGGTTCTTTCCACATTAGCTCTGTGCCAGGCCGGACAACCTTGTAAGGTGGCTTACCACTTGTAGGTCTCTGGATAGCAGAATGGAAGCTTCCTCTTTGCCGCATTTCTGCTGTTTTTATTAGTGTGACTAATACCAACCTGCTTATAAAAATATGCTAATCTTGCAGGCTGATAGCTATTACCAACATTCTTAGCATTAGTCACCTGTGCCCTAAGCATTCACATGCACACTCTGAATGGTGCACTCACGGTTATCATACAGTTAATCCTAGTTTGTATGTGACATGCCCATGTCACCAGAATGCCTTGCCAAACACGTCAGTATGTTTAGGCACATTTCAGCCCTCCCATGCGGCAATAAAGCAATTAAGTTCCAGTAATGTCTTGTTTGTCATCTTTAAGTTTTATTACCTATAGTTTGTTTTCGATTCAACATAACCTGCAATCCATGGGATTTCTTTCTAAAATTTGAAAAAGAATACCAAAGTTTTCCCTCTGCCGAAAACCTTAAAATGCCACAATGTATACTTTTGGAAACTGTAATGGATGCAAAGGAATTGGGTTAGCCTAAACTAAATCAAAGCACAGATTTTGATGCCATCACCTAAAATTATTTTAAACAACATACAATGTTATATATGGATAGGCAGCCACCATTACGCAAGTGGATAATGTTAAAACACAAGTTGGCATTTTTTGGCTCTGAAACGTCCGTGTTTAAACATGTGAATGCTTTATTAAAAACTTCCAATGATCACCTACCGAGGATGATTTGTTGTTGTATGAGCTTTCTAGTGCTAGAGTTTTGAAAGCAACTGCAGGCTTGACACTCAGTAGGTACTGAGAATATCAAAATTAAGAAGTTGCACCTTCTACAAAGTCTGCAGTGCAAGTGGGGACTAATGCTCTTAGAAGGATGCACATCATTTCAGATCTGAGAATAAATAATATTCTGGAAGCTAGTACAGTCTCCCCAGACCTGCGTATTAACATTTAAAACCCTAACTAGCTTTATACCAAAAAGGCAAAAGTGAAGCAATTCTTCACTGCAGACATTGTTGTACGTGGAACACGTTGCCAGAATGTATGCAGATTTAAAGCTTCGTTTCTGTGCAAAGAATAATTAAATACTCTGCTGTTTTAATCATGTTTTGCACATGCAGCAAACATATCACCTCAGATGACTCTCTCCAGCCAGTTTAGCTCTATACAAAAAACATGAATATATTGACAAGGCCACCCAGCCAGTTTAATGCTGGTCTGAAGTCCTCGTAAAGCTTAGTCCTTACCCGGTGCGCCCACGTTGCCCTATAAAGATCAAACAGGGAGCCAAGGCCAACAAAGCATCCTTACGGATGGCTTCTGTTTCCATCAGGCTAGGACCATCGCTTGTTCCGAATACCTGTTCTTTATTTATCAACAAATCTGCCTGACAGGCTATAGAAGAGACTTCAATCTTGATGTAAAGGGTGACGGGATTGCCTCGTTGCTTAAACAGAAAAATCCAGATAAGTAAAATGTTATCTTGAAGGATAGCCTTATCCACACCTTATGGGCTTGGACTGAGACTCAAGGCAAAACCTCAGAGAAATATTTGCGAGGTCAATGGTGTAACACGAAAACTGTGGGAACATTTTTTGTATCTTCAGGGCAATCGTGGGTTACTGGACCCAAATAGTAAACAACGAGGGCCTTTTCCTATTGCTGTCCTGAGGCTTAATAGTATTTTTTAACCCAAAACAGAGCACCAAGTACAACTTTAGAGCATGAACCAAGGTACAGCACTATAATGCTTAGTCATGGAGATGGTGTTAACTCAGAAACCAATAAAACGTAACTTAAAAAGCAATAAATAATTGTCCAATATGTGTTTTAATCAGACACACAACTAAATACTGCACACGAAAGGCAGAGTAGAAAAAACATGCACTTGCTAATAAATGGGAGATTAATTGTGTTATGGACTTACTCCCCACGTCTTCTACATTTAGTAGGGCAGAATATGAGTCTGTCCGAAGGCTGACGAGCACAAGCAGAGTCCAGAATGTAGCTCTGTTACAGTTAAAGGCACGGGGTCGGGGGTGGGTGAGAGAGTCATGGTCATTCTCCTGCCCCCCACCCCTCTCCATATAGCTATTCTGCTATTCGTCAGTCATCATACACTCTTGGTACCTTCCGGATGAAGAGCAATGTCACTATGCTGCCATCAGATGACTGGGGGAGAGGCATCACTTCTGCTAGAGTGCCATCTCCTAGACATGTTTTGGGAAACAGCTTTTCTGATTCAGTCTCATAGGCTCCCACGATGAACTTCCAGGTCGTGGTTAGTGCACAGACTGAATCTCTGGTCATGAAGAAGAAGGGCTACGCATGCACTCTCCAGTAGAGGGGTACTCGGATAATGTGAAAAAAGAGATGGAAATCTTTGTTCCTGGATCTTCCTCATGCCCAAACTCAAACCCACCTCCTAAACAAGTGAAGAGCTGTCGAAGAGATCATGGCCAAGGCTCTATGATGGCTGATTATTTTGCAAGTTCCTTCTAGCGTCAAGCTGTCATAGCTGTTTCTGTGGGTAAAACTGTAAAACATGGTTCCACATTTCCTTAGCACCAGGACGTCACAAGAGCTTCTGCTTCCTTTAATGAAACCACAGCAGGTTGTATTGTAAGGATCATGTCTTCAAGCGCAGAGGCCCCTTTTACATTTCATTATGAGGTGTGTTATTGAACTCGTCACAAGTGATGAATTGTTATCTCATCATATGCTCGTTTCTTGCATGTGTAATGGATACATTATAGATGATGAGCAAGATCAATCAAAAACACATTTAGGGATAATTAAGTAACTATTTAGCTTAGAAATTATTGGAGCAATGTAAAAAAAATTATGACTGTTTCCCTCCACAATTTTACTATTTTCACTTGCTTTTTTTAATTTTTTTTTTTTATTCAGCTTCCTTGGGCAGTTACAACGTTTTAGAGTAACAAAGCAATGGAAAGAACATTCCCATAAACAATTCTCAGTGCAATGCATTGCATTTCAGCAGGGCAATGCATTGCATAACAGCAAAACGTAAAATGCAGCTTTAACAAAGGCAATGAACCATGCTGATTAGAGATTCAATCAATCAGGATTTATAAAGCACAGCTTCTCACCCCTTGGGGTATCCATGTGCTCTGGGTTGTTGCTGCGGGCTGGTGGCTTCGTGTCAAAGGGCCAAGTCTTGAGCTTCCTTCTGAAGTCAGGGCGTGTGAGAGTTGTGTGCAGGTGGAGTGGGAGGTCATTCCAGGTCCTGGTGGCGATGTGGGAGAAAAATCATCTGCCACTGTGATTGCGGTGTACTCTCGGTACTTGAGCATGGGTGAGGGTTGTGGAGCAAAGCTCCCTGGTGGGACGGTGGAAGGAGAGTCTGTGGTTGATGAGTTTGGGTTTGATGTTGTGGAGGGCTTGTATGCAAGGGTGAGAACTTTGAATCTGCACCTCTTGTGTATGGGCAGCCAGTGGAGATCTCTGAGGTGGGGCGGTGATGGCGGTCAGCCTGGGAAGATCCAGGACGAGTCTTGCCCCTGCGTTCGGGATGGTGTAGCAGCTGGGCGGGGAGTCTGACGAAAAGGGCGTTTCCATAGTCAAGTCTGCTGCAGATGATGGCCTGGGTCACCATCTTTCTTGTTTTGATGGTGATCCACCTGAAAATCTTCCATAGCATGCGGAGCTTGTGGAAACAGGAGAAGGGCACTGAGTTCATCTGACATTTGAAGGTGAGTTTGCTGTCGATGATGATACGGAGGCTGCGAGCGTGGTCAGTCAGGGTCTGTCCCAGCATGGAGGACCACCATGAGTCGTCCCAAGGGGAGGTGTTGTTTCCAAAGATGATCACCTCAGTCTTATCCGTGTCCAGTTTCAGGCAGTTGGATCTCATCAATTAGTTGACGTGGGTCCTGTTTTTGCTGAAGTTGGTTCTAAGGGAGGTGAGGTCTTTGGAGAGGGAGAGTAGGATTTGTGCATCGCTGTTGATGTGTCTGTGGAAGTGAACAATCTTGGCCAACAGCGTCATGTAGGTTTTGAAAAGGGTGGGGCTGAGTGACGACGCCTGGGGGACGTCACATATGATGCTTTTCAATTCTGAGATGAAAGGAGAGTGGCAGACTCTTTGGGTGCATCCTGTGAGAAAGGCGTGGATCCATTTGAGTGCATTGCTTCCGATCCCGATGTGGGGGAGTCTGGCAGTGAAGGTATGGTGGGAGATGGTGTCGAACATGGCAGAGAGGTCAAGGAGGATCAGGACTGCCTTTTCTTCATGGTCGAGGAGAGATTTGATGTTGTCCGTTGTGGCGATCAGGGCAGTCTCAGTTCTGTAGTTGGTAAGGAAACCGCATTGGGAGGAGTCCAGAGTAGACTGTATCTTTTCAGGTAGTCGGAGAGCTGTTGGTTGATGGCTTTTTCCAAAACCTTAGCAGGGAAGGGGAGTAGAGAATTGGAGCTGTAATTGTTGGGTTTGCTGGGGTCGGCGGATGGTTTCTTTAGGAGCGGTTTGACCATTGCTTGCTTCCATGCTTTGGGGATGGTGGTGGTCCTGATCAAGGTGTTGAGGATGAGGGCGAGGATGCTGCTGATTTCCTTCTGTCCAGGGTTGAAAATGTAGTGGGGGCATGGGTTGTTGAGTGAGCAGGAGTGGGACAAACTCATGAGGGCTGCTGTCTCTTTGATTGATAGAGGCCTCCAGTCGGTGATCAGGTGGCAGGTGGAGTCACCTGGATAGGTTACGAGGTGGTCGATGCTGGTGGGTTGGGGGTCAAAGTTGCTGTGTATGGGTGCAATTTTGTGGTGGAAGAAGTCGGCTAGGGTGTCACAGAGGGTCTGAGAGTATTGGATTATGTTTTCGGAGTCTGGTGGGCCGGAGAACTCTTAAACAATCTTGAATAGTTCCTTCGGGTGGTGGTGCTTTTCTCGATGAAACTGTGTAGGGCGTCTGTGTCTGCTTCTCCGAGGCGAAGATGATAGTTGTTCAGTGCATTTTTTAAGGTGGTGCGGTCTGCATGGACTCTGCTGTTGTGCCATTGTCTTTCTAGTTATTTGCAGTCTCTCTTGAGTGTGCAGAATTTGGGGGTGAACCACCTGGCGGGCTTGCTGGATCTTCTGGAGGTGGAGTTCCTAACAGGGGCGATTTTGTCAGCATCGTGGAGGATCCATTTGGATAGATTGTGGGCGCCTTGCTCAAGGTTGGCAGAGAGGATGGGTTTACTGGAGTTGAGGCTAGTGGTCCATTGAGTCTGCAGAATGTGAGGGTGGAGTTGTGGTAGATGGCTTCGGCCTGCTGGTTATGTGTACCATGTGGTGATCGGTTCATGTGAGTTCTGTTATAGGAAGGAACTTAATTCTGTCATTGGCTGTAAAGAATGGGTACAGGATGTGTCCTGTGGTGTGCATGGGGCTGGTGACTAGTTGCTTGAGTCCAATGTTATTTAGGTTGTTCAGTAGGTTGGTGGAGTTGGGGTCATTGGGGTCGCCTAGGTGAAAATTGAGATCTCCCAAAAACCTGTAATATGTTGAGCCGATGGCCAGGGTGGTGATGAACTTGGCAATGTCCTTGCAGAAGGTCGGGCAGGGGCCAGGGGCTCTGCATGCATGGGTGCCACTGATTTCTGTTCTGGTGTCGAATTAGATCAGGAAGCTGAGGTGTCCCATGAGGTGAGACGATTCTTCCTCTGAAGTGGTACACAGGAGGCTGTCCTTATGCATGATGGTGATGCCTCCGCCATGCTTGTTTTGGCAGTCTTTGTGGATCAGTTTGTAGTCTTGTGGGGGTGGCGCAGGAGATGTTGGAGAGCAACACGGGTGTGAGCTAGTTCTCAGTGATGAACATCATGTCCGGGCTGAGGGTGGTTACGGTGTCCCATATTTCCATGGCATGTTTGCAGAGGGATCTAGCATTGAGCAGTAGGCATTGGAGTTGTTTTGCAGGCTTTAGGGGTGGTGGCACGTGGTCGGAGTAGGTGTTGCAGGTGAAGTGGCATTGGCGGCAGGCAAAGGGTCCGACCGTAGTCTAGGGGGAAGTGATACCGTAGTTGTTGTCTTGGTTCCTGGGCTTACTGACCCAGAGCTTGGTGGCAGAGTACCGGGCAGATAGTGCGAGAGCAAGGGCTCCTGGTGCTTGGGTATGGTCCAGACACGGACTTGCCTTTGGCGCACCAGTGGCAAGGTCGCACTGCAACCACTATTAAGTAGGTTTTAGGATGGGAGGGGTGCAGTGGGAGGAGGGCGGTGCAAGGAAAAAGCAGGGAAAAAAACATCAGGAGGGCAGCAGCGGTGGGGGGACAGAGGCACAACCAGGAAAAGAGGAGCAAAGCATAAGGTCTACCAGCACCCTGCATCTACTCAGCAGAGTAGGCAGAGGCGCCAGGAGGAGTTTTGCACAGGACCTGCTTAGTGGGGTCACCCTGTGACTATCAATATTTAGGACCTGGAGTGGGAGGGGGCAGTGGGAGGAGTGTGGTGCAGGAAAAAAAAAACCCAGGAGGCAGCAGGGAGGCAGGGGGCCAGGGACACAACCAGGAAAAGAGGAGCAAAGCAAAAGACCGATGAGCACCTTGTACCTACTCAGCAGAGCAGGCAGGGGCACCAGGCAGTGGGGGGAGCTGACACAGGACCTGCTCAGTGGGGTTGCGCTGCGACTGGCATTAAATAGGTCCTGCGGTGGGAGGGGCGCAATGGGGGGGTGGGGAAACAGCAGGGATAAAAACAGCGGGATGGCAGTGGGGGGGACAGGGGACACAACCAGGAAAAGAGGAGCAATCCAAAAGGCCAACCAGCACCCTGGACCTACTCAGCAGAGTAGGTAGAGGAACTATGCAGTGGGAGAAGCTGGCACAGGACCTGCCCAGTGGGGCACGTTGCAGCGACCATTAAGTAGGTCCAGGGGTGAGAGGGGCACAGTGGAAGGAGGGCAGAACAGGGGAAAAAGTGGGAGGGCACAGGGGCACAACCAGGAAATGAGGAGCAAAGCAAAAGACCAACCAGCACCATGCTCCTATTCAGCAGAGTAGGCAGTGGCACTGGGTAGTCGGGGAGCTGGCACAGGACTTGCTCAGTAGGGTCACACTGTGAATGCCATTAAGTAGGTCCGTGGATAGGGGGGCACAGTGGGAGGAGGGTGGTGTGGGGGAAAAACAGTAGGAGGGCAGCGGGGGTAGGGGGAACAACCAGGATATGAGGAGCAAAGCAAAAGGCCTACCAGCACACTGCACCGACTCTGCAGATTAGGCAGAGGCACCAGGTAGCGGGGGAGATGCGTGATGTTGACAACCCAAGAGGGCTTCGTCATAGCCGTCCACCCACCCAAACCAAAAGGGTTTATACTGTGCTAGACATAACAGTCATATACACAATGTCCACTCTTGAACACGACCCACCCAGAGGGGCTAGCCATAACCATTTGAGTAGGTACAGCTGTTAGCAAGCATAAAGCTGTGTCACTTATGTCACCCAGGGTGTCCACCAGGATCAAACGCATCCTTCCTGAGCAGTTACGCAGACGATCCCAAATGTTATGTGTCCGGCTGTTCTTGACAATATGTTGAGCCATGCAACAACTCTGCTACCACAGTCGGGTTGCCTCTCCCCCAATAGCAAGCTACCCATCTCTTTGACTTCAATAAGGCGATGGACACAAAGCGCATTTCCTCCTGGGCTATATTTAGGATGCATCCCAGCAAAGCAAGTTTAAGTGAGGGCAATAGCAGCAATTCAGTCATTTCAGGCAAGGGTCACTCCCCTGGGGGGCAAATTGTATTTAGGCCATTTCTGCCCCCCTTGGGGGGCAGATCGACCTATTTTCATTAGGACAATCTGCCCTCAAGGCGGGCAGAAACCATTAGACACCAGGGATTTTTATTTTTTTGCGTCAATTTCATGCAAGGGGAGCGACCCCTTAGACAGGGTCATTCCCCTGGGGGGGGATTTATTTTAGGCCATTTCTGCCTCCCTTGGGGGCAGATTGGCCTATTTTTATTAGGCCAATCTGCCGTAAACCACTAGGCACCGTGGATTTGTTTTTGGCGCAAGTTTCACGCAAGGAGAGTGACGCTATTAGGCAAGGGTCACTCCCCTGGGGGGGGAATTTATTGTAGGCCACTTCTGCTCCCCTTGGGGGCAGATTGGCCTATTTCTATTAGGCCGATCTGCCCCGTGGGGGGCAGAAACCACTTAGGCACCAGGGATTGGTGTGTGTGTATGTGTGTGTTTTGTTTGGGGGGCAGCCCCTTGGGAAAGGGTCGCTCCTAATGGGGGCACATTACTGTTGGCCATATCTCCCCCCTTTGGGGGTAGATCAGCCTATTTGTGGAAGGCCCATCTGCCCCCAAGGGGGGGCAGAAAGCCCACCAGAGAACAGGGAATTGTTTTTTTTTCAAAATAAGAGGGTGGGGGTATGGCCATACCCCCATCCCAAATAAATGGGGCTAACGTTGTTCTGCCCACCAGTGGGCAGATGGGGCAATTACCCCCCGATCCACACCCCGGGGGAGCAGAAAGTCTACTAGATGCCTGCGAATTAATAAAATCAAAAAATAGTGTGGTGGTGGCTACCAACCAGTATGGGCATGGTTATGCCCCCACACCAACTGAAGGGTGTAACAGTCTTTCACCTCTCCACTCGCACACTAAAACATCTTATTCCATGGCAAGCAAGAGGACATTTGATTATTTTGGCTTTTGGTTTTACATTTGGGCCATGAGAGCTTGGCTAACTCTCAAAATCGTCCCACTTGGAATGGTGAGGGCTGCACTTTTTGGACTTTGTGACGCTGCCATGTAGAAACATCCACAAGACCTAGACACATCTGAAAACTAAACATCTGGGTGAGTCCAGGGTGGTGTGCTTCACATGCACCCCGCACCATTTTCTTACCCACAATGCCCTGGAAACCTCCAACTTTGCTGGAAATCACAATTTTTTTTCCACATTTTTGTGATGGAACCTTCTGGAATCTGCAGGAATCCACAAAATTCGTACCACCCAGCATTGTCTCATCTATACCGATAAACATTTTGCCCACTTTGTCAGCCTATAAATGTTTATTTTCAAACTGCCCTTTTGGACCCGCTTTCGTTCCCCCCTCAATTTCGACAAGTTTTTGGCTCTTCCCTGTCACAGGCACTTGGCCCACCTACACAAGTGAGGTACCATTTTTACCGGGAAACTGAGGGGAACGTTGGGTGGTAGGAAATTTGTCCCGGTGTGGTGATCCCACGCAGAAATGTGGGAACATTTTTATTTCTTTAGCTAAATTTGAGGTTTGCTGAGGATTCTGGGTAAGAAAACGTTGGGGGATCCATGCATGTCACACCTCCCTGGATTCCCTCAGATGTCTAGTTTTCTGAAATGTTTGGGTTTGGTAGGTTTCCCTATATGGCTGCTGAGCACAGGACCAAAAACGCAGGGCCCCCACCTGGCAAAAACATTTCCTTTTTTCAGGCACTAGTCCTACCCACACAAGTGAGGTACCATTTTTTTCGGGAGACTTGTGGGAAAGCTGGGTAGAAGGACATTTGTGGCTCCTCTCAGATTCCAGAACTTTCTGCCACCAAAACGTGAGCAAAAAGTGTTTTTTAGCCAAATGTTGAGGTTTATAAAGGATTCTGGGTAACAGAACCTGGTGAGATCCCCACAAGTCACCCCATCTTGGATTTCCCTAGGTGTCTTGTTTTAAAAAATGTGCAGGTTTGGTAGATTTCCCTAGGCGCCAGCTGAGCTAGATTCCAAAATCCACAGCTAGGCACTTTGCAAAAAACACCTCTGTTTTCTTTGGGAAAATGTGATGTGTCCACGTTGTGTTTTGGGGCATTTCCTGTCACGGGCGCTATGCCTACACACACAAGTGAGGTACCATTTTTATCTGGAGACTTGGGGGAACGTTGGGTGGAAGGAAACTTGTGGCTCCTCTCAGATTCCAGAAATTTCTGTCACCGAAATGTGAGGAAAAAGTGTTTTTTGGGCACATTTTGAGGTTTGCAAAGAATTCTGGGTAATAGAACCTGGTGAGAGCACCACAAGTCACCCCATCTTGGATTTCCCTAAGTGTCTAGTTTTCAAAAATGCACAGGTTTGGTAGATTTCCCTAGGTGCCAGCTGAGCTAGAGGCCAAAATCTACAGCTAGGCACTTTGCAAAAAACATGTCAGATTGCAATGTAAAAATTTAATGTGTCCATGTTGCGTTTCCTGTCACGAGCATTAGGCCTAGCCACGCAAGTGAGGTACCATTAGTATCAGGAGACTTGGAGAAACACAGAATAACAAAACAAGTGTTATTGCCCCTTGTCTTTCTCTACATTTTTTCCTTCCAAATGTATGACAGTGTGTAACAAAGACGTCTATTAGAGAAATGCACTGTAATTCACATGCTAGTATGGGCACCCCGGAATTCAGAGATGTGCAAATAACCACTGCTTCTCAACACCTTATCTTGTGCCCATTTTGTAAATACAAAGGTTTTCTTGATACCTATTTTCACTCTTTACATTTCAGCAAATGAATTGCTGTATACCCGGAAGAGAAATAAATCCCATTGCAAGGTGAAGCTCCTTTATTTGCTCTGGGTACATAGGGTTCTTGATAAACCTACAAGCCCTATATATCCCCACAACCAGAAGAGTCCAGCAGACGTAACGGTATATTGCTTTCAACAATCTGACATTGCAGGAAAATTTTACAGAATAAAACGTGAAGAAAAATCTTTGTTTTCTCACCTCAATTTCAATATTTTTTTATTTTCGCTGTTATTTTCTGTAGGAAAACCTTGTAGGATCTACACAAATGACCCCTTGCTGAATTCAGAATTTTGTTTATTTTTCAAAAATGTTTAGCATTCGGGGATCAAGCATTGGTTTCACACCCATTTCTGTCACTAACTAGAAGGAGGCTGAAAGCACAAAAAAATAGTGAAAATTGGGTATGTCCTACTAAAATGCCAAAATTGTGTTGAAAAATTTGGTTTTCTGATTCAAGTCTGCCTGTTCCTGAAAGCTGGGAAGATGGTGATTTTAGCACTGCAAACCCTTTGTTGATGACATTTTCAGGGGAAAAAACACAAGCCTTCTTCTGCAGCCCTTTTTTCCCATTTTGTTTTTAAAAAAACGAAATTTTTGCTGTATTTTTGTTAATTGCTTGGTCTCCTCCTGGGGAATCCACAAACTCTGGGTACCCCTAGAATCCCTAGGATGTTGGGAAAAAAAAGAGGAAGCAAATTTGTAGTGGATAGCTTATGTAGACAAAACGTTATGAGGGCCTAAGCGCGAAATGCCCCAAATAGCCAAAAAAAGGCTCCGCACAGGAGGGGAAAGGCCTGGCAGCTAAGGGGTTCAACACTCCTTAATGCTGGCACACATGGATACTGAGTGTGCTGGTGCTTTCGCTTCCTGCCTGGAGTAGTAGGCAGCCTTAATGCTCAGGGACTAACGTCAAAGCCCCCATTCACAGAACGTCGTTGGGAGTAACTCGGCCGTCTCGGGGAACCCTTCAACAGAGCCCGGCTCGACACGTCAAGGACGCAAACTATAAGACGGAGGATACGCAATGGCTGGCGTTGGAAAAGGTAGTTCAATTGATCAGTTACTTACCATACGTGCACGCAGATAGATGAATGTGATTGACTGTATAAACAAACCATGGATGAATATGACGAACTGAGAGATTTAATAGGGAACATTGAGCCTTGGCAAATCAAACTGTATGCTGATTTAAATAGGTAATGATTCCGGTATTTGTTTACTTGTTCACTTTTAGGTACATGTTATATTCCACTAGTATTTGACATGCTGCACTATTCCCTTACTTGTTCTTTTCCAATACTTTATTTCGACTTCTTCCGCTAATTCACCACTTTCACGTGCTGTAACCAAGGGCTATCACATTTCCACTCGTTAGTGGACTAGTCCTGAGTTTAGGGGTCAGGCACTGGGACACTGCTGGACCATGAAAATATAGAATTACACCATCGCCTTGAAGGAGTTGTTTCCACGATCTGACAGCTTATTTAAGAGATGGTGATTTATATGTGTATTCCGATGAGTTTCGCTCGTTATGATTATTACTTTCTCTCCAAAATGAGTTTGTTGTTTCTACACGGTGATTTATAACCACCTTCCCAATTGTTGGCTGTATTTAAATGGAGACCGAATTAGCGTCTTGTACCTTTTGACGGAGGCTTGTCCCACCCACTGATAGCATCACGTTAATGCTTAATTACATGCAATTTTTTATGACAGCTGATCGCTGGGAAACTATGTAGACGTACAGTTAGTCTTCGCTGAGCAACATTTATCGTCCCGTTGTCACTTGCCGATATAGATGGTGCTGAAGCAGGTGACTTAATAAGAAATTATTGAGTGTTTATGTAGTTTTAATAACAACTCTTGTAGAAAATGAATTAATATAGAAAAATAATGCACACGTTTGAAAATGTGACCTCAAGAATGGCCACCATTTTTCACGATATGTACTAATTAATGATTAATATCTATGAAATACTGAACATGTATTAGATTAATGTAGTAATATGTCATATTAAGGGTTGTGACGTATGTCTTAACTGTATTGGTTGTAGGCCTTAACTTAGCGAGTGTCTTGGCGTAGCTTTGCCAGGCCTCATGCAAAAGCTGAATTTCTTAGCAGTTAATAAAAATGCTGACAGAGTGAACTAAACTGTGAAATGTCCATTGTCTTGTTAAAAGTGCTTAACCAAAGCTTTTCATGAGAACCAACTAACAGGAGATGATGTTTCTAGAAGTGTAGCAAATCGTGTGTAATGTGTGTGAGATGTACTTTCCCAGGACGCGAACAATGAAGACACTGACTGGAGATGAAGATGCAACAAAATTGTTACCTGACAAGCCGGATGATGAGGACATTGTAAAGTGGACCAATCAACTTTGTGTGAAGAACAAAATATTAGAATTCATAGACTTGGTATAGAAATATTATTGGGTAGTGTATGAACGTACGATTGACTGACCAATAGGGAATTAGGGGATAGTTTAGGTGATTTTGATATAACAACGCGACAGTGGAATATTATAGAGAAAAGACGATCAGGCCAGAGATCTAGAGTGACAAAGGGAGAAGAAGAGACTTTAGAAGGAATTCGAGATTCTGTCATTGGGCTCAAACTCTCCCTGATGTTTTGCTGATCGATTGATGACCTGAGGACGAAGACTGATTCTGCTTGCTGACCCATACCGTGGATAGGTAGATATGACAATGTGACTTTTATGCATTTTATGGCTTTTCTTTCTAGGTACCAACTGCGCTGTTTGATAGATCCATAGCTAGATGTCTCTTAAATTTGTGTTCTAAATTGTTTTGCATGAAGCCCAACATGCTCATGCTAATCTGATGTGAGTTGAGGGCACTCAAACTTAATTGATGGAAAACAAATACAATGATTGACAAGTTATTTTGCTGAGTTCTATGTATCATATAGTTTTATTGCAGCTGATTCTGCTATTGATTTGCACGGTAACCTTAGAATGTGTAGTGATTCAAGCTGTGATTAGATTGCGTTTCTTCTGCCGCTTTGGACAACCAGTATTGTTCTTATATGTGTTTCATTTGATTTTGAGATTAATCTACGTGACTTTAGCATTGTTAATATAAGGGAAATAAACTTATTAAACTTTACTAAGTTGTGGTTATTCATGGCTGAAAGGTCATGGTACTCCATTGATTATTGGTTTTATTGATTACTAATGATTGTTGATTATTGTGAATTGATTATTTGTTCATATACTGGAGCTATGGCAAGAACATCTTAAATGAGTCAAAAGGTTCATCGACCTATTCGCGTCCCTTTGTAAGTTTACTTATTAAGGACCGACGCGCTAACAGTGGCAGAAGTTAATGAATGAAAAGATGGATTTTCACACTCACCTTATAAGAGGTGTTATTACGAGCTGTTCCTATGAATTGCATCTTGTTCAGGGATTGGTGAATTATACACTATTAAATGTCAGTTGTTTGTATGAAATCCGAAAGAGCCTCGGCCTTTCTTACATGTAAGATAGGTTAGACTGCACTCTTAACTGTAATACACTTGGCTACATAACATTATTAACCCCTTCTGTGCCTTGGACGAGATGATCTCGTCCAAGGCTACAGTTCCCCTGTGCCTTGGACGAGATCATCTCGTCCGAGGCACAGGGGAACTTGGGGGCGCGCTAGCGCGCCCCCCGTTCACCCCCCTCCCCCCCCAAGTCGGGGATGGAAGGGGAAGACCTTCCCCTTACACCCCGACCCCCCCCACCCCCCCCCTGTGACGTCAGCGCGCGCGCGCGCGCTGATGTGTCACAGGGGCCTCCCTAGTCGCGCTGGAAGCTCTGCTTCCAGAGCGATTGAAAAAGAAATGCAAAAGCATTTCTTTTTCAATCACTGGGAGGCCCGGAGGGGCTTCAAAGGGAAGGAAAAGTATTTCCTTCCCTTTGAAGTCCCTCCGAGGGTTTCAAAAGCCGGATTGCTTGCAATCCGGCTTTTGAAACCCCACTAGACACCAGGGATTTTTTTTTTTTTTATTGAAAGTGACAAAAGGGAGCGACCCCTTGGGCAAGGGTCACTCCCAGGGGGGGCATTTTTTTGAGAAGGCCTTTTCTGCCCCCCCAGGGGGGGCAGAAACCTCTAGGCACCAGGGACCATTTTTTTTGTTTCATTTTTTTTTTTTTTTGGTGGGGAGCGACCCCTTAGGCAAGGGTCGCTCCCCTTGGGGGAAAATTATATTTTGGCCATTTCTGCCCCACTTGGGGGCAGATTGGCCTATTTTGATGAGGCCAATCTGCCCCCAAGGGGGGTAGAAACCACTAGACACCAGGGATTTTTATTTTTTTTATTGTTATTGACAAAAGGGAGCGACCCCTTGGGCAAGGGTCGCTCCCAGGGGGGGCATATTTTCGGGAAGGCCTTTTCTGCCCCCCCGGGGGCAGATTGGCCTACTATTAGGCCGATCTGCCCCCAGGGGGGGCAGAAACCTCTAGGCACCAGGGACCTTTTTTTTTGTTTTTTGTTTTTTGTGTTATATTTTTTTATTTTTTTTGGTGGGGAGCGACCCCTTAGGCAAGGGTCGCTCCCCTTGGGGGAAAATTATATTTTGGCCATTTCTGCCCCCCTTGGGGGCAGATTGGCCTATTTTGATGAGGCCAATCTGCCCCCAAGGGGGGTAGAAACCACTAGACACCAGGGATTTTTTTTTTTTTTTGTTATTGACAAAAGGGAGCGACCCCTTGGGCAAGGGTCGCTCCCAGGGGGGGCATATTTTCAGGAAGGCCTTTTCTGCCCCCCCGGGGGCAGATCGGCCTACTATTAGGCCGATCTGCCCCCAGGGGGGGCAGAAACCTCTAGGCACCAGGGACCTTTTTTTTTGTTTTTTGTTTTTTTGTGTTATATTTTTTTTTTTTTTGGTGGGGAGCGACCCCTTAGGCAAGGTTCGCTCCCCTTGGGGGAAAATTATATTTTGGCCATTTCTGCCCCCCTTGGGGGCAGATTGGCCTATTTTGATGAGGCCAATCTGCCCCCAAGGGGGGTAGAAACCACTAGACACCAGGGAGTTTTTTCTTTGCGTGAATTTCACGCAAAGGGAGCGACCCCTTAGGCAAGGGTCGCTCCCTGGGGGGGAGGGCAATTTATTTTAGGCCATTTCTGCCCCCCCTGGGGGCAGATCGGCCTATTATTAGGCCGATCTGGCCCCAGGGGGGGAAGAAACCTCTAGGCGCCAGGGCAATTTTTTTTTTTGTGTTTTTTTGTTGTTGTTGTTTCTTTTTTTAGAGATGGGGAGCGACCCATCAGGCAAGGGTCGCTCCCCTGGGGGGCAAATTGTATTTAGAACATTTCTGCCCCCCTGGGGGCAGATTGGACAATTTTAGGTCAATCTGCCCCCAAGGGGGCAGAAACCACTAGGCACCGGGGATTTGTTTTTTTGGCGCCAATGTCATGCAGGGGGGGCGACCCCGTAGGCAAGGGTCGCTACCAGGGGGGGTTGGGGGGGCAAATTTATTTTAGGCCATTTCTGCCCCCCCCGGGGGACAGATCGGCCTATTATTAGGCCGAACTGCCCCCAGGGGGGGACAGAACCCTCTAGGCGCCAGGGCAATTTTTTTTTTGTGTTTTTTTTTTTTTGTTGTTTCTTTTTTTAGAGATGGGGAGCGACCCATCAGGCAAGGGTCGCTCCCCTGGGGGGGCAAATTGTATTTAGACCATTTCTGCCCCCCTGGGGGCAGATTGGCCAATTTTAGGTCAATCTGCCCCCAAGGGGGCAGAAACCACTAGGCACCGGGGATTTGTTTTTTGGCACCAATGTCACGCAGGGGGAGCGACCCCGTAGGCAAGGGTCGCTCCCGGGGGGGGGGCTGGGGGTTGGGGGGGCAAATTTATTTTAGGCCATTTCTGCCCCCCTCGGGGGACAGATCGGCCTATTATTAGGCCGAACTGCCCCCAGGGGGGGGCAGAACCCTCTAGGCGCCAGGGCAATTTTTTTTTTGTGTTTTTTTTTTGTTGTTTCTTTTTTTAGAGATGGGGAGCGACCCATCAGGCAAGGGTCGCTCCCCTGGGGGGGGGGGGAAATTGTATTTAGACCATTTCTGCCCCCCTGGGGGCAGATTGGCCAATTTTAGGTCAATCTGCCCCCAAGGGGGCAGAAACCACTAGGCACCGGGGATTTGTTTTTTGGCGCCAATGTCACGCAGGGGGAGCGACCCCGTAGGCAAGGGTCGCTCCCGGGGGGGGGTGGGGGTTGGGGGGGGCAAATTTATTTTAGGCCATTTCTGCCCACCCCGGGGGACAGATCGGCCTATTATTAGGCCGAATTGCCCCCAGGGGGGGGCAGAACCCTCTAGGCGCCAGGGCAAATTTTTTTTGTGTGTTTTTTTTTTTTTGTTGTTTCTTTTTTTAGAGATGGAGAGCGACCCATCAGGCAAGGGTCGCTCCCCTGGGGGGGCAAATTGTATTTAGACCATTTCTGCCCCCCTGGGGGCAGATTGGCCAATTTTAGGTCAATCTGCACCCAAGGGGGCAGAAACCACTAGGCACCGGGGATTTGTTTTTTGGCGCCAATGTCACGCAGGGGGAGCGACCCCGTAGGCAAGGGTCGCTCCTGGGGGGGGGTGGGGGTTGGGGGGGCAAATTTATTTTAGGCCATTTCTGCCCCCCCCGGGGGACAGATCGGCCTAATATTATGCCAAACTGCCCCCAGGGGGGGGCAGAACCCTCTAGGCAGCAGGGCAATTTTTTTTTTTGTGTTTTTTTTTTTGTTGTTCCTTTTTTTTAGAGATGGGGAGCGACCCATCAGGCAAGGGTCGCTCTCCTGGGGGGGGCAAATTTTATTTAGACCATTTCTGCCCCCCTGGGGGCAGATTGGCCAATTTTAGGTCAATCTGCAGAAACCACTAGGCACCGGGGATTTGTTTTTTGGCGCCAATGTCACGCAGGGGGAGCGACCCCGTAGGCAAGGGTCGCTCCCGGGGGGGGGGTGGGGGGGCAAATTTATTTTAGGCCATTTCTGCCCCCCCCGTGGGACAGATCGGCCTATTATTAGGCCGAACTGCCCCCAGGGGGGGGCAGAACCCTCTAGGCGCCAGGGCAATTTTTTTTTTTCTTTTTTTTTTTTTTTGTTGTTTCTTTTTTTAGATATGGGGAGTGACCCATCAGGCAAGGGTCGCTCCCCTGGGGGGGGGGGCAAATTGTATTTAGACCATTTCTGCCCCCCTGGGGGCAGATTGGCCAATTTTAGGTCAATCTGCCCCCAAGGGGGCAGAAACCACTAGGCACCGGGGATTTGTTGTTTGGCGCCAATGTCACGCAGGGGGAGCGACCCCATAGGCAAGGGTCGCTCCGGGGGGGGAGTGGGGGTTGGGGGGCAAATTTATTTTAGGCCATTTCTGCCCCCCCCCGGGGGACAGATCGGCCTATTATTAGGCCGAACTGCCCCCAGGGGGGGGCAGAACCCTCTAGGCGCCAGGGCAATTTTTTTTTTGTGTTTTTTTTTTTGTGTTGTTTCTTTTTTTAGAGATGGAGAGCGACCCATCAGGCAAGGGTCGCTCCCCTGGGAGGGCAAATTGTATTTAGACCATTTCTGCCCCCCTGGGGGCAGATTGGCCAATTTTAGGTCAATCTGCCCCCAAGGGGGCAGAAACCACTAGGCACCGGGGATTTGTTTTTTGGCGCCAATGTCACGCAGGGGGAGCGACCCCGTAGGCAAGGGTCGCTCCCGGGGGGGAGTGGGGGTTGGGGGGGCAAATTTATTTTAGGCCATTTCTGCCCCCCCCGGGGGACAGATCGGCCTATTATTAGGCCGAACTGCCCCCAGGGGGGGGCAGAACCCTCTAGGCGCCAGGGCAATTTTTTTTTGTGTGTTTTTTTTTTTTCTTGGTTTTTTTCTTAGAGATGGGGAGCGACCCATCAGGCAAGGGTCGCTCCCCAGGAGGGCAAATTGTATTTAGACCATTTCTGCCCCCCTGGGGACAGATTGGCAGAGTTTAGGTCAATCTGCCCCCAAGGGGGCAGAAACCACTAGGCACCGGGGATTTGTTTTTTGGCGCCAATGTCACGCAGGGGGAGCGACCCCGTAGGCAAGGAGAGAAATTTATTTTAGGCCATTTCTGCCCCCCCTGGGGGCAGATCGGCCTATTATTAGGGCGATCTGCCCCCGGGGGGGGCAGAAACCTCTAGGCGCCAGGGCAAATTTTGTTTTGTGTTTTTTTTTTGTTTGTTTTTTTAGAGATGGGGAGTGACCCATCAGGCAAGGGTCGCTCCCCAGGAGGGCAAATTGTATTTAGACCATTTCTGCCCCCCTGGGGACAGATTGGCAGAGTTTAGGTCAATCTGCCCCCAAGGGGGCAGAAACCACTAGGCACCGGGGATTTGTTTTTTGGTGCCAATGTCACGCAGGGGGGGCGACCCCGTAGGCAAGGGTCGCTCCCGGGGAGGGTGGGGGTTGGGGTGGCAAATTTATTTTAGGGTATTTCTGCCCCCCCCCGGGGCCGGCTGAGCTACAGGCCAAACACCACAGGTAGGCACCTTGCAAAAAACACCTCTGTTTTCTGTGAAAAAATATGTTGTGTCCACGTTGTGTTTTGGGCCATTTCCTTTTGTGGGCGCTAGGCCTACCCACAGAAGTGAGGTACCATTTTTATCGAGAGACTTAGGGGAACGCTGGGTGGAAGGAAATTTGTGGCTCCTCTCAGATTCCACAACTTTCTGTCACCGAAATGAGAGGAAAAAGTTTTTTGGGCCAAATTTTGATGTTTGCAAAGGATTCTGGGTAACATAACCTGGTCAGAGCCCCGCAAGTCACCCCATCTTGGATTCCCCTGGGTTTCTAGTTTTCAAAAATGCACTGGTTTGCTAAGTTTCCTCAGGTGTCGGCTGAGCTACAGGCCAAAATCCACAGGTAGGCACTGCTTTTTATAAAAAAATGTGATGTGTCCACGTTGTGTTTTGGGCCCTTTCGTTTCGTGGGCGCTAGTCCTACCCACACAAGTGAAGTATCATTTTTATCGGGAGACTTGGGGGAACGCTGGGTAGAAGGAAATTTGTGGCTCCTCTCAGATTCCAGAACTTTCTGCCACAGAAATGTGAGGGACATGTGTTTTTTTAGCCAAATTTTGAGGTTTGCAAAGGATTCTGGGTAACAGAACCTGGTCCGAGCCCCGCAAGTCACCCCTCCTTGGATTCCCCTAGGTCTCTAGTTTTCAGAAATGCACAGGTTTGGTAGGTTTCCCTAGGTGCCGGCCTAGCTACAGGCCAAAATCTACAGGTAGGCACTTCGCAAAAAACACCTCTGTTTTTTTCCAAAATTTAGGATGTGTCCACGTTGCGCTTTGGGGTGTTTCCTGTCGCCGGCGCTAGGCCTACCCACGCAAGTGAGGTATCATTTTTATCGGGAGACTTGGGGGAACGCTGGGTGGAAGGAAATTTGTAGCTCCTCTCAGATTCCAGAACTTTCTGCCACAGAAATGTGAGGGACATGTGTTTTTTTAGCCAAATTTTGAGGTTTGCAAAGGATTCTGGGTAACAGAACCTGGTCCGAGCCCCGCAAGTCACCCCTCCTTGGATTCCCCTAGGTCTCTAGTTTTCAGAAATGCACAGGTTTGGTAGGTTTCCCTAGGTGCCGGCTGAGCTACAGGCCAAAATCTACAGGTAGGCACTTCGCAAAAAACACCTCTGTTTTTTTCCAAAATTTAGGATGTGTCCACGTTGCGCTTTGGGGTGTTTCCTGTCGCCGGCGCTAGGCCTACCCACGCAAGTGAGGTATCATTTTTATCGGGAGACTTGGGGGAACGCTGGGTGGAAGGAAATTTGTAGCTCCTCTCAGATTCCAGAACTTTCTGCCACAGAAATGTGAGGGACATGTGTTTTTTTAGCCAAATTTTGAGGTTTGCAAAGGATTCTGGGTAACAGAACCTGGTCCGAGCCCCGCAAGTCACCCCTCCTTGGATTCCCCTAGGTCTCTAGTTTTCAGAAATGCACAGGTTTGGTAGGTTTCCCTAGGTGCCGGCCTAGCTACAGGCCAAAATCTACAGGTAGGCACTTCGCAAAAAACACCTCTGTTTTTTTCCAAAATTTAGGATGTGTCCACGTTGCGCTTTGGGGTGTTTCCTGTCGCCGGCGCTAGGCCTACCCACGCAAGTGAGGTATCATTTTTATCGGGAGACTTGGGGGAACGCTGGGTGGAAGGAAATTTGTAGCTCCTCTCAGATTCCAGAACTTTCTGCCACAGAAATGTGAGGGACATGTGTTTTTTTAGCCAAATTTTGAGGTTTGCAAAGGATTCTGGGTAACAGAACCTGGTCCGAGCCCCGCAAGTCACCCCTCCTTGGATTCCCCTAGGTCTCTAGTTTTCAGAAATGCACAGGTTTGGTAGGTTTCCCTAGGTGCCGGCTGAGCTACAGGCCAAAATCTACAGGTAGGCACTTCGCAAAAAACACCTCTGTTTTTTTCCAAAATTTAGGATGTGTCCACGTTGCGCTTTGGGGTGTTTCCTGTCGCCGGCGCTAGGCCTACCCACGCAAGTGAGGTATCATTTTTATCGGGAGACTTGGGGGAACGCTGGGTGGAAGGAAATTTGTAGCTCCTCTCAGATTCCAGAACTTTCTGCCACAGAAATGTGAGGGACATGTGTTTTTTTAGCCAAATTTTGAGGTTTGCAAAGGATTCTGGGTAACAGAACCTGGTCCGAGCCCCGCAAGTCACCCCTCCTTGGATTCCCCTAGGTCTCTAGTTTTCAGAAATGCACAGGTTTGGTAGGTTTCCCTAGGTGCCGGCTGAGCTACAGGCCAAAATCTACAGGTAGGCACTTCGCAAAAAACACCTCTGTTTTCTCCCAAAATTTTGGATGTGTCCACGTTGCGCTTTGGGGCGTTTCCTGTCGCGGGCGCTAGGCCTACCCACGCAAGTGAGGTATCATTTTTATCGGGAGATTTGGGGGAACATAGATTAGCAAAACAAGTGCTATTGCCCCTTGTCTTTCTCTACATTTTTTCCTTCCAAATATAGGAGAGTGTGTAAAAAAGACATCTATTTGAGAAATTCCCTATAATTCACATGCTTGTATGGTCACCCCGGAATTCAGAGATGTGCAAATAACCACTGCTCCTCAGCACCTTATCTTGTGCCCTTTTTGGAAATGCAAAGGTTTTCTTGATAGCAATTTTTTACTCTTTATATTTCAGCAAATGAATTGCTGTATACCCGGTATAGAATGAAAACGCACTGCAGGGTGCAGCTCATTTATTGGTTCTGGGTTCCTCGGGTTCTTGATGAACCTACAGGCCCTATATATCCCCGCAACCAGAGGAGTCCAGCAGACGTAACAGTATATTGCTTTCCATAATCTGACATTGCAGGGAAAAGTTACAGAGTAAAACGTAGAGAAAAATTTATGTTTTTTTCACCTCAATTTCAATATTTTTCTTTTTCAGCTGTTATTTTCTGTAGGAAACCCTTGTAGGATCTACACAAATGACCCCTTGCTGAATTCAGAATTTTGTCTACTTTTCAGAAATGGTTAGGTTTCTGGGATCCAGCATTGGTTTCATGCCCATTCCTGTCACTGACTGGAAGGAGGCTGAAAGCACAAAAAATTGCAAAAATGGGGTATGCCCCAGTAAAATGCCAAAATTGTGTTGAAAAATTGGGTTTTCTGATTCAAGTCTGCCTGTTCCTGAAAGCTAGGAAGCTGCTGAGTTTAGCACTACAAACCCTTTGTTGATGCCATTTTCAGGGGGAAATCCACAAGCCTTCTTCTGCAGCCACTTTTTCCATTTTTTTTTTTAAAAAACGAAATTTTCACTGTATTTTGGCCAATTTCTTGGCCTCCTTCAAGGGAACCCACAAAGTCTGGGTACCTCTAGAATCCCTAGGATGTTGGAAAAAAAGGACGCAAATTTGGCTTGGTTAGCTTATGTGGACAAAAAGTTATGAGGGCCTAAGCGCGAACTGCCCCAAATAGGCAAAAAAAGGGCTGGCACAGGAGGGGGAAAAGGCCTGGCAGCGAAGGGGTTAATACTTTAAGTTAAGAATGGCAGTTTGTTGTTTCAGTATAGTGATTCATTTCTAATTGTTGGTAGTTTTTAAATGGACACTGATTGACCTTCTTGGTTATCTTTTTTATGTGTTTTTTGATGGAGGCGTATCAAGCCTTCTGTTCACTTTAGTGCTTAATGACATGCAGGCCCAAATTTATAAAGGACTCCCTGCGCGATGGAAGGCAACACAAGTCCTTAACTGGGATTTACAAGGGCCAACTTATGTGCTCTTGCGTGACTTTGTAGTGAAATGTAATGTGCTGTGTTGCATTCTGCAGGACACATAGAAAGAGGAAACTGCCTCCAAACATTGTTGATGTGCAGGAAGTTATCCTTTCCTGCACTAAAACAATCCTGCCTGCAATGCAGCATGGTGCACGGGTGCCTGCATTAGTGCTCCACACCACAGTGTGCCAGCATTAGGAGGCACTAGACATGTGCTATACCCTTGTAAATATGGCACATTTTCTGCTGTTTCCCTTTCACGTAACGCAGCACAGTAAGTTGCCTTGCTGCAAAGCGTTGCATGAAATTGTAGTAAATCTGGGCCACAATTTCAAATGACATGACTTTTTGGCAAATGATGTAGCATTTGAGTGCATTTAAAGCCTTAGTTGAACAAGATTCACCATCATCACTGCCAATAGTTCATATAGATTATACAAGTTGATTTTGTCTTACACATGCAGTGTTGTGCAGGTCTTTTGACCTGGATAGTTACATAGCGATTACTGTTGAAAAGGACTGGTTCTGTGAATTTAGTTTTTGACTCCGACTTTTGTACATGTTATAGGACATCATTGTTTTGGTCCTAAAACAATAGGCGCTACTTCACCAGATCTTTCACTTGATGACGTATCAGACGTATGATATTTCGGAGGTCAGAGCTTAACATAGTATACATTGACTGTGTATGAGCAGTACCAATAGGCACACCACTCACTACACCTGTCTTTTATTAATTTTTAGGTCGAGTGCGTAAGCGCTTTGACCTGCTGAACGCATTGTGGGCTTTTAACCACACCCACCACAGGCCCATCACTTTCACTCGTGTGTGGGCTTGACTTTCAAAAACCCTTTGTTATCATTGGTAAATGCTTATACGTTTGTCCCTCCTTGGGGCAGTTTTATTACCGCCTTGCAGACTGCCCCTGTTACATGGATAATTGTACAATTGCCGATACTTTTGACTGCGAGTGAACTTCTTTTTCTTTTTGTGTCTTTCTTTCATGCTCATGGCGGCCATGGCGCTTTGAATCGGCTCGCTTATGTCAAAGGTTTTGCTATTTATTTTCAATGTAAGTGGCAACAAAAGTCCAGTTAGGAATTTATAATGCTATTAGCTCTAACTCGAGCAAATGTGAGACCCATTGCATTGCAAATACTAGTTCTGTAATATGATTGAATATGTATCAACACACCCTTGGTGGGTTTTGTGTACAAAATACCTAGAGAACGCTCTGCAAATTGGACACGCTGCTTTGCTCATGTCCCAGTGAGTCACATACAAGGCTGCTTACGATACGTGACATTTGTCTGAGTTTCTTTTATTAAGGTTCCACAGCTGCCCCTGAACCACAACAGAGGATCCTCTGTTTTGCCATACCAATCTAGCGAGTGTCCAAATCGATCAGTCGGCCTCACCATACACTCGGGCTGTGGCAAACGATCTAGGTCTTTAACTTCCGTCAGCCTCTTCTTTAAACTCAGTAAGCTTGGCCCAGATATCTGCTAGTATTGCACTTAAAGATTGTGGCTGTCTTTGTGTTCCAGGGCATGTGAATACTTCTCTAAGGCACTTAAGCAGTTGCAGATAGCCGTCCATACTCCGTGCTGTTTAGGAATAATTATCCCCTTAATGTATGTCTTCAAGGCTTCCCTTGAAAAATGGCTAGGGTCCCTTCTCTGATTTTTTCCACAAACGCTTCATCAGTAATTCTTAAGGGAGAGGGGTGCCACAGGAAGGATTGGCACCTAGAATCTAGTATTGTGATGGAAAGAAAAACAGGGGAATGATTAGAATACATATGTGGAAGATGTACAGGACGCGTGACCCAGCCCCTGATGCCGTGAGTGCCTTGCCAACCATCAATCCGAGCCCAGGTGCCATGCATCATCGAGACATGTGTGTCCTCCTGTATGCTAGTGTGTGTCTCATGCCAGAGGTCCAGAACGTCATGAGTAATCATAATGTCCTGAAGCACCCTAGTGGCAGCATGGTGCGTGCGGGTAAGTGGGTGGGAACTATCTACGTATCTGTCCAGTACTAAATTGAAGTCTCCCCATACCCCCAAAGTACCACTCCGGGTGACAGTGAGTCACATTTTTTCCACACCTGCTAAATAAACCTGGGATTATCAGTAGTGGGCCCATAAGTGTTATGTATTGTGTAGCGACACAAGCCTGTAGGATACGGTATCTTCCAGCAGGGTAAGTTACCTCAACAGTGATAGTAAACGGCAGCCCTTGACGGACGAAAACCGCTACTCCCCTTTCATAGGAAGAGGAACAGGAGAAGGACCTGAAGCAACTCCATCGTGTTGCAAACACAGGCATTTTCTGTGGCCCGAATTGTGTCTCCTGAAGAATCACAATATCAACCTTATGTCAGTCGAGGTATGCTAGTATTTGTCTGGCTTTGCGAAAACTGCCCACACCCCATAAATTCCATGATATTAGGTTCATAGAGGTAATGGTTTAATGTTCTGGAGCCATCAGTCTGGTGGTGGGCTTTCTTTTCTATGCAGAGTAACATAAGTCTGTCCCTGTCTCTCCACCCCCAGGGTCCATCAACCTGCCCCTCAGTGCGATCAAGATCATTGTGCTGCATTGAGCAATAAGAATACTGTAATCAGTATCAAGCATGGACACATCTTGTCTGATGTACAGAGTACCAGGCCATCTTGAATATTAACAAAACTGTGTGTATAGAAAGGCGAAAGTCTTCTGGTGATGTCATTGGCATGCATTACACAATATCACTTATCTGAGGGGTCTAGTCATATGCAGGAAGGGGATGGTCTCTCCTTTTTGACTTTGTCAAGAAAGCATGAAGCAGATTGTGGGTCAGAAAAAATATATAGTTTATTTCTGTAGGTCACCTTGAGGTGCGCTGGGTAGAGCATTGCATGTTGAATGCCTTCCTGTCGTAGATGTCATATAATCAGGACGTAGACATGCTTGGTCTCTTGCAATTTTTGAGTAACATCTGGCTAGATGGAGCGTGTGGTACCTTCATATATGAGGGGCTGCTGCTCCCAAAGCACAGGACCGTATTGTGATCCCTATAGTTCAATTGGTGGGCTATGATAGGTCAAGTAGGTCCTCCAGGAGGCAGCCAGTGCCCCAACGAATGGTGAGCTTGCCTCACTGTGAATTAAGGGGAGAAATAATCTGCGCTGCAGAGTTTTTTGAGGAGGTTTTCAACCAAGTAAACCATATCACCTGTATTTGTGGATTCGGTGAGGCCCAGCAGCTGCAAATTATCATGCCGAGATAGGGCTTAGAGATCCTCATTCTTGGATAACTGAGGACTTTTTTGCACGGTGAGAGGTTATCCATGGCATTATTCGTGTTGTCCTCTACTTCTGAGATGCAAGATTCGGCAACAGATGCACTTCTCTCGCTTGGCCAAGGTAGAAGCCATTGTGCCGACCTGCTGCATCAAGGAGTCAATTTCACTGTCAATGAAGGTCAAGCTCTGTTGCATCTGGAGTAGAAGAGATTGAATGTCTGGCCTGGCAATCTCAGGATGTGCCTTTACCGATAAGCCTACATTCTGCTGGCTGCTTTTTTGGCATCAAAGCTCACCTGCATCTGCTTATGCTCAGCTCTCCCCATCTTGGATTTCAAGTTAGCTTAGCATTGCACCCCTCACCAGGAGACTCCACCAATGCCACTGTCTGAGGCAGAATGGGCCTCCTCCACCATGCTAACCATGGCACATGCCCTTTGCCCCAATGGGACTGAGATCGATGAATAGCATCACTCAGAGTTCCCATGTGATATCCTGCCAGTCACACAAAAGTTCCCAGCATGCAAGGTGCAGCCACCAGGCCACACCCCTCCCCCAGGCAAGTCTCATGTCTCAGCCCCAGCAATCACATGCAAAGCCAGTAGCCAAATTTATCTGGCCGAATCAGATCGGCAGAGACTAGGTATCAGGAAAGGAAATTAGATGTCTGTTCAGAATACTGTAGTGGGGGAGGCCCGCCTGGCCAGCCAAAACATCCAACAGACATGCAGTGTAGCACGGATGGTTGATAATGCTTTCCACTGCGGCCCTGCCCTCCTGGTGAGTATTTCACATGGGGCAGCATGAGCAGGCCACTAAAATCAGGGTCAGTCACTATCTGGGCCCCCTCTCAGTCCACCGCAGCTGCAAGGTACCTAGTTGTTTGCGGTCTTCTGTGGGGTGTCGGCTGTAGTACCTAGCCTAGTGTCACACCACCATGGCCCAGGTCCCGTCAGACCAAATGCGTCACACTGCGAGGTGGACAGCCAGGCACAGACAGGCGGGCCAGAAGTCATGCCTGCAGGCCTCTCCATCCTACAAGGAGTCCACCAGGACCCGCAGCTCCACACTGGTCCAGGGGCTTTCTGCGGCTGCTCCCGCAGGCAGCCCTGAAGTCAGGCACAGCCTTCACTCACTCCTGAGGCCTCCGCACCCTTCTCAATTCTGAGAGGTGGTCCAGCATGGTGCCTCTCAAGTAAATGCCTTTCCATCTTCTAGGAAGTCCCACAGCTCTCTGCTGGCCCAGGGGGTATCGAAGGCCACTCCAGTGATCTGCGTCATAGCCCTGCCTAGCCTCCGCTCACATCTTGGGCAGCTGCGCCCTCCTAACTCCCAGCACAGCGCTGATAAAGTGAAGGCCTGTACAGGCCCGTTGCCGTGCCTGGCCCAGGCAGGCCAGCAAGGAGCTGCAGCAGGATGCCAAACAGCTGCACTCAGAGCCCACATAGAGCCCCTGCTTAAAGTTTGGTTCTGGAAGTCATCAGCAGCATGTAATCACGCATTTTAGAGTGCAATGCCATCTGTAGAGTACAGATGTCAGGATTATTCAGCCCGGTGAGAGGTGCCTTGTATCGGTGCAGCCATCTTGTGGCTGGGCAATGTAGCGCCACTCTAATCACATGCTTAAGGCTTCTTTCTCTTAGTTTTAGGTTCTAAAACACATACTGGACAGGTTTAATATTAGCTATGATTTCCATTTTAGTTAGCCTGTCTGGCTTGTTTACCTTTGTCCCGCATCCATCCTAGGTAATGGAGGTTGCCTTCTGTGACAATGGAGGCTGCCAATTTTCCTCATCAACATGTTTGCCTTTTAAGCAGATGTTGTCTGTCTCTATCTTTCCAAGAACAGTGAAAGTGTTAAGTCATTCAGACATAGACATCAACAAAATCCCCAGTGCAACATCAGTCTGGGACAGGTGCATTTTTGAAGATCATATGGCATCCATAGCCAAAATGGTGTAGTCTGAACTGATATCCTCTCACCTTATATATCCATAAGGAAATGTCTGTGACATACATAATCTATGTCAGACATTCCTCAACTTATGTCGGAAGGTCTAGTCTCTTAAAATTCAGTATTCATGGACTGACACTTGACCACTTAAACTTCACCCAGGTCGTAGACACAGATGAGCACAGCACCAGATTCCATCACAACCAAAAGAGCCTTAAGCAGGACTCCCCGAAGCATTCTTTTCTCCCTTCACAAACTGGTGCCAGGATTGTGTTTTCTCATAGACACAATCTCCTAGCTCTTGGCTTTGTGATCAAATTAGCTGACAAGCTATTCCAAACAAACAAAAACTCCTGGTATGCACATCACCTCCAAACCTCAGGCTTATTATTTATCTATCTGCTAGAATTAGCACAGTGCTTAGAGATAGCACAGTACGGGCTAACATTTGTGATGTTTTAATTTTTTTACCTATTTCACTGTAATTGAAAAGATTAACTGCTTTATATTATCTTCTGTGATATTAAAATATTATGTGCACTAGACTCCAGCAGTTTAAAATTACTTTTAAAATAAATATGTGGAATACATATTCTGTTTTTACTGATCACTAGTGTGTAAATCATAAACGATTATTTGGATTACCATTGCTCCCTGTTAGAGACCCAAAACCATTGACATCAACTCATTAATATAACTGGGTAGGGTTCTGCAGGGCTACAATAACTTGGTTTCACATTCAGCGCTAGTGCATTGGAAAAAGTTAACTCGTGACACCTGTGGGTGCGCTAACAAACCCTATAAAGCTGAGCCAGAGACTCAGTTTAAGCATCAATTGTTGCAAATTTCCATAGCACCAAACCATCATGGGTACTTTAAAAAAAAAAAAAAATTATGGATTGTGAATGTTCTTTGCACCATGACACAACAGGTTGGTCATTTTCTTAGCACCATGCTACCACGGGTGCTTCTGCTTCTTTTTGTTGAGAATGCTGCAAGGGGACCAGATAACAAGACCTTACCACAGGGCTTGGCAGAGCAGATCCTTCTCTGTCCTACAAAGGGCATGTGTTCTACTCCTCCAGCTTAGCTACTCTAATTCTCCTTCTTATAGGCAGCCTTCCTTTCAAGAATGGCTACTTCGAGTACCCCTCTCAGGCAATCGGTGGGCCCCTTCCTTCAAGCTAATTCCACAGCAGCTCCTCTTGTTGGGAAGCAGAGCTTTCCCTAGGTTCATGTTCGACAACCTAGCAAGTGGAGTTGGAAGTCAATGATCCAAACACTGGAGCTCAAAGGTCTGTGTTAGTCTCACTAATAAGGGTCCTTGGTACCATTTGATGAAAAATTCTGACACACAGATTGGTAATCCAGCCTTCACCTATGCCAAGTTTGCGGGGAAATGCATTCCTCAAGTATAGTTGTGGGCTACTTCCAGACAGTTTCTGACTTTTGTGTAATCCTCCCTTGTCAACCACTTTACTTGTCCTCTAGTTTCAAGAGAAAGGTGGGGCGGGGCTGTGGGTCTTCTGCCAGGGAAGACCCACAGAAAGGCATGCAAGAGGGACAGGCTTCCTAACTCAGCTACTTCTAAATCTGGGAGGGTGTTAACACCTCTGGGAAAGAATGGCTGAGGAAGGGGGCAGGAGTTGTCCTTACACGACAAAAGGAAAGTTTGTCTATTAAACTCCAAACCCAGCGTCTGGTACCTTTCTCAAGGACTTCAGCAATGCTTTTGTAGAGCACTGCAATTCACACTGCTCCCTCCCACCTCCCCTTCTTAATGGCGCCCGCTGCGCGGCGCCTAGTCTGACCCCCCTGACCTGCTTTAGGCCAGGAGTACACTTCAGCTCCACCAGCCTGTCTCCGTGCCCCTGACCCCGCCGTTTGCTGCTGCAAGAGAAGTTTGAGGCCCTCCACCACCCGCCTGCGCCTCATCCCTGGTGCCTAGTGGTAGGCGTGTCTAGTATTTCGTTCCATAGCTTGTATTTAGTTTTCTGTATTTAGTTTTTCGATTTTAGAACTGTTTTTTACCTAAACTGTGCCCATTTTGTGCTCCGCTTTGTATTTGCGCTTCAATTGTGCCCGTTTTTCTTTCCCGGCTCTCGCTGGTTCCTTAATCCCAGCTGCTGCGTCCCCGCCCCCCTTGCGCCCCGATTAGGCACTCCATCCCACCTCCTGCCTCCCAGCTGCTCCTCCCTCCCACCTCCCCTTCTTAATGGCGACAACTGCGCGGCGCCTAGTGTGACCCCCCTGACCTGCTTTAGGCCAGGAGTACACTTTGGCTCCACCAGGCTGCCTCCGTGCCCCTGACCCCACCGTTTGCTGCTGCAAGAGAAGTTCAAGGCCCTCCACCACCCGCCTGCGCTTCATCCCTGGTGCCTAGTGGTAGGCGTGTCTAGTATTTCGTTCCATAGCTTGTATTTCATTTTCTGTCTTTAGTTTTTAGAACAATTTTTTACCTAAACTGGGCCCATTTTGTGCTTCGCTTCGTATTTGCGATTCAATTGTGCCCGTTTTTCTTTCCCGGCTCTTGCCGATTCCTTAATCCCAGCCGCTGCCTTGTGGCCCGCCCCCCTCGCAACCCCATTGGACACTCCCTCCCGCCTGCTCCTCCTCCCACCTCCCCTACTTAATGGAGGGCGCTGCGCGGTGCCTAGTGTGACGCCCTGACCTGCTTTAGGCCAGGAGTACACCTCGGCTCCACCAGCCTGCCTCCGTGCCCCTGACCCCGCCTTTTGCTGCTGCAAGAGATGTTCGAGGCCCTCTACTGCCTGCAGGCACCCGCCTGTGCCTCCTCCCTGGTGCCTAGTGGTAGGCGTGTCTAGTATTTCGTTCCATAGCTTGTATTTAGTTTTTTGTATTCAGTTTTTCGTTTTTAGAACTGTTTTATACCTAAACTGTGCCCATTTTGTGCTCCGCTTCGTATTTGCGATTCAACTGTGCCCGTTTTTCTTTTCTAGCTCTCGCCGGTTCCTTAATCCCAGCCGCTGCGGCCCACCCCCCTCGTGCCCCCATTGGATACTCCTTCCTGCCTCCCAGCTGCTCCTCCCTCCCACCTCCCCTTCTTAATGGCGGCCGCGCCGCTGTCTGCACCCGTCCGCGCCTGGACCGCACCCAGCGCCCATCCCCCTGGTTCACGCTTCTCCGACCCCCCGAAGCACCACTACTCCTCCACAGAACTCCTTGCTCTCAACCCAGGCCAGCACCCTGCCTGCGCCCAGGCCAACCCCAAACACACACACATGGACCTTTCACATGCCACTCATGCCATTTCTCCTGCACTCCCACCAACACCAGCAACACCAACAAGCACAGCAACAACACCAAACCCCACAATCACCTTAACTGCATCCTCCTTAACACCCGCTCCTCCCACAAGCACGCCATCGAGCTTTGGGACCTGCTCACCACAAACTCTCCTGACATCGCCTTCCTCACTGAAACATGGATGAACTCCTCATCAGAACCCGACATCGCCATAGCCATCGCAGAAGGTTAGAAAATCACCTGTAGAGACCGCGCCAACAAACCAGGAGGAGGTATCGCCATAATACACAAAAACACTATAAAAATTTCCACCAACACCAACGGCACCCTAGACAACACAGAACACCTACACTTTCGAATACACATCAACGCCAACACCACCCTTAGAGGAACCCTCATCTACAGACCACCAGGACCCCGCCCCCTATTCTGTGACACCATCGCCAATACCATCAGCTCCCATGCCCTCACCTCCACAGACTACATACTCCTTGGTGCCCTCAACTTTCACCTGGAAAGCACCCACGACTGCAACTCCACAGCCCTGCTGGACAACCTCACGAACCTCGGCCTCAAGCAACTGGTCACCTCACCCACCCACTCAGCGGGACACACGTTAGACGCCATCTTCACCTCCAGCAGCCACATCACCTTCACTCACACCACCCAACTCCACTGGACTGACCACTACTGCGTCTACTTCTCCTTCATGAAACCCACCACCAGCAACACACTGCACCCTATCGCAAGTGGAACAAGATCTCCAAAGAACACCTGATCTCCAACCTCGCACAAGCTCCACCTCCCATCACCAATGACCCCAACACCGCCGCCCACAACCTCACACGATGGCTAGAAACCTGCACAGCCTCCCTCGCCACTTTGAAAACAATCAACAACACCCGCACCATCAAGACCGCCCCCTGGTTCACCACAGTACTCCTGTCCTCCAAACGAGAATGCCGAAAATTTGAGAAAGCCTGGTGCCAAGCACCCTCAATGAGCAACTTCTCCACCCTCAAAACAGCCATGCGCAAACACCACCAACTTATCCGGACCACCAAACGGTCCTTTTACAAAGAACGCATAGACAACAACAGCAAGGAACTCTTTGCCATCAAAGAACTCACCAAACCCAAATCCTGCACCATCGACCCTCCACACTCCCAAGACCTCTGCAACTCCCTCTCGAACTACTTCCACCGCAAAATCGCAGACATACACGACAGCTTCAAATCATCAGCACCCACCATCACCACCACCGACACAACCAACACCACAACACCCTGCCACACCAACCAACTAAACACCTGGACCCCCACCAACAACAAAGAAATCGGCAAAACAATGAACTCCATCCACTCAGGCTCCCCAACAGACCCTTGCCCTCACCACATTTTCAACAAGGCCAGCCAAATCATCGCTCCCCCGCTCCGTGCCATCATCAACAGTTCCTTCTACGCCGCAACCTTCCCAGATATTTGGAAGCCTGCCAAAGTCAACGTTCTTCTCAAAAAACCCAAAGCAGACCCGGAAGACCTCACTAACTACTGACCCATTTCTCTTCTCCCCTTCCCCGCAAAGATAGTAAAATGCACAACTGTCGCGCTTCCTAGAAGAAAACAACATACTCAACGTCTCCCAGTCTGGATTCCGCAAGAACCACTACACTGAGACCACCCTCATTGCTTGCACAGACAACATCAGGACCAGAGTGGACAAGGGCGAGACCGTCGCCCTCATCCTCCTAGACCTCTCTACAGCTTTTGATACTGTATGCCACCAAACCCTCCGCGCATGCTTTTTCAACTCCGGAATTCACCACAAGGCCTTGGACTGGCTCACCTCCTTCCTCTCCGAAAGAACCCAAGGTCACCCAAGGATCCTCCCTCAGCCCCACCTTCTTCAACATCTACATGGCTCCTCTCGCCAACATCCTCTACCCCCACGGCATAACCATCATTTCATACGCTGACGACACACAGCTCATCTCCCTCACCAGGAACCCAGCCACCGCGAAGATCAACCTGCACGCCGGGCTCCTCGACATCGCCAAATGGATGACAACAAGCCACCTAAAATTGAACTCAAACAAAACAGAGATCATCATCTTCAGCCCCAACAAGACAGCATGGAACGACTCCTGGTGGCCCTCCACCCTCGGACCACCCCCAACACCCACCACCCACGCACGCAACCTTGGCATCGTACTGGACTCATCTCTCTCCATGACCCAGCAAATCAACGCCATATCATCTTCCTGCTTTAACACCCTTTGCATGCTCCGCAAGACTTTCAAATGGATTCCTTTAGAAACAAGAATAACAGTCACCCACACCCTCATTAGAAGCAGACTGGACTACGGCAACGCCCTCTACGCAGGGACCACAGCCAAGCTTCAAAGAAAACTCCAGCGAATCCAGAACGAAGAAGCACATCTCATCCTCAACCTCCCTCGCCACAAACACATATCCATCCACCTCAGATCCCTACACTGGTTGCCCATCAACAAAAGGATCATTTTCAAAGTCCTTGTCCACGCTCACAAAGCCCTCCACAACACTGGCCCGGCCTACCTCAATGAACGATTAAACTGCCATATACCAGCTCGACAGCTCCGCTCCGCCGACCTCAGCCTCACTACAGCCCCCGCATCCAAAGTACCACCTCCAGTGGCAGATCCTTCTCCCACCTCACCAGCAAGAGCTGGAACTCCCTCCCCACCAATGTACGCAAGACCCAGGACCTCCTAACCTTCAGAAAGCACCTTAAAACATGGCTCTTCAAGCAGTAACTGCCCCCCCCCCAGCGCCTCGAGACCCTACCAGGTGAGTAGTGCACGTAAGAAATGATTTGATTGCTGTCAGGCAGTGTGCTGCTACTGTTCTTATCAAAATTAAGTGGCCATTCAAAACATAAAAGAGCAATAGTTTGACTTATAACAGAATTTTTAATGTTTTGGAAAGGAGACAACATTGCAACTTTCTGAATGACTACTGGCAGCTTGGATGCTAAAAATGTCCACCCACCCTTCTTTAATGATAGCACAGGACTTAAAGGAGATCAAGTGGAAAGCTCTGAAGGGCATGCATCTCACTAATTTGTCACTGAGAAGCTGGTGCTGTAAAGGCATGATGTTCTGTACAAAGTATTTGGCACTTAATGTAAGATAGAATGAGGATCTTATGAAGTGCTGTCAAAATTCAATAGACATCTTCACATTCTTGTGCCCCATGAAGAATAAGGATTGCACAATCCTAGTAATCTGCATCTGGTTAAGTAATACCTATGGTTTTCAAACCACTATCCTTTATATATTTCACCTGTCCAAATGTGAACCAATGACAGCTGACAGACATGAAGTTGAGTAGAGTGTGTTGCTGAGTGTTTAGTGGTGAAGTCAAGAAGCATAATTTCATTAACTACTGCAGAGAGGCATTAACCAGTGTCAATATTAAAACCTTCTCCCCCCATGGGACGCCCCATTGGTGCAAAGTAGTCCATAGTGTTGTTGGTGCTACTTTTAGGCAGACCTGTGGTGAAAAACAAGTATTTTTCTGGTAAGTAAATCCCAAACCACCATAATTACACTTTACGCCATGTTTGGGGACTTTCTACTGGCACAAAGTGTTGATAAATCTGGCCTTATATTTATGCCAGGAATGTTTAGATGTTTGAGACTTTAAGGTTCTGTCCCCCATTTACAACTTCTCCCACTAAGGATACTACATAAAAGTCATACTGAAGATCTAATTTATTGGACGTGCGTGGTGGAAAATAAGTAGGTTTCTGCACCTCTTAGTAATAGTGTGATATAACCCACTATGGGGTAACTCATTTTCCAAACATTTTGGATTGTGTTTAAACATTACTCTTTTAGACAAGCAGAGAATTAATTACGTATGGGAAGCCAAAACTGTCCTGCATAAGTTGAGGTGGTGGCCTTAAAAGTTGAAGCCTGATTTGTAAAGCAAATTCTCTAGAGTACAGCAATAAGCTTGTTGGTTCAAGTGACTACAGGACTTCACCCTGTATTGCAAGTGGGAGGAACTGTCATTTCTCTTGTACAGAAAGGCACTTTAGGTAGCTGAAAAGGCAGAAAAAAAACGTGATTAGCAAAATGTCGGGGATCAGAATAAGCACATTATTTTCAAAAGAAGTACATTGATAAGAGTGCAAAAACAATCACTGGGATCAGGACCAGTCAGTATTCACAGCTGCAGGGTGTTTCGGGTGGTAACTTGTGAGATAAGGCGAGGAGACAATTGGTATATGCAGTCTAGATTAGATTTGTGGCCTACTTGGAAGAGTCCGATCATGCCTAGGAACACCAATAAATTCAGGTTCTCTCAAAATGTTGTGATGAGGTCTTTCAAACAGTTTACAACAGAAACACATCAACATTCACTCAAGGCTTGCTCTGTGAATAAACGCTATTGAATGAACTGAAAAAAAAAAACACAAAGGAAATGGATAAAAAAATTACCTAATTTGATCAAAATTGCTTCAGATTGCAAATGCAAATACCATACCAAAGCTATTATGTCTGAAAACGTAAATCAAGAACTGTATACATTTACAAAATAAAGAAATGTTTTATTAATTTTGTGTGCACATGAAAAAAAATATATTTTGGTAAACATAAACCTCTCTCTTACAAAGTAAATTACATAGACAAGGGGCAATTAAAGTAATAAATCTTAAGACTAGAGTAATGATGATTAATGCCATGACATGCATCTACACGCGAGTGAATCTGTCCCAATTTGAAAATCCAGCACCTTTCTTTTTATCTTGGCCTCTTTTCTAAGGGTCTTCAGTGCAAATCATATAATTCTGCAACTACTCCATGTCACTATGGCAACGGAGAGAGGAAAAAAGACACGCAAAAACAAAAATGCTTAACAAATATGTGTTCCCAAAAATTGCCTCAGCATGGCAGTAAAGTTATTGTTCTGAGGGGGCCACCTCTGCTGAGTTGATGTACCTTACACATGAGTCCTTCTTTAGTGAGGTATTAAAGGCTGTAATGGACTCATTAAAGATTTGAAACATAAAATGGGCACTATGACAAATGGGTGAGCTTGTTGTGAACTGACTTCCATAACATATCCAACAAAGTCAGGGTAGTGGACAGGGGTTGAAAGAGGTGCCACATGATCTTGCACAATTGAGGCCAGCCTCAAAAATCTGATGACTCACATTATCTCCCTCAGAGGATGAAGGATGCTGATGGGCGCTCATGCTGCAATAATGTTCACTTTGTCGGGATCCCAGAGAGAGCGGATGGCCTCAACATAGAAGTACTACTTAAGAATTGGGTAAAGACAGCACAAAGTGGGACTGACATGTTTTTGGTGGACTGAGCCCAAAGGGCTTTCTCTCATTTGCTCTGCTCAAGACCCTATGAGAGCCATCTTTGTGTAATTGGTCAATAATGTGGACAGAGATTTCTTTAGGAGGCAAGGAGATGTGGGCCCAACAGCTTATGACAACACAAGTGCCATGAGTACATGCAATAATCTCAAATTGCAACTGGGTAACATGTTACTGAATCACAATTTGGAACTGTGAATACATACCGATTCTGTATTTTGATGGGGTGTGTTGAGGGTGTCCTTTCCAAAGCCTGAATATGGAAGGGATGCATTAATGTTTTGCGACCAAATTCAGGTTGCAAAACATTAGTATTTTACAAACACCTCAAAGGAGACGGTAATCCATTCACAAATGGGAAAGGGTCCCCATGGAACCCTTTTCCCTCTGAGAATGTTAAAATAAATATTTTTAGAACCAAGCTGTGGGCCAACGGACCACTGCCTGACCTTAAAAAATAAAAGTTAAACATTTTCTTTTCTTTTTTGGAAAGCATCCTGTTTTCCTTTAAGGAAAACGGGTTGCATTTAAAAAAAAAATGCTTTACTGAAAAGCAATCACAGACATAGTTGTTGTGTAGCCATTTAAGTTATAGCTCCATGCACGTTATTTTAACATACTAAGCCTGCCGCTGTGCACTTTAACCTAGATATATTTTATTCAGCTTTACTTTATTATTGTTACAGTAGACACTTTTACGGGCTTGTTTTATTTTCTCTCTATCTGACTGTTTTTGCCTAGGCCAGCACTCTGTTCTCAAACAAGACATTCTTGCTCACTCTGCTTCTTCCAAGGCTGCAGTAAGATAGGTTGCCGGTGAACGTGGTATAAGTTTAGTCTCTGACATTCATAGAAAATACACATCCCTACGTAGAGACACTTTCTCAGAACATCAACAGTTTTATTATAAAGACACTTCGCTGACCCTTACATGTTAGAGGGAGATTCCAGCCAGAGAACCACGACTGTATGCTGATTGCCGAATGCTTCGCTCCAGCTGCTTTTAAAGACTTCAGGCCTTTGCTCAGGTATGGGGGATAATGTCTTCCCAGGGGAACCTGAAGAGCAGAATTAGAGCTTAACATGCTGTGCTCTATCACAGTCTAGGTAGGAAGTAGTCTATTGACTGTGGTGGCGTTATTTCTATGCTTCACTCTCCTTGTCCCAATTTTAATCTTGTCATGCTGTATTGTCCTGGTTATTGCAGTCCACGCTTTGCTATCTAAGATGCAGTTACTTTATTAAAGCATTATTGAAATATATAATGCCTCTGTTTGTCATCGTGTATATGAGACTAATGTATCTGAGAGAAACAGATGAGACCTGAGTGACCACAGCTTCCCTGAGAAACCAGTTATGTCATGCGCTCGGCTGCCCAATCATACCTGCTGGTGGGTAGAGATGAGGCACTGCTAGTTAGCCGGAGCAGAACCCAGATTGGAGAGACAGGAGTGACCTGTAGTGGGTCAGGCTCAGTCTCCCACACCGCAGGTGATTCTGTCACTTGAAATCCAGTAGTCTCATTAAAATAATGAGAGCCTACGTGACATGGCGCCATCAACGTTTGGTCAGGCTCTAATTTTAGGGTCCTCCTGAGTATCTCTGTCTCATTATATACAAAGACACCTCTGTACTATATATGGAGATATCCGTGGTATTGAGGATTTCCTCCTCAGCTAAGTAGGACACCCTATCTGACACTGGAGGTTGTTCAAGCTTGAACTCTAAAAGGATAATCCCTATTTGGCGTGCCTTCTCTGAACAAATTTACCATCTACTATGGCGAATCCGCAACAGGTAGCAGTCGCACTCAATATGAGACAACCCCTGACTGCACATTTATTAGCAAACTGCCTAACGGCCCTGGGGGGTCCAGTCACATTTGTGGTGGACGCACATGCAGCTTATAGAACAGAACTTTTTTTATTCTTGGGTCACATTTCCAGCAGGTGATTGGAACTCAAACACATTTCATCACTATACACGTGCAAACGTACCTGGACAATACAGAGCATATGCGTATTTAGAAATACCTTTATCTTATCAAGAACATAATAATTGGCTTGATGGCGCACTACCCCACACAATTTTATCAGTTAGGTTAGGTCCTCTAAGTAATGATGGTCCTACCTGGCCATTATTGGCCACTTATACACCTCACCCTGCAGTAGCAAATTTAGCCGTAGCTGAGGTTCGTCGCTTATATGCTGAATTGACAGCAATATACAGACGATTAGTACAGTTTGTAATACAAACATTGAATACAAAACCAGCACGTGCTGCTCCAGCGCAACCACTTGCAGTGACGCCAGATATTAACCCTGTAACTGTACATTTGATCATGGGTAAAGTAACCACCAGACGAGAGGAAACTCCGTTTTGGTTAGGTCAAAAAATTAATGCACTGGAAGCGGTATTTCCCGAAACGGGACCTCAGGATAAGCATAGAATTCTAACGATGTGTTTGCCTTTTGGGATGGTCCACACGGTGGGTAACTGTAATACATGGGGGCACAGTGTTTGCCACGCTCTACACTACCGCACATGGTACACCGACACTTGCCAACTTGCCGGAAGTGTTGAAACAAATTTAAGATGAATATGGTGCTGCCCCATCCCTAGACTTGGGGATGCAATTGATAGGCAATTTTGCCACAGTATCCTCAATTATTTTAAGTAAACTTAAAGGGGAAGCGGTCGCACTAGCAGTGCGCATGCGGCTTCGGGATGCTCCTCAACAGGATCAAGAAAGCAAGCTGCCAAAGATTATCGCAGAGACCTATTCTAGTATTGGTCGAGATAGTCTAGGTGCCAGACCAACTAAACCAAAGTTTCAGGCCAAATCAAATAAAGATTTTTCCAAGTAAGCTTCTGAAGGTTACAAGAAACGCTGGGATAAAAAACAACGCCTAAAAAAGAAAGGGAAGAATCTCCGCGTACGGAGACCCCACAGAATAGATATAATCTCTGAAATAGAGATAATATAAAAACGCCTGATAGATATCAATATACTGATGCATGCCAATCTCATTCCTTTCTGGACTCATCGGAAAAACTAAGTGAGAGAAGGGGGCGATCAGAACAGAGAACAGAGTACGTGAAACTGCGACAGGAATCACAACCCTCATAGGAGGTTTCTGTTAAAAAGGAAGAGAAACCTCCCCAACAAAAACCCCAATTTAAAATGAAAAAGGTGGCAGCAATTGCAATACGACATGTTGCTCAAGAAGAGGGTCCACTTGAAGAGCGGGAAGTGGGCACTAGCGCTGCTAAGGTCATAATAGTTCGCCGGAGCCTTCTAGAGCATCTGGAGATGAAAGCAACTGACGACTTTCTACAAGTAGAAACTGCAGACATGCGAGTCTCCACACCTGATAGGGTATAAAAAAGTAACGCTACAGTTAGAAGGAGACATTGAACGCACCACAGACGCAATCTTTTGAGATCGCGTAGTAAATATATATGATATCTTGTTGGCCGAACAAGATTGGCCACCTGAATTTGTCCGTATCTGCCCATATGGAGAAGTTATTAAACCTTCTTTCTCACCCCTTGTTCCGGAGGAAGTCTCAGAATCCTACGCCATTGGTTGGTCATTGGCGCAGGCACCCACGTTATATCGCAACCATGTAGGATGGGATAAAGAATCCCCCTACCACGTAATACCTAATAAAAATGAACATCAACCTCAGTATCCAATAAAACATGATGCAAAAGCACCTGTGAGAGAAATCCTCACACAACTAGAGTACCAGGGCGTAATTGAACCCGGTGTCTCCCCAGTGAATAATTATTTATTCCCAGTAGCTAAACCGGACCATTCATACAGAATAGTCTTGGAGTACAGACATTTAAACAGTCATACATGCACACATGCTATACAAAACTCACATAGCACAGCACTAATGAACAACATAGTGTGCAAAAAATATAATAAAAACACTGGACATTCAGACAGATTATAGCACCTGAGAGTAGAGACTTAATAAGTTTCAGTGCACTAGGTTCTCCAAAAAAATTCTGTCGTTTACCTCAGAGGTACAGCTCGTGTGAATGCAATTTTGCACAACACTGACCTTGAAGCATTGTCGTTTGTAGATGATATCTATCTTACGGATGATAAATTTCTACAACATTTAAGACGGGTAGCCCTCATTGTTGTCGGAGTTGCTGAATTTGGCTACAAATTCAACTTCAAAAAAACAAAAATAGCCTTCCTCAGTGTGCTATTTCTGGGATATTAACTATCGAGTGAAGGGAAGTGCCTAGCACCACAATTCTTGGAAAAGTGCGCACAATTACAACCTCCAAATACGATTTAAAAACTCCAATCCCGATTTGCTTTCCAAAATGTTGGCAGAACTTACATTACAGATTATGTGTCACGCATAAAACCCTTATATGACTTAATACGTCCTGACTTTTCAAGTAAATTTTGGACAGTCAAACACACAGGCATTCTCAGACCTGCAGACAGACATGCTTACAGCACCGCATCTACACACAAGGGACAACAAAACACATTTGATTATCAGAGTAATTGCTGGTACTATTGGTTTCACCTATGTAACCTTTAGTGCAGGTGAGACTGTCCCGATTGCTTACAAATCACGTTTGTACTCAGCAGCAGAACAACGCTTTGCTCCCACTGTTAAAATTCTCACTGCTGTTCAGATGGCTGTCATTAAGGAAAGACCTCTAGCCCAGGGCAAACGCATTATTGTTGTTTCTCCCATACCATCTCTAGAGGCTATCAGAAAAGCCAGCGTTCCTAACGCTAAAGCACTACATCCACATTGGATACAATGGGCCACGTCTTTGGCAGCCACTGATGTAGACTATATTTTTGACCCAAAATTACAAACTCCAGAATTTTTGCAGTATGAACTAGAATACCCAGTTCCAGCAAACACACTGCCTATTGAACAATATCATAGAGGCATGTACACTGGTGGCTCTGCACAACCTGCAATTGGCACTAAGCACCAATACTCCGCTGCTTGCGCAGTCGTAAGTGGCTACATGGAGGATAATACATTTTGTCTCCTACATACATTTACACAAACCCTAGGGGAATGCACAGCACAACTAGCAGAGCTGAAAGCTCTGGTGATTGCACTGGAACATATGGATCCTGCACAGCACACGCTGATTGTTTGTGATTCGTACTATTGTGTCCAGTCCTTCAATGAATACCTATATTACTGGTGCCAGAATGGGTTCAGAGATTCTAAAGGCAACACCATTAAACACAGACTTCTGTGGGGGAAAGTAGCGGATCTGAAGGAAACGCTACCAAATGTCCATGCTGTACATACACTTGGACACCAGCGTGTTGGAATACACGTGGCTGGGAACACACTGGCTGATTAAGCCGCAAAGTCAGCAGTTGCTATGGCCACTGTTGCTGCAGTAACACGCTTGAGTGTGAAAATGGACGCAGATACATGGGCTGCTGTGAAAGCTACGGCTGCTGGTACGCCCTATCCAAAAGCATTTCCTGCTAAATATTACTACCGAATGGGAGCTGCCTAGATGCTGAAGTTAAGAAACCAAACGCAGGGCTGCGAGATATTCCCAACAAAGATATAAGAACAGAGTTAATTAAAGCAGCGCATGGGGGGTAGCATCTGCCCATGCTGGTGTGGTGGCTACAATATCATTGTTACAAGCCCGCTATTGGTGGCCAGGCCTATACAAAGAGACCAAGCAGTATGTCCTTTGTTGTGACATCTGCCAACAATTTAGAATTTCTACTGCTAAACGCCTGCCACAGTTACCCCTCTTAATTTCTAATAAACCATTACAATGTGTGTACTTGGACCATTGCAGTCCCCTAACACCAGACAGTGCATACAAATACATCCTAGTTGTTGTTGACTCTTGCTCCTGATTTCTATGGGTGTGGCCACAACGCTCGGCTTACGCTCAGACTGTTATTAAAGATTTGCGAGTCTTTGTCGGTGCATATGCAGTTGCGGCTTTCCACTCGGACCAGGGCCCTGCTTTCGCCTCAAGGGCTTTCAGGGATGCCATGGCTTCATTGGGGGTTCAACTCCAGTACTCGTCTCCATTTCATCCCAAGGGAAATAGTGTTGTGGAGCGATTAAACTGTGATTTAAAGAAAGCCTTAACAGCCAGAGTCTTAGGTACAGGTCGTAGTTGGCTTAATCACCTGTATGTAGTCCAGAGAACACTTAGGGCCTGATTCTAACTTTGGAGGACGGTGTTAAACCGTCCCAAAAGTGGCGGATATACCACCTACCGTATTACGAGTCCATTATATCCTATGGAACTCGTAATACGGTAGGTGGTATATCCGCCACTTTTGGGACGGTTTAACAGCGTCCTCCAAAGTTAGAATCAGGCCCTTAATCTTCCTAGAAGGTCCCTGTGGGGGTCGTACTTCATATGAGTGCCTGGTCTGAACTAAAATGTATGTTCCAGATCTTGATCGTCCTGGCGTGGAGGCGGCAGAAACACCTTTTGACATAAATGAATGTCCCACTGTCTTACATGAATTACAACAGTTCTGTGACGACAACTCTTCTGCCAGTGCTGCCTCCATAGGAATTAAGGATGTACCTCTAACACCTAACGGCTGGATTCCTAGAGTGGGTGATCTAGTACGTGAAAAGGTTGCTGTGAAAAAGGAATTTGATCCTTCTTATCGTGCACCGGTCCCAGTCTTGGGAATACACAGTACTAGAACTGTCATTCTACCACCGTTGGCAGGTGCCAAAGAAAATAATTTTGTCTCCATCGACAATGTCAAACTACACCATGTGGCCGATCCTGCACAGCTGACCAAAATGAACAGCCGGTAGTTCCTGAATCCCTCTCACTACTGGTCAAGAAGTTCCTCTACAAGTTGTAAGCAGCAACACTGACACCTCCCTGAGCTTGGGGAGGGTGGAAAATGATCTTGCATTGGTTCCACTAACAACAAATAATACAGAAATAACTGATCGATTTGATACAACTTCGACACAAACGGATGGTGCTATTTATTCAGTGCCACCGCGGGAAACACCAACTCCACCAACTAACACAGCTCCAGTTTTTGCACGAACTGCTTCTGGATATTTTGCCGACATCAACGATGATGTCTCGGGCTCATTCGCCTCTTCGACACTTGAACTGTCAAAAACACGTAAGCTGATAAATTGGCTTAAAGTAACTTACTTCATTCTTCCATGGAACTATCTGTGGCTTTCTTTGACTGTATTAGCTTTCCTGCTTTGGATTGGGTTAGTCATCGCATTCTTTTTTGCTAATACATGGTCATTTTCTTCCTGAAAAATCAACTGTTGAACTGGTGGATGAGGTCCTAAAACCACATCTTTCTTCTCACAAGGTCTGCAGAGACTTGTCTTTTGTGAACATTTCAGCCATACCAATTCCAGATGGGATTGTTTGGAATAAAGTAACATTCAATATATATGTCCCCACAGAGGTCATTCAAATACCACAGGTGTATAAACTTTCAATGAATGATATAATAATACCCGGAGTTGTTTCTGATGATTGGGATGTGAAAACAGTTGATTCTATGATGACTGAATTGCAGTGTTATACTATATTTGAAAACAAAGATGTTTATCAATCTAAAGAGTATTATGGTGATATGTTTTGCAATAATTATTATGGGCACCATTTCATCCACAAAGCAAGCAGCCCAAAGACTGTTTTAATTATACACAATGGGAACATTGTCCGACTCCTCCACAAGGGAGTTCCAAAACGTATTCTCAAAGTTTACATATTTTTCTGGGCACGATGTTAAAAATGCTGAGTCGTATTATTTTAAATTGCCACCTACAGAAAACATATGCATACTATAGACAAATACAACATTTATATATTCAGATTCCTTTGTTTCCCGGTTGACTATAGAAGGCTATGAACATTGACTGAAGTCGATTGACTTAAAAAGTGTGTGGGGACCCATACACTGGCAAATACGGGAGAAGGAAGCTTTATTTAGAGCATGCCTGATACCTGTTCAATGATATTTTTAAATGAAACTGTACAACAAACGAGTTGTTTAGGCTTAGCAAAGATTAAGGAATTTAACACGCCCAGTATACCTGCCCCAGCAAAATTTTATAAATGGCAAAAATATATAAATGCAAACGAAGATTAGCTCAATGAATGGATCCAGAATGGCACATTTAATGTTTCACTGACACATCCTGGCGGGTGGTTATTGTGGCCAATAGATACCAATGGGTGTCACAAACGTTTTATCAACTCCTCAGGGGTTTTAAAACTAGTAGGCCGGATCCCCGCTGTATATCGTCCGAACATGCGGGTATGGTAACAACATATAGTGTAGGGAAACTATGCCAGCAATGGTTGAAGAATTCCGCACTAGATGCGGTTACAGAACACCTCAGTCTCCTGTCTAATAACACTGAATTACAGGACTTCCTGTTAGGCCCCAGAAAACAACACAGAAAGCGCTTCTTATATGAAGTATATAAGGAAATCTGGAAGCTTTCACAACAAGAAGCTGCTGCCCGGTTGAGGCAAATAGGCCAGGAAAATTTTTAAAAGGCATTAGCTGTTGTAGATAATGGGATTAACACCCTGTCCGACCGGATATACACCTTAAATACCATTGTTTCTTCTGCAATAGACATTATACAAACAGATACGTCTTCATTACACCATGGGCAGAGTCAACTACGGTCCATTAAGCAGTTGGGTTGGACACTTCAAACACTGAAGGCGGGTCGGGTTCCCTGGCAAAATGTCAACGCAAAGAAAATATTTTCTTCTTTTAATTTAACGCGACAACAACTACTAATGGCTAAGAAAGAAGCAACCTATGTCATGCTAAACATCGAAAAATTTGAAAGTTGCCTTTTACTGTGGCTGAAATACCATCTGCTGAGTGGTTAATACACGGGGTCATTTATCTACCTATTTCCTCATTATAATTCACATCCTGTTTAAAACCCATTACGGTAGGCAGATACGAAAAACTGGGAGATAGTTACATCCATGAGGTGTGGGAGCTACCCTTTGCCTACAAATGTCTCAGTGGCATGAAAGAAGTCTTTCTTAGCGGTAATGAATGCAAGACTTCTGTCAGCCATTCAATGGTTTGTAAACAACTGTCCCTGCATGGGGCGTGTAACGCGTCTGCAGCGAACTTGGCTTGTTATCTGAAGGGAGTTCCAGTCCCCTTGATTAGACCTACGTTCCAGGTGCTTTCAAACGGCAGCTATGTCCTCCTCAATGGTGAAGACTGTTGTGGGATGCGAGCCGGAATAGTTTATGTTGTTTCGGTCTCTAAAATTGTTACATGCTGCAGGAACGTACTTTTTCCTCCCACTAAAATAAAAGAGGTAGCGGACATTTGGCCTCACATTGCTACCTTTAATTGGAATTTTGACAAGCTGAGCAGACTCAAGGCTTTATTGTTTCAAAAATATGTGGCTCTTACATCTGCACGCGAGATCTACGCACTTCAGGTGGCAAGGTCGTCAGCAGAGATACAGTCCCTTTTAAGTACTAACTTTCCAAGACACTTTGGTGAACTCAGCGGACAGATATTTAATGCGTCCAATACTACTGGAATCGCAAATTTCTTTAAGGCTGTTGATTCTGGTTTCGTTCACATCTTCTCCTCCATATTCGGTTTAATACCATCAGCCATCCACTCAATAGTCTTGGGGGATTTCCCAAAACTTTGGCTATAATAGTTGGCGTTTTGCTGTTGCTATTTTAAATGCGCAATGGCTGTCCCTTTGCAACGAGGAGGACCGAAAGCGCTCCCATCAGCGCAGCTGTGTCGTGAACGCCTGATGCAGTATTTTGGAGCAACACTCCTGGAGCAATTGGAGTGTGACAGGTCCCTGTCATTCAGACCGGTTTTGCATTGTGTGCAGCCCGTGTTTCGGTGTCCCTGGTGCTCCTTCGAACATTGCCTGGATGTTTGTCTTTCTATGCAGTGCTTGCTTTCATTGGACGCTGATCTGTTGATGTTCTCGCTGAGGGCTCATTAACAGTCATGTGCGTTGAGGGTGCGTTTGCTACAGGAAGCTGCTTATGAGTTGCCCTTCCTGTATGATGTGGCTCTTAACTCATCATTGGCCACACCACCGAATGCCGCCTTGGCTGAGCCTCAGGCTATGGAACACGACTGCTCCTTGGTCCTTCTCTGCGATGCCTTTCCAACTTTAACACCTGCCGAAGTGGAAGATTTCCTGTCCTCCATTGTCCCGGAATCGATTGGAAATTCTAAAAATAACTCTAAAATTCGGTCCTTTTTATGCCACATGTTATAAGTTTTAAATTGCCCATTTATGCGCTCGTGTCCTTTTAACGTCATTGTTGACATTTGTATGTATATATATATATATCTTAGGTTGAGCTTAGTAGCTTTTATGTATATTTAGGCTTTGAACCACCTTCAACCGACAAGGGGAGGGTGTTGTGTAGCAATTTTAGTTATAGCTCCAGGCACGTTATTTTAACATACTAGGCCTACTGATGTGCACTTTAACCTAGATTTATTTTATTTGGCTTCACTTTATTATTGTTACAGTTGCCACTTTTACAGTATTGTTTTATTTTCTCTCTATCTGACTGTTTTTGTCTAGGCCAGCTCTCTGTTCTCAAACAAGACATTCTTGCTCACTCTGTACTTCTTCCAAGGCTGCAGTAAGATAGGTTGCCGGTGAACGTGGTATAAGTTTAGTCTCTGACATTCATAGAAAATACACATCCTTACGTAGGGACATTTTTTCCAGAACATCAGCAGCTTTATTATAAAAACACTTCCCTGTCCCTTACACGTTAGAGGGAGATTTCAGCCAGTGAACCACGACTGTATGTTGATTGCCGCATGCTTCGCTCCAGCTGCTTTTGCAGACTTCCAGCTTATGCTCAGGTATGAGGGATGATGTCTTCCCAGTGGAACCTGAAGGGCAGAATTAGAGCTTAACACGCTGTGCTCTATCATAGTCTAGGTAGGAATTAGTCTATTGACTGTGGTGACAATATGGTAGAGTTATTTCTATGCTTCACTCTCCTTGTCACAATTTTAATCTTGTCATGCTGTACTGTTCTGGTTATTGCAGTCCACGCTTTGCTATCTAAGATGCAGTTGCTTTATTAAAGAGTTATTGAAATATTTACTGCCTCTGTTTGTCATTGTGTATATGAGACTAATGTAACTGAGAGAAACCTGTGGCTAGAGATGAGGCACTGCTAGTTAGCCGGAGCAGAACCCAGATTGGAGCGACAGGCGTCACCTGTAGTGGGTCAGACAGTTTAACACACCGCAGTTGATTCTGCCACTCGAAATCCAGTAGTCTCATTAGAATAATCGGAGCCTTTGCAACATAGTGGTCTGCTGACCCCAGGAGGCCACCATCCCTGTGATTGCCATCATTCCTAATGGGTCGCGAACTGCAACCTACAGCGTTAATATTCATGAGGTAGGTCAATTTGTGACCCCATAGGAATCACTATTCAATAGTTTTAAGTTTTCTTACATTAGGAATTGCAACTTCCTAATTGTGATTCCTTTGGAATCACAAATTCTACTTTTTGTACAACTGGCCCCAGGGTCCTAAGTTTTGCTAACTTTACGTAGACAGTCCATAGGCACACGAGGTGCTATGAGGAGGTAAATAAGAAACTAAGAGAGCTGGACATGAAATATACAATGCTATTACTAGCCAAGGTATGGGTCATCACTGACAGAACAATTTGACATTTTCTGAATAAGTGACAGATAGACTGGAGGGGTGGGAAACTCCTAGACATAGGATTGGTTAGAAAGAGTACCTTTCCCCAACACAGAAAAATGGCGGATACCTGGAGAAAGTAGGCTGCTGGTAATTTGGCCTCTGCAGGGATACCATGCTTCAAAATTGCAAAAAAGGGGCAACATACTCTGAACTATGTTTGCAGTCCTTGATCAGGACACTGGGAGACCCTAAAAGGAAACTCTCTCACAATGATGGCAAAGATGATAAAGAATGCAAAGATACCTCTGGTTGACAGGGATAGGGAATTTCTATTGCCCGACGCCCAGGACATCTTGTTTTGGGGTCAAGGGCAAGACTTTTCACCCGGGACATCTTGTTTGGGGTCAAGGGCAAGACATTTTTGTGTTTATTTTGTCCTTGGAACAACCCTTTGCAGCACAAACCCTTTGGCTGCCAGTTTACAGAGAGGGGAACCGTCTGCATTTGAGGTAATGCGTGTCCATTTGTCGAACCTGTATTTATGATTGATTAATTGAAAGCCTTCATTATTTGGGTGAGCCCTGTAAATACATGTTTTAAGGTCACACTGCACAACTGACAGTGGTTCCAGTAAAAAAAAAAAAAAAAAAAGTGCACATACATGTTTAAAAAGTTTAACAATATGAGGCTAAGTATAATGCTCCCAGAATGCTCTCTGATTAGATGCAAATGTTTGCAGACCTTGTAAGCAAGAATGATGATTCTTTGTTTTTAAAATAAAATGTTCAGAAAAAATGCAACTAGGGAAAACGTGTTTTGCTACTGTGAAATTTTAGGTGCTAATTCTTTGAAGCATAATTTAGTAAAAAGTGTTGATGCATGCTAGTATTTACCAAAAATATTCCTAATGAAAAATCAGTGTAGCCATTTTCAACAAGATTATGGGACGAATGAAAATAAACAAGCACTGACGAAGTCAACCTATCCTACATTTGTTATTATGTCAATGCGTGTCTTGTTTTGACATGGCTTTTGTAACACTTTATTGTTGTGGGAGCTGCCAGGCCCTCACCATTGTAATAAACACTGGCAAAAAAAAAAAAAAAAAGTTTTTGATCTCTGAAAGCACATGTTGCCACCAGTGGCTAACAAAGGACCCACAGCCCCCCTCCAGGGGGCCCCTTCAGCACAGCACCTGCCCTGAGTGAGTAGGGAGAGGGGGCCCCTCCATGTTCTTTGCAAAGGGGCCCTCTCCAGTTTTGTTACGCCAATGACTGCCACTGTAGTTCCTGGAACTGAACAAAACTACTTTGCATGCCAATATGCTCCTTGTGGAAGAGCAGAATGTGATCACTCACAATAAAGCCAGCCGATAGAGAGAGAAATAGAAGTTTAATAAAAACAAAATGTCTTTGGTAACGCTAGACCAAATTAGGGACCCAATTCTAAAAGAAAGTCACAAAAGTGCACCCATGGTATATGTCTTTGAATTAGTGGTTTTCATGAATTCATAAGAAGAATACCAGGAAATCGCACTCCTATAAAATATTTGTGAGCTGTTTTTTAGCATGGTCAAATATGCATGTGTAGATTTGCTCATGTGAAAATCTACTAAGCGTTTATACGTTCACTTTCCCCTCAAACCACTTTTTCCCAACCCTGGAAGAAGTTCTACTTCTGCCATTATCAGGAATACATTTCCAACCTTTCTTATTATGGTTGAAAATAAAGAAGAGCTGGTGAAAATCCTTAAAACAAGCAAGTTAGAAGGTCTGCAGACTCAAAGGCATTCCAGCCCTGCAACTATTGCTTACTGCTTCCTCCAGCCCCAGAATGTAGATCTGCGGAAAGGTGGCAAAATAAGGAAATTGCTACAGTAGGGATTGAAAATGCAAGTATTCAAGCCTTACTATGGAAGTAGCCCTGGCATAATCAGAGAGGCTATTATCAGAGCCCTTACATAATGAGATTGCTGCCTTAATTGATCGAAACACTACATGGCACCGAAGGGACAAGTAGATTTTTTTTACAGGACAAGTAGATATTTTAATAAATTCCACACCCCTAGTTGCCCAAACAGATAAAGGGAACACTGCATTCTATTGTTTCAATTGTATTTCTTCAGTGCCAAAAGCTTGATCAATATCTGACAGGGGTGGATTGGTTATTGCAGGACTAGCAAGGCCTGGTTGCGATTGCACCACCCCTTCTTAACACCGAGGCTCAGGCATTGTTGTTCTTGATTTTAAACATGGAGATACAGATTTACTAGCACTAGGTCAGACCAAAGATGTTAATATAAGAAATAATATTAACAGCCAACTGAACATGTTCTTGCCCACAATAAAATGAATACCGGTACACATATCTGCAACCAATTTTTCGAACAGCTGAATGCCGAACGAGAATGTTTTTTTGCAACGCTCAAGCTGGTTAATAGGCTGTGAGTATTTTGTTAGATTTAATATTACATTTGAACATATAGGGGGTCATTCTGACCCTGGCGGCCGGTGGCCGCCAGGGCCACCGACCACGGGAGCACCGCCAACAGGCTGGCGGTGCTCCCGAGGGCATTCTGACCGCGGCGGTTCAGCCGCGGTCAGAAAGGGTAAACCGGCGGTCTCCCGCCGGTTTACCACTGCCCGTTGGAATCCTCCAAGGCGGCGCAGCTTGCTGCGCCGCCGAGGGGATTCTGACACCCCCTACCGCCATTCTGTTCCTGGTGGTTCGGCCGCCAGGAACAGGATGGTGGTAGGGGGTGTCGCGGGGCCCCTGGGGGCCCCTGCAGTGCCCATGCCAATGGCATGGGCACTGCAGGGGCCCCTGTAAGAGGGCCCGCTTGTATTTCACTGTCTGCTTAGCAGACAGTGAAATATGCGACGGGTGCAGTAGCACCCGTCGCACCTTCCTACTCCGCCGGCTCGATTACGAGCCGGCTTCATCGTGGGAAGGACGGTTTCCCCAGGGCTGGCGGGCGGCCTTTTGGAGGCCGCCCGCCAGCCCAGGGGAAACCTCAAAATACCCACCGCCCGGTATTTTGGCGGCTCCCGCCAGGCGCGCGGTGACCGCGCCCGGCGGGAGTCAGAATGACCCCCTTAATCCTCTGCCATAAAAAGAGAGTTATTATTGGAAACTGTATTTTTAAAGGTATCTTTTCTGCTGGTGTTGTGATTAACATTTTCTTCCTGTATTAGAAGGGTCATTTGTACACCATATATGTATTGAGGTTATTCTGAAATTTTATGTGTGAATCAATTAATTTTTTACTAACTTACTTTACTAAGACCAACTAAGACATGTGCAGAAAGAACACAGGGCAAGACGCAATACAGTACTCTTTGGGCGAGTCATTAACTGTTTGACCTCCTGATGGAGATAAGGCCCTTTCTAGTTTGAGTTAATGTTTATTCTAGAATGTTCGGGTGACAGGCATCTTGATAATGTAGGGGGATTGGTAGTTCTATACCACCTGTATGAAGATGTGGTTTCATGGCAGTTAAATAGAGCTTGACAGTGGGGGGGGTTGGGAAAGCTTTTCATGTTTTCTCTGTATACAGCAAAAGTTACCAGGACATAATGTCTGCAAGGCAAATGGCTGGGGTTGAAAAGGAAAGAACTCAACAGGCAGCATGCAAATTATTATACAGCATCTTAGTGGTTTGTTAGACCTGACAACGTTTTGCCTGCCTGCCTCCCTCTATTTTTCTAGCCTGTTTTTGTTGGTTTTAGGACTCTGTGCACTTTACCACTGCTGTCCGGTGCTGAATGGTATATGCCCTCTCCCCTAAACATGGCAACAATGGTTCCTACCCAATTGGCATATTTAATTTACCTGTAAGTCCCTGGTAAAGTGCACTACATGTGCCCAGGGCCTGTAAATTAAATGCTAATAGTGGGCCTGTAGCACTGATTGTGTCACCCACATAAGTAGCCCCTTAACCATTAGCAAGGCCTGTGTTTGCAGTTTCCCTGTCACTTCGAGTTGGCATTTAAAACTACTTGCCAAGCCTTAAACTCCGCTTTTCCTACAAATAAAGGTCACCGCTAAGGTAGGCCCTAGGTATCCCATAGGGCAGGGTGCTATGTAAGTAAAAGGCAGGACATGTACCTATTTGTTTTACATGACCTGGTAATAAAAACTCACAAATTTGGTTTCCACTACTGTGAGGCCTGCTCCTCCCATAAACGTAGAACTGCCCTCACATACTTTTATAGGGTAGATTCTGATTTATTTGGAAGGAATAGCCCAGTTATGTTTAGCATTGCCAGAATGGTAATATAAAATCCTGATTACTGGTGAAGTTGGATTTAATGTTATTATTTTAGGAATGCCACTTTTAGAAAGTTGGCATTTCTCTGCACCTACTGCCGTCTGTGCCTTATGGCCCGGTCTCCAATCCACGTCTGTTCTGCGCTGGTTGACAGCTCCCCTTGTGCATTCCACCCAGACAGCCATGAACACAGGGCACTCAGTCACATCTGCATTCATCTGCTTACTGAATGGGTCTCCCTGGGCAGGAAGGGTGGAGGGGCTCTTTCTTACATTTCAAAGGCCAGTGGCCTGCCCTCACACAAAGGACTGATACCCCCCCCCCCCCCCCCAACAGAGATCCTGGCAGACAGGACCTGGCTGAAAGGGGAACCTGTGAAACTTTGAAGTTGCCCCCCCTTTAAAGGCATTTGTGGGTATATAAACTGGGTCTCTGACCCCACCAAATCAGATATTTCTGGATCTACACCTGCACTGTGTCAGAGGGCCTGCCTGACTGCCCAGAGGACTCATCTGTACTGCTTTGCTGAGAAGGACTGCTGCCCTGCTTGCTGCCCTACTGCCCTGCTGCCTTCTGACCTCGCTGGAAGGACTCTGCCTTGGCCAAAAGTGCTCTCCAAGGGCTTGGATTTAGCTTGCCTTCTGTTCTGTAGTCTCAGGGCCAACAAAGACTTCACCTGCTAGCTTTTGGCTAGCTCTCCAACTTCAGCGACGCCAGGAACGACTTCAGCGATGCCAGCACTGACGCTGCAGCTGCTCCCGCCCCATGGACCTCGCTGCCTGCAAAGCAAGTCCGACATTGCTGCAACACCACCGACCTCACACAGTGTGATCACGACCATGCGAAGTTGACCCATCGCGTCTTGACCGACTGGCTTCATCAACCCTGCCTGATTGCCAGGAACCAACACCGCACCAGCTCCCTCTGCAACCAGACAGAACCGATGCCTCGCATCCCCTGCCTCGCAATACGGAATTGACACCTCATCTCCCCAGAAGCCGTAGGGGACTGGCACCACACCGGCTCCAGCAATGCTTCACCTCCACAACTGTGTGCAATGTCTTTGTCTCTTTGTTTTCAAAGGTACTGTACCTGGGGATTCGTGTGACTCCATGACCGGCACCTATGGAATGACGGAGTCAACTATGCTGTGATAGCCCCAGTTGGAGTTATTGAGTTTCTAAGCGCTTTAGTGGGATTTAATCATTAAAAATTCATAATTTTGCTTGAATACATGGGATTTTCATTGTTTTTACCTTATTTTATTCAGATAAATATTATCTATTTTTCACTGTGTTACTGTATGAGTTATTGCACAAATCACAAATACTTTACACATTGCCTTATAAGTTAAGCCTGCCTGCTCTGTGCTAAGCTACCAGAGGGTGGGCAAAGGATAATTTGGGTTGTGTTGTGACTTACCCTGATTAGAGTTGTGGTCCCTACATGAACAACGATGAATACCTCTGCCAACCGGGGACCCAATTTCTAATATGGTCCATTGCTTCAAACAAAAACAAATTGTATTCTCTCCAACTAAGGACACTTTTTGTATATTAGTTATTTTTTTGGTGGAAAAGCTAACACGTAGCCCTTGATAAATGGATGCTTACATGATAATATTGAACATTTTTTACTCTCAACTATCACAGGGTTTTTTTGTGTAATGATTTCTGGGGGCACGTTTGGACGTGAAACATGCTACAGTAATAGCAAAAGAGACCTGGAACTAAAGTATTTTTTCAAATACGTTATCCTGGAAAAGATATTGTACTGTCAGCAGACACAATATCCACAAAGATTACAAACTCTGAGCATGCTCATTAGAAAATTGCCAAGTTTACTGGAGGTTTGATTGTAATATATACTGTATATCGAGTGTCACTTTTCTTTGACCACAATACATCATTAATACTTTCCGTTTAAGTAATCAAGAAATCAAGGGCCTAAGAAGATAACACGAGAAAAGTTGCATGCATTCCCATGCTTGTGAATGTTCGGGTGTGAACTAGTAGAAAGTTTAAATATGTTTGCCTTGCATATGTTGCTACTACCATTGTATGAATCATAGCTCAAGAGAGTTGACTATGGGATAGGGACTGGAATTTGAGAGACAATAGCCACGTCTGTAACACACAAGTTAAGTTCTGAAAGATGAAATAAAGACACATTTGTATGCACAAAAACAAGTCAGAGAAAAAAAAAACAAAGTAGTTGTGGTAAATATTCTATATTTGTAAATAATTCCTCTAACATTTTGTAAAGTTACACTTTTATAGACAGAAAATTTAGATATTCCCTTTATGAAAAAAATTGTCTTTTTACAGGTACACTTTTGTTAACATATGCACAATTGATATGAAATTCCAGCACATTGATTTTTTTATATATATATATATTCACAGTTAGACCATAAAATCTTTTTATTCTTTTACTATCAACACTCATCATTGTTTCAAAGATAAAAAGTCATAAAATGAATATTCCACTATGTACAGAAGCTTATAGCCTGTAGGCTGTGGCCGTTATAACAACAAAATAAAAACACAGTGTGGGTGTCCTATAACATAACTGCATAATAGCTTTCAAGACATTTGAGTTATAGCAGTCATTACTACTTGCAGGTATAGTATTTAGTATTTCGTTTTTCAACTAGCTATCACAACCATGGATGCAGAGCTTTTCCTCAAGGAACAAAAAAGTTATATGCTGGCAGCAACATATACTAAAGAAACAAGGCTCAGTGTGCATGGCAAGGATTCTATTAACTGTGTATTAGAGATTACAGTTGAAATTATTGGGTAGCTGGACACAAACTCTTGGGGCTAAACATTTTATATAATTTACAAAGATGTAGGGTACATATATTTTCAGATACTTTCCCAGTATTGCGCAGCCAAAAGACAACTGCTCATCTAAGACACCACATCAGGGTAGGGTGATTAATGGACCACTTTACCACTTGAAGACTGTGGTAGATGACACAACATGTGTTTATGTTACTTCCTTCTTAAGTAATTTGCCACTGTTTTTAAGGCGAGAAGGTGTTTTCACCTATGTTTTCGGAGTTTCCTCAGTGTTCTCTTCATTGTAACTTTTATTTTCAGCTCATGTTGATCCTGGTGTAGGTTTCACCACACCAGTTGAGACGCAGTGCATTAATTAAAACATGTTTTCTTGATTAGGAAAGAGGATTAAATATTCATGCCTACCACTCATGGTAAGCATAGCTTGGACCATCAGACATGAATGTTTATGTTATATGCAGTAGTACCGCCATTTATGCCTGTGGATTCTTTCATAAAAATATTGAAGTCATGAATATATCATTTGCATCATATTTGCCATACCAAAGCACAAGCATTAGAGACAGAACTGCTCAATCATCTGCTTCCATCCAATACTGTTAAACTCTGAGGAAAACCATTACCAGTCCTGGAATAATTATAATTATTCACATGTATACACATTTTGTTATAATACTTCATTATTACAACTGGTATAAAAACCTATATAGGTTGCAGTCAAACCGTCTAAATATTGTATCTTATGGATACTTTCTCATATGCTTAATAAGTACCAGTTTCTCCTAGTCAAATTTACACTTAATTTGCCTTCATATTCTTCTGAATCATACATCAAACACTTATTTGCCAAGTACATTTTTCAGCATAGATAGAACAAACAAAGGATGTCCAGATCGGCTTCACTACCATGGCTGCAAAAATGTTTTCTTGTTTTGATCTTTAGCTTCATAACCAAAAACGGTGATTGTAATATTAGCTTGTGCAATACATGTACATTATAATTTAGTGCCAGATCATACATCAGACCTCTATAGTGTACACAAGGAATAAATAGTATTGAAGGTATAGGAATGATATAAATGAATATTTATGCACTTATAATTGTAATATATATTATTAATAATATATATTCATGTTCCAGCATTTTTGTTCTGTCAGGGGAGGACACATATTCATCGCACATATGAAACAAACAGTATGTTTAGAGAAGAGAATAATGATGTTACCATGTAAAATCATCAATTATCTACATTCTTGGGTGGTGCATATGATAAATAAGCATTTTCTATTGAAGCTGAAACCAGCAGGCTCCTGCTGGCCTATGAATTGCCCACAACAATTGAGCAGATGCTGCAAAATTCTGTGACACCGTCAGTATCTCAGTTGAACTATTGTGGGTTCAAGAACATAATTACTAAAAACGAAACTCTAATAATTTTGGCAGCAACTTAAAAAAGATTTCCGTTATACACGTGATCCAGTGATTCAAATATATTGCAGAATCAGGAATTAGAGATTTATTCTGTGCTAACGATTTCGGAATCTGGAAAAGCTATAGCACTGACAGAGACTGTATTACTACACTCTCTAATGACTACTGGTAAATACTCATGTATATTAACAGCGATAGGACACTGGTGAATGTTTATGCTGCAGCTAATGCATCTGTGTCTTACAGTAAAATGACTTTTAAACATACTAAAGAAAAGCATTTGATCTGCAGAATAATAAAATACTGATGGATGAAAAGTGTACTTACATTATGTCTTACCAAATAAATGTGGTGACTAATTTTGTTGAATATTACTTGATGGCATTGCATTAATTTAAATTCTCTGATGAAATTTGAGTAGCTATCAGTAACGCACATTGTTGAAACTTTTATACATGATAAATCACAGTGGGTGTCAATTCTTGCAATCGCAAACTTCCATTTGTATGTTGTATGTGGCAGACATATTGGTCTTTTGAACTGTGTTAGTGAGCAAACAACAAACTCAGGCATCACTGCCTATTTTAATGAACTAACAATTGTTCCCCATTTAACAGACAGGATCATCACAGTCACTACAATGTGACATGCTTATTCATGACTGGTTTTAGAATGCATCGGGAAAACAATAACACTCAGTATGTTTTCACATTTACAATGTTTTAAACTAATGAAAATAAGAATGTTAGGGAACTATGCCTAAATGTTTTGCCTTTTTTACATTTTTTAATGTAAAGTGTCAGCTATGTGCTTTGATGGTCTAACACATTGCAGTTCCACTCATCAAAAATGCAAATATGTTCTACATTCTGTAGATATAATGTTACTTTAATATGAGTATCAGCAGGGAAAGCCCACCCTTAAGATATGTTATATTACATATGACTGAGAAATTTACTGGTTCATGGAGGGATGGCTAAAAATGCTGAGAAGAAAAAGCATGTGTACAGATGAAATTCACCATTCAATTAAAAAACACCCAATGCAATGAGATAGTCTCACTCGAAAAAAGTATGTTTAGCTAGAAAAAACACAATTTGTAGCTTCACAGCTAAACAATAATGTTGATTTCTTTGCATATTTACTGTTAATTGTACAATTTACAGCATTCACCTCGGATAGCAAGCAAATAATTAATTGTATAATAACATGGCACTAATTTCTTGAATTCAACTGCCAAAAATGATTGGAGTGCATACAATAAACTGTTTTAAGAATTCATTAGTATCTCATACTCTGATGATGGGATGACTGCCTTTCAATTTGGTTATGATCAAGAGTTGAATGGTTGCCACGAAAACCTTCAATACTCTCTAATGTCCTGGTCTTGTTTGTAATATGGAAAGTAAAAAGACATCCTGAATTCATAAGGTAAGTCAAGTTATTGTATAAAGGCTCAAATGTGAGGTTTAAAGCGGACAGGCAGACTGGGAATAAAGGCACACGGAAGGTGACTGCACTCCTTGATATTATGTGCACTGGTCATCAAGCACTTGGCCACAGCCCTCAGGATTTTACGGCCAGCGTGGGCTAATTTTAAATCAGAAAAGCCAAATTTGTCGTACTTTTATGGTAGGCTGAAAACATGGAGGTCACGGAAATACTGCTCTGCCATTGGTCCATCACTGCTCAAGACTCTGCAAAGTTACAGTCTTTGGCCCTGTAGAGTCCCCTGCAGCACTGCACTTCGGACAAAGATATTACTTGGTGCCAGAGTGCAGATTTGAAGTCGCAAACTCCTCTCTCTATCTAACATGAGACAATGTGCTATACGACCGTGACACAGGGAAGTAAGAGGTGTGGGGTAGGGGCACAGGAGACATGGGTGAGTGGGGCCAGAAGAGTCATAGGGTTAGGAGGACTAGATGAGTTGTGGGAGAATGAGGGGAACCACAGTCAAAGGTGGACAGGGGTCGGGGCAGTGGAGATAGAGGAGTTTAACACCTCTCCTTCAAGGTGGCCTGATGCTCATCCTCCTATTAGTAAAGCAGCAGTGCCAAGCCAAAACCCAATAAATTGGGTCCCATTAAAAAAAAAGACACATTTTTGTAAGACTTTTGTAAAACTTGCTAGATTTGTTTTAAAGAAGAATATGTTTCCAAATTGCAAAATCCTGGTTTTATGCTTATAGACATGAAATAGATTAGATCTTGTAAATATGGGGTTCCGCTGACAGATTGTGGAAGCAAATTTTGTCTTGTTCGCCTGGGCTGTATTTTATTCATTTATTATATGAGGGCCTCAATTCTCCTTATGATGTGCATCAGGTGAATTAGGAGAGCACATTAGACTTCAAAATAAACTAAGCCAATCATATTTCTAATCCTTGAAAGCACACTGGCAATATACTTTCATTGTTCCTAAATGTCAAAGGAGGAAAGATTTGATATCTCAGTGATCATGGTCCCTAGAGTTGAGAAAACTGTAATTAGGCAAAACTTAGAAATACTTAATTAGATGGAGACAGATGAAAATAATTGGACAAAGATCACTGTTGCTTCTCTGGGCAAAGGCTTTATTTAAAATGCTCCTGTTACCAATGTGCAACAAAACTCATTGTATGTGATCCTTTATTTAAGGCACGTGAAGCAGACACAAAGGTTGCTGTGAGATTACTCTGCCCCAGGATACCTCTATCTACCAAACGTAGGATGGTATACGCAGAAGACTAACACTGCCTAACATTGAGGAACTATTACTGCAAAGTACAAACAGTGGTAAACCACTATATGGTCCAACTTGAAAGGGCACTCATGCGTAGGAAGACATGCCTTCGATAGGGATAAGGTAAAGAAAACACTTCCAATTCCTACCAAGATGTTGACAGGAAAGGCTGCACAAGATGGTTTGGAACAAAAAAGCTGACAATGCAAACATCACTATTGGTAGGACATGTCAGTTGGAGAGTGCACGCACGGCTTGAAAAGATGGAATGCAATTGGAATGTTCATGATAGGCAACCTATTGGAAAAGGGCTGATAAACATATGCCTGGGGGTTGAGATGTGAAACACAGGAAGTTGGATGTAATTTATTTGGGAATGATAAGAAGGATGCATTTTGAAGTTGATACAACAGCAAAGAGATGAAAAGATTTGCTACTGTTCAGGTAAAATAGTTACTTTGACTCAGATAAAAACATATTTATTTTAAAAAAAATAGTTGAACGACATAATTAAAAAGTTCAAAATATGTTTTGGTACCACACAGTTTCTATGACTCAGGTTTATATAGATCTGCAAGGGAACATATGGCCTTATTTGCAGTTTGGTGGATGTGGCATTGTTGCCAAAAATTTGGAGGGTGTCCAATTTTCCCTGTTTAGGGAACATACTGGCCCTAAACACATCCACCACTTTTTGGCAGATGTTCTGCATCTGCCAAACTCACAATAAGGTCAATAATCTTCCCCGAACATGAAGGTGAATTTTTACTTGAGGTCTTCATAAGAAGTTTTGGGCCAAACTCAAAACTGAATTCACCTGCTCAACATCATTCTATATTAACCAATATAATATGATTAAAAAACTCAACATATCACTTCTTTCATAATAAAGAGATTCTTATAAATGTAACACATCTAGTACTGAACTAAACTGACCCACGTTTTGATGACACCTTGACGATTATAGGGGATAATTGTGGGCCTTGATTTCAGGTTGGGCATGTACAGAACGCATCTGTAAATCTATCACAATCGTGCACGTATTGGAGAACCATACAGCACGAGCCTCAAAGTCAAGGGATGCAGACTGACTGCAAAGTCTGAGAGCAAATACATGATGGGAACTGAAGGGATAATATTCCGCATTCCTTTCACCCAACAATATTCAAGAAAACCGTATTATACATTAACTGCTCATTAAATAGGCAAAAGTAATCAGTGGCTGACATGAGACAACATTTTGTTTTGCAGGATAGGGAATACGATAGTAACACTAGGAAAGCAGCAGCAATGAAAGCAGGTGATTGATTATCACTTGGTTTATAGATAGCCACACATCTGTGTACAATAGTACGCTATTCGGTTTAATACATCTGTTTAAATAAAACATATCATGTACACACAAAGCATAAACTTTATAGTCAGCTGTCAAAAGCTCCAAGCTAAATTTACAAATGTACCAAAATTTGCCCTCAGAAAGGAAGTACGAGATGGCCTGTGAAATGATGCATTGATAAAATACCCATAGTATTTCTTCAAGTGGACAAAATAAATTGAAATCTGCCTCTTATTTGATAAATCCTACAAGTTGCATGTGGAATAATTTACTGAATGAATCACCAATTAAGACATTTCCCCATTCAAATAAATTGGGGGTCCATTCTGTGAAGCTGTCACAAAAAGTGACACCCAAGATGCTACAGCGATCACAGAACTAATATTCTGAGGTCTGTAACATAATGAATATATACATTTAGAAAGGTACATAGAAAAGGCCTCAACAAGGAATATGAGTTGCAGTACTGCGATCAGATTTGATGGGTTCTAGTACAAGACAAGAATGATTCTTTAATAATTTTCTTTCGCATCTGGTAGATCAGTCAATTTCGGGGCAGCATTCCTCTTGTGATTAATATCTGGATACAAGACAATGTAATAAAATCTCAATAAACATCCTCTGGAATCAGTATGCGATAATTAGAAATGTAAATTATAAAGCACTGTGTGTGTAGGGCTGTATATTGTGGTGCTGTCATTATACAAAAGGGGTAGTAGAAGGAGTCATCATTTTACTGTTTGATAAATTGTTATCATATATAATAAACTGCAATAAATGAATACAACCATAAAACCATGTTGGTACAATGGCATTGCCAAACATTAAAAGGTTGGGTGCCTATTGGATCTTTGTTCCTCAAGGTATCTTTGGTCCTTCGGGACTACCTTCTTCTACGTCACTTAACATTTGGATATGTTTTTTTTTTTACAATGGAGAGAAGTAACCAGAGGAACAGATTGCGGGGATTTACACGAGAGAGTGCAATAGTAACACAGGAGATGAAAATATAGCACTATTTGTAGAGATGGCTAGGAAATCACACTTCACTATACAAAGATGCACATTGGTTCATGGGATGAGTACTCAGTATCAAGCAGTAGCACGTAGCAGTTAGGTTCAGGTGCTGTCTCAACACGCATGCCATCTGGCTGATCAACAAATAATTTAGAGGACGGTCAAGTGACTTGCATCTCTGAATGCACCTGCTCGCAGTGGATTACAAGTAAAACAAACATTTTGCAATGTCCCTCCCTGAAAACGGGACTTTCCTCAAACCTTTGATTGTTTTAGCATGATGAAGCAGTTACTGCTGTGGTACAATACACAGATTTGAAGGGCTAATTATGAAGAGATTTCTCCAACATAACATGCAATATGTGCAGATTACAACAGTAGTCCTTGAAGGCGTTTTTCATTAAGAAATGTGTTAAAATGTATGGTAAGACCTTCAGGTTGTGTAGATATCTGACACTTTCAAAGCACATGATATAGAATTAACCCTGCATTTAAAAGGAAAGAGGCTGGGTGGAGTAAAACAGAAATATTAGCTATGAACGAGGTAGGCTTGTCAGTAAAGCTATTGGGCTCAACATTAGTAGCAGTACTGGAGCCTCAGCCTAGGTCCTTAAAAATTAGGCTGCCGGATTTCTATCTGCAGGTGTACTGGCAGGCTCCTTGTAGTAACCATTTGAAAGGCTTCACAGGAGCTGAAGACAATTGTGGATCAGATCAGGCCAGAGATTCCACATATGAATCACATGCCAGCCTTTGCAACACTTCAATTATTACTTATGTGTAGAGACATTATCATTCAGATAATAACGTTCAACTAGGAAGAAGTACAGACCTGAAGCAACAAGGTAGAAGGACCTATGAGGGTCATTTAATGTTTGGCAGTTGCAAGACAACTCCCAAGTATTGGTGGAAGACTTGCCTGTCCTATTTGGAATGTAAACTTAAGTTTATTCTCTAGATAGGGCAGACAGAACATCTAGCATATTTTAGGATGCCCCTCATCCTCCAAACTCTTAAAAAAAAAAAAAAAAAAACCTGCAATGTCTTTTCCTTAGGACATCCCTGGACAGCTGATACCCGACTCATTTTCTTCCCATTGCGATTCTCTTACCTCCTTCCTCAAAGCATGTGCTGTGCATCTCTAGATTCATTCCCTCCCCAGCTCCCAACATCAACTAGGCAATGACGGTCCAATTCTCTCCCAGTTTTGAGGCACGGATTAGCAATTCTACGTGTTTGTGAAGGGAACAATAGAGAATGTGTGGTAAGGCTGAGGGTATAAGGAGCCTGCCTGAGGGTGGGCAGAGCATAGCTCTGTGTGTACATGACAGAAAATTAAAATGTGAAAAGCACGATGGAGGGTTAAGTGAAGCTGATTGTGTGCAAAAGATGGATGAAAATGCATAAAGCTTGGCTGAGCTTGTGAAACTCCTAGTTGCGTGTGTGATGAGCCTGACTGATGGAGTAAGGAATTGGATGAGGGTGTGAGAAATGTGGCTGAAAGCATGCAGGACACGGCATAGGGCTCACAAGGTAAGACAAAAGGAGAGAGAAGTATATCATTGTGTGTGCAGGGACAAAGGAGTGAAAAGCAGTAGCATATGAAAAAGACATCAATAATATGTTTTGAAAAAAACACTCCAAAACAAACTACTTAAATAATGCCCTTACATAAATTTCTTCCTACAAAATTTTCAAACTATAACTGATCCAAACAAAAATCACTGTACCCCAAGTATTCTAGAAACAGTAAATTAATCCAGTACTAAGTTACATGGTGAGTTTTGCTGGATTTACAAGACACACTTTTTGTAGCTAGGTATTTAAGCAAGGGTGAGACTTTGGCAATCTATTTTACAGTCTTTTTCTGACAAATATTTACAATCTGTGCTATCACATGGAACATCTTCTCAGGTATGTAAAAACCCCTCCCCCGAACTCCCTATGCCATGCACACCCTCAGGCTTGCCCTTGAAATCCTAAATCATCATCTTATCTTCTACCGTGCCCTTTTTAACTTCTGTCCTGCCCTTCACACCCTCAAGCCGGATTTTAACAGTGCTAAGCAGGTCAGATGGGAAGGGTAAAAGATGTTCAACTCTAGTCAAAGGATATGAAGACTCTGACATAGGATGTGCACAGCAGAAGGTGTAGAGGATGTGCAAGGGTAGGCAGGAAAGGTGTGGAGTGGGACAAAGGGTGTGTGTGTTTGTGGCAAGCCAGATTTTATGCATGGCAAAAAGTGTGCAAGATGGTTAAGAATGTTTAGTACGGTACTGAGTGGCTGCAAAAATAGGCTGAGGTTGTGTAGGGCTTTGTATGAGGAAGACATGCCTGAGAGACTGCCGAGCGAGGGAATGGGGGTGCATCATGGGCTGACGATGGGTGCACAAATGAGAGTACCAAGAGCACAACTGAGGCTGTGCAGGCTGTGATTTAGAAGAAAGTAGCTCAGGGTGTGAGGGATCAGCGGCATCTGTGAGTGACTTAGGGTCTAGAGGCCAAGGCACAGACGCCCAGGTTCTAGCAGAGACTAAAAAGTCGAGCATCATAAAACAAGAGCAGGCTCATAGATTATTTTTCTGTTTCACATTGTTAAGGGCTCCGAAAGGCTGATGAATGGACCAAACCCACCAGTGCAAGTCTTAAAATAAATGGGAGTTCTACATATTTTGACTTCACACATTGGGATGGAGAGGAACAGCCTCCCTTCCATTAAAACTGGACAGCTATGTCTTCTAAGTGGTCCACTAACAGGCCTTGACACAGTGTGTGGAAATGTATTTTGATCATAGCTTACGTCAGTTGTGTGAGGGCTCAAAGCAGGTTGCCAAGGAACTTAAAAGCAAAACTCAGTTTTGTTGGAAGCCAGTTGAGTTGAACGTGAAGACGGAGCGAAAAGTCCCTCTAACAAAGGATTAGTTTGGGTGGTATTTAAAAGTTGCAAATGTCTTCAATAGTTAGGTGCCAGTACTGAAACTACAAAACAAGTCTTGTAATATGTTTCATCAAAAAATGTTTAAACTATGCCACTTTTCAGTTGACTGTAACTTAATAAAAAAATTAGACAGATTTAATAAATTATATTATTTCAACAAATACTTAAAGAAAACTTTATGATGCACTCATACTGTAGCATTTTGTAACACTTTTCAATTGGTCTATATATTTTCACAAAAAAAGCTGTTCAAATACTGGAAACTTCGCTTAGTGAACAGTCTGTCATGATCACAAAATACGTGACGCTGGGTACTCAATAAAAAAAATGACCCAGTCTGGCACCAAACACGAGAGGGTCCCCAGGATCTTCAAACATGAAAGCTCCACGCAGACATAGTAAAGGAGCATCATGGGAAAGTAAACAGGATGACTGATAAAAGCAATTCCAACCCCCAAAGACCATTTGTCAGCTTGCTTTTAAATGCTAAACAGATGGCAAAGGCCTAGGGACCTCTGAAAGAAGCACGCTTTTCTTTTCTTTTCTTTTCTAACATGGAGGCGGTAGAAAATAATTTACATGCAAATGAAAGCAGTAATCTGTTCTGTTAGTAGAATGTGGGCTCATGCGTTCATATGCGTTGCCATTAGGTGAACCCATTAAAATATATAGTCAAATGCATGCAATGCTTAGGATCCACGCCACATGACCTGCACCAGTGCTAGAAATTTTGGACAAACAACGAGGGGTGGGCGAGAGTATTATGCAGACTGCAGAACAGCTGAAATCCGCCTGTTTTTTTAAATTTCAAATTAGTTTCTGGGGCGAAAATAATATACAGAAACTGCACAAATTCGCTCTGGAGGTGAACCATAGCAACAGGTAGATTTCAGGAGTTTCTCAGAGTTTGTGCAGGTTGTGTGATTCTCCATTACATGAATAGGTAGGGAGAACCAAAAGAACTGCCTTGAGTTGCACAGGGAACAGGCAGTTTGTGGGTTCTCCCTGAACATCATTTTACAAGGCTGAACCCCACAAACTACACAAACTGAGCAATCTGTAGTTCACGAACAGGATGCCCAAGAAGCTATTCTCCTTTTTTGATTCCATGGCAGGAATGGAGAATATAGCAAATTTCGTCACAGATCGGTTTCACAAACTGAAGAATAAAAAAACAGCCTGCTACTCTAAACTAAAGGTGTGCCAAAATAACTTTTGAATCAACTGCCCGTGCAAGGACAACAGTTTGCTCCAGTCAGTGCAAATGACACTTGACAGAAAGAGATACCTTCCAGCTTTGCAAAGTGGCGGACGATGGTAGATGGAAACTGCTTACATCCTGAAAGGCATGAAGACAGACATTCACTAAATCTTTGTGTGTTATCCTTCCCACTAGCTAAACAACTTGAATATTCTGTGAGTCAGCAATGCATAAATTATTCCAACCCAAGGTCAGAATTTCAAACCCAATTACTCTCTGCAAAGGTGCCTAGTTTTTTAATGTTCATTACAAACCATGGCTTCCTATGAACTAACATGAGTTACTATTTTTGACCATGCATTTGACCAAATGAAACTTTATTAATTCTAGGGCTGCCCAAGTGACGTCCCATGTGAACACTACTTTTACCTGTTAAAAATGTGCCCTTGCTAAAACATGGGTTTTAAAAGCCGTAAGTGCACTATTTAAAAGCAGCCCTTAAAAGATGTCAGTAGAATAGGGAGCGAAACAGTCTGCGATATGTGTAAAAATAGATTTTCCTTGTGTGTGAACAATTGCAAAAGTACTACTATAATTTTCAGAGGACAATGATTTCTGTTCGGCATATGGCACACATGGTGAAAGGTTTTTAAATATGCATGGGGGAGGGAATGTGTTCCTCTTTGAATTACACTGAGACAAGAATCCACGCCACACTGAGGAATTGTCTCAGTATGAGCTGTCCCAAAGGTTCCACTATCACAACTGCTTGATAACTTTCATAAGGCAAATTGGAAGGGATAGACAGGAAAGGATAAGCCTGAGCAGGAACAGGCCACCAGGGGGAGCGAAGAGGGAACAAGAAACTCATTCTCACTCGAACAGCATAGCAACAGCAGCAGATTTCAATGTAACTTAATTACTTTAATGATGCACATCTTTAAGTTGAATTGCTCAGTTGATTTAGAAAGCTGATCAGCTAAGTGTTTGGCAGTCTTGTTCTCAATTTGTATTGCCGCCTTAGCGATACGTGTTCCCGTTCCCCTAAGCCATTACCGCCTTTGTCAAACCATTAACAAGTTCACTCAGCCATCATCGGAATCAAGTTCTTCAGAGACTTCGTCAGACGAGCTGTTCCTGTGTATCCTCCCATCGCTCTTCATGCTGTGGAAGGTCTTCTTGAAGGCTTCCATCATGGCATGAGCCAGTTTCTTCGCCTCTAGTTTGCTCTCACACTCCACCGCATGACAGTCCATCTGAAATGTCAGGTCATCGTTGATTTCTCGATACACCCAGGCAAAGATATTGGGGCTCACATTGTGGTCAGCCGTGCAGTATGCAATACGCGCCACCTGGAAGGTATCCATATGGAGGGTGGCCTCACCTTTGAGGTCCAGGTGGTGGAGGCGAACTTGGAATGGGCGAATTTCTAGTAGAGTGTTGGCTGGGAAGACTTCCTCTCTGGCTAGTGTGTGCTTCTTCCACAATTCAATGACTGCCCTCTCTGTGCAGCCAGAAGAAAACTGCATTCCATTTGTTGATACCTTTCCCAAATACGTTACCTGCAAAAATAATTAAAATCAGACAATCTATTATTTAGTGCTTTTATACTTTAATTTTCAGTGCATGCAAAAAGTCTAAAAATTTTAAATAATAAAATGATATGCATACTAAAAATCTTTAAAAGGGCTGCATTAATTATCAGAAAAAAGTTAAATTAATCATGCTTTCTCCTGAATCAGTAACACTCATATCTTGCTGAAACCTTGGCCGACTTGCATACAAATTCACTGGACTTTAGCTAGATGAACACAGGAATATTACAATATCTGACCCGCTTCACATAACCACAATGAATAATCTCAGCTCTTTGGACTGACAGTTGATCATGCTGCCCATCTTCCAGAATAATTTTGTCATCTTCTAACAAAGGAAGTACTATACAAAAGGGTCATCATCTCTGTAGTTGAGATTGACATTGCACAGCTTGGGAATCCCATTTTTAAGCCTTAATAACTTTGCCTCTCCTCGGACTCTATTGACCGTTCCAAATCCAGTCAATTTTGCAAAGAAACAGGAAATCACAATAGGTGACCGGCCTTCTGCGTTAATAACTCAAACTGCTGAATGGCGGTACATTAGCTCTCACTGGCACATAGTGCCTGGCTAACTTTGGTGCCTTTCTTTGGTGATGTTTTCTTTATTAAGCATAAAATAGGATGTCAGTGAACATGTACTAGTGCTGTAAATATCTGTAAACATTTGTAAACACCAGATTAACCTCGACTATAATTTAAGTTGAGTCACTGTTGGTGCTGCAGTTTGGCCCATAAGAGTTGTTTAACTTAATATAACTATTTGCTCACCTTACTGTTTGCAAACACTACAAATAAAACTGCACTTAACCTTGTGAGTCCCAACTACAGCATCTACCACGTACACATGTAGCTCTTTATGCCATCTAAAGCTTCTTTAAATGACAGTAGCAGATGAAACATGACTGTACATTTTAGCACAGATTGGCAACAACAATGGACCTTCTAAATTGGTTTTAGAGACTGGGGTAGGTGTTTCTTGTCCCACACATAGGATGCTCTTTCAATCTCCACCTTTAAAGTTCTGTTAATTGCAATAGATGTGTCCCCTGCCTACTGTGCGCTCTTGGCGTTCATCGCCATGAGTGCTGGCCCTGATCCTGGCACTCTATGAGTCAGCATGATTAGCACGGATGAGACTGCCACATCTCAAATGTATTCTTCACCTTTCTCAGTGGGTGCTGAAAAGAGTTGGAGCATCTCTGCTAATTTGCACTTCAGAGACTGATAATATGTTCTGCTATTAAAGTGCACATACATTTTATTCTCATTTGTTCTTATAGTTACTGCTTTTATATCTTTCCTTCCATATTTATTAGCATCCTGCCTCTCTTGAAAAATGTTATACTTTGAGATTAGAAGGTCACAGTACACATTTAGGCAATCCTGACTTATTCTGACATAATGTAGTTCATAGCAGTATGGCAGCCGACATGTGTATCGTCGTTCAGACTTTATCAAGGCTGGAAAATAACATGCATTAAAACAATAATGTGTACAATTACAACACATAGGTAACAAAAAACGGATGCACCATCAAAGTAAAAAGTCACACACACTACACATAAAAGCAATCAGTGCAGGAAAGGAAAATCAGGCACTACCAAGTAGTCTCACCAGTATACTACTCATTATGTGACCAAGTGCACGAAAACACCAAGGACTAATAGTGTGCATGCCTTGTGGTGACAGGAAGACCCAAAAGAAAGTAAGTGATAGTGTCACCACTGCGTTTAGTTGGAACATGCACCTGGGTATCTCATAGCTGGAATCGAGAGACAAGGATAAGGAAGGTTAAAGAAAAAACATAATGATACGTCAGCAGTTACTAGGGTCCCTAAAATTGCTGTAACTTAGTGTGAGTCAAGGAAATGCTGAGGGGAAGAAAAAAACCACAAACTAGGAATCAGTTTGAGAGCGATAGTAAAAATCACTCAGGATCCGTAAAACAAGTGGAAAAAACATAGATTACAACTTTGGCAGAGGGGGTTAAGTCCCAAATGTGACAGATATCCCGCCCGCCGTATTACGAGTCCATTATATCCTATGGAAATCATAATACGGCGGGTGGGATATCCGTCACATCTGGGACAGATTAACCCTCTCCGCCAAGGTTGTAATGATGCCCATAATGTTCCACCTGTTGTTGTAGTTGTAGATGAAAAGTGAAAGGCCATCCAATAACAGCAATACTAGTCAAATTACTTGATGGCCAAAGTAAGCCTGTAACAGTAAAGAATGCGAGCTGTCTAAGTGTCCGAGCTCGACATACAGAAGGCCGCAGAATATTAGTTTGTGCCAGCTTGTGAGTGTCTCAGGACCAATGAAAAGACAGGCATTGAGAATGCAGTCCGCGGTTAGTCCTTACCTCAATCCAATAGTACAGTGGTTCCCAACCTGTGGTCGGGGGACCCCTGTGGGTCCGCAAAGTCTCCTCAGGGGGTCGGCAACTGCTTAGAAAATTAAATAATATTAACAGATTAGGCCCCGAACCTTCAGTAATGACTCAGTGCGGGGGTCCCTAGATTCCAATAAAGATTCAGTGGGGGTCCCAGGCTCCAGTAATGACAAAGTGGGGGTCCACAGACGTCAAAAAGTTGGGAACCACTGCAATAGCAGATGGCAGTCAAGGAGCATCCGGAGCCCCTGAGTTTGCCTGTATAGCAATTAGTGATAAAGAGAGTAAAACTGCTCAGAGGCCATGATATGCCTACAAAAGTAAAATCCAGCGAGCTTGTAAGTCACAAAACCTAATGAAAAGGAAGTCGCAGATTTGTTTAGTCTGCGGTCCGCCCTTACGTCAAAGTGTTCGTGGCAGGCAGTCACAGAGTATACAGACGCCAAACTGGTGTGCATGAATTTGCGGTATAAATAATGGATATAGAAAGGTGTCTAAAGGCCCCAAGCCTCATAATAACACGGAACAGCCATCTTGGAAGTATACCACATCAGGGATAGCTATAGTAAGAATCTGTAAATACCGGTGACTGGTGGGAGCGAAGTGCAGTAAAAGCAGGTACACAAAGAGAAAAGAAAAAAGAAAATGGATTACGTCAAATCCAAAGCAATTGGACTCTGCCGATATATGCATATAGAGAAGGAGGAGGGAAAGGTTGTACAGTGAGACAATAGTAAAGTATAAATAGATATGACTGTGAGGCATGGTAAAGACACTAATTGTGACTGCGCACAAACGCTACTGTTAAGACTGAGAGGAGGATCCAACCGAATAGAGAGAAGTAATGAGACTGGCATTTATAATGCGGCATAAGCATACTATAGGAGTGTTATCCCATGTATCACATATGGCATAAATTATTCATGTCAGCATACGTATAAAGTTTAATTAAATAACCTTAAGTCCATGATAACAACAATGTATCACAGCAAAGTATTACAGTAGATGATAGAGAACATGATGCTTATAAGATTAGGGTCAACAAATATATGTGCTGACTATAACAAGAATTCTTAGACAATAGTGGAACTGCCCTTACATGTATTTTAGTCAAAAGCCTTCTGAGCTGATAACATGATTACACAGATTGCTTATGTCTATTCCATACGACGTAACAGAGTGCAAAGCAGTATTTCCTTTGCCAGGTCTATAGTGAAAATTGGATTAGCAAATGATAATCATAAAAAAACATGTAATTCCTTGTCAACATTGAGTCCTTCTTCCATTGCTCGAATGATCCATTTACTCTCAAATTGTCTTAAAGCCATAGTCCTGTCACCACCCGAGGGCGAAGGTACCCAACATCAATATGATGGAATTCGATCTTGAACAATTCACATTGCTGGTGTGCTGAATTGAACTGAACAGCTAAAGGATATGAATTATTGTTGCCCCTGAAAGCCTGAAGGTGTTCCTGTATGTGTTCCTTAAACGGTCTGATGGTGCTGCCTATCGAAATGTTATTGCATTGACATATGATGCAGTAGACAACAAACTTGATATTGTAGTTGATGAACTTGATACTTTGCAATACTTATTGGTAATGTACTGAAATTCAAAGATCTTCTGTGCAGCAAACTGACATATACTGCAACTGCTACACTGGAAAAATATGGCAGGCGGTGTTGGTAGCCAATTCCTTCAACAGGTTTGTGACAGTTCTACACCTACTGTGTGTGATGATAGGTTTGCTAGTGGCATACGTTATAATAGTATCACCCTTTCATAATAAATGCCATTGTCTGTCAAAGATCCTATAGATTTCATGGCTTACTGGACAATATGGAGTGATGAATCTAATGAAATTTGAGCTACTCTTTCTTCTGCTGGTAGATTGATGAAATAGAAAATCATGTGTGGTCTTTAAAATGTTATTCGTAGCACCTGTAAGTAGACTGTCCGAATATCCCCTGATTTTAAATCTGGACACCATATTGTCCAATTCAGATAAGAAATTTGTATTGTTACTGCAATTATGGCTCAATCTAGTCATTTCACCAAATAGTATAGCGTGAACCTGTGAAATTGGGATGTGGGCTGGTGGCATGTAGGACTGCATTGCATGCAGTTGTTTTCCTAAATATTTTGGAACAGACTTTGTTTTCTTCTATGAACAGTGTGATGTCTAGAAAGTCAATTTGATATGTTTCATACTGATAAGTAAAGGAAATTTTAAATCCATTGGTATTGAGATGTTGTATAAAGAATGTCAATTGAGTTTCGTTGCCAGATCAAACATGATTACGTCATCTATACAGAGACTCCAATATATGATGTGTTCAGAAACATCAGAAGGATACTTGGACCAAACATGTAGTTTTTCATACCAACCAAATACAGATTTGGAAACGATGGAGAAAACCTAGCTCCTGTGTCAACGCCTTATGCCTGGTGGTACCAGGAGTTGTTGTGAATAAAAATGTTGTTCTCCAATACCAGACTGATCAAGTCCATGAGTATCAATGTGTGTTCGTACACCGTTGCATCCCTTGTGTCTAAAAAGTGCTGAACCGCAAGAAGTCCCTTGGCCTTAGCTATAGAGAATTAACACCAAGTGTAACCAAAAGGTCGCCCTCAGACCATTCAAAGTCTGCCAATTCACTCAATAAATCTTTAGTGTCTCTGATGTATGATGGTAAGTTTCGTACAAGAGGATGTAGGAAAAGGTCAATATATTCCAAAATTTTCTCTGTAGGGGAGTCTACGCTTAATATGATCGGTCTGCCAGGAGGAAAATCATGCCCCACTTTGTGGATCTTTGATAAAATATAAATGAATGGTGTTCTTGGTGTGGAGTTAAAGTGGGTTAAAAAAAATGAGGAGGCATCGGGGTCATATATGTTCACATCAGTGTTTACTGCGTTTCAAGTGCAACACGACTGAAAGGTGACCTGTACATTCTATAATATGGCATACTAAGGAAAACAATTGTATAGTTTGTTGCTAAAGGGACTGATGATAGATATTCATTAATGCATGCGTTGGTCAATGTCTTCATTCAGTTGTTCAGCATTGAATGGAAGATACAGTAACAGGCTAAACGTACGAGTAAAATGCTACATTCCTAACTAGACAATTATGCTAGATTACACCCCTCATAAAGCAATCTTCCTTAACCTGTCAGTCATCTCTTAAGAGAAGACATCATTTACTGAGTTTAAAGGGGAAATAGTGCATATAAGGTACATGTTGGACTAGTTTGATGGCGCTTTAAAGGAAGTTTAGTCCCTAAATACATGTGAGTGAGTCACCAACAGAGAAGCTGTAGATGCTTATTTTTCGTTTTTATAGTTTTTGTTGTTAATAATGAAGCTGAACTTCAGGATTAGTAATTTTATTAATCTAAATCAGATGTCACCAACCAGTCTGTGGACGACACCTTCAGAGTAGCTCACAGCCTTAAATTCATTTTTAAAATGCACAGCGTCATGTTTTCCTTCTAAACATAAGGGAAGGCTGTCTTTATTTTACAATATTATCTTCAGGCTGAAGATAGCAGGGCCTGAAAATGAGCTGAGTCAGATTTATAACCCAGAGCAAAGAGGCGAAGAACTGAAAATAGACATTTAAATCTTAAATAAAAGTCCTTGTCTACTAGTATGAGAATACAAATAATTTTTCTGGATGCTCTTAAATGGGAGTGATTAAGTTAACTCTTCAATTAAATTTTCTCACATTTCTAAGAGTCACATTTACACACAGCAAGCATCTTGCTCCCAGTGGCTGGTAGAAACAGTGTCATACTTATAACTGCAAAGTACAGTTTTTTTTAAGTGTGTGGAATCTAAAGTGCAGAAAAATGTCACCTATAAATATTTTTGCAGAACATTATTGTGCACTTTAAATTTCTCTCATTTAAAAAAAATGGTTGTATGTTTGTATCATACATGTAACTGTGCCACATATGGGGAAAGGTATGTCCTGTGCCACACGTACATACAACATAGGCTCTCATTCACCCATATACATATATCCAATTCATACGCACACAAGGCCACATCCTCACTGGCCCACATGGCAGCCCTGTCATAGTGCACCTAATAAAAAGTATTGTTCAAACCATAGTTTCTCGCTCTATGGACATTAGGCTTAAAGGGAAGCTGGGCACTGGGGTATCTGATAACACCGCTTGAGTGCCTGGGCCTTCAGTAGCTCACAGTGATTTGCACAGATCAAAAGTAGTCCTCATTACAAAAAAGGTTGGAACCCCTAAATCCTCCTAAACAATATTGTACTGCAACATTCATGTTAAATGACATACCATTATGGGATTTCAAAGTGAATTTTCAAATGGGTAGCACGCTACACTAAGGGGCAGGGCATGGATCTCATAGCGCCTGATTTGTTGTAGTGGTCCTATGTGAGTACTGTTTCGGTGTTGTGTGTGAGTGATGAGAGGTGCACTTATATTATTATGTCTTGGGCTGCATCTCCTAGCCGTTTGGTGGGGGAGAAGGTGTGAGAGACAGGCGTGCAAGCATAATTGTAATCAGTTGGAGGTTATAATTTACTCTGCAAATGTGCTACATTTCAAGGTTTCTATTACGTTAGAGAGTGGGGTTGTCTGGGTGAGCTGTGGACTAAAACATAAGCAACTACACAGCACTAATGTAATGTTGAAAAATTAGGTAAAAATAATTTGTTATGTATTAGACAAGCTCATCAAACTTGGTTTCAATCAGACAGTATGGCAGAATTGACAAAGGAAAAGCACCAAAAAACAATTTCCGCAGAAAGATCCTTATTGTACAACAGAAGTTACTTCTGCTGCTGCATGGTGAAAAAAAAAAAAAGAAGCAAAACATTGGCTGCTGGGCTCTCCAAAGCATATGCAGGGGAGAACCAGTCAGCAGTTCTCTTCTTCTTTGAAGCGTATGCACTCCATGTTGGACAGTGGGACTTCAGATTTCTCTTTGCTCTACAGAAAGTCAGTTCAATAAAACTCTTCATCTACCAGCACCAACACGCTCCACTGACGTCAAAAACTGGAGAGACAGTTGTTAATCCACTTCTAGTTGATCAGTGAACAAAGCACTTGCTCCATCAATGGATGTCTGCAATGAACTGACCTATCTAGACCAGCAGTAGAGGAGATAGATGACGCACAATAGATGACAAGATGAGACAGCAGCTAATCTAGTACGGCAATGCGGATGCTTTGGCACCAAAGGTGGACAACCTGAATAAAGTGATGCAAATAGCACTGGTGTCCTAGGCCACCCACTGCAACTCTCTACCACACAAATCAACAAACTGGAAAAGTGGGTGACTGACCACAACGAGGAAAAAAACAAGAATTGGAGTGGATCAGTCATAATAATCAACAGCATTCTATTGCAAGAAGCAATGGGCATCTGTTCACACAAAATATTGAGGGTATCCAGGGAAAGGGTTCAACTGGCTTACATTACTGAAACGCAGGACTTCTAAATGTCATAGTTTGAGAAAGATGTCGCTGACACCAATTAGTTTCCAGTATCTTAAATGCAAATGTGCACACTCTAAGTCCATGCAAACTCCTTCCAAAAATATACTTACCACGGAGTAGCTAAGTTGAATGAATTAATAATGCCCACAAATACCATTATTAACAGGTAGAAAGCACAATACAAAACAAAATGTACAACATTACAACGAAAATAAAATGCAACTAAATATTATATGCAATGTAGAAAATGCATTACCCGAATATATCTAACAATCAGAAACAGAGCCTACACTGAAAACCCGTATGCCCTCCTTAGGAGTCGTCAAGTAAAAAAATCTAATTGGGTGTTAAATGAATTTTGCTCTTCGTTTGGCCTTACGCGTCGCGCTCAAATTCCTCACTAATCTGGCGGTTCTTTCCTGTAGTGAACATTCCTGTTAATATCTCTAAAAATTGTGAAACTGCATGAATTCTCAGTTTTACGGGTAAGTGCGAGTGAAAACGCCTGGTATTACCGTGTTCTCCTCCATTTCAACATGTGGAATTTGGAATGTGGCGCTAAAACTGCACCACGCGATATCCCTATATCTCGGGAGGTTTTACCGAAGCCGGACACTACGACCATCAGAATAAGAGTCTAAAAAATACAAGGTATTAATTGCTGTAAATTTATTTGTAAGCTGCGCTATTCTGTGCAGCGCAATAGAACATTCTAAAATGGAAATCAGGTCCGTGCAATGTGGAATTAGAAACTTTTACTGATAAAAATACATTTCTGATAAATAAAAATAATAAAATGAGCATTAAACATAGAGCAACTGCTTGCTAAAAGGGAAATGGCTTCTCTACACTCCTTCAGTAATGGGAACTTTATTGCTTAGCTGCAGAACATTTCTTCGCAGACATGAGTATTTTATTTAGTGTCAGAAAGGAGCACTGTGTCAGCAGCGAGGTAAACTGCTGACCACCTTTCTTTCAGCTCTTATTTCTTTCAACCTCTCACTTTCTTGCTGGTGGCAGCTAAACGACGGCTGCTATATAAGTGTTTTTGGCTTCAGGACAAACACAAGAACTTCTCAGACATTCCAATCACTAACTAAATACCAGTATCTGTATTTGCATTACATTTCGTCCTGGCTCAAACTGACTGCAGAGTTCTGCAGTAATGTCTGCTACAGTGTTTTACCACACTACAAACACTAATGCCAAAGTCTACAAGTGAAAAAGCATCAAGTTTTAGAATGAGAGGAATGTAAAGAAAACCCTCTATGTGGTTTAGAACAACAGATAAGAGCCATTTCCTGCCGGTAAAAAAAAATGCAAACACCAAGCAAATATACCTACTGCGCTTGCAAGTCTACCAATGCAGACAACATTAAATAGTACTAGTCAGTTTTACAAACCAACTGATATTTAACAATCAGCTCTATACCGTGACCAGGTCAAATGAAAAGTTTCCCTAATGTAAAACTTCCAAAAATATATTGCACGTAATGCGGAGGATTTCACTGTGTGCAAAGTTCATTTGCTGTCGCACAAAATACCAGGGTTAGGCTTTATGGTATTCTAACACAATATGACAATTTTAACATCCATAATATCAACTTCCAACATATAGTCAAGGTTGTTAGACAAGGGGTAACAGTAAATATATACTTCTCTAGATAAGCTTACCATGACGATATGTTGGTATCGATATTCTGATGGGTAGGTCGATATCATTCAACACATTGACATACAACCCACTGGGCACATATTCAGAATACAATAGCAGACAAATTAAAACATCCCTGTTTTCTATAAAATTTAACAATAAGAATTACTTCTTATATTTTGATACTTTGCAGTATCTTGACACAAACTCTGAAGAAATAACTGACTGGCTGATAAAACTGAGTTAATAAGGGGGCGTAGTCTGGCCACGAAAGCTGATGGCCGCTTGACGGAAGGGCTCCTCAAGGCGGCGGGCCTCGGGTGAGGACGCCGCAGGGGCACGGAGACTCCCATTCGATGACCAGAGCGTGACTGGAGGGTGCCGTGTGGGGGGGGAACGAACAATGGAAGCGGCGCGAGCCTGCAGTCCCCTGCAAATTGGTGCTGCAGAGGTGTGGCCTGCAGTGGAGCCTTAAGCTGCGGCCTCCCGTATCTCCTGAGCCTGGTGCCACCCATGAGTGAGATCGGGACGGAGCCAGAGTTGGACCACCTGCACCCCCCCCCCTGCTAATCTGTGCCACTCGGGTGCGGCCTGCGGCAGAGCCCGAAGCCGCAGCCTCCCTTGTTTCCAGTTTCCCTCAGATGGCGCCGCCAGTGGTGGGATCGGAACGGAGCTGGCGCTGGGCAACTGCACAACTTTGTGACCGTGAACACTGCGCCGGGAGCTTGGAGGTGAGTCGGCCAACAGCTTGGGGTGTCACCTCCCTCTCCCCTCACTTAATTTCCCCCTCCCCCACTGAAGGGGCTCTCTTCCTTTTGCAACAGGGGCCCCTGGACTTACCTGCACCACATCAGCCCAACCGGGAGTGAAGAAAGGAGGTGGTGGCTGAGCACCCTGGGCAATCTCCTATCGGGGAGACCCGCCCGACCAGGGTCTGCGCCCTGACCGCAGGGGGCACTCCCGCGTACTACTTGTGGCGACCAAGAGACCTCGATAAAGCAGACCCCAAAAGCGATGGACACTGCGAAGAGGGGTCAAGGACGGAGACCTACGTCCTAGCCAGAACAGAGCCCTACTCTGGGTTGCTCCCTTGATACTCCTTTCTGGCGAACACAGGCGAAGGCTGGCACAATTGCTGTGGCGACACAGTGGTGACACCGGACTCCGGTTCCCTTACCCCTTGCCCTCCCACCTACTGCGCAGATACTTTGGGGGCACACCAGACTCATCGGAAGCCCGCACCACAGCTCTTGGACAGCGTAAGTTGCCCATCCCCACCTTTCTCCTCCCTCCCCCCGTCACCCGGCGTAACAGGCAGAGAGGAGATCAGCAACTGCCAGGAACCGGCCCACGACGTATTGTGATACAAGTTCTCTCCTCCTCACAGGGCGTTCAAACCCCTGAGAAAAGAGAAAGGGGCTCCCCTTACAGACCCCCCCCAAACAGACGGATGCCTACTTACCTGAAACCTCCCTCTCTCAGGACAAGGGCTGTGACACGGGCTTCAGCCAGTCTATGTTAATCAGCAGACACTCTGCTGAGAGGACCGAGACCCCCCCTCCCCTCCTTCATATCGGCATGAAGACTCTGATCAACTCCAGCTTTAAGAGAGGATTACCGGAGCCTCCACCTTCTCGCAACACCACACCTAGGCTGTGCGGCGGGGCCAGAGATGCCAGGCGGCAGCTCGTTGACCAAGAACTCAGGCAAACTCAGCTCAGGAGTCCACCATGGACTGCATCCTCCAGGAAATATCGGTGGTGGGTCGCAGACTGGAGGGTATGGACAATGCTATGGCCTCGTTGACTGCTGAAACAAAATCCATCCGTCTGGACATTGCAGGCTTCCAGTCCTGAGTGACGGGACTGGAACAACGGGTGACAACGGTAGAAGCCCACGTTGCTTACTCCCAGGATCGGGACCAGGAACTCCTGTATCTTCACAGCAAGATGACAGACCTAGAAGACAGGAGCCGGAGAGACAAAGTCCGATTCCTAGGCTTCCCTGAAACCACTGAGGGCGTGGATATACATTCGTTCTTGCGTGAGACATTGCCCAAACTCACTGGCATAACCTTCGACCCTCTCCTGGTGTTTCAAAGAGCACACAGACTAGGCCCCAAGAGATCCGATGCGGCCACCCGCCCCGACCGATCATAGCCTGCCTCCTCAGTCATACACAAGCCCGCCAACTCATACAGAGAGCAAGCACACATGGGCCCTGACAGATGGACGGACAGGAGATCCAGATATCAGTTGACTTCTCAAAAAAAAAAACAGTGAGCGCAGGAGAGCATTCCTGGCCCTCCGACCCAAGCTACGCCAGATGGAGGTGAAATATGGCCTGTTCGAACCGACAAGAATGTGGATTACGAAAAATGGTGTGTCTAAAGACTTCTATGACCAGGAGGACCTACGCTCTTTCCTGGATGGCCTCCTACCTATGGACACTTCCACCCGATTCCACCTCGGGATTCACCTGCAACGGGCCAGAATGCTCCACCCCAACCCTCACCCCAGGAGGGTCGGGGTCAGACCGCTACCCTATTGACTTCCATCCCAGGGGACGAGATCTGGAAAGACTTATGAACAGCCATTATGACCGGGGACAGGTGCTGCTCGCGGTGGCGCTCCACACGCAAGTGGCATACAGGGACAATTCTCGCTACCCCCTGAAGCCTCCCGCGGAATCCACTTGAACTCGCTGTTTCCCGCTGGGCTACAAGAGGTCGAGAGGCCAGCGGCCCAAGACCCCCGGACTTGGACGAACCTACCTCTCGCCGCTCCATTAGCTGGATGAGTATTAACCCATATTACTGCATAGTGCTGATTGTTTCGTTGTTGTACTGCAATACTCTCCAACAGGCTTAATAGGGGTACCGAATAAGTTCATAAGGTTGTTCAGCTCCGGTCAGGACTGTTGGTGCCCTGGACCTTGGTAACCCCACAGTTAGTTTGTTTGCCTATACTCCAATGATAATTGGTTAACTGCTTGATACCTTCGCATCTTTGTGATATTGTTACAATATTTACTTGGTCACACCTTGTACTTCTTTTATCCCCTCTCTCCGCCCGCTCTCCCCTTCCCTCCCGCCCCCCTCCGGTATGCATGCAACAGCATTGCCATTACAACGGCCTCCGATATCCCCTCCCTGCCTCTGGGCGGTCCGCTGCACTCGCCGCAACGTTCTCCATCATGCTGGCCCTCCCGTGGCCCTGCGGTGCTCCATTAATCCGGCTCCACCGTCATGGGCCGTTTACGTCACTGGGCAGAGACGGCTCCACGTTGCGTCCCATCTCCCAGCTGGGGGCACGTTGGCCAGGAGCTGGGGCTCCTTGGGTTCAGGCTTAGACCCGCAGATTACAGTTTAGGACTTGTGGGGCTTTTGCTCTGCTCCTTACACCCTCCCCTCCCCTTCCCTTCCCTCCTTCGTCCTTGTCTTTTTCTTCTCTCCCTGAGCTGGTACCTGCTTTGTTATCCCTGTTCTCTTGGATTCATCTTTACCACCACTCTTCTCCCAAACCTTTCTTCCTCTTCTTTCCCTCCCTTCTCTTCCCTCTCTTTCTCTTTTCTCTCACTTCTCTCCTTCTTTCCTTTCTTGTTCCACCCCTCCCCCCTTCCTCCTCTCACCTTCTCACTCCCTTCCCTTTTGATGTCTTTCTATATACTGTTCCTTTTCTCTCTCTACCCCTGCTCCCTCTTCTTTCTTCTATACACCCATCTTTTCTCCCCACTCCTCTGCGTCAACCCCCCCCTTTTCTCAGCAGCTGGAACCCCTTGGACGCTTCACCCCCCCTCCTCCACCGCCCGCGTATATACCCCACCCGTAGCCTCTTCGGCTTTTTATCTCATAGGACTCTATCTACCCCCACCCACTTGCCTCGTTCCTCAACATCACCCACCCTCGCCACACCCTCTAGTCCTCCCCCATGGCTAGACACCCGTCCTCCTCACCCACACCGTTACGGGTCATTTCTTGGAACGTTAATGGCCTCACCCATTTCATTAAATGGAAGAAAATACTCTCATACCTCAACACTAAACGGACAGATGTGGCTCTTCTCCAAGAGACACATCTGAACTGGATCGAATCTGACAAACTGCAGCGGGTCTGGGTGGGGACAGTGTTGTCTAGTTGTAGCCCTTCCCCACAGGACACAGAGGGCAGCGTTCCACGAAAGTGCAGTTTCGCAATTTTACTACGAACCTATCACTGTCACCAAATCATGGGTTGACCCGGAGGAACGATACGTGTTTGCCAAATTGAAATTGGGAGGCTCTTTGCTCTGTGTGGGTTCCGTCTACGCCCCAATCGATTAAAAAAGGTAGTTCTTTTTACGCATCAACTGCCTTTTTACGGAAATAGGGGCTACCCAATACATAATCGGGGGAGACTGGAACCTGGCTAGGGACGCAATACTAGATAGGACCGGACTTCTGGACATAACTAGTAACGGTGACAGGGCCTTGCAGTCCGACGTAATGCAGGACAACGGTCTGGTATACTTCTGGAGGCTGACACACCCGGCTGATAGGGAATATACCTTTTTGTCCCCGGTCCACGGTACTCAATCCCGATTGGATTATTTTCTTATCACACACAGCATTGTGGCACACACGCAGGACGCTCACATATCAGATGGAGATTTGTCGGACCACTCCCCGATTCTTCTGGCCGTCCAGCTGGGCCTGGTGTCCCCGGGCCGCAAGCCATGGCGATTTGCTGTCCAACGCTACCGAACCCCTCAAGGGAAGGCACAACTGCAAGTACACGCATCCACCTACGTCCAAGACAATCTCGGCTCAATGGCAACCAAGAGGGTCACCTGGGCGGCAGCCAAGGCGACTAGACAAGGCTACATGATGCGCAACTCCGCGCTGGCGAACAAGGACAGGAAGGCGCGACAAATGACCCTGGAAACTGACATCAGTTGCCTGACGCGACAATATACGGACCAACCCTCCCTCTCCACCCGTAGATGACTGGAGAGCGCTCGTATGGCTATGAATGAACTCCTTACTTCTCAGGCTGACTATGCACTGCAGTGCTTGCAGGGGCGACATTAGCAACAGGGGGAGAAGAAACCAGCCGTCAAGGCCTGTACGGGGGAGACACTCACACACCCGCAGGAGACAGCCGATGAGTTTGCGACCTTTTACCGACGCCTCTACGCCACAGAATCACAGTCATCTACTGCCCAGATAGAGGCCTTTCTCAACAATATTACTGTACCCTCACTCTCCGATGAGGGTTGCAAATTACTGGAGGGGGACATCACCCGCAGGAATTCCTGCAGGTTATATCCGATCTCCCCTATCACAAGTCACCGGAGAAGATGGGTTCCCTGCGGAATTATATAAATGGGCAGGGGAAGAAACGCTAGATGTCCTGCACGAAGTGCTAACAGAGGCATGTCAGATGGACTCCTTGGATGCAATCTCCAACACCGCCATAATTGCTGTTATACCAAAACCAGGTTGAGAGCCTCTGCTTTGCAGCAGCTACCGACCCATATCCCTTTTGAACTGCGATATCAAGATACTGGCCAGTGTCCTGGCGAAACGCCTGCGTAGGGTCATACCATCTCTAATACACCAAACACAGGTAGGTTTCGTACCGGGCTGAAACTCAAGAAACCACCTTTGTACGGTTTGCCCTCTGGGCGGCTAGGAACACGCCGGAGGCTGCGCTAGCACTGTCCCTAGACGCTGAAAAAGTGTTTGATCGCATAGAATGGGCGTACATATTTGCAACATTGACAAAATTCGGATTAGGTGACCAGTTTATTTCCAAAGTCCGATTGCTGTATGAGCACCGTACGGCACGGGTCAACTGTGGGGTCTTCCTTTCGGATCCCTTTCCCGTCTGCAGAGGAACCTTGCAAGGGTGTCCTCTATCGCCCCTTTTGTTTCTGTTGGCGTTGGAGCCGCTGGAGCCTGCCATTCGTGCCTCCCCCCTGAGAGCGGGCCTCCCTCTGCCGGGCGGCATCTCCTAACTTTATCTATATGCTGACGACATCCTGCTATCATTAACTGACCTAGAGCGCTCATTGCCTGCCCTAATGGAGATTATTGACGACTTTGCACCCCTCTCCGGCTATCGGGTGAATTGGGACAAAAGTGAGACCCTTCCCCTTTCACAGGTGACGACGAAATCCGCGCTCCTGGGCTTCCCTTTCCGGTGGACTCCAAAACACCTCAAATATCTAGGAGTATTAGTCAATGGTGGCCTAGAGCGTATGGTGGCAGACAATCTGGATCCCCTCATTGCGCGCATGAGACTTGACTTCGACAAATGGCCCAACTAGGCCTCTCCATGTGGGGCAGGTTACAGGTGGTACAGATGGTCACGGTGCCGCGCTTCACCTATGTTTTGGGTCTTCTACCCCTTTAGACACCTCTCTCCACGTTGAGATCGAGTGACATAGCAATCAGGACTTTTGGTGGGGCTCTACACGCCCACCACTGGCACCAGTCAAACTAATGGCACGCAGATCCCATTGAGGAATGGGGCTCCCCTCGGTGAAACATTACGCTCTAGCACTCCACTTGTCAACACTGGCCGCTACCTTGTACGACCCCGCAGAATCACCGCAGTGGGCAAACGTGGAGAAGGAACTGCTTCCCTACAGTGGAGGCCTTGACGGGCTCTACCGTATGAGTCCCTCATCAACGTGTGGCATGGCAGAGGGTCCACCGTCTCCTGGGGGTACACCCCTTCCTCCACACCCACACCCCCTTGTGGCACAACGACAGTCTGCGCATAGGTGGAAGGGCTCTTAACTGGCCTAAGTGGAAGGAAGCCGGCATCGACCGTCTAGCCCAGGTACGGGAGGACGGGAAGCTTAAACCCTTCGTCAGGCTACAGGAGGAATTTCACCTTCACCCCAAACAAGAATGGAGATACCTACAACTCCAGCATTGTCTGCGCCAGCACACTGACATTACCCGATGGGGGCTGCAACTCTCACCCGTAATAACTTACCTGAAGACATGGGGGAAACACGAAGGTGTAATGGCTGGCCTGTACGAGGTTATTACAAGTCACTTATACTCACAACCCGTCCTGGAAAAATTGCGCCTACAATGACAAACCCACCTGCAGCGGGTCTTTGATGTGGAAGATTGGACAGACGTGGTGGACGCGCTGGACAGAGGCATGCGTGAAGCCTGCTTAAAATTCTGTCTCTTCAACGTACTTCACGATTGGTACTGGACCCCGGTGAAATTGCACAAGACTTCTTCCACATGCAGACTGCTGGCGCTGCATAGAAAAACACTGTGACTTGCTTCATGTCCTCAGTGGTTGCCCGTCGGTCCAGCTTTTATGGAGGGCTGTGTGTGGAACACACTCTGGCGGACTCCATGTCGCTCCCAACCCTCTCTTATCATGCTGCACAACATGGACTCCCTCCCGGCCTTATATCGACTGCACAGAAGGGCTGCTACATACAGCCCTGGCAACTGTGAAAATATGTATCTTACGACACTGGAGATCTGTTATCCACCCTACGCCTGAGAAATGGATAGTGGCGATGACTAGCATAACTGCACACAAGAGAATCATTTATAACCTCCAAGACCAGGCCGCCTCTTTGCTCAAATATGGGCTCTCTTCCTTTCGGACACACTGTTGCCACTACCATACACCCTCCCCCCCCCAATTCTGGCTCCCCTCCTCTCTTCATGTTCCTCTCTCTCTTTTTCTCTTTTGTTCACCCTCTTTTTCTTTTTCTTTACCTGTATTAGAGCCCTCTTCAGCTTCTTCTGTCTTTCCCCCTGTCCCCACCTCCCTCCCTCCCCACCTTCCCTTACTCCCCACCTTCCATTCACCCAGTAGGTGGACTTACTTAGGATCTACTTAGTGTTGGTACCCTGGAGACACCGTCATCACCCACCTGGCCTCCCCCCCCCCTGTCTCCTCACCCCCCACCCCCCCTTACTTTACCCCCTCCTGTCTCTCCCCCGTCTTCTCTTCCTGTCTCTCTCTTGCCTTGTACCTTTCTTCTCCTTTTCCTTTTCTCCTCCCCACTTCTTTTTCTTTTCCTTTTTCTTTTTTCTTCGCCTCTATCCCCTCACCCCCCCTTTTTCTTTTTTCCCGGCAAAAAGCAAACAAGATGAGGTTATCCCACCTTTTTCCCACGGAGACCTTCATGGATATCGCTTCAGAGACGACCGAGAGCCAAGATACTGTTACCCTCTCCTTCAAGTCTGCCCTGTACGACAGGCTCTGCTTCAGGACAGATTCCGTTTGCAAGTGTACTGCTGAACCTCCAACCACACTGATCCTCAATGGCGGGGGAAGCAACGTGCAGGGGTTCAATAACCACGAGAGGCGAGTGCGTCTCGGACCGCGACCCAAACATACTGTATGATACCCACTCTGAAAGCCTACGCCGTCTATCTGCTCCCTCTCTCCCTCTCCCCGCGGCAATTGTTTTCCCATTACTATCGTTAACCACCCCTACTCCCGCTACCCTCTTTTTGCATCTTTTTCGCCACTGTTTGAATATACCGTTGACCATTTCTTGTCTATCCAGTTTACCATAAGACGCTGTTCATGCGAATTCCGGACCTCAATGTACGGGAACTACTACCCTTTGTCTATTAACGCTGTACTGCAATATATTCTCATTATTATTAAAAAATTACAACACAAAAAAATTTTAATAAAGTACATATAAAAAAAAAAATGAGTTAATAAATTCAATAAAAATGCACCTGTTAGCTTAAAGGAAACATGCCAAATTTGTTAACAAGGAAAAACACTTTTTGTGCATGTAGAGGATTGAAGTACAGTGCTGCTCTATGAAATGAACTGCCTCATGACCAGGTCCAACAGTTTCATAAAGTGAGATGAGACAGCAGCTTTAAGGAAGTATTTGTGGAATTGCATTTGCAGAAAAGACTAGAAAGGCTGCCTTTTTGTTCCAGAAATGGGAGGATTCCACAGGAAACATGTTCAATCTCAAGTGCCCAACACCCTTTTACCATTACTGCTCAAGGTGCTTCTAAGCTAAAAGGATTGGAAGCACAGAGATCCGATATTGTGATGGGTAGGTCGATATCATTGAACACTACATTGACATATAACCCACTGAGTACGTATTCAGAATACAATAGCAGTCAAAATTAAAACATTCCTGTTTCCTATAAAATTTCACAATAAGAATACCACTTCAGTTGTGCTTGAAAAAGTGAGCCCTGGGTTTTATTCAAAGCAAATGTCTCTGTGTGGATGTCTACCAGGAGGCCTTCCCATGACTTGTCAGTAATAAGCTTTCTTTGAGCAGCTCTTGTGAAAAAACATATCTCTGGTGCAAGGTTAACATTTATTTCATAAGAGACCAACAATCTTTGAATTAAGACAGAAAATTAGAATTTTTCAGCCTGGTGATACAGATATTTTGTTAATATAGCATTTAAAAACAGTACTTGCATGAGATGGTTTACATATTCCTATTGATTAAAACAAATTAGCATGCAAACAGAGCATGTGATTCGTGAAAGTTAGTTTAGTGCAGTAGCTAGCATTGCATCAGTGTTCATCATACAGTACTGTCACTATCATAGATAAACCCCTGGGTAGTTATACTCAGCTACTCTGATTAGTTAATAAGGGTGAACCTAATAGTGTGTCCTGGGTTTCAATACATCGTCTTTTTGGGGGTTTGCCAGTCACACTCAAAGGATGTTTTATGGAAATGCAGTGTGAACAGTCTTATGGTCTCATTTGACTGCTTATCCAACGCCTCCTTAAGGACAAGGCAATGCATATTTAGACTAAAACAAGTGAATCCTATTTATGAGATGCACAGGAAATAACTACTAGGTGATTTACTATGTGCATGTCAGATGCAGTGGAGGGTGGAAATAATTCCAAAAGTGTTGAATAATCAGCCTATCTGGATGCAAGAATGTTTTTCCTAGTACATGAATGAATGTCGCCCAGAGAATGTACTATTAACTTTACAACGATGTTGTTAACAGCGTCAACACCTCAACATGCAAGATCGGATTACCTTTAAGGAACAGAAAAAAATATGAATGAAAATATTGTTAAAGTTAAATCTGAGAAATATTAAGTTTGTCATCCCAGTTCCCCAAGCTTGCAGGCCATAGTTCTTTGTCTAAAAACGTTGAGTACATTACGACCTAACAAAGACTATACGACATAACAGCCATTTTTAACAGTTCGAGGACTGAGGAGAATACCAGCAATTAACAAATGCATCACATCAGTCTTCAGCCTACACTGTGAGAGAGTAATGCACAAGGACCCTCTGACCCTCTGCACTGCATGCAATTCAAATGGGAAAGTTGACAAAATAGTCCCAGAACCACCTCTATGAGTCTTTCATTATGTCTTTCAATTAATGTTGTACTGTGATTCTTTAACAATATTTACTCTGCCTGCAATACTACATTGGCTTTTGGGGAAAAAGTTTTGGCTCAAATAGGGAAAATATTTGTTTTCAAATTCGGAAAAGAAATTCCTCAATCACAGAATTTAGTTTATTTTTGCATTTAAATACCTTGCTCTTGAATACCTTGCAAAACATCTTACAGTGGCACTGTCATTAAAAACATGATGGGAAAGACTGATAAGTACTATTGTCCTAAAAAGATTTTTGGGACTCAAGAATACTATTAAATTAAGAAAGGTGCATGTACTTTGAGCACCTATCTCAGCTCATTTTTTGTAATATCTATCCATGAATGCAGATTATGAGCATAAAGATTATGAAATACAAGATACAATGTAGAAAATCCAACCTATTAGCAACACCTACAAACTTTTATTTCACGATTCCCCAAAAATTTAACACTGTGACTACACTACTGAGAAAGACATGTTAGAAACGATAGAAGCATTTTAAAGTACAGATATTTGTATATCCTAGCTTCCTAACAACACATCAAGTCGCCCAGGTGTATGAATCAGAAAATGATCATAGCCTCGAAAGTATATTTAACCTGATTTAATATGTATATTTCTTGTAGATAAGTAAACATGTTTATATTAAAAACAAATTATGCTTTTAAAAGGTTTATTTGCTCAGAATGAAAATGGTCTGGATCAACTATTTTTTGAGAGGTAAAAACATCCAGGCCAAAAGCGGCCCAAGCAAATTTGCATTACTTTTGTAACTACTTTTAGTGCCCACTTCCTGAATAATGAGTCTAAGCACGATTTTGTAAAAGTCCTGTTGAGGGTCCAATGCCCAGCATTTTATTCACAAATGAGAAAATATCTTTGCCTTCTCCAAAGACAATCTACATGCAGATTCCAGTAGTTTGTTGTGCATGGCCAATGATTAAGAAACTTATACAAAACAGTTAAATCCATGAAATGGCAAATGTCTCCACAAGGCTTTCTAAATGACACTTAAAGAAACTAAATTGCCTTTATTGGATCACACCAACACTTGCTAAAATGGAAACTATAAAAGGATATGCAAATGAAATGCTCCTCGGATTTATAAACAGAGTAAGACATCTGAGCAGATGTGCTACAATTTGTACATCCAGTAAAAGCACCCTTAGCAAAACCTGAACGGTGAATTGCATTTCAAGACTTTTATTTAAGTACCATCATCGGATATTGTCTTGCAATGCAAAATAGTCAAGCATCCTGCCACTTGGTTAGTGAACCAGCTGGTGAAGGTTGTGCAGAAAGTCATGTGAGACCTTCAAGGAGATCCCTTTGAGATCCTGAAAAGTTGAAGAGATATAAGAATAATGAATGTGATTTTGCAAATGTGAGACAACCATAATCAAGTATCTAAACAACAGTCAGTGTTGTTACTGGAGCTTGTTCAGAGTTATCTCACAAGAATTGGCCTCTTGTCACCACCACACGATATCCAGTTACTTGGGGAAAATTCTAGGAAATGCTAGAAGATTTCAATGCCTCAAATTAGATTTGGAAGAAAGGTGAAAAAGGAAGAGTGTTCTGCAGCTTGTGTGCCATAAAGTAAATTATAACTCAAATATGAAAAACTCAAAACTTGTGGAAGGACATGGCCACTGGCATAGGAACAGTGCCTCGATCTGTCACAAGATAAATCAAATACTACCTATCTGCCAGTAAAAATGACTATTTGCCAAGGGTGCCTTTTACGATGCCTTTCAGGTAGAATGACTAGGAGTTACGTTATTTTACAAAAATTACAAGTCTACTTTAGTTTAACAAAAAATGCTATTTTGTTGATCCGCAAGTCTCTAACATTAGAATTAACCATGGTAACATTTACTATAAAATGTGCCTGTTAGTACAGCTCCCAGTGGCAATACAAGAACATCAATTATCAATTATTTGCTCAGGAGCAGACATTGCTACAAGTCATATTTTAACTGGAAGCAGCTTATCCAGGCTTCTAATCTATGTTTTCTCTCAAAAGAAATACTTTTATTGCTGTCATAGACTTAAAGAGGCTCAGATTTATTGAATTTACTGGGTCGTCCCTAATGTCACAGTAGAAACCATTCTCTTTTTTTTAAACCTACAAGCGTACCTCCACAGGGCAGCCCACTTGCCATTTCCCTCCTCTCTGCCTCCCCGACAGTTACCCTTCATCCAATCCAAAGACCAGCAACTCACTAGAAATCTACAAATCATCCAGAACTCGACAGCCAGACTCGCCCTCAAGGCGCCACCCAGAACGTACATCACAATACTGCTCAGGGAACTGCATTGGCTCCTGATGCACAAAAGTGCTCAATTCAAACTCCTCAAACACACATTCAAGGCACTACAGAACTCAGGCCCCACCCATCTAAAGAGTAGCATCTCCTTCCACCTACCACCAAGACAACTTCCCACAGGGTCCGAGTGGCACATATCCAACGCATAAGCAGAGCCAAATCAGGAGGATAGCTTTCTCTTGCATCGCTCCTATGTGTGGATCCCCACGTTATCGTCAGTAAAGGTCAATATATTGAGCCCTCCCAGCTCACAAAAATGGCATAAACAAGCTGACCATTTAAATCACCCTTTCCTGCCTTAATTATCTCCACCTGTAATATCTAAACCGCAACAATAGCCAGCACAGCCGGCTGAAGGTCTAAGCACAATAGGACATCAAAACGAGATAAGTGATATTGTCAAAAAACGAATCAAAAACGTAAACAAATACAGAAACAGACCACTGACCGTACTATTTTGTGTGTACAGCAGCACCAAAGGGGTATTTGCACTTCTTTTTGGCATCCTGACTGCATACATTCACTCGAAATGCAAAGAGGCAGTTGCTGTCCTGTAATTCTGAACATTGCTGTCAGATAAATGTGCATTAACTCAGAGATATTTTGAGTGAATGTATGCACTGAAGACACCAAACAAAAAGAAGTGCAGAGAGTCCTCCTGATGTGGCATGGCACTTAAAATGGCATCATGACACATCCCAGGAAACACACCCTCCCATACCAAACATCACGAATCTGAAACAGCATCAATCCATACATCAGGCTCATGACGTCCTTCCTAAAATTCAGAAGAGCATTATAGATGCGTGACTTGAAGAAGCATCATATTACTCACCTTTGGATCTTTCGGTTTCTCCAGCCATAAAACTTCTACTTCCCTCTTATTGCAAGTGTGCCTGCAATGCTGCTGCAGAACATTCACCAAGGGGCAGCTCCTTTATAATGGTGAAAGAACATCACCCCCCTGGCAAAGAGCCAGCAGATGAAAAATAAAACAATGTTATATTATTGTTTTATTTTTGAGCTGCTGGCTCAGGCAGCATGTGCAGGGAGGGGCGGGCCATGGGAGGGGGAGTGGAGTCAATGAGTGCACTAAGTGAGCATGTCAGTTTGGCCGGCCGTCTCAGGCCAGCCAAACAGTATTGCACACTTAAGTTTCTCCAACCCGGCTGTGTTACACAGGAGAAATTGCACAAACTCCCATGCAGTGTCTGAGCGGCAGAACAAGCTGCTCAGACCAATCCTGGTGCTGCTCTCATGCTAGTTGTAGCACGAGAGCAGCACCAGGATTGCATGGGGGAGCCTGTGCTGGTGTCCCAGGGACTCCTGGGACACCATTAGAAGAGGAGCGAGGTGGCCGGTGGTGGCAGGAACAGGTACATTTTTCTTTTTCTTATTTTTTTATTGCCCCCGTCCTCATTCCCCCCGGCCCATCCCTCCCCACCAGATTTGCGGCAGCTACCGCTGCATTCACTAAATAAGTTATACCTGTCTTTTCACAAAGCTTTCCATGAGTGAGTCTGACACACTCCTGCAAATTCAGAAGTACGTCATCCCTTACTCAAGTGTAATTGTGTACGAATCTGAAAAAAATAAATTTGCAAAATATTAACTTTTAGAATTAATTTCTCCTTAGCCTATTTAGTAAAAACTTCCAACATATATGGGCATTCTGCAAATTTTCAAATCCAACTGACTAAATGCCTTTATAGAGACATTTCATCCGACAAATCTGCTTTCTTTACAGAGTGGCATAAATCCTTTAACTTTTTTACTATCCATGTTTCCTAAACTGCTTCACCTTTCATTTTTTTATTTCACTCCTCTGAACCAAACCTGCCTTTTTCCTCTTCATTTACTCCTTGTCATTTCTTCATTCCTCATTCTCTCACTCGTGCCTTCTTTATTTTTCTACTCAAGGATCTAAATAACATCTATAAAGGTGATTAGTGGAAACTTATCCCAAAAGAAAACCAAACAGTCATACTGGATTCTAATGATGTAAACGTTAAGCTGGAATATCGAAGAACCGTCTGAGGGGCCCTAGAATCCATATTAAAGACAAAACCACAAAGCAGCACCTTTAACTAAGACAGTAGCAGGATGTCTAGGAACTCACTTCACACTGGATGAAAGGAAAGACAAAACCCCCTACCATGTTCTCAAAACCAGAAATCAGGAGTCCTGTTTTGTTAAACTGGAATATATTAATACACAGGGAAATAAAAAGTTTACATACTGTATTAAACGCACAGTTGTTTTAAACTTGCAGTGTCCAAACTATTTCTGAAAGTGTCAGTTAAATCAAATCTGGTGAACTTTCATTGCAGGGTCTGATTTTAACATAAGGGCACTTGTCTGTTCTAGCATGACTGTTCTAAGACAGTGGTTCCCAACCTCTGGTCCAGGGACCACTGGGGGTCTGCAAAGTCTCATCAGGGGGCCTGTGACTACTTAGAAAATTAACTAATATTAACAGATTAGGAAAGTGTATATAAATACAATGGCTGAATGTACAACTGAAAATTTAAAAAAATACTGTAAATGTCAAGAAATTTAAAATTGGAGGCTAAAAAATAAATTCGTATCCTGAGATTGATAAACGGGACCAGGGTAGATGCATCAAACAGAATAAAGTATGGACCATGTGTGGATTTAATTGAATTTAAAAAAGCCCCAACCTTCCTTTTGAGATTATTTTCTTTTATTTGTTTGCAAATTAAATAAAATGTGTTATTTGTGAATAAATGTGTTTGATTAAATGCTTGTTTCTGTATTTCTTGTGTCTTGCTTTGCTGTTCATAACATCAACAATGTTTAGACCGTGGTCCCTGGCTTCCAGTAATGACTCATTGGGGGGTCCCTGGACTCCAATAATGATTCAGTGGGGGGGTCTCCAGGTTCCAGTAATGATAAAGTGGGTATCACAGAAGTCAAAAGGATGGAAACCACTGTTCTAAGACTACCATGAAATGATATGTACTGGTCCACTTGACCAGCGGACGAGAAAGAGCACATTTTACAAAAATAATCCGCAGACCGTGATGGATGGTTTCCCGGTTCACGGCCATGGTCACTGCTACACTGGCAAAGGACCATGCACCCTATTTAGAGAAACCAGACTGCCTGCAAGTAAGTGAGAGTTGCAAAGGGAGCTCCAGTCATACTACTGAAGGTGTGCTAAGCGGGCACCAATTTGAATGCCCCCACTCAGAAAATATTCTTGTATTGAGAAACAAAGTCACAAAATAAATGTTCCTAATAAGCAGTGGGTTGTCTCCTTGTGCTTGGCGGGCATGCTACACTTTCCTTCCCAATGACTGCCAAGCCTTGCATGGTAGGTGCTTGCAGAGAAAATAAGTGGTGGTCATCCTGCCCTTAATAGGGTGCGACAATTGTCATTGTGAACCAGAAGCCCATTGGCAGGCGGGTCAGAGATTAACATCAGAGGCTATGTCAGTGCACGTCTACACACTCAAACATACGTGCATGCACACACACACATATTCATACTGTGTCCTATTACACTGTTTGAGCCCACAACCTTCTCCCAATTTGGGAGACTCTTATCACTTACTTAATCCAAAGGGGTTGAAATGTTTCACACTTTTTATAAGGGCTGTAAAAATGACCAAATTAAGTAACTTCATTCACAATTATTCTTTTGCCTCTCCAGTGACAAGATCAAGACAGATTTACTGAATACAAGCTTGACACATGTTTTTGCCATCCCAAAAAAAGAAATGATAAACATGTCGTACTTTAATTAGAAAATTGGACCAATCATACAGCAGTGATTCACATTGCTATCATTTTCAAGTCTGTAACATTAATAATTGATTAAAATTCCGCCAGGCTTTTTTTTTTAAACATAATTTGTCACATGCAACAGTGCACATAGTTATACCGCCATGTGGAATGAGCTTTACATACCAACTAGAAACATATTTTATTTCCACTGGCATGAAAAGAGGCCCCAAGAAACCGCTTCCAAAATATGAACAAATACAGAGCAATCCCTGAATGCATCACTTGTCAGGAATTTGCACACTTGTGTTTCTAATTCAAAAGTTTAAAACTAGACTACAAAGTCAATTCTGAGAAACTAGACAACTTGTTAAAGTTTCTACTGGGCAGTTAACTTTTTGTTCATAACTGTAGGAGAAAGTGTCAATACATCCTTTGTAAAAAAAACAAAATACAGTTAGACAGGAGGTCTCATACACCGTGAGAAGTAATACGAATTATTTGAAAACAAAGTTATAAATAGTTTAACAATGGTATTCAAGGCCAATGTTGGTAATGCGCAGATGCTGGGAACAATCCTCCATCACGTGCAATAATAATGTGAGAATCAGATTCGTTTTAGAAAAAATAATTTATTTAGGGAAGCTAAGTGACACTGGTAGAGAGTCAATAGTTTGCTAGAATTCAAAGCAAATCTAACAAAAGTACTATCCAATTCTTGTAGACTGAAACGTTCCAAAATACTAGTTTCTTGTTATGTGTGTTTTTAATGTGTAAAAATGACGTACACACATCAGGGGAAGGGGTAATTCCATGCGCATAAGTAAACAGATTAGAAGCCACTTGTCTTGCAAAACCTGTAAGATCATACTAAGGTTAATTGGTCTACTGACATTATGTTGTTTTTTTTTTTTTGGCAACTCAGAAGACAGTAGGAATTCAGTTTGTGGTATGCTTTGCCCAAGTGGAAATGCCATTTGTGCAAATCTGTAGTACAAAATGAGGATCCCCGTCTAAAACTACCATTTAAACTTTAGCATACTGGACGTAACAGTGTGTTTAAAACAAATGGACTAGAATGCAGCCCAAAGAAATTACTGGTAGTCGCCTGTAATTAAAGAACACTATATTTTTCTAGGTGAGATGCCCTAATTGTGTCAGATATGCCCAGATATGTACCCTGTGTTCGCTGTATTGTTTCACTAAAGTAACACCACACTGATGAGGCCACAAATCCAAGGAAAACTGGAGTGCATTGCTTTTCTTCCTGCTCAGAGGGGACGTGACTTGGCAGAGCAATCTCAACTGCTCCAACCAGGGCAGGATCAAGACTGATTTGCATAAGGTTGCTTCAGGTCTGGAGCAGTGCAGTGAGGAAAAAAACCAAATGACTGGCATGCTGGAATCCCCTATAACCACCCAACCCCACGCCACTTAAGAGTGAGAAACGTTCTGATAAATTGAAAAAATGTATTTGACAAGTAAAAAGAGTGGGATCACCTTTCTGTATACCTTGAATATTTGAATTTGAAAAGACTTTAACACTGAGAAATGACAACTGACACACCTACACTGGAACTCTCAACCTTCTGTGTGAGGGGCTGAGACCTTAACCACTACACCGCAGGTGACTCCTTACTGTGCATTGTCCAGAAATTATCTATGACATGTAAAGCAAAGATTATTGATGGGAGAAAGACGTAAATGTTCCATCACTAGCAATGCTTAACATTCAAAACACAAGTAAATAAACAGACACGCTGCCATGAGATACCAAGATTTTAACCTGCAACCTTCTCAATTGACAATCCAATAGCTTTACCAGAAGGCCAGAAGAGTCTCTTTTCTGCTGTGCATCAAAACATAACTATGACATTCATGCCAAACGTTTGCTAGTGTGATGCTATGATGACATTGTATGGAGAGACCATTGCAATAGCAATCTTTCTCTCTCTTCCATCCCATTATGTGATGGAAGATAGAGAGGGCGAGAGAGATTGGGGATGGGGGGTCGGGCGGGGTGGAAGTGACAAGACTTCAGAAAGAGCCTCAAGATTCCTGTGGCCCCAGGCGGCTCCCTGCCTCCTGCGGGAGCCAGCATTGCTCCCGCTAACAGAGAGCATCTGGCAATGCAGCTCCCTGCATGCGGGACCAATCTTTTCATCTCCTTCACTGTCCGCATGACAGTGGGCAGGGAAAGAGATGAAAACTCCGCTCCCAGTAAGCGGGAACATTTTTAACACTCCTACTTGCTAAGGGGGAGCAAACCGCTACCTCCCAGTGGTGGGTACCTCTGAATGTTGCCGGAGCTGGCCCTGGTTTGGCAATCACCAAGGCCACATATGGCTCCAGGAGGGGGGCCATGTGGCACCTCTCCTCCTTTTTTTATTTCCATTTGGCTCTGGGGAGGTGGTGGCCTGCAGAGCCCGGACAGCTCAGGGGTGGTGTTCGCGTACCCCCCCACCAAAACGATAATATTCAGCCCTGAAGAGGTGGTCGTACACGGGGCTTCAGTAAGCCCTAGAAGGGGGGGCCATGCGTCCTCTCCTTTATTTGGGAATGCTCTCTGGTCCTGGCCCACTTGGGGCAAAAGCAGGAGACCTCACTTTTTTTTTTTATTTCACTGTGAAATTTGCGAACATTCAAGAATATTCACAAATTTTGCTGTGAATTTAAAAAAGAAATGCTTTTTTGCCCTGGCTGGCTCCCACGGGACTTCTGGACCAAGGCTAGGGGCTCAGGGTATTCCTAACCTGCCCCCTTATGTGTCTTTTTTAAAAAAAAATCTGGGACTCGGCTGATCGAGTCCCACAAGGGCTGCCAATACTTCCTGGTTGAAGTGTTGGCAGCTAATCAGATCTCTGCACTAGATTGGGAGTTTTTTTGAAAGGTTCACGCCGATATACAAGTTTGGATTGAAATATTTGAAAAATTACTAAACGGATGTACACCAAATTAAAACAAGCATTTGCAATGCAAAGGGTCTCGCGTTTGCTCCGTTTAGAGCTATTAGCGTTGTAAATTCCTAAATGGAATTTTCTTGCCATATAAATTAAAAATAAAAAGTAAAACAGTTGACATAAGCAATCCCATTCAAAGCGCCACAGCCTCCATGAGAGTACGGGCAAGAGTTATTGGCTCCCTGCTTGATAGTCTAGAAAGGATCGCGGCTGGGATGAAAAGGAAACCGAAACCAGAGAAGGGGTCATCACACTCTATAACAGGAGAAAGCGTGACAGTGTGATGGCCAACAAAAATGTTCACTTAGTGAAATCGCCTGGAAGGGAACTCAGCACACAAAGGAGGGACATTTTACAAAATGCACTAATAAAAATGAAGCATTAAAGACAAGCACAACAAAGAATGAATAGCAGTAAGGGGTGTAGTTAAAATCCCACAGAGAGATTACAACAGGCCAGAGTTCTTGCACGCTCAACCCTAGAAAGGGCATTACCTGGACGACGAACTACCTTTTTAACAAATTTGGACTAATTCCGTCCAGTGGTTCGAGCTACAGTTGTGCCTAAAATCCATAGGGGAATTAACATTGAAACCTTTTTTTGGGAGCTCCCCTTTTTCTCAGCCCCGCTTGATGGATCACCCTGAAACTTTCCATGCACAATAAGACCCAACTTGACATTTTAAAAAAAGAAATCGTGAAGATTCGTCAAACGGTGCCAAAGATATAGGCAAGTCAAAAAACGCTTTTTCTATAGAAACTAGGTCCTAACTATAACTACCTACTGGCCTATTGGTAAACTACAGGGACTTTATAGTTTGGTTCATATTTTACCCATACAAGTCCATAGAAATCCAGCAGTTATAGTTATACTTATGCTAGAAACTATAAATTGTTGCCTAAAGTTATTTAATGACATGAGTTACAGTTTCTTCAGATAAGTATAAATTTGGTAGGGTGACCAGACTTTCAGAACAAAAAAACGGGATAGGCACTGACATAGAATTAGGGCTAAATGCTGGCACTGGTCAGTGCAGGGTCAACCTTTAGTCCTATTTCTGTGTTAATCTCTGTGCAGATTTTATATATATATATCTCCAGGCTAATCCGGGATATCGGGTCAACCGCAAACTATAAGTACGTGATCAAGGTCCCACGGAGGACAGAAACGCATCAGGCGTTTTTACTTTTTAAGTTCTTAAGCTGTAACAAATACATTAAGCATTCCCCCCCAACAAAAAAGAAAACTGTGACTGTGTTTCGTTTTTGCCACCATCTGGCAACAAATGTAGAAATGTATTTACTAGTGTAGCTCTGCCGATCAGAATGCACCACCATGAAGAATTAAAGAGCCTTCTATGGTAACCTTTACACATAACCTTTGTTTACTTTCATTGAATTTGTATATATATCCTCAGGGGGGACCTCTCCACTCTTATGCCAGCTACTCATTGTTTTTTTACCTCCCCACCGCTCTATGTGAGAAATAAAATGGAGGCCGCAACTTTCCTCTCAGGTTGATGGCAGCCAATCAGGGCCGTGCTGTTCTCCTGGACCCACGTCCCTAGATATCTATATTTCCTTTTTCTTTAATAACTCCTGAACTACTGAGCATCCAGCGGTTTGGGCTGAGGTCGTGTCTAAAATCCCTATGAGAAATTGCATAGGGAAAACATGTTTTGGGAACTCCTTTTCCTTGGCCCCCGTTTCACAAATCACCCCGAAACTTTCCAAACAGCAGCTGAAGTGAGTTGTACACTAGTTTTGAAACTTTCGTGAAGATTCATCAAAAGGCGCAAACGTTATAGGCAAAACAAAAAAAGCTTTGTCTATGGGAATTAGGTCCTAACCATAAATACCTACTGGCTAACAAAGCATACGCTTTTATAGAAGACTATAATGCATTTTACTTGAAAGCAAATTAAATTAAATACACCAAGTTAGTCCCTGAAAAATGAGATACTTCTATCGAGTAGAAGGGTATAAATATCCACTCGTAGATGTTGAGTAAAAGAAAAGCAGTTATAACGTAACTTGCATAATATGCTTTTATGCAGTCTTTTCTTCATAGCACAATCTCAAGTGGTCAATATACACCATTAGAACAATAGAACAGGGGGGAGAATGAAGAGACAAAAACAAAATGAAAGCAAATCTGAATTTAAACACTTCTCTCATATTCACAGCAAACAAAATGTGCACCAAATACTTCAAAACATCCTAGGCCTGCCTATCGATGTGACAAAGATGCCGAAGAATAGTAACTAGGTATTCTAGGGAGAAAAGAAAACAAGCCAAGTTCAAAAAGTCTAAATTTCTAAAATAACCCCATGGGAATTCACATAATTTAATTCACACATTTCAATGTTTAACAAAAAATTGTAAAAAAGTAAGTTTTATTTAAAAAAAAAAAAAAATAACATACATGTCTGTAAGTTTTTTTTTTAAACAGTATTCTATTGTCTGAATACTGTTTAAAAAAAGACTTACAGACATGTAAGGGGGCTCTGCAAAGCATAAAACTCCAGCTATGAATGTTTTTAAAAATATGGTAATCTCTCCTCGGGTCATGGATTTAATGGCCCAGGAGACTAACCCTTTTTTTTAAAATGTTGCTGGAAAAAGGCTTGGTGGTGCCCCTCCATATTCTAGGGGCACCACCAAGCTCCAAAAAATATAAACAAAAAGCCCTTACAATACAATATGGGGCCTCCTTCAAGGAGCCGTGAATAATAAATGAGCTTCTGCTGCTCATTTATTATTCATTTTTGTTTCCTGCTGCCAAAGCAGGACACGTTTTTTTAAAAATAATGGGGAGGGGGGCATGCAGCTTCTCCTTGTCGAGGCTTTACAGGCCCCGGGAACAGCCAGCCCTATACTGATCTATTAAAAGGAGGGAGATGCGTGGCTCCCCTCCCTGAGCCTCTACGGGCCCTGGTGACCCCATCCTCTATTGCTTTTTTCTTTTTTATGGAGGGGGGGGGCGTGGCCCCACTCCCCGAGCCTTTATGGGTCCCACAGACCCCATCCACAGGGATTGTTTTCTTTTTATGAGGAGGTGGTGTGCATCCCCCCTCTCTGAGCCTCTATGGGCCCCCATCCCCAGGCTGTGCTCTTTTTTTATGTGGAGGTGGGCAGGCGGCCCGCTCCCCGAGCCGCTGCAGGCCCAAGGATCCCATTATCCAGGACCTAATGTGAGTGCCCTAGTGTCAACCATAATGGCACCTATAATAAACAATGTTGTGAGCCACGGGGAGCACACATCTTGGGTAAAGTGGAAGCCAGCGTTTCTCCCGTCTGGCGAGAGCAGATATTTTTCACTGCTCCCACCTGCATGAGCAATCGGAGTTTCCCTGCCTACAAAAGAGCAGAAAATCTGAAATCTGAGGATAGACAGCATGTAAACTGTTTAACAATAGCCAAGCTCTGGATGTGAGTGGGAAACAGCCTAGGATATAGGAGTCAGTGGAACCACCTTGCCAGCATTAACTATAACATGACTAATAGAGGCAATCTATATAAATTCATATAATTTAATTAAAGTAATAACAGCTGCTTTTGTTAACATATCTTTCCGAACACCCTGGCATAGACTGATATGTCAGCATGGGTTGGGAACACTTAAAGGGTGTGTCATGGAGGACCACAGCAGCATACACTTTACAGGTGGAAGTTAAGATATGACAAAAATTAGAAAAACTCTGCTCACAGTATATCAACAAAGCAGACAGGAGTCATTTTAGGTCTTGCCTACCAGACAATGCAAGCCATCAGTTCAAAAAGACCCATTGTAGAACGTGAGCTTAAAGCACACCCATTAGTTATCTTTATTTTGTCTCATTTCCTTGCTTCTTTTTTTCCTGCCCATCTTGTGTTTGCCCTTCCACTGCCTCTTTACCATCCTCTTGACTGACAGACTTGCATCCTCCAATGCTCACTTTTAGGGATTTACTTTTTCCTTTTATGGTTAAACGCTCCATAAGAGTGCTATATTTTCCAGATGCCTCTCTTGGGTGCTTCTCTCCCACTCACGCTGTCAGTTGTTCTCCTACCCATGCACTTCTCCCTGGTATCTGTGTTGCCTTTCCATCCTGTGCTTCTCCCCTCGCCTCATGTTTTTTTTCTCTCTCTCTTGTGCTCTTTTCCTTGCCCTGCATATTTCCCCGTTTTCATGTGATGCTTTTCCTCTCATCCTCCCACCCGCCTTTATTTTTACTTTATCATCCCCATGTGCTAATCAAACCTGCTGCTCAGTTGCCTCCCCCAACTCATGCTGTCTTATTATCTTTTTAATATATTTTCTTTGGAAAGCACAGCAGCAAATGTCTGCCCCTCTATTTGAATAAAGCACTTTTGCGCTACTTAATTTTTTTTTTATGTTTACCGATCCATCTTAGATCAGTAAATAAATAATGGCATGCACGTCATTTAGGAGGAGCGCTCCTGACTGGTGATTTATACGAGTGTGCACTCGGCACCATGCATGTGTGCACCAGCACAATACCCCGGTCACTGGCACCTGCGCCATCACCCCCTTTTTACCCTCCTCTGCATCGCCAAACGCAGTGGAAAGGGAATCGATCCCAAAAGTGGAATACATTGGCTTTGCCAATGCTTGTTAGCCAAAATCTTGCGAGCTTGATTGCTCTGCACGCTCAGTGTCTTCTCTGTGGCTCTTTCAGTTTTGCCCTTAACGACAGGGGTTCCAATAAAGTTAGTACTGTGCAATGTTCTGATGCAACCGAATCACTGACAGTTCTCAACACATAAGACGATATAAAGTGTTATAATGTTAAATGCAGTTCTGTCTTATTCACACTATGTGACAAAATAAATGCATAATGCATCCATGTATCGGTTGTATTTGCAATTATCTAAACACAGCGTCAAAGGATGAAGTATGTATCCATAATACCATGGTATACATACTTTGCCATAAAAACGACATATATTAATTCTGTTTGATGATGCACATTCAACTTAGTCTGGAAATGCCATCTGTCCGCTCCTGTCCAGCTGTGCACATAAACATACCATGCGATTTTCACAACTGAGGACAAAACTCTGAATTTTATTTGTGTAGGTGGAACACGCAGTTTAGTGCAAACGGAGAAAAATGTCTGCTCACAGTTGCAAAGAGGGAAAAAGAAAGAATGGATTAAATATTATTTAAACAGAAATGATTGGTACCCAATTCAGAACAATCTTATTCTTCTTCCAGCCCTCTTCCCCAGTTTCATTCCTAGGATATTTCCCTTCAGCTAAACTTTTTGAATCATTCAAAGTTTGTCCCTTTGTGGATTTTATCCTTAAGTTTTATTCTTCTTTTTATCATAATGTCTTCCTCCGCTTAGGTCTTTATCTCTGTCTAGTTCTATTTTCCTCATCACAACTGCTCTGATTTTTTGTCCCTTGGCAAGTCTTCATTACTTCCCTTTTCATATACCAGTTCTTCTCCTTTACTTTTTTCAGCCCATGCTGGCCCCCTATTCTGAGTGAATTAAAAAGCCATAGCATAGCTTTTATCTAGTTTTTTTTTTAAAGCAAGATTTTACTGATTTTATGATTAACGTTGGCAGCAACTTGTACAGCATGAGGAATCAAACACACATCTTGTTGAGCTAGTGCCCATAAGCGTATCATCATCATGATATCAGTCCATAAAAGTACCACCATTTGACCCAGATTCTCTTATGTTTATGTGGGCAGCCCTCTGCCATAAAGACAGGCTCCTCCATCAGGGCGCACTGGTTCACTATTGTGCCAGGCCAAGTTCCACCTGTGGGCAATATCTCTTTTTGCAATTAACTCCCAGATCCTCTAGTAGACTCAGGAGTGCAATCCGTGCCAAGCAGTCCACAGGGCGTTGCAGCATCTGTATTAGGGTTCAGAAAACAGCTTCCTAATAAGGCTTTACTACAGGACATGACCACACCACTGAAAACAAGCATTTGCAATGCAATGGGTCTCGCATTTCTCAGAGTTAGAGCTATTAGCAGTTGTAAACACCCAACCGATCCTTTCTTGTCTTATTGAATGGAGAAAAAAACGAGCGCGATTGCGCTGCTAAACAAGTGAGAAAAAAGAGAAAAAGTAGTCCACAAACTGGACGGAAAACAGCAAGCCTCATATGTTTTCAGTACTTAGTCGCTGCGCTCGATTTGTGCTAACCACTGGAAAAGGCATGATGTATGCATGACTTCCACTAATGAAAGCAAGCAGATTTTAAAAGGCAAGCCCACAAACCAATGAAAGACACTGACATGACATGGGTGGGGCTCCGAGCCCTTTTCTAATTACTACAGCGACTCGCAATCGGTACGCGATGCGCACGCGCATGCTACGCAGACTCGACCCTAAAAATGAGCACCGACCTCACCACACTGCGCAAAAGCAGGAGTCCTGCTTGCCTACCTGCCAAAGCTTCACTGTTGTCAAATTGGTAGCATGTAGGTGATTCAGCTGAATCAGGCACAGCTCAGCAGATAGCACTAGTTCCCTAGGGGCCATCAGCACCTCTCCACACTCGCTGTCATCCAGCTCCCCTACCCATGCCTCCCACTTAGCCTCAGTGCAGAGAAAACATTTGATGAGCTATTAACAAGTGGTGTACACTGGGATATTCCACCCCGTTCTAGGGGCCCAATCAGGAGCTGCCCCTGAAATCTGGATTTTTAAATACGGTCCCCATATGTCACATATGAATGTCTGAGCTGGGGATATTTATAAATTTGAGACTAGTGCAAGCTGCAGTCAGTGCGTAAGGATTACATGTGGTCACTTTGCCATCTGTCTCTGTGTTGGGAGATGCCAATCAGATCCACATTTTGAACCCGTCCAACTATGTGACCTGCGCCCCTGCCCAAAACAGGGCATGTAAGGTGATCTTCTTATCCAATCCCATCCAGCGCACAGCGGCCCTCCATATTTGGACCAGCACTTTTCATGTCTCTGGCAAGGAGTCCAGTAGCCGCATTCCACAGACCATGATGAATATATTATTGATTTCGATGTGCACCAGCTCTGCCCTAAAGGTGGATCATCCTGCCCCCGCGTGGAACCAGTCATTGATCACCTCCAGGAGGAAGGCACAGTAATAAAGCTTTAATTCGGAGGCTACCATGCTTCCATCAAATGTGGTTTGGGCACATTTCTGCATGCAATGCGTGGGACTCGGTTGGCCCATAGAAATGCTCTATTTTGGTTTAGAGCGTGGCGAGAAATCGCCGGGTGACCCTATATGGAAAGTTCTGTAACGGATATAGGAATCTAATGAGAGCTAGCCCCCTAAAAAAAGCTACTCTGCTAAGTAAATTTAGAGGGAGCTTTGCCCATTTTTTGCAATATGTTTTTAGACAATTACTGGCTATACAAATATTGACTGGGTAAGAATATGTTCCCTTACTTTGATCTTCATATGATAAGTGATTCAGGGACAGCTAATGCCCAGGAGTGTTTCTCTTATCTAAGCATCAATGTTCATTAAAAAATAGATTAATATAACTGTGATACTATTATATTTGTCAACTAGCAAGACATTATTTAGATTAATAAATGTACCTTGTCACTTTGGTGACATAATTCATTATCCTTCACGGTTTTCTTTACTCACTTGTACAGGCGGTAGCTCACCCAGCTGTGCCGAGGTGGGGCAGGCATGTACTGGTCTGTCACAATTGCATGTTTCCAGCCTACAGTCACATCTTGCTTTACGTATTTTCTGTCAATAAACTAAATAGCATCAAACTGAGTAACAGTAATACCTGGGGTCAGATGTACTAAACTCTTGGCAGCAAAGAACTACTGTAAATTTCTTATAATGACTGGTATTTTATTTACTTTATTTATTGCACAGGTCAAGTTTCAAAATGAGAAATTACAGGGGGGTCACAGAATCACTGGCCTAATTATAATTCACTAGACAGGATGCAACCTGTGGCCACTGCGATCAGATGCTATCACAGAAATGGTGACCTGCAAAATGCAGCAGAACACCAACAGTATTCCAAAACAGAAACCTTCATTTCTTAAAGGCACCATGGTAGCTTTAAAAAAATAAATGTGGAAAATGTCAGTGGCAGTAGGCAAGGCCCCCCCGGGATCACTGGCTAATAACCCCAAACCTGACACACATATTCCCAAAGGGGAAGGAGTCCAAAAGGGACCTGCCTCCTTTCTGAATCAGTTTCCACCCTAACTTGGGAGCTGGTAAGCGATCAACGGTTTGTGACCAAAACTGAGGTCGGCATAGGTTGGAAAAACGTTTTTGAATTGCAGCTCATATTTGAGATAATCTTCTACCTTAAAATGTTCTCTGTAAATTACTGTTCTATGTGTATATTCCAAAATACTAACAATTATATTAATGGATGACTGCCTGAACCATCAAAACCACCACATTTAAGCTATAAAATGATAAAATGAACTGTTTTTTATATACCTATAAAAAAAAAACAATTTCAGCGCCAATTCTTAAAACAGTGCAATTAATTTGTCACAGTTATCATGAAACCCATAAAAGTAGTCCTGTTCATAAGACACTTTTGCCGTAATTCAGGAACTCAGGTTTTTGATATGTGATGTTATATGGCAGTGGTCTCCAAACTTTTTAATGCTGTGCCCCCCCAGTTGAAAAATAAAAATCATTGGGCTCCCACCTCAGAATTTTGCACAATTATTTTATAAAGATGGCAATGTTTAAATATGTCTAGACCTATTTAAACATTGCAGTTCAGTGCGGTTACCTTTTTAAAAATGCAATAACCTGCTTCTACTTAAAACAAAGGCCTGTTATCTGTATAATGCTTCTTTTGACCAGAGTCTAACTTATCACCCCTGGAACCACTTGAGGTCCCCCTAAGCCCCCCCAGTTTGAAGTCCTCTGTTATATGGACTTACACTCACATATAACTGTAATAGCACATGAACAGGATGCACCTCTGTGCAGCTGTGTATAAACTGTAGTGAATAAAAGCCCTTTGAGGTATAGAGCGGGAACTACTTTTCCAGTCACTAATCCTCTAGCACCACAGAGGTCTCACTAAACTGAGCTTTTGTGCTGCTTTACAAGTACCACTAACACAAGGGGAAGCTGTCAAATGAGTCCCCTGTGAATCAATAACTATACTAATTAGTTTCCACAATGCCTGGTGAATCGTCCAAACTCTGTCAACCATGGTCTGTTATGTCCTCATGAGAGTCCACAGAAAACAAAAATCCGACTGTAAATGGCTGCTCAGATGTGTGCAGGGGGAGCTGTCCTTGTGGTAAGCAGCCATTGGTCCCCGTTGTTAAGATGTATATAATTAATTAAGGAGTTTAACTGAACGATTTAAAATGTACAAGCTGGCATGAAGATAAATGCCCCTTTTTGTTATGTGAAACATGTGATGTAAGCCCATACTCCCGTGTCCCATAAAGCTCATGTGGAGGAACATTCATACAGCGGAAAACCTAAAGGAGTTCAAAACTTGCACTTAAGCTCAGGGGCGTTGTGATGTTGCGTGTCAAAGAGAACAGCGCGCGCTATCTCCGTGTTAATCAGGGAGAGCGCGAGGTTATCGAGACGCGCGAGAGAAGCGAGTGAAACGGGCGTTGGAACGGTTGGAGAGACCGATGGCTGGGGCGACAGAGAATAAAGACATAAATGGAAACTCGACGTTTCTTTGTTCTTAATTATTAAGAAGCGAACTTCACATTGGCGACGAGGATGGCTGTCGCCTCAACATCGATTTGACAAACATACTACAATTTAAGTGTGTGCTGGAAGGATAACTTAATGAACATCGATTGAGCAAATAATAACAGTGAGAATGTCTGCAACAAAAGGCACATTTACCTGGCGGTGAAGCTTCTCCTTTCATGATCCTTGAAATCGGGTGGTTCCGGATCCAAGTAAGACTGTTTTAACTTGGATAAAGAAACTGTGTGATTGACAGAAGGCGTGGCTTCCTGTATCTGCCTTAAAGGGATTGTCAGAAAGTGTGTACTTAAAGGGATTGCCACCAAAGCTCTGCCTTTCAATTCAAAGGGAAATTTGAAGCACAGTTTAAAGGGGAGGAATATTTCAAGATTGATTCAAGAAGTTAATTGGTTTAAAGAGGAACAAATAAAGGATTAAAACAGGAGTAAAGGATTCATACAGTACTAAACTTGAGTATAAAATGGCATTGTGATTGGACTGCCTATTGGATCGGTGATAGGCACACCTGAGCTAAGTTACTTTGTCTATCGTACAAAGTGTGCAGGGACAGGCACACCGGAAGTAAGATCGTGTGAACCAAGAAAAAGGGACTTCAGGAGCAGCGGGAGAACGTCATTTACAGGAGCACATTTCTAGATTGTGACTGTAGTACAAATAAGAATTATAATGCAGAATGTAACACCCCCTCTGTTTTTTCTAAGCAGTCCAGGAGAACCCACATATCCTTGGACTAAGTGGAAGAAGATGTTTGTACATTATGCGAGGGTGTGTGGACCGACTCTGAGTGCAGAGAGGAAGCATGCATTATTAATGCATTGTTTAGGAGGTGAGGGACAGGAGGTACTTGAAAATTTACCAGACCTAAGTGCTGAAGAGTCAAGAAATTTGAATGAATATGAGGTGTGCATAAAAAAGATGGACAAACATTATGTACCTAGAGTAAGTACAATAATGGAAAGATATTATTTTGGGAAAAGAGAACAAGGAAAGAATGAGTCGGTAGAGGAATACATAACCAGCTTAAGGAAGCTGGCAGCGTCGTGTAAATTTGGTACATTGGTGGACGAAAGAATTAGGGACCAATTCGTATTGAAGTGTTGTAGCGACAAAATCAGGGAAGAACTGTGGTTAAAAGATGAACCACCATTAGAGGAGGTGGTTATAGTAGCAAAGAGGGTGGAACATATGTTAAAGTGTGTTAAGGAGCTAAGTGGAAATAAAGATGGGAGTGGGGAGTGTGCAAAGGTTGAAGAGGTGGTTTGCGAGGTGAAAGCCAGAGAATTTGGAGTGGAGAAAAATAAGGATGAGTTTTCTAAATTTAAAGGGGAGTGTTTTCGGTGTGGGAAAGTCGGACATAAGGCTAACGCAAGCAATTGCCCAGCTTTAAATGTGTTATGCAATGGGTGTGGGAGAAGGGGACACTATTATAAATGTTGTCGTAACAAAAAGAAGAAGTGTAGCAATAGTAACATGTTAAAAGAAGTAAAGGAGGTATCCCAGGAGGCGATTTTTCAAGTGAAAACTCAGATAGAGTGTGGTGAGCACCCCAGTGAGATAGTGAGAGTGGAAGATGTTGATTTATTGATGAGATTTGACTCCTGTTCACATTTAACAATAATTTCAAAGAAGAGTTAATATCTCATATCAGGGAGAAAGAGTGTGTTACGCAAAATGGATGTGAATCCTGGTGGTTATGGGGGACATCCTATAAAAATGTTAGGGTATTTTGAGGGACATCTTGAGTTAAAAGGGAGACATTTGGTTGGGAAGATTTATGTGTCTAGTCAGGGTGATAATCTCTTAAGTTGGGCACATCAAAGATTGTTGGGAGTGGTATTAGATCCCAATGCACAACCCCAAGTACAAGTGCAGAGTGTGGAGAGTGAAGAAAATAATTTGGTCACTGAATTTCCAGAGGTTTTCTCAGAGGTTTTAGGATGTTTAAGAGGTTACAAACATAAAATTAAGCTCAAGACTGGTGCCATTCCTATAATAGCGAAGGTGAGGAGAATTCCACTTGCTGTACAAGAACCAGTTATGAATGAACTTAAGAAGTTACAGGATTTGGACATAATTGAGGAGGTGGAAGCAACGGAGTGGTTGGCGCCCATTGTAGTGGCAAGGAAGGGTAATGGAGAGATCAGGTTATGTGTGGACCTTAGAGCCTTGAACAAAGAGGTGATAGTTGACAAATTTCCTCTTCCAAATATTGAGGAAATAGTGTCCACGCTTGGGGGAGCGAGGTATTTTTCCACGTTGGATCTAACCTCAGCGTACCACCAGGTAGAATTGGAAGAGAGTTCTCAAGAGTTCACTGCGTTCATTACACCTTTTGGTGCTTTCAAGTTCAAAAGAATGCCGTTTGGGCTGGTTTCCGCAGCTTCTGTGTTTCAACGCATCATGCACAGAATTTTAAAGGGAGTGTGTGGTGTAAAATGTTATCAAGATGATGTGTTGATTTATGCAGAGTCAGCAGAAGAGCATTGGAGACGGGTGAGATTGGTGTTGGGATGTTTAAGCCAAGCTGGTCTCACTCTTAAGAGGAAGAAATGTCATTTTGGTCTAACTGAGGTTGAATATCTGGGACATTTGATTACGGGTGATGGTGTAAAGCCTAAACCGGAGTTGGTAAAGACAATAAAACAGTTGACGACTCCTCAAAGCAAGGAGGAAGTGAGTTCATTTTTAGGAATGGTAGAATATTATGGGAGATACATTGTAAACTTATCAGAGAAAACAGTAAATTTGAGAGACTTGTTAAAGAGAAAAAAAGAGTTCCGGTGGAGCAACGAATGTGAAGATGAATTTTTTCTTATCAAGGAAGAATTGGATAATGCCCCTTGTTTACAGGCATTTAAGCCAGACAGACCGACTGTCATAGTCACAGATGCCAGTGCGAAAGGGCTAGGGGCTATTTTGATGCAGGAGAATAAAGGAAAGAAAGTCATGATTGCCTGTGCATCTAAGGCATTGAATGGTGCTGAAAAAAATTACTCTGTGGTAGAAAGAGAGTCCTTGGCTATTTTCTGGGCACTTAAGAAATTTAGACAGTTTGTGTGGGGCACAGAATTTTTGGTGTTATCAGACCACAAACCTTTGGTGGAAGTTTTTGGCAGTAAAGGGTTAAATTGCATTTCTGCAAGGATTAGGAGGTGGGTTATCGGTCTACAAGACTTCAAATTTAGGGTGGAATATTTACCAGGCTCATTGAATGTGAGTGCAGATTGTCTATCCAGATTAGTGAGGGAGGATGCCGTGGAGGGTGAGAAAGATGGTTTATTGGTGCAGGAGAGTGATGTCTGTGAAGTTTTCTGTAACGTGAGCGAGATTATGTATGGTGTAATAACTGAGCAGGAGTGGAAAGAAGCACTGGAGAAGGATGTTGAACTGAGTGAGATCTGTGCGGCGTTAGAAGATGGGGAATTTAGTTCCCTTGGTAAAGTGTGGGGTTTGATAAAAGATGAATTGGCGGTGGAAAGTGGTATGTTATTGAGGGGTACTAGGCTGATCCCGCCAAGTGTTTTGAGGAAGAGGGTTATGGATCAAGCTCATGAAGGCCATTTAGGTATTGTCAAAACTAAGGGGAATTTAAGAGCAAACTTTTGGTGGCCTGGTATGGATCTGGAAGCAGAGCGTGTGGTCAGAGATTGCATACAATGTTCACGGAGTGACAAGATTTTGAAAACTCGAAATACACCAATGCATTGTAGGAATTTACCAAGTAAACCCTGGGATGAAGTTGCAATAGATATTGTTGGTCCCTTATCAGGTGAACATGCTACTCCTTACTTGATTGTATTGATTGACTTATATTCCAGGTGGGTGGAGGTTAAAAATGTACGAGATGTCTCTTCTTGTAGTATGATAAGTTTTCTGGAAGAGATTTTCAGGAGAGAGGGTTTCCCTAAGTCATTGTTATCTGATAATGGTCCGCAATTTTGTTCAATGATGTTTGGAGAATTTATGAAGGAATGTGGCATTATACACAAAAGGTCAGCTATATATCATCCAGAAACGAATGGTGCAGTAGAACGTTTCAACAAATATATCAAAGAGAGCATTCAGCTGGCAAAAGTGAACACTTTGAATTGGCGAACAGAACTTATGGAAAGGATTACCGCTTATCGGTTTTCACTACATTCTACAACGGGAAAATCTCCATTTGAATTGTTTAAGAGAAGATTACCCATCACCAAATTATCTCCAGCTTGGATGGGATGGAGAAAAAATGAGTTTGATTTGACAGATACAACATGGCGTAATAGAGAACTAAGATTCATGGAGAAAAGAAAGCAAGAGTTCGATACTAGGAAAAAGGTGTTCAAAGTACATATAGCTGTGGGTGAGATGGTAAAGATAAAGGCTCCCTTAGGGTGTATGGACGGATCAAAATTTACGAGACCCTTGACAGTGGTCAAGGTATTCAAGAATGCCATAAAAACCTCTGATGGCAGGATTTGGAATCTGAACCGAGTTGTGCGGATGAAGGAGGTGACAGAACCATGTACCGATACCGAAAGAGAAATAATGAACCAAAGGAGAGTATTGTCAAGATCTCCTAATCACATTCAAAGTGGAAATGATAGAGGTGAAGGAACAAGGAGAAGTGGTAGAAGGAAAGTCAGTCCAAAACGTTTTAAAGACTATGTACTTGGATAAAGGTTGTATGAGTTGTAGTTTGGCGGTTAGTTTCTCACTGTGTTATGGGAAATCTAGTTCATTCCGTATAGAACAAATTTTTGTTTAAGGTCAAAAATATTACTCTGTTTCTGTTTGTAAAATATAAAAAAGGAGATGTGTGATGTTGCGTGTCAAAGAGAACAGCGCGCGCTATCTCCGTGTTAATCAGGGAGAGCGCGAGGTTATCGAGACGTGCGAGAGAAGCGAGTGAAACGGGCGTTGGAACGGTTGGAGAGACCGATGGCTGGGGCGACAGAGAATAAAGACATAAATGGAAACTCGACGTTTCTTTGTTCTTAATTATTAAGAAGCGAACTTCACAGGCGTATCTTCAGGGGGTTGACCAGGATTTTTGCAAGACCACACTGACCAATACACACTCTCTCACTCTCTTGTCTCTGTTTGAAGGCCTTAAAAATGTTGAATAATTAACAATTTGCCCTCCTCTCTATTCCCACTGCTACTTAAGCTCACTTCATGTCCTCCTACTCAGATAATGTGTTTTAACAAGATAACCTAGCATGACTGTTGGGAAATCTGAAGCTCACTCCCACTTAAAATTATTGACCAAGCTATGCCCCTGCTTAAGTTAGGAATGACAGAAAGTTAATAAGGTTTGAATAGCAGGGGTTAGACGGATGAAAGACTGACTTGCAGCTAACACAGAAATAAAGCAACACCATGCAGCAACATGGTTAAGGAAAACAAAAAAAATCGTAACCTAAGAATATTAAGTGAATAGTTTATGAGTATCTAATTGAATGCAAATTTAAAAAAACTGAATGTATCAATGATAAAGTTTTGTCAAAGAATTGGTTAACTGTAGATGATTGAAAATGCTACTAAACATTTTTATTTTCAAGGGGATGCAGATGAAAGCTTATTCTAGAAGGCAGCATTTCTAAATAGCTGACTGGTGCGAGTTAAAGTCTCGGGCCCAGATATACATCAGGGTTGTGTCACTTTTGTGGCTCAGCCCGATGCAAAAACAGCGCAAAGTCGATTTGACTGGCTTTGCATGGTTTACTAATTACAAAGTGACACATGGGAGTGCACAGCGCTGCCTTGAGATACCTTGCTTTGGGTATGTTACATGGGGGTTCCCATGTATCCATCCATATATTCTGATGTACTCCCACTTTTACAAACACTTGTAAACATGAGTTTACACCAAAATGACGCTCCTACCCGACAGTGGCGTAGTTATTTCTCTTTGTTACTTCCTCTTTCCATGTGTGCTGCATTATGCAGCACACATTGAATGAGGACTGTGCCTCTATGGATTATTTTTGTGCAGGAAGGTGTCCCTACGGATTGTTGTTATGCAGAAAGTTGACCCTTCTGCACAAAATCAATCCTACACGGAATTTAGGCACCCTTGCACCATGGTAATGTAATCCTGGCAATTGTACTTTGAAGCAAACGCAAACGGAGTGCTGGCACGCGCTGTAAATGTCACACAGAGCTTTCACGCCATATGGACTGTCCGCATAGGCTTACCATTACTAACTCACACCCAAAGTTTATTTTTAATAAAAACAGATGCTAGCCATAAAGGGTTACAGCATCAGTTTCATTATTGGGATTTTATTCGTCAAAGCCGTCCATAAATAGACATGTAGAAATGGTGCGTTAAAAAGGTACACCAGAGAAGTCGGGTCTTCCGTTTGCCTGTAACTGTGAGAGTGACACCGCAATCCATTTGATGATACTGCAGATGTGACATCACATGAAGAAAATAAATGACGGCGGGTTCGTTATTTAGTGATTTTTTTTTGCAGTTTTATTTTTTTATAGAGCTTACTCGACCAGAAAGCAATGGAGCGCTTTGCACGAGCTACACTGAACAAGGAAGGCCACATTCATTTTTTAGCCACCTGGACATTAAGCTGTTCATCATAATAACAGAATGTTCCGCCAGAATGATAATCCTGCCTTTAAATTACAACTGTTATACCCTGCATTTAGGTTCATTTTAATTACGACCACTTTCACAGTTTGTGAATCGTTGTAAACAGCTGATGTAAATATAATAGACTTACTGTTCGGAAGCCAGGGGTCGTAAGAAGGTCAGGCGTTGCAAGCAAAGAGCACAGTTGTTCCAACAAGTAAAACCCCTGGCGACCGCTCATGTCCATGTTGCAAAATACTTTGTAGAGTGCAAGCGGAAGCGTAATACTATGGTCAAAGACATAAAATTGTTTTATATTTCGAAAAGGGAACCGACAAAGTTAAAAGCCCTGCATACAGCTTAATTAGAAGTGATTTGATTGGTCGGCTTCTGTCTAATTTGGCAAATCAAACTGATTACAACTTGCTTTCCTATGATTACATGCGCCACTGCTTCCTGTCAAAAATAATGGATTTTTCCCCTAGTAGTTGATCAGGGTGGTATAATTAAAAATCTGCATAAAAAGTACAGTAATGTGACTTCCACAACGCAACATTTATCATTAAAGAAGGCAGAGTCTAAAATGCGGTACTGCAGAGTATGGTGTTTTTGTGAGAACTAAATATCCGAACCATTTCCCGGCACTTGCTTCCGCCGACTGCAGGGACCATGAACCCAGACCTTTGAATAATATGTTCGAGGGGGACTTTGAGACCCTCTGAAAAAAACCTTAAGAAAAACTAGACAGGTCGGCATAGCGCTTAATTTGTGCCGGTGGTTATAGGTGGAGGCCACTGTAACTATTTTCTTTTATATTTTGTTTACTGGGATACGCTTTCCATCATTAGATTACGCCCCAGAGCAATAGAGAGAAAATCAGAAATTTAGGGATGAGAAGAACGAGAAGAACAGGAAAACAGGGAAAAGGGGAGAAAGCAGGATAAAAAAAACTACAAGATTGAGATAAATTTACAGGAAGTGAGGGGTAGTGGAAGAAAAAGGCACGAGATGGAAGCAAGACTAAGCAGCCTTGGTGTTCAGTAACCCCAGAACCCTGAAATTCCTCAACACTGTAGGAAGACTCCTAAAAATGCTTGGGGCTGCTGCATTTTTTAGGGCGTCATCTCTGTTACACAGATCGAATTTTTCTTGACAAGTGTCTTCCTTTCAAATGCTGTTCATTTCTGATTAATTTCAGCATGACAACACTGCAAATCATGGAACTAATAAAAAAGGCCTTCCACTGTGAATCCCTTGCAAACATTCACTGCACGGGTCTCTTGTCTCTCCATAGCAAAATGTGCAAAGAAAGTCCACAGCAGACTTTGGTGCCTGGACAGTCTGTCATTTCACTACAGTCAGTTCTTAGTGGCTGTACCCCTGACCACCTTTAGTGCCACTTTAAGAAGGGAGATCCCAGAAAATAAATAAATCAAAAACTTACAAGGGACATTTTGTAGGCCTTGGCTCTAGTGCTGGACTGCCAGCTTTGATATTACTATCAGAGTGAGGCATCAAGCCCCTAAATAAAATGGAGTTTTAAATAAATTAGGCATTAAAACAGAACTCTATTTCGCAGCCACTGGAGGTCAGGCATGTAAACAGAAACTGCAGGTCAAGAGCCCGTATGGTCAAAACCCTTAAACATGGCTGTTAGAAATGGGGTCTTTGGTTGACAGTCTGGTTACCCCCTGTTCAAGCAAGGACCCTCACTCTAGTTAGGATAAAAGAGAATCACCCTCAGCTAACCCCTGCTTACCCCCTTGGTAGCTTGGCAGAGCAGTAGGCTTAACCTCAGAGTGCTAGGTGTAAAGTATTTGTACCAACACACACAGTAACTTAATGAAAACACTACAAAATGACACAACACCAGTTTAGAAAAATAGGAAATATTTATCTAGACAAAACAAGACCAAAACGACAAAAATCCAACATACACAAGTCAAGTTATGATTTTTTAAAGGTTTAAAATAAAAAGAGTCTTTAGGTAGTTGTAACACCACACTAGCGCTGCTAGCGTGAAAATGTACCTGGTTTGCGTCAAAAATAACCCCGCACGGGCGGTGGGCGTCGAAAGTAACCCTGCACGGCTGTGTGCGTCGAAAACAACTCGGCACGGCGGTGCGCGTTGAAAAAGCCAGCCACACGACGATCCGAAAGTCCCGCGGCGCAGGGTGCGATCTCTCAGCCTCCGTCAGCGATGCTGCGCGTCGTTTCTCCTGCTCCGGGCGTCGGTTTTTCGGTCGCGTTTCCTGCGGCGTCGTTTCTCAGCTGCGGAACCGGCGTCGCGTCGTTTTCTCAGCCGCGATCGGATTCGCGTCGATCTTTTCTCCGCACGGCGCTCGGTGCGTGTATCTTTGTCCTTAGGCTGCCAGCCTCTCCTTTCAGGGTCCCAGGAACTGGAAGGGCACCACAGAGCAGAGTAGGGGTCTCTCCAGAGACTCCAGGTGCTGGCAGGAAGAAGTCTTTGCTATCCCTGAGACTTCAACAACAGGAGGCAAGCTCTACATCAAGCCCTTGGAGATTTCTTCTTCAAGATGGAAGGCACACAAAGTCCAGTCTTTGCCCTCTTACTCTGGCAGAAGCAGCACTGCAGGAAAGCTCCACAAAGCACAGTCACAGGCAGGGCAGCACTTGTTCCTCAGCGATCAGCTCTTCTCCAGGCAGAGGTTCCTCTTGATTCCAGAAGTGTTTCTGAAGTTTGTAAGTTTGGGTGCCCTTCTTATACCCATTTTAGTCTTTGAAGTCACCTTCCTTCAAAGGGGACTCACACCTTCTTGTGAAATCCTGCCTTGCCCAGGCAAGGCCTCAGACACACACCAGGGGGCTGGAGACAGCATTGTCAGAGGCAGGCACAGTCCTTTCAGATGAGAGTGACCACTCCACCCCTCCCTCCTAGCAGAGATGGCTAATCAGGAAATGCAGATCACACCCCAGCTCCCTTTGTGTCACTGTCTGGTGTGAGGTGAAAAACAACCCAACTGTCAAACTGACCCAGACAGGGAATCCACAAACCAGGCAGAGTCACAGAATGGTTTAAGCAAGAAAATGCTCACTTTCTAAAAGTGGCATTTCCAAACGCACAATCTCAAAATCAACTTTACTAAAAGATGTATTTTTAAATTGTGAGTTCAGGGGTCCCAAACTCCACATGTCCATCTACTCTCTAGGGGAATCTACACTTTAATCATATTTAAAGGTAGCCCCCATATTATCCTATGAGAGAGAGACAGACCTTGCAACAGTGAAAACGAAATTGGCAGTATTTCACTGTCAGGACATATAAACCACATTACTATATGTCCTACCTTATCCATACACTGCACCCTGCCCTTGGGGCTACCTAGGCCTACCTTAGGGGTGCCTTACATGTAAGAAAAGGGAAGGTTTAGGCCTGGCAAGTGGGTACACTTGTCAAGTCGAATTTACAGTGTAAGAATACACATACAGACACTGCAGTGGCAGGTCTGAGACATGATTACAGAGCTACTTATGTGGGTGGCACAACCAGTGCTGCAGGCCCACTAGTAGCATTTGAGTTACAGGCCCTGGCACCTCTAGTGCACCTTACTAGGGACTTACCAGTAAATCAAATATGCCAATCATGGATAAACCACTTACATACAATTTAAACAGGAGAGCATATGCACTTTAGCACTGGTTAGCAGTGGTAAAGTGCTCAGAGTTGAAAAGCCAACAGCAACATGTCAGAAAAAAATAGGAGGCAGGAGGCGAAAAAGACTGGGGATGACCCTGCATAAGCAAAAGTCCAACACGACCCCCTACCAGCCTAAAGCCAGGGGAGAACAATCAATACCTTGATGTACTTCCCTGATTGGGGCGATAGAACAGGGACCCAGGCCCACAACAGCAGGGGCATGTTCCAGTTCTACGCCTTCCTGACTCCAGTTGGATCCCTCTGTCCATACTCTCAGGGCCCACTAAGCTAACCCATGGGGAACCCTTCTCCACATCTACAGACACCATCTGTGCAACACCTAACTTTACTTTGCTCACAGATGTATTGCAATGGGCAGATAGTACCACCAGGGCCAACACAGTGGTGTTGCCCACTCCACCCCCGGGGTGTGACTCTCGTCCTCCCCCCCCCAGGGGCAACTCTGTCCACCAGGACAGCAAGCCACAGTGGCCCCAGACAACTGTCAGGGATGAGAGCCCGACCTCAGGCCTCTCTAACCACTGTGACTGTGGAGAGTGGGGGGTGGTAGCCCCAGGTGCCTGGCACCCTTTGACCACTCTCTCTTCCACCAGGTCAGGGATGACAACCTGACCCTGGTCCTCCCCTCTGGGGCTCTGTAACCTCCCTGCAGAAGCGGCACCCCCAGAGTCAAAAACTGTCAGGGTGCTTGTAGAAGCAGTCCTGCACAATTCTTCCACCAGTGCAGGGATGTTAACCTGCAACTGATCCTCCAACCTGGGGTCTGTACCTTCAGGTTGGACCAGGGCCAGGGGTGAGGCTTCCCTCCCCCTGCCCTCTCCTCTGGGGTCCTGAACCACCCAACTAGGAGTGGCCCCCCCAGAAGACAACATGGTAGGGGCACTGTTAGCAGTAGCCCCTTCCTCCAGGTCAGGGGGGACACCCTTAACCTGGCCTCCCAATCCAGGGTCTGTACCCACAGACTGGATCACTGCCTGGCAAACCAGGACTTCCTGGGGGGCATACCTACCCCCTACCAGGTCAGAGTTTACCCTCTGAACCTGGTCATCCAACCCAGGGTCACCACCCTGCGGTTGAACCACTGCCTGGCACACCAGGACTTCCTTGGGAGCACACTTACCCCCCATCAGGTCAGAGTTTACCCCCTGAACCTGATCATTCAACCCAGAGTCACCACCCTGCGGTTGAACCATTGCCTGGCACACCAGGACTTCCAGGGGGGCACACTTACCCCCCTCAAGGGACACACTGTCCCGAAGGGCCACACAAGAGTCTGGCTGGCGCAGGTCTCCTGACCTCTGCCCATCTGACAGAGTCTGGATTCCCCCCAACCCAGAAATTGTCTTACCAAGGTCATTCATGGGGGGCTCTGCTCTCAGAGCTGACCCCTGACCCTCCAGGTTCTCCACTGGGGTCCGCAACCCCCTCTCAACCCTCTGTCTGGACTTCTGCACCCCCTCACTAGGAGTGGTACTGCCAGACACCAGAACTGGTGGGACGCTGGCTACAGCCGCCCCCCCAAGTTCTCCTGACACTGTGGGGTCTCCCTCAACAGATGGCCCTATGGTACAGGCTAGGCTCCCCTCCTGGTGTTCCCGCAGGGAACCCTCCAGGACCTGGGACCGGATCTCGGGCACCTTGGGCCTCAACCCATCCCCATTCCCTCTCCTCTGAGACTGGACATGGGGTCCCTCACCCATCCCACTACACTGGGACCTACCTGGGACACTACAATCCTTCCCTACTTCACCTGGTTGGGAACTACCTAGACCACTCCTCTCAGGAGCACCCCCAAATGCCTCTTCAGACTCTCTGGTACTCACCCAGAAGTCTGCCTCCATTGTAAGCTCCCTGGGGTCAGAGAACTCACACTCCACCTGGTGTTGGCATAGCTCTGGAAAATAAGGACTAGACATATGCTCTCCAGCAATTACATCACTCAGCCCCTCACATGAATTAACCAAAGTACCCTTCACCCAACCATCCAGTGACTCTGCTTTGACAAAGCACCCCACATCACCCTCCTGAGACTGGTGAGACAGTACCTGACTGTCCCTGACACTCAACCCACACTCTTCTGGGATGTCTTCACACTCCATAACCAGGACTTCTACCTGGGGGGAATCCCTCTCCCTGTCACTCTCAACTAGAGTCAGTAGAGTGTCCCTCCCACCAGTAGGAATATGACTCCCCATGCCAGTTCCCCAATCCACCTCAGGGACCCTGTGCATCACTGGAGCTACCTCATACCCCTGAACCTCCTGGCGTGTGTTAACTCCCTCCTTCAAGTAGGGCACCACCTCTCTGGGCATGTGCACTTCTGCAGCATCACTGGATATACAATTGTTGCTGCCACCATTCCAGCTGGACTCAGCCCTCATGACTTCCAGCTCTTTCAATTTAAGCTCGTAAGCATAAATCATTTTTTTAATCTCTAAGTTCCTCCTCCTTTCTTCCAACTCCCAATCGAGCTTTTTCAGCTCCCATTGGTACTCCCTCTCTGCCTGTCTGTCCTGTAACTCTTCAGGAGTCAGACCCTTGGGTGACACCCTGCCATCCCTCCTGGGGACCCTCCCCCCAGGCGTAACAGGTTCCTCCACTACACCACTGTGTATCCTCTGCACTTCCCCACCCATATTCTCCTCCTCTGTGTGCCCTCCAGCCTTCTTGATTGTCACCCAAGCCCTCTGTGCCTGTTGCAGCTCCCCCTCCCTGGTGGAGCTCTCAGTGGGACAGTCAAGATCTTTAAGGAACTGTTTCAATTGAGCAACTGAGTACTCCTTCAGTTTCTCCATTTCAAACACAGCTCCAGCTGTTGCATCTCCAGATTGAGACATGATGGTCACAAGTGCAAAGTTCCAAAGGCAGAAAAAAATAATTTCCCAATGAAGTAAAAAGAATCAGTCAAGGGATCAGCAAAATCATGGAAGTAGAATAAAAAGAGTCCTTAAGAGAAAAATCAAAAGATCACCAAACAAGTAGTATGTGGTCACGTAGTGGTCTGAGATCAAAACAGTAGTGTACACTTAATTACTGTATGTCAAGTACAAATACAAGTCCAATCCCGTCCGCTGGTCACCAATGTTAGAAATGGGGTCTTTGGTTGACAGTCTGGTTACCCCCTGTTCAAGCAAGGACCCTCACTCTAGTTAGGATAAAAGAGAATCACCCTCAGCTAACCCCTGCTTACCCCCTTGGTAGCTTGGCAGAGCAGTAGGCTTAACCTCAGAGTGCTAGGTGTAAAGTATTTGTACCAACACACACAGTAACTTAATGAAAACACTACAAAATGACACAACACCAGTTTAGAAAAATAGGAAATATTTATCTAGACAAAACAAGACCAAAACGACAAAAATCCAACATACACAAGTCAAGTTATGATTTTTTAAAGGTTTAAAATAAAAAGAGTCTTTAGGTAGTTGTAACACCACACTAGCGCTGCTAGCGTGAAAATGTACCTGGTTTGCGTCAAAAATAACCCCGCACGGGCGGTGGGCGTCGAAAGTAACCCTGCACGGCTGTGTGCGTCGAAAACAACTCGGCACGGCGGTGCGCGTTGAAAAAGCCAGCCACACGACGATCCGAAAGTCCCGCGGCGCAGGGTGCGATCTCTCAGCCTCCGTCAGCGATGCTGCGCGTCGTTTCTCCTGCTCCGGGCGTCGGTTTTTCGGTCGCGTTTCCTGCGGCGTCGTTTCTCAGCTGCGGAACCGGCGTCGCGTCGTTTTCTCAGCCGCGATCGGATTCGCGTCGATCTTTTCTCCGCACGGCGCTCGGTGCGTGTATCTTTGTCCTTAGGCTGCCAGCCTCTCCTTTCAGGGTCCCAGGAACTGGAAGGGCACCACAGAGCAGAGTAGGGGTCTCTCCAGAGACTCCAGGTGCTGGCAGGAAGAAGTCTTTGCTATCCCTGAGACTTCAACAACAGGAGGCAAGCTCTACATCAAGCCCTTGGAGATTTCTTCTTCAAGATGGAAGGCACACAAAGTCCAGTCTTTGCCCTCTTACTCTGGCAGAAGCAGCACTGCAGGAAAGCTCCACAAAGCACAGTCACAGGCAGGGCAGCACTTGTTCCTCAGCGATCAGCTCTTCTCCAGGCAGAGGTTCCTCTTGATTCCAGAAGTGTTTCTGAAGTTTGTAAGTTTGGGTGCCCTTCTTATACCCATTTTAGTCTTTGAAGTCACCTTCCTTCAAAGGGGACTCACACCTTCTTGTGAAATCCTGCCTTGCCCAGGCAAGGCCTCAGACACACACCAGGGGGCTGGAGACAGCATTGTCAGAGGCAGGCACAGTCCTTTCAGATGAGAGTGACCACTCCACCCCTCCCTCCTAGCAGAGATGGCTAATCAGGAAATGCAGATCACACCCCAGCTCCCTTTGTGTCACTGTCTGGTGTGAGGTGAAAAACAACCCAACTGTCAAACTGACCCAGACAGGGAATCCACAAACCAGGCAGAGTCACAGAATGGTTTAAGCAAGAAAATGCTCACTTTCTAAAAGTGGCATTTCCAAACGCACAATCTCAAAATCAACTTTACTAAAAGATGTATTTTTAAATTGTGAGTTCAGGGGTCCCAAACTCCACATGTCCATCTACTCTCTAGGGGAATCTACACTTTAATCATATTTAAAGGTAGCCCCCATATTATCCTATGAGAGAGAGACAGACCTTGCAACAGTGAAAACGAAATTGGCAGTATTTCACTGTCAGGACATATAAACCACATTACTATATGTCCTACCTTATCCATACACTGCACCCTGCCCTTGGGGCTACCTAGGCCTACCTTAGGGGTGCCTTACATGTAAGAAAAGGGAAGGTTTAGGCCTGGCAAGTGGGTACACTTGTCAAGTCGAATTTACAGTGTAAGAATACACATACAGACACTGCAGTGGCAGGTCTGAGACATGATTACAGAGCTACTTATGTGGGTGGCACAACCAGTGCTGCAGGCCCACTAGTAGCATTTGAGTTACAGGCCCTGGCACCTCTAGTGCACCTTACTAGGGACTTACCAGTAAATCAAATATGCCAATCATGGATAAACCACTTACATACAATTTAAACAGGAGAGCATATGCACTTTAGCACTGGTTAGCAGTGGTAAAGTGCTCAGAGTTGAAAAGCCAACAGCAACATGTCAGAAAAAAATAGGAGGCAGGAGGCGAAAAAGACTGGGGATGACCCTGCATAAGCAAAAGTCCAACAATGGCTAACTGACAAACTGGCAACAGATCAAAAAGTCTGCTATCCAATATTTTAAATTTTACATGTTTCTTGCATAAGACTCTTTTGCGAAGTATGTGAGCGAACATTCTAAAGTTAGGGAGGCATCTGCTGTCCTCCAGAGCTGTGAAGGTGAAAGGTTGCGCAGGGAAGGGAAGTTCCTTGCAGAACGTGGTCTATCCTTCTGGACAAAGTCGTTGATGATGAACTGGGATGCTGGCCAGTACTTCTCCTGCAGAGTATGTCGTAACTCTAGATGTTCCTGCACCTGCAACCAGGGGATATTTTTCACCCGTAATCCTTTTTGTACTACAGACGAAATGTGTGATCTACACATTGGCCACAGCTGCGAGAAGGATTTCTACAGATGGTTAAGTTACTGGAAATTCAACTTCATATTCCACGCTACCAAAGCGTAATTGCCCTCTTTCTGGGAGGCTCTCATCTGAGGTCCCAAGAGACTGGCGAATGTGCTTTCTGAAATGGTGCTGGTAAGTTTAGCAGTTTTCTAATGTAACCTACAAGTAATTTATATGTTGTTTTGCTAGCATTACAAAGTGCACAGTGCGGCAGGAGGTATCTCAGATCTACTGACTGAAACTGGACAAAGATATTCATGACTAGACTTACAAAACTATGGATTGAACATACTGTGTAGTGCATCTGAATACAGACCAATTATGACTTCACATAGTGTCTAATTTTATTGTGATGTAAAATATTTTTGGGAATAGATGCTGGTGGGGTGCAGTGGGTGTTCTCGTTTGAGGCAATCCACATAACGCATGTCAGTTAAGAAATACCTGATGCTGGTGGACCAGTTGTGGGCAACATGGTTGTTGTCTTCCTCTATTGACTTTGCATTTGAATGAGCATCTATCCATATTGTCATCCCAGTTTGACTAGTCGTGTCCCTGATATTCAGATTATGGTCCTGGAAGCCAATGAATATGAGGACCTAGTATCCGAGTGTTGTTTTTGATTGGAACTCTACAGTCCTTCGATGGTGCAACCATGATTTAGAAGGTTCTTAACCCTTTGTACCGTAGCCCCAGGTTTCCTTGTCCCTGGTCACAGTGGCCTTTTTCCCAATTTCCTCATTTTTCGAAACATCATTGAAATATTGAGGTCACAAATCATGGTGACTCCCTACTGACATTCTCAGCTAAGTCTGTATCTGATGTTTAGAGTGACAGAAAGCTGGGCAACAGCAGGATTTCTTGAGTCAATATAAAGCTGGGTATAACAGTGTGTAGCAATGTCAGCCATGTCTCAAGCTGAATAAATGCTTTGTCTATCCATACTTGTTTTGGATTTTTTTTAATGTTATTTATATATAATCATTTTAGATATTCGGGCCACGTGGTAAATAGTAGACAATCCATAAGTTGCATTTCAACACACGTTTCAAGAAGGCACCTCCTTAGGGCACACAAAGCCCTTCATAATTGGTACACCATCACAATAGTCTACTTAAACTCAACATGACCCCACGGCTTCTATATCAAAGGCATAGTTGAAACTTCCCTCACCTGCCCCTGTCATTTATCACCTAAAGCATGCCCTTCCAATTGCCTAAGCCATATCAAATTTTCCATTGGTTCGAACGCTATGCATCCTAATTTCCTCAGCAATAACCTATTCACTGAGATATTTGTGGCATAAGTCCTAAGCCAGACCCTTTTACTTGAACCAGCATATTGCCACTCATCTGTTCACTAGTGTGACTATACGGCCCACATTCCCACATTAGGGATCTCGGGCGCAGGTCTAAGAAACAGTGTTTTAAAGTCAACTCTGTTAGATTTCCAACAGCCCTTTTCAACTGTGCTACCGCTTTTATTCAATACATCATCATCGCTCTGCACAACCAAATCATAAGTAAATATCCAGCATTATTACATTTATGGAGGGTAGCACACAGAATAAAAAAGGTATAGTCTGTGTGTTACTGTAGGAATGAAGTAAACCCTCTGTAAGAATTCAAACTGAGCAAGGAAAAATATTGTATCTCTTTGTCGTAAGGAGCATTCAATGGTAGGGAATAAGATTCTCAAAAAGTACTCACTTGTAAACGGGTGACAAAGGAGTCTGGGTAGGCAATAGCCATGCCATATATTGAACTTAGAGATTTGGAGCAGAGATAGTTGGTATGTTGAGGCGAGAAACAATTTGATGGTAACCAGCTGACATGGGAAGTGTTGTGTGGGACTAAGAGAAGTCTAGACAAAGTTGGTGAATAGAGATGGCCTGTTAAAAGTTATATGGTATCTTTGGTGCAGTGCTGAAGTCTGTACCAATCATGGAACTTTGTTGGGTGGTTTACAGCATGGCAAGCTGCAGTTTGATATGCTCCTGTGCTGTAGGGAATACTTTTGTACGGCATATAGTGTGTTTATGCCTTCTTTATATTGTATCATATGGATTCACCTTTGGCATTCAGAATTAAATCAGTGGTTTGGAGTCCCATGATGTGGTGTAGAGTGCATGATACAGTGATGAGTGATGTGAAGCAGTGGGTAGGTTCAATGTTATGTATATTGGTGTGGCATGTTGTCATGCAGAACTATAGAATGACAAGGTATGTTCTTGTATGCAAATGGCTCAAGCGGTAACATGGTGAGTGAAGTAGTAGCTTTGTGTGCTGAAGTAGGTAGGAAAACTTGATATGGCTTGAGCAGCTGGAAAGGCATGGTACTTGATGGGGAGGGCTAGGAAAGCACGAACTATACCTTTGTGGCACAAGCCATGTTATCATGTCGAGTTTGAGTATACTATTGTGCTGCTGTACCACTTATGAAGTGCTTTGTGTGCCCCAAGGGGGGTGCTTTCTTAATAAGTGTGTTGAAATGCAACTTATGGATCTGGTGTGGTATGGAAAACAGTGGTTAGGAATGCTCTGGTGTGGTGTTTCGATGGGTTATGAACACACTGTGGTACTTTTTTAGTTGAGATTGTTGAAGGACTAGTTGTTGGCATACTTTGGTATTCAAAGGTTAGCCACGTTGTGGTATGACATCTTGGGCAGTGCTATGGTCTCCTTTGATGATAAAGTGATTTGTTATATGTTGTAGAAGGGTATGTGAAATAAGGTGCTATTCATAGTTGTGTGGTCTGCTCTTCTTTGATGTGGGAACGTGTAGTGTAATATTTGTGATATTATTTGGTGTTCTACTGGGTGGTGTTCAGTGGCCCTCTGAGGTACGGTAATGGAAATGTTACCATGTGGGTATGGATGGTATGATGGTCTTAATGTCTGCTGCACTGTTTTGAGTTGGGAGGCGTGGTGGCATTTTTGGACAAGTATTGATATAGTGAGCCATTCTATGTTGTTCACGCCATGTGTGGTGCACTGTTGTCAAGTTTGGGCCTCTCTGTAGTTACCATGACATACCAGAGAACAGCATAATAAGGCATAAAAAGATGCAGTATGTATGGAGAAAGCTTAAGCTAATTAATTACGCTGGCACTTACTGCCTTTTATATGTTGATGTTTAATTTAAATGTTGACATTTCCTCATTCATTTTTACAATAAACATCGTGTTGGATTTTTACCAGTTTCCAATAAGTACTGCTACACATTTTACTGTTGCACAAGAATCGGAGGTTTCCAAGCCTTTCGACATAAATATAGAAAGAGTTCACATAACATCTGTGCATCTCATCTGTTTAATAGAACCTTAGAGAGTACCTTTTAAATTCACTCTTTTATCGTCGGTGAAAAGAGCAAACCATATGGAAAAGTAAAATACATCCGGGTGATATGTTCTCCTTCTTATAGGGTCACACAGCTGTACACATATGACCACCTTGCCAGCATCCTGTCACACAGCTCCTCAACATGCTGCACACTATCTTGGGGGTGGTCCCTGTTTTCTAACAGGAGACACTGGCAGAACTTTCACTCTAAGGCGCTGAACAAAACTCTGGAAGTAATTTAAAAGAAAGGTGCCTCCCAAGAGGCGGAACTTAAGTTTATCACTTCAGTTAGTTTCTGGTTTCACGAGGCAACGCCTGCACACGAGCCTTAGCTCAAAATGGTCAAATAACAAGACCCCAAAACGCAGGATAAAAATCAACTGCATTCCATGAGTCAATTTCCTGATGTGATTGAGAAGCAATACGTTCCAAATTTAAACCTGGTAGGAAAAAAATCTATTCGAAATCTTTGCAGAGGGTCAGTTTAGTTTTTTATAGAGGTTTTCGACCTTAAGTCTCTTGAGATAAATAATTTCTTGAGGCTGGTGGCTCAAGAAAAGAAACATGTTGTGTTGTAACGATGACATGTCAATCAGGGACGTGTGATGCAATACTGAAACGGTAGGCTACCATTTATTGGACTTAACTTGAAATACATTTATCGGGCAGTAACAGAAGACCGGACATTTCCCTGCCAAGGCCAGTGTTTCATAAAGAGTGCGTGACCATACAGATATGATGGAATAGGTAATGCTTTCATGATCAGTTTTTCACATTTGCCAGAGCCTAGACCAGAAGGATGTCAAGGCCCAAAGGCGCTGTATTTTCAAGTCCCTTTCCTCCATTCACCGAATGTGTTCTGGTGCCTCACTAATGCAAGGCAGTGAAAAGCTGTGCATTCCATATCTTTCTGGAACTGAGGCAGGCATAGCAAACTTGACACATGAATGCCAGAGGTATTTAGGCACACGACTGGCACATTTCTTACAACACAAAGTTATAGAAACGTATGCACGCTATGCTCAGGCTGGATAGAGATACGTATTTTTAAAATCACGATCTCTGCTACAGAAGTATGGAGGGGGCCCTGATTTATCGCCCATCTGGTCCTAGGAAAGATTTCGGTCAGGCATTGATTACATTGCTTATCTCTGCTTCCGACAAGTGTCTATTATTGGTTGACTTCAATTATCATGGTTAGAACACCGATCACTTAGCCGTGACTCGACTATTCGCAGATCTGGAGACACTAGGGCTTAAGCAAATAGTGTCTGGTTCTATGCGAAGGGCAGGGCACATGTTAGATCTCACTTTTACCAATACTGTGGAAGTAACATGAACCTCCGCTTCCTATCACTTGTTCGGATCATTAACTAATTAAGCTTTCCATCCCATGTAAGAATGCCCTAGCAAAACTAGGAAAGAGGTCAGGAAAACAGCCACTCCCACCACCTTCTCAGGGGCCTTTAAAGCTCCTTCATTAGCATCCTCCACGGATGTTGGCACTGCTCTGTCTGCCTACCATGGCTCCTTAACACTTGACCTACTCGCTCCTTGTGAAATACCTGTCTCTGCCTTTTCTAGAAATCAAACTCCATGGTAAACAGACACCCTGCGTCGGTAAAAATCAACCTGCAAACGTCTTGAACACAGATGGCGCCTATAAAGTTCTCTGTGGATAAAGCAGAATATCGGACTAGGTTAGGTAACTATCATAATGTGATCACAGTGGCACGGAAAGTGCATATAATGCTACAATTCCCAGTGCGGGCAATTCCACAAAATAATTATACAAAGCTCTAAACAGCTTTATGAATTCACAAGCATACCCTTCCACTATTGTGGCCTCCCAAGATCTCTGTCACAAGTTAGATGACTTCTTTAAAGCTAAGAATAATACAATCTACAAGAACTTTACAGCCAGACCTGAATGACCTGAAATGGAACCTGACTTACACATCCTCATCAAATGCCATACCTGGCCCGAGTGATTTTGAATTCTGCTCTGTGGACCACATGCAGGGAACGTTTGTCCCCGCCAAATCAGGCTCTCCTCAAGACCCTTGCCCTCTTAGGATAATGGCCAGCTTAGCCAACTATCTGGCACCAGCATTAAATGAAATGTTCAATCTTGCACTAGCCACTGCTAAAGTGCCTAATGAATGGAAGTGCGTACAAGTATCTTAGTTTCTCAAAAAACGCCCAGCAAAACCCAATGTCCTCTCTAACTATAAACCGATCTTTTTGTTACCTCTACTTGCAAAAGCTCTAGAAAGTTATATTAGTAAACAGCTCATATCCTTTCTTGGACAGCATAAGATTGTAGACCCCTCTCAATCGGGCTTCAGAGAGCTACATAGTACTGAGACTGTACTGTTGGCAGTAACTCAAAACATCAGGCTCTCTTTAGATGCAGGAAGCCGGTCATGCTAGTGCTACTGGATCTACATGCGGCCTTTGACATGGTTCCCATTCCATTCTAATCCGCAGACTACATGAGGCAGGTCTCCATGGTAGAGCGTTACATTGGCTCAGGCCCTTCCTGGTCAACCGCTCAAAATTGTCTGTTTTGGCCCTTTTAAGTCAAGAATGATCTAAACCAACAAGAGGGTTCCCCAGTGATCGCGTCTGACCCAAACACTGTTTAATATCATTACAGCACCACTAGCTATAATTGTGAGATTGTGTGGTGTGGAGGTTGTGTCATATGCAGATGATACTCAACTTCTCATCTCCTTTGGCCCAGATCCATATAAAGTGATGGATACATTTGTGGGCTGCATGATGGAAATCGCTGTCTGGATGAATAAAAACTGTCTCTAAATAAACAGCGAGAAGACAGAGATCATGCAATTCAGCAAAGTCAATGAGATATGATCGGTGGACTGGTGGCCTTTGGAATTTGGTCCAGCCTCAGCACTTCAGCAGGTGGTGAAATATCTTGGAGTGAAAATAGATAAATCACTGTCCATGAAAGATAAAGGTAATGCCACATGCAGCACCTGTTTTGGTACAATGAGGCTTTTAATTAAAGGTTTTCCTTTGGCTCCCGGACACTTCCAGAAAAAGACTCATTCAGGCTCTTATAACAAGTCATCTGGACTATGGGAATGCTTTAGTGGTAGCAGTAAATGACACCCTGCTGACCAAGTTGCAGGTAGTGCAGAACACAGCCGCACTGCACTGGCTGCCTATTGGAAAGCGGGCTGCTTTGAAACTCTGCTGACGCATAAGGCACTTTACAAGGCCCGTACCACCTATGTCCACTCATAATTTAATGAGTATCAGCCCTGCAGACAGCTATGGTCCTCAAACAAAGGGCTCTTGCACACCCCAAGCATTAGCACCTAAAGATTTGGGGGAGATCCTTTTAATATACTGGCTCATACCATTGGAATAAACTCCCTCTTTATCTATGTACCTACACATATTTTATAGACTCCAAAAACAGGTTAAAATCTTGGCTGTTTTAGAATGCCCCGGCTTGCGTGATCAGCACATATACTCACCCAGAAGTAGGTCATGTGCTATATTAAGAGACGGACATAGAAATATAACTATATCCTCTAACCCACTTCTACTAACTATCACTGGAGTTGAACTTCAATGCCATCTCTACATGCTGAAATTTAGCCTCAACCTCTCTGTGTCCCCAATGTCATGTTCACCTCAACCACTTTTATTCAAATGTGTGCAATGACCTCTGAAGTGGCGGAAGGGTGATATTTGGATGCAACATAAAAGAACGAAATAAATTAACACTGGGCTGAGTTGATTGGATGTGAGGAGGAGGAGTAGGGTGAGGAGGACGCAGTCCCTATCCAACTCAAAGCTTTGGACCACTGCAGCCACTGACCACTGTGCTGAATGCAAGGGGTGTTGAAGATTAACACAAAATGTACTTGTTAAAAAAAAATAAGATCAGGAGGATGGGGGGTGGAGAAAGGGGAAAATGGGGGGGAAATGGCAATAGGGTCCAAGGATCAGCTAGAGATTAGAATTGATGACATTTTAATACCTAATGTGAACAACATTAATTGGTTAGGACACTAATGTTTGACCAGTCTCTGGGGGGGCTGCAACTATGACCAACCTATTGTGAATAGTAAACACTGATATGAAGCAAGACATAAAAAATAAGAACTATTATTATTATTGATACTGTAGCTTCCTCTTCCATTGAGCATAGCATCTCCTTCTCCCACACCCCTGCCCAGGTCTACTGATTATAATAAAAGGAACATACATAGTCTGAAATGTCTTTGGAGCGGGTGTGCAGCAGTATTACCCCTTGTGTTTTTGCTGTTTTCAAGAGGATGCAGAATAGTCATGTTATAACTTCTGCCAAGCACCACTTTCGTCAGGTTGTATCAAACTGAAAGAAGTACTCAGAGCTTTCTAAACAACCATTTCTTTAAATTCTATACCTTTAAAAGAGTGTTGACATGGCTAAGGCAGCTTATTGAAGTAAACATCAGAGCAATGTAGTCTCGGAAACTGAAGGACACGTAAATTTACACTTATTAGAAGAAAGGAGGGTATATAACTTGATTTGAATTCGTTATTATGATATAGTATCAATAAAAATGAGCTTTTATATTAATGTAAAACTGCACAGTATTAATAGATCTAAGCGATTTTTAAAAGCTCGCTGTGTGCCACTTATCAACAGCATGAATCTAGTCTTGTGATCTAGGAATATTTGAGGTGAAAGCAGCATACCACTTAAAAAGGTCAAGATCATGACTGCAGGCGCCATTAGCGAGAAATAAAGTAATACAAGCGGTTGAATCAAATTGGGTGTCTGCTTGGATCAGCACCAATCCGTGCTTAACAAAACACAGGAACCCTGAAATGTCTCACACTGAATTCCTTTGGAAGCAGTGGGACCTTGAGCAGAAGAAATCACAAAAAGTACCGCGCAGTTAGGTTGTGCTGCCTGTCCAGTGAATGACTGGTACGCGGCCATTTTTAAACGGCATTTGTGATTTGACGGATGAGGTGTGACAGCGCGTGCTGCTGCCCACAGCGAACTATCACTAGGAATCGACTTGAAGGCAATCTCTTTACAGCGGGGTCAAGAAGGAGAACCTCTGACATGTTTTAAATTAGGATGCGTAGGTGGGAGGTTGGGGGCGACAACACCACAGCAGTCACGTGTGCCTAGATGTCGTGTACATAACGTGCCTGGATGACGGTTAATTGCAGGTGTCAGTGAGTGACATGGCTTTCCAGAACTGCCGAGCACAAAGCACAGTGTGATCAATGGACCAATTACCTCGACCTGGGCTCTTTATGGAAAATGAGAAACAGGAGCTCACGTATTAAGCCTGAATCCATATCCAAAGTGCTTCTTTCAGGCTAACAATACGACTGGTGTCTTACTCAGTGCTTTAAAAGGGAAGGTACTGTCTGGTACTGAGTATCGGTATTTCTTTAATTTTAAAGGGAGAGTACCTGCACTTATCAGCACTGCTGCAACACACGTAATAGGAGAGTACCGGCACTTATCAGGAGCAGACAGGTACACTAAATAGTGAGTACTTGCGCTTCTATATTTCCATTTAAAGCACTTGTCTTACTTGTCCAGATAATGCTGACAATTCAGTCACTGACAATAGTACATTCTTTGTGCCTGATCCTCAAAGCTCAACTACCTTTTACTCGACACTCAAACCCTTTTGCGCAACTAATTTCAATTTAGGTAACTCAACCTTTTTAAGGATGTCATTTGATGTGTTTTGTTCACAATACATTAAATTAATTTATTTATACAATTACAATAGTGAGGTGGAATTTATCTGCAAGCAAATCTCAAATGGGAGGAGCTTTTTTTATTTATGTTTTTTTTTTGTTGCCCTTCGAGAGAAAAAATAAGGAAGTTATAAAGTGAAAACGAACGTCCAGCAAGCATTTTTACATATGTAGTTGTACACCTAGTCCCTTTATGCATAACATAGATGCATATACATGAGAGTACTTTTAAAGAGCTGCAACAGTTATGGCTTCCCAAGATTAGTCCTGAACAGTTTGTTAACTGTAAAAAGTCATGAACATAGTCCAAATCGATAAATAAGTCTGTGAAAATAAATTTATAATTTGTTTTAAGAATCAGACCGTTGGTAAATCTTTGTTACAATTTCTTGAGTGGCAAGAGCACTGATACATTTTTAGAGGTGCATTAAATGTTGTGTTATTATGAAATGTCAAATTGGATTCTGGTATCACGGAGGAGACAGAAAGACTCAGTTACGCTCAGTTCGGGCATCGGGCCTTTCACCCCTATATAAACTTGCAGCCACTAGAGAGATACCTTTTTGAGGCTTTGATCCCTAAACTGGTGGGCTTTAGGGGCCTAATTTCTGAACTGTGTGCACTGTTGACGGATCAACTACCAACCCAGCCTAAATGGTCACATTTGTCTGCCTGGGAGAAAGCACTTCACAAAAAGATTGCGAAAGGAGGACTGCAAAGCCTTAATAATGGATATTCATAAGTCCTCATATTGTTTGAGTTGGGAGATACACTATAAAAATCATCTATTTGGCACTATACACCGGTAAAATTGCATCATATGAACCCTCATTGTCGGACAGGAATGCTGGAATAGATAGGGTAGGAAGACAGATATATGGCAGGAATGCTCCCAAATCATGACTCCATTCTGGTCAGATAGCAAAAGCTCTACGAGGCACACTGGATGTTTCCTTGTCCCTTGGGGCCTTGAGGTCATGCTGTGGGTCTGCGACGATCTGGATGAATAACTAGGCCTTACTGGCACTTAACATGGCAATGTTCGGGAGCTGCAAATGTAGCTGTTATGGTTATCCCGCAGAAAGAATGACCTTCAAAGAACCTCTTTCCTTGACACAATGGCAAAGGAAACTCAGGATGATTTTAGCTCTGGATTAGTAACTACTAATATGAATAGGGCTTGCGGTTTGAGGCCATGTGGCAGTCTTTGCTTGAGCCTTGAGAACTCCCAAACACTGTTTGGTAGCCTAGGTGGAGAGCAATGTATTTTTCTAACTTTCTTCCAAACAGGAGCGGCCAGGGTTTCAAAATGTCTCAAGGTCCTTTCCCATTCTGAATAATAATTGCTATACGGTGTTGCATCATGCAAACTGGATCTGGAACTGTTTTTTAGGTGGCTGAATAGGGAATGGGAGGGTGAAAGGAGGGTTTTGGTGATTGCGCATCGTGAAAATGTGCGAACATAGTTTGAGGCCACTTACAGGACGCTCTCTGCTGTACTTGATAGTTGCTAGGTTGTTTACATTTTTGAAAGCTTAATAAATGATACATGCAGCAAAAAAGATATTGGCATTTCCTATCACCAGTATCTGAACGACTGCAGTAATCGAGGGCAAAACTAATATGAAGATGTTACCTTTCTTGCTATTTGCCTTGATCAGCTAAATGTTTAGATGTCTCAATTCAAACTTAGGCCAAGCCCCTCCTAAACTGAGGTCTAACTATTATCCCTACTGCTAGATAATTTCACGACACAAAACTGGCTAGCTTCTTTTACTCCACTAGGGTAGACGTTAACGTATACGCCCAAATCCTTGGAATTTATCTTTTATAAGAGGCTCCATGTGGATGAATGCAAACATATGATCACAGGTGTTCAACTTTAACTGAGGACATCCCCGACAAGATTGTATAAGACCTAGCTGTTAACAAAATTGAATACAATAATCTCCTCTTGGTTGCCCTTCCTAAAACTAGTATAGCACATTTAAAATATATATCCATTGCATCTACACATCACATCATCAAAACCAGCTGCAAGGATCCTGTCAGTGTTTAATGATCTAGAATGGCTGGAGCTTGAAGCAAGATGCTCCTCCAAACCTGCATGTATCACGCATAAAGCATTCCACCCTGACATGCTAAAACGTTTGTCATAAAAACTCAAGATAGCAGATGTCACTGCTTCTGAAAGTAAAACAGGTCCTGACCCTAAACATAAGAAGCAAAACACCTTTAAATAGGCTTTCAACGCAGCAGCTAAAACATATGTTTCTCTTTACCACTCTCGCACGAAAGCACCTATCAATATTTTCAATATGAGCTCAAAACCTTTCTGAAAAATTACATAGCTTTAAAAAGTTCAATTTATGTCTGCCAGCGTCTGACTGCCATATGTTTCATATAATTACATGTCTGTTGAGACATATCTGTCGATTAAATTAGGTATTTGTTGTGATTCAAATTCGTTTTATAGTAGTTTCTTCTTAAACCCTCCTTATGGACACATATAGTTGTTCTTCAAGCAGGAGTATGAAACTGCTTTGTAACCTATATGCATACATATGCTCTTCATCCGGCTTCTACGCAGTAATGTCAAGTGGCCCGATTTTGGGATGTATTCAATGACTCTTTAAATGAAAGCTGGCATGTTTATGGCTTGCCAACAAAGCATGACACACAGTATTACAGTGAAAAAAGCAGTTTACTTTCAGACGTCTAGTATACGAATTATTGTGGTCTTGCTTCTTGCCTTTACAGGGAAAAAAACATTTTAAATCTTGTCTACAGAAAGCCTTAGCTCTTTGTTGGCGACTGAGGTAAAATAACCAATACAGATTTAGAGTGGGGTTTGTGTTTGAAGGTTTTCTTGTCTATCTCCGGTCCCACTTACTGTTCAATGGCTATTCCCCCTTTCTTTTATCCCACCCAAGGAGCGTTTTGGTCTCACTGTGTTTTTAAGAATTAGTTGTATGCTTCCACTGATGACGTTGGGGCCTTGCACTGCACAAGTATATCACTCCCAGCTGCCCCTCCTTCTATCCATCGCTCTTTATATTTATACATCATCCTTCCCCCTGTTCCCGCTTCTCTGTCTCTTCATTGCCTGCTGCCAGTACACTGTCAGCAGGAGTCCATCTTTAACTGGTTTAAAAACTTTCCAAAATCGTCACCTGTGCATACATATGCCGGATTGTTACCTGGGGGATGGGGTGGGGGTATCATATGTCTCTGAGCATTCCTGCAGCACAATCATAAACCGATTGCACTGCAGGAATGCCCACTAGACACCAAGGAGTTTAAAAAAAATGTATTTACATATAAGGGGAGCGACCCCTAGGCAAGGATCGGTCCTTTTAATTAGGCCGATCTGCCCACAAGTGAGGCAGAAACCACTAAGCAACAGATGGAGAACGACCCCTTACGCAAGGGTGGCTCCGCTGGGGGGCAATTGTATTTTAGGCCATTTCTGCCCACCTTGGGGGCAGATTGGTCTATTTTTATTAGGTCAATCTGCCCCCCAAGGGGGCCTGAAACTACTAGACACCAGGGATTTTTTTCTTTACTATTTCATGGAAGGGGATCGGCCCCTTGGGAAAGGGCCATTCCAAGTGGGGGCAAATTATTTTAGGCAATTTCTGCCCCCCCCCCCCCTTTTGGGGCAGATCGGCCTAGTTTCTATTAGGGCCATCTTCCCCCCATGGGGGCAGAAACCACTTAGGCACCATGGATTGGTGTGTGTGTTTTGTTTGGGGGTCAGCCCCTTAGGCAAGGGTTGCTCCCCATAGGGGCACATAACTGTTGGCCATTTCTGCCTGCCTTGGGGGCAGATCGGCCGAGTTTTGTAAGGCCCATCTACCCCTAAGGGGGGCAGAAAGCACACAAGACACCACCACCCCAAATCAATGGGAACAAAGTTGTTCTGCCCACCGGTGGGCAGATTAGGCAATTACCTCCGATCCACTCCCCAGGGGGATGGAGGGAGAAAGAAAGCCTTCTTGAGGCCAGGGAATTTAACAAAAATAAAAAATAGTAGGGTGGTGGCTACCAATCAGTATGGGCATAGTTATGTCCCCACCCCAACTGAAGGGGTAACAGTCTTTCAGCTCTTCCCTAGCACACTAAAAGATCCCAACAGTAAGCCAGAGGACATTTGATTATTTTGGGTTTTAATTTTACATTTGGGCCATGACAGCTTGGCTAACTCTCAAAATCGTCCCACTTGGAATGGGGAGGGCTGCACTTTTGGATGCTGCCATCTACAAAAGTCTACGAGACCTAAACACATCTGAAAACTAAACATCTGAGTTAGTCCAGGGCAGTGTGCTTCACATGCACCCCACACCATTTTCTTACCCACAATGCCCTGCAAATCTCCAACTTTGCTTGAAATCACACATTTTCCCCACCTTTTTGTGATAGAACCTTCTGGAATCCATAAAATGCCTACCACCCAGCATAGTCAGATCTATACCGATAAAAATTCTGCCCCACTTCTCAGCCTAAAAACGTTTTTTTTTTTTTTTTCCAACTGCCCTTTTGGACCCGCATTGGTTCCCCAGTAAATTTCAACAGGTTTTTGGCTCTTCCCTGCCACAGGCATTGGGCCACCTACACAAGTGAGGGGAATGTTGGGTGGTAGGAAATTTGTCCCGGTGCAGTGATCCCACACAGAAATGTGGGGAAAATGTGATTTTTTTAAGCTTAATTTAAGGTTTGCTGAGGATTCTGGGTAAGAACACACTGGGGATCCACCCAAGTCACACCTCCCTGGACTCACTCAGATGTCTAGTTTTCAGAAATGTCTGGGTTTGGTAAGTTTCCCAAGATGTCTGCTGAGCCCAGGACCAAAAACGCAGGTGCACCCCTATCTCTCCTCCCCCACCCACCCTTGAAAAAACAGGTAGTTTTGTAATTGATAATTTTGATGTGTCCACGTAGTGTTTTGGGGCATTTCCTGTTGCGGGCACTAGGCCTACCCACACAAGTGGAGTACCATTTTTATCGGGAGATGTGGGGGAATGCTAAGTATAAGGAAGCCTGTGGCTCTCCCCAGATTCCGGAACTTTGCAGCACCAAAATGTGAGGAAAAAGTGTTTTATTTTGCTAAATTTTGAGGTTTGCAAAGGATTCTGGGTAACAGAATCTGGTGAGTGCACCACAAGTTACCCCATTCTGGGTTTCCCTAGGTGTCTAGTTTTCACAAATGCATAGGTTTGGTAGGTTTTCCTAGGTGCCAGCTGAGCCAGAGGCCAAATTCCACAGCTAGGCACTTTCCCAAAAACACATCAGTTTTCAATGTAAACATTTGATGTGTCCATATTGTGTTTTGCAGCGTTTCCTGACGCGGGCACAAGGCCTACCAACACAAGTGAGGTACCATTTTTATCTGGAGACTTGGGGTACGCTGGGTGGAAGGAAGTTTGTGTCTCCTCTCAGATTCCCAAACCTTGCAGCACCAAAATGGGAGGGAAAAGTGTTTTTGAGACAAATTTTGAGGTTTGCAAAGGATTCTGGGGGCCATTCAAAATGTACAGGTTTGCTAAGTTTCCCTAGGTACAGGCAGAGATAGAGGCCAAAATCCACAGCTTGGCACTTTGCAAAAACAGGTCAGTTTTCTTTGTGAAAATGTGATGTGTCCATGTTGTGTTTTGGGGTGTTTTCTATTGTGGGCACTAGACCTACCCACACAAGTGAGGTACCATTTTTAATCGGGAGACTTGGGGGAATGCTGGGTAGAAGGAATTTTGTGGCTCCCCTCAGATTCCAGAACTTTGGAGCACCGAAACGTGAGGAAAGTGTTTTTTCGCCAAATTTTGAGATTTGCAAAGGATTCTGGGTAACACAATCTTGTGAGAGCGCCACAAGTTACCCCATCCTGGGTTCCCCTGGGTGTTTAGTTTCAGAAATGACTAGCTTTGCTAGCTTTCCCTAAGTTTGCTGGAGGCCAAAATCCACAGCTAGGCACTTTCCAAAAAAACACTTCAGATTTCAATGTAAAAATGTGATGTGTCCATGTTTTTTTTTCCAGGCATTTCCTGTTCCAGGCACTAGGCCCACCACACAAGTGAGGTACCATTTTCATCGGGAGACTTGAGGGAACACAGCATAGAAGAACAAGTGTTATTGCCCCTTGACTTTCTCTACATTTTTCCTTCCAAATGTAAGGCAATATGTAAGACAGAAGTGTAGAGAAATGCCCTGTAATTCATGCTAGTATGGGGACCCCCAAATTCAGAGATATATAACAACCAAATAAACACCTTATCTTGTGCCTGTTTTGGAAATACAAAGGTTTCCTTGATATCTATTTTTCACTCTTTATATTTTACCAAATGAATTGCTGTGTACCCGGTATACAATGAAAACCCATTGCAAGGTGCAGCTCATTTACTGGCTCTGGATACTAGGGTTCTTGATGAACCTACAAGCCCTATATATGCCGCAATCAGAAGAGTTCAGCAGACGTAATGGTATATTGCTTTAAAAAATATGCCATAGCAGGAAAAATTTACAGAAAAAAACGTAGACAGAAATGGCTGTTTTTTTCTGCTTAATTTCAATAATTCTTTTTCCAACTGTTATTTTCTGTAGGAAAACCTTTCAGGATCTACACATATGACCCCTTGCTTAATTCAGATTTTTTTCTACTTTTCACAAATGTTTAGCTGTCTGGGATCCACCATTGGTTTCACACCCATTTCTGTCACTAACTGGAAGGAGGCTGAAAGCACAAAAAATAGTAAAACTGGGGTATGTCCCATTAAAATGCCAAAATTGTGTTGAAAAATGTGGTTTTCCAATTCAAGTCTGCCTGTTCCCGAAAGCTGGGAAGATGGTGATTTTAGCAGCACAAACCCTTTGTTGATGCCATTTACAGGGGGAAAAACAGCCTTTCTTCTGCAGCCCTTTCCTCCCATTTTTCTGAAAAACAAAAAACAATTTTAGCTGTATTTTGGCTAATTTCCTGGTCTCTTCCAGGGGAACCCACAAAGTCTGGGTACCTTTAGAATCACTAGGATGTTGGAAAAAAAGGACACAAATTTGGCATAGAGAGCTTATGTGGACAAAACGTTATGAGGGCCTAAATGCAAACGAAATAGCCAACAAAACAGGCTCAGCACAGGAGGGGAAAAAGGCCTGGCAGCGAAGGGGTTAATTCACTACTATAATTGGTGGCTGCAGGAAATGATCTCTTAGAGACAGGTATATCACCTAAATGGCAGGAGTAAAGATTAGGGTTTAATGATCTGGGGCAGGGGAGAACTGCAACACATGTACTGACAAGCAGGCCATTTTAAAGCACTTTATGTCAAGAACAATTGTCAAAACTATGTATTTAGGTATATATAGAATACTTTAAAATATAGTTGGAGGAATCCTTTTTGGAAATGCAGTGGCATACAGCAGATTTAAAAGTTCAGTAAATATGCAACGTTGGTCAAAACTATGAATGTTTTAAAAACATATTACAAAACATAAGGAATTGTTTGCAGCCTGGTGGTGAAATTTCCTGTAGAAAGAATTAGCAAAATATGATTGTTGTCATCTCCCACAGTCCAGTCGGTACAACCACGTTTGTGGGCCATCAGAGACAAGAGAGAAATCAACCACACTGCATCAACACTAAACAGTTTCTTGCCAAGAGTAATGTGTGTCCAGCTGCAGCTATGCTGCACTGCAGGTCTGAAGATATTCTGGTTCCTTTCTACCTCCGTCCTCAGTGACTGGGCTCACATACATGCATCCTAGTGCAGGTTATTCAAGACCAAGACACAAGAATTTTAAACCCATGCAGCAAATCATGGCATTTCAAGGGGGCTCAATACGTTTCTCAAAAAAGCGAAAAGCTGCTATCCTTGAATTGTATTCTTTAAGCCCTGTAGAATAGCTTTCAAAATGTGTTACATGCCCTTGGTGAATATTGCCATACTTACAAGAGACAACTTCATACATACAACTTCATACATGGAACAGAATTTCCTTCAAAGAGAAATTCACTTCCCCACATTCACTGGCATAAAGAAGGACAGGCTGGTTAAGAGAACACCAGACCCACCTACGTGACAGTGAATTAATATCTTGCTACATTTGGTCTTAGAAGGATGAGTCAATTCAGTGCAGAGAACTTTCCCGTCACCAGCCACTAAGTCACATTTTCAATGGACACCTAAAGATCCAACAATGTTCAATAGCCAATAACGCCAATACCAACAGTTGCAAATAATTACCAAAGGCTTACTGTCTCAGACCAAATGGTGTTTCCAAATAATGGGTCTTGCTGTACAGCACAAATCAACCCATCCAGTCTTTGTTATTTTATGTGAGTCAGAAGCAAAGGATGCTTCCATCTTAAGCAGTAAAACAACATTGAAGTCAATTTTTCCGTCATTCAATCCAATCTCACCAGGTAAATTCACCTTTCCTTCACCACCAGGAATGGTCAGGAAGAGCAATAATTTACACTACATTTGACATGGAACAGTCTCCACCCCTCACTGAAAAGCCAATTGTCCTGTCCACGCCAAGAATGACATACATCTCACCTAAATAATCCAATAAGGCATTTGTTCCCCAAATACCTAAGCACGCAAAATTAAATAGTTGACTTAAAGCAACCTTTTGCTGACTCAATCCTACTATTAACCCCTTAGCTGCTGGGCCTTTCCCCCCCCAGTGCTGAGCCCTTTTTTGGCTATTTGGGGTAGTTCGCGCTTAGGGCTTCATAACTTTTTGTCCACATAAGCTAACCACACCAAATTTGCGTCCTTTTTTTCCAACATCCTAGGGATTCTAATGGTACCCAGAGTTCGTGGTTTCCCCTGGAGGAGACCAAGAAAATAGCCAAAATACAGTGAAAATTTAGTTTTTTCCAAAAAAATTGGAAAAAAGGGCTGCCGAAGAAGGCTTGTGGTTTTTTCCCTGAAAATGCCATCAACAAAGGGTTTCTGGTGCTGAAATCACTATCTTCCCACCTTTCAGGAACGGGCAGACTTGAATCAGAAAACCAAATTTTTCAACACAAATTTGGCATTTTACTGGGACATACCCCATTTCTACTATATTTGGTGCTTTCAGCCTCCTTCCAGTTAGTGACAGGAATGGGTGTGAAACCAATGCTGGATCCCGGAATGCTAAACATTTCTGAAACTAGACAAAATTCTGAATTCAGCAAGGGGTCATTTGTGTAGATCCTACAAGGTTTTCCTACAGAAAATAACAGCTGAAATAAAAAAATATTGAAATTGAGCTGAAAACAACAGCCATTTTTCTTTATGTTTTACTCTGTAACTTTTTCCTGCGATGTCAGATTTCTGAAAGCAATATACCGTTTTGTCTGCTGGACTCTTCTGGTTGCGGGGATATAAAGGGCTTGTAGGTTCATCAAGAACCCTAGGTACCCAGAGCCAATAAATGAGCTGCACCCTGCAGTTGGTTTTCATTCTATACTGGGTATACAGCAATTCATTTGCTGAAATATGAAGAGTGAAAAAGAGGTATCAAGAAAACCTTTGCATTTCCAAAATGGGATCAAGATAAGGTTTTGAGGAGCAGTGGTTATTTGCACATCGCTGAATTCCGAGGTGCCCATACTAGCATGTGAATTGCAGGGCATTTCTCATATAGACGTCTTTTTTACACACTCTCTTATATTTGGAAGGAAAACATGTAGAGAAAGATAAGGGGCAATAACACTTGTTTTGCTATTCTGTGTTCCCCCAAGTCTCCCGATAAAAATGATACCTCACTTGTGTGGGTAGGCCTAGTGCCCGCGACAGGAAATGCCCCAAAACACAACATGGACACATCCTATTTTTTTTTATAGAAAACACAGCTGTTTTTTCCAAAGTGCCTACCTGTAGATTTTGGCCTCCAGCTCAGCCGGCACATAGGGAAACCTACCAAACCTGTGCATTTCTGAAAACTAGAGACCTAGGGGAATCCAAGGAGGGGTGACTTGCGGGGCTCGGACCAGGTTCTGTTACCCAGAATCCTTTGCAAACCTCAAAAAGTGGCTAAAAAAACAAGTTTTCCTCACATTTCGGTGACAGAAAGCTCTGGAATCTGAGAGGAGCCACAAATTTCCTTCCACCCGGCGTTCCCCCAAGTCTCCCGATAAAAATGATACCTCACTTGTGTGGGTAGGCCTAGCGCCCGCGACAGGAAACGCCCCAAAGCGCAACGTGGACACATCCAAATTTTTGGAAGAAAACAGAGGTGTTTTTTGAGAAGTGCCTACCTGTAGATTTTGGCCTCTAGCTCAGCCGGCACCTAGGGAAACCTACCAAACCTGTGCATTTCTGAAAACTAGAGACCTAGGGGAATCCAAGGAGGGGTGACTTGCGGGGCTCGGACCAGGTTCTGTTACCCAGAATCCTTTGCAAACCTCAAAAAGTGGCCAAAAAAACAAGTTTTCCTCACATTTCGGTGAAAGAAAGTTCTGGAATCTGAGAGGAGCCACACATTTCCTTCCACCCGGCGTTCCCCTAAGTCTCCCGATAAAAATGATACCTCACTTGTGTGGGTAGGCCTAGCACCCGCGACAGGAAATGCCCCAAAACAGAACGTGGACACATCACATTTTTTCATAGAAAACAGTGCCTACCTGTGGATTTTGGCCTCTAGCTCAGCCGGCACCTGGGGAAACCTAGCAAACCAGCACATTTTTGAAAACTAGAAACCCAGGGGAATCCAAGATGAGGTGACTTGTGGGGCTCGGACCAGGTTCTGTTACCCAGAATCCTTTGCAAACCTCAAAATGTGGCTAAAATACCACGTTTTCCACACATTTCGGTGACTGAAAGTTCTGGAATCTGAGGGGAGCCACAAATTTCCTTCCACCCAGCGTTCCCCCAAGTCTCCCGATAAATATGATACCTCACTTGTGTGGTTAGGCCTGGTGCCTGCGACAGGAATAGATCACACAACGGTCAATGTTGGTCCTTACGTGAGGCAGCTGTTGACCCTGGGGTGATCCATTCCTGACACAGGCACTAGGTGTAGGCACTCAAGTGGGGTAGTGTTTTTATCAGGACAGGTGAGGAGTCACTGGGTGGTAGGAATGTTGTGGATCCCAGCATATTCCTGTAGTTTGTGTGACAGAAATGCGAGAAAAATAGAGTTTTTTTTCAACATTTCAGCTTTGCAGGGTATTCTGGGTAAGAAAACTTTGGGGAATCCACACAAGTCACACCTCTGTGGACTCCCCCGAATGTCTAGTTTCCAGAAATGTTTGGGTTTAGTGTGTTTCTCTATATGGCCGCCGAATCCAGGACCAAAAACACAGGTGCCTGCCTTACAAAACCAGTTTGTTTTGCCATAGACAATTTTGATGTCTCCACAATATGATTTGGGTGGTGGAATTTGGGGCTGAACTAAATTGGTGAGCTCCCAAGAGAGCACTCTCTCTCTGCTTGCCGCCGCATTCACCTGCTCTCTGGGTTGGCCTAACCCACTATTACCCAGTTGCACGAACAGCTTGCGAAGGGACAGCAGGACTGTCCTCATCACCTCCCTCATAATGTACTGGAAGAGGAGTTTTCGAATGGGACTCCTCCGACTGAAAAATCACTCCCAGAGTCTGCGCCATTGTCCTATCCCTCAGATGCTGTCTCAGTATCTGATGTCTCAGTCTCTGATCCTATGTCAGAGCGGTCCTCTATAACCCGAGTGCAGGCAGCAGTCATCCATCAAGATGCCATCTCTGCTATTGGCTAAACTGTTGCTCTAAAACACTAGCCTACGTAGACAGTCACAAAATCGATGGTGTGTGTGAGATACGTGCAACAGTAGAGGCCACCTTACCTGCGCTTCTTCCCTCAATCAGCACGTACTTTCAAGACACTCAAAAAACACCTTGTCACATACCATTCGTCACAGTCTCTAGCACCTCCTGCGCCCAGTCCAACAATCATTATTGGTGCTCCCACTCCCTCCTCCTCGGATTCCCTCATTACCACCCAGCAAAAGTGCCCTTCATCTCTCCATAGACTTTACTAATGTACTCAGCTATTTACATAAAATACAGATGTGCTCTTTGCAGTAGGCATATAAACCTTCTGCGCTTCTTTATGGCACTAAAACTGCCACTATACAAGTCGGACCCTTTTCCCCCCAGGGAAACCACACACATATTGACAAAAGTGATGTATATATGACAGCCAACCACCTGAAACTCAACTCAAGCAAAACCGAAATAATCCTCTTTGGCCCTCACCAAAAAAACCTGGGACCCCCCCATGGTGGCCCACCACGCTAGGCCCTGCACCCACCCCGCCAACTACGCACGCAACCTCAGCATCATCCTAGACTCCTCCCTCTCTATGACCCAACAAATCAACGCTCTTACCTCCTCATGCTTCAACAAACTCCGTATACTGAAAAACATTCAAATGGATCCCCACAGAGACCAGAAAAACTGTCACTCACGCACTCATCAGCAGCAGGCTTGATTACAGAAACGCCCTCTACGCCGGCACCACTCTAAAACTCAAGTGCAAACTACACGCATCCAGAACTCAGCAGCACGACTCATCCTCGACCTCCACCGACACGAACACATCTCTCCACACCTCAAATCCCTCCACTGGCTCCCCATTGACAAAAGGATCACCTTCAAGATCCTCATCCTCACACACAAATCACTCCACAACACAGGCCCTGCCTACCTCAACGAGAGTCACCTTCCACACCCCCACACGAAACGTCCGTTCAGCTGACCTCTCTCTCGCCTCTGACCCCCGCATCAAACACACCACCACCGGGGGCAGATCCTTCTCCTACATTGCACCCAAAACATGGAACGCACTCACAACCCACATTCGCAAGACCCAAAACCTACTTCTTTTCAGGAAGGGCCTCAAAACCTGGCTTTTTGAACAGTGAACCTCCTAGTCCCTTTCCCTCCCCCCCCGTCCCCCCCCCCAGCGCCTTGAGACCCTCACAGGTGAGTAGCGCGCTTTATAAATCTCTTTGATACAGATCTACCTATATATATATATATATATATATATAAATATATATCTACATAGATATATCTATAGATATATCCATGTACCTAGATATATCTATCTACATAGATATATATATATAGATATATACATATATTTTTTTTTACTTGTTGTATGGTTTCCGTGGGGGCCAAAATGGCCCCCAGGGAAACCCTACAACATCTAAAAAAAAAAAATTGCCCCCACAGGGGGTCACCCTGCCCACGGGCGACCCCCTGTCATTTCATTTTTTTTTTTGAAAAAAAAAAAAAAAATCCCCTGGTGTGTGTGTGTGTGGGGGGGGGGGGGGGGCGGGGGGGGGGCACCTACCTTTTTTTTTTCCTTCCGTTTCAGAAGGCCTCATAAGAATCTGAAACTGTTTCTGGCCCCCGATCGCAGCACAGCTGCGATCGGGGGCCAGAAACAGTTTCAGAAGGCCTCGTAAGAAAGGGGAGAGTCTCCCCTTTCTTACGAGGCCTTTTCAAAATGTTTCCTGACCCCCCCCGATCGCAGCTGTGCTGCGATCGGGGGAGCCAGGAAACCTGAAAGTGTTTCCTGGCCCCCGATCGCAGCACAGCTGCGACCGGGGGCCAGGAAACACTTTCAGGAAGGCCTCGTAAGAAAGGGGAGTGTCTCCCCTTTCTTACGAGGCCTTCCCGAACGTGTAAAAGGCCGTTTTCCCCATGAAAGCAGGAAGCGGCCGCAAGGCTGCTTCCTGCTTTCATGGGGAAAACACCTTTGCAACGTCAGCGCGCCTCGCGGCGCGCTGACGTCACAAAGGGGCGGGTGGGGGACGGGGGGAGACACGGTAGCTTCCGTGTCTCCCGGGGGGGGGAAAAAAAAAAAAAAAAAAAATCCTCGGGTGCGACGCACCCGAGGATTTATTAATGCCCTTCCTGGTGTCGGCCACTGGTCGTGACCCGCACCAGGGAGGGTGTGTGGGCGTCGGCCAGTGGCCGACGCCCGCACTTAAGAGGTTAACCCCACATACTGTCTTCCCCTCAACATTTCTTGGTCCATGTTATAAGTGTTTCACAGCTAGGCTTTTCTTTAGATTGTATTTCAGAGGTTCTTTCTCCACAGTTGTCCAGTTCACCCAAACTGTATATGCTTCAGTCACAATGACTACCTTTCTGTTACATCTATCTCAAGTATAAATTACAGAAAAGCAGCACAATTTCCATAAAGCAAGAAGCTTTTTTTGTGATATTAACAATTCTATACTTGCTAAGGTCGAATTCTTCTCAGACAGCCTGAATAAGTAGCTGTTGTACTTCCTTCAAATTGCTTTGTACAGCCTTTCCGTCACTCAGCCAACAAGGTACATTCACATTAAAGTTACATGGAGATATTAATGCCTCTCTGCTTCCGGGCGTTATTTGCCATAGGTTCCAACAGAAATAAAAAGGCATACTTCTTCTGACCACTGCCTAAAATGATGGCCAGGAGGAGTATACGCCACAATTTATTCTCGCATTAGAAGTAGTGTACAATACTACATATTTATTAATTTCTTACATGCTACATTAGAAATCTGAAGTAAGAATCCTGTTAGCTTTGCACCCATCTACGAGTATTTAGAATTAACACATTTGCCACAGACTACTTTACTGGAATTGCGATAGGGACATGACTTCTGGGACCAGGGGAACACTTCAGGTTAATGTCCCTTCCTCGTTTAATGGGAAAGTATCTCATATCCAGTAGACATGCACCAGCAATAGATAAACAAGAGGCGATAGGGAAGGTGTTGGTGGACGTATGTATGAGTGATATTTCATGCATAAGCATGAACCTTTTGTAATCAGAAGAAAACCTAGGAAAAGCAGGCAGTCCTTAAACACAACTCAAGTGCAACACACAGTCCTCCTCCACACTTCACCTCTCTCTACTGCCTGATCACAACTCAACATACAAATCACCATTTATATAAAACTATTACAGACATGTATCTGTGCCACGGCATAAAAGTAGTTGGTGGACCATTTGCAAAGTATCTGCTGCGCTGCAGACTGGTGATTATGCACCATACACCATGATTATGAAGATTCTCTTCACTGGGTATCTGTAAAGAAGCACATTACTTTCAAGGTCCTGTGTCTTGTGCATAAAGCGTTTACTCCCCAACCTGCTCTCTTCTATTATAGACACAATTTTAAGTGGCACTCTCCAGTGTGTACTTGGAGTTCTAGTGATCAATCCCCGCTAGTGGTGCCATGATTTTGTTGCAGGGTAATTCAAAAACTTAGAAAATTGAAAAAAAAGATAGACTCCTCTTTGGAAACAGAAAGACACCTTGTTACTGTTGTGAAGCGAGATCGATCCTTCTCACAAAGGCAGGCAGACGGTTTCAATCTGCTGTTGCACAGACAGCTTCTTACATACAAAACCACACAATGCTTTCTTACAAAACAGCAAATAATGAATCACTACATAGTTATACATTAGTTGTGAAAAACATCATGCGCCTGGTGATCCTATGACCCTAAACTTTAATCTAAATCCCTATACATTATTTATTGCAGAACAGCAACAAAAAAACATCAGAACACCTGTGACCTCGTAGCCCTAAACTCTAACCTGATCCCCTACACATTCTTTGTTTGTGGCTTTTACAATGCTTGTCAAACTAACCATTCTTCATTCTTGAATGCATGTATATTTGCAGTAAATTCAGCTTTAACAACATGTAAGCTTTATTATTGTGAACCTAAGACCTCTGTGTAGTCTGAACTGATTCGATTTCCTGCACCCATTGTCTAATCAGGTTACAGTCTATTTGAAACCACAAAGTAGATGCCAGTGAGTCTGTGTTAAAATCATAAAGTCCGTCATGCTTACTAAACACAAGCTGGCCTTTAACTGCAACCCTTTCAAGTTACTTATTCCATTATGTCCTCAAGTGAACTCTTCACCTTGTTCGGGTCAGTATAATATTTATGCCTACAATGTTTTTTTGCTACATACAACTGTGTGGCGCTTTCTTCTGGTGTCTGTTACGTTATATTTTAACATTCATATTCCACAATTTCAATGCTCCTTGTTCGGAGGACGAGGATTTTCTATCGCTTCAGAAGTGAGGTGGAATAAACTGCCTGAGCACCTTGGAAAAAAGTCAAATCTCCGTAGATCCAGGAAAACCTTGAAAAATTGGCTACATCATTCAAAAGCCTAACTGTAAAGTGAAGGCTGTTTCTCAGTTATGCCTTGGAATGTCACCTGTCATTACTTGGAAATCCCAATAGGTATCACAGTTTGCACTTTATATATTTCACTAATTTATTGTACCACAACGTACCTTAACATAGGAAGTATCATTTAGGCAGGCTGGACGCTAGCATTTCCAGGGCAGTCTGCAAATGTTTACAATCTCCGTACACTTTCTTATATGTAATGCACATCACTAACAGAGCACTTCACACATTGACAATGACATGAAGTGCTCCTATTAGTATAATGCACCTGAGTGCCCTTTAGAGCACATTGTTGATAGGGATGTCTGATGTAGTATAACCTATATGGGGAGGTGTTAAATAGGGGGAGTATGACTGAAAGAGTTAAACTGGAGATTTGGGGTTCCAAACAGAGGACTCAGGAAAGGGGACTCAGTACAGAGGAAAGAAGAAAGAGGACTCAGGAGAGAGGAAAGGGGACTCAGTACGCAAGAAAGAAGAAAGAGGACTTCGGAAATAGGGCAAAAAAAGGGCCTTGGGAGAGAGAAAAGAGGGCAGAGAACACAGGGCAGAGAGCACAGGAAAGACGACAGAGGAAAGGACTCAGGAAAGAGGACTGAGGACAGAGGAAAGAGGACTCAGGACAGAGGAAAGGTAACTCAGGACAGATGAAATGTGGCTCAGGACATAGGCCCAGTGTATCAGAGGAAGGTATTCAGAAGAGAGGACCTCAGGACTGAGAACGGAGGACTCAAGACTCAGGGGCAGGACTCAGGACACAGGAAAGAGGTATCAAGACAGAGGACTTTGTCCTCTTGACTATGTACTCAGTATGGAGTACTCAGGACAGTGGACTAAGAGGAGAGATGAATCAACAAGTCTCTCTGAGTACAACCTACCCAATACAACACAATGGAGACGACAGCCAATGGGTAGGTGACAGTGCGAAGTATAGGACATGTAATCCGGTACGAATGCCCAGGGCTGATGCTGAAGCCCTGATGGTACGCCACATGCGCTGGAAACAAACTACACTGATCTATATAGTATATTTGAATACTACTGTACTTAACGCATTTCAAAATTCAATTAAGTAGCATAGCTGCTACCTTGGGACAAAGAAGGACTCTGGACTCTATTTGCGGCTAACACATGGTGACATGCTAGAGACAGACAAATTATGGGGTAGTGAGCACGCGAAGAGCTAGGAGGTGAGGCCTGAAAAACACTGTCAGGTCAGATCACTGAAATTGCCCTTAGTCCCATTAGATAACTGTGGTGCCCCAAATTTATTTTTGACACATGCCTGCATAATGGAGAATATATTTAAATAGAATAGAAATGCCAAACATTGAAAAATAAGATCCCTATTTTCATTTTCTGTGGGTCCTCCTGGCCAACCAGCAAGGAGCGAAGAATGTCCATGACACCACTCCTGTATAATTGTCAGAATCAGAAAATATATGGTTCTCTATCTTTCGTTAGAGTCCTGTTATTTCCATTCAATCAAAAAAATAACCCCAAAAACCTATTACAAACACATTGCTCCATAATGAATATTCAGTGAGTCCCCAATACGTAATGATAATGTATTACCGCCTTTTCAAACCACTGGTCACGAAAGCCTCTACATTTTTAGGGTCATCATTGCAAGGCCTGGGATACCAAACCCTGTGGGTATTTCTGAGCATTCTGAGAGATCTGCTGCTAATCACTGGGGCAGTCAGTTAAAGTATTGTAAAAATGTCCACTTTACAATACTATGTTATTCGAGCAGCGAGTAACCAGATAAGCGTGCATGGACTTCGCAAAAAGAAAGCTGTGCTTGTGCTGATATTACACTGTGAAATGCTGCACTAAATAGAATGCCAAGAACTATAAGTAATTTGCAGCTTTATACCCCTATATCATTGGCAGAAGTGAAACTCGTTACTTTATTCCGATCTAGGGGCAAATTAGTAAGAAGTAAAGAATTCCCTTTCAAGTTTAAAGATACCTATCAGATGATATTAGCACGCTGTATAATGGACACGGTATCCGCAGTAAAAATAACAAGCATTTGCAATGCAGAGGGTGTCGCATTTGCTCAAGTTAGAGCTATTAGTGTTGTAAATTCCTAACTGGACTTTTCTTGCCACATAATATGAAAATGAAAAGTAAAACAGTTGACATAAGCAATCCAATTCAAAGCGCCACAGCCTCCATGAGCGTGAGCACAAATGAGAGACGCAAAAGGAAAAAGGTTCACTCTCAGTCAAACGTATCGGCAAACGTGCAATTATCCATGTAACAGGGTCGATAGCCAAGGCGGTAACAAAACCGCCCCAAGGAGGGACAAACGTAAAGCAATTACCAATGATGATAAAAGATTTTTGAAACGCAAGCACATGAATGAGTGATAGTGGTGGACGTGCAGTGGGCATGGTTAAAAGCCCACAGATAGATTACAACACGTCAGAGTGACTGCACGCTTGACCTAAACACGTAGGTCACTTTGCCGCCTCAATAATAGAAGCAATCACTGGAGCACTGCCCAAGACGCGAAAATATACTTTAGACGTCAGGTCTTACTGCCAGTTTCCGCTATTCAACCTAGACTATAAAATATTGGGTACATTTTTGGCAGCACTGCCGGAACCGATAGACCCAGATCAATCAGGGTTTATCCCTTACACAAACAAATTACTTAAAACGGTTTCACCTACTGAACAACTTCTCAGTGAATACTTTCATGGTCCTAAGGCAGAGGAGGTTCTGAGAAGAAATAATGACCTGGAGAAAACTAATGTACATCATACCTATAGCCATGCAATGAACAAATTATATCCAATACCTGGCTGATGCACAAAGGGAGATGACAGAGATGATTCTTGGTTACTCTCCTGTTTGCCCTTGCAATATAGCCACTAGCTGCATACGTGTAAAGTGAGGGAATTACAACAAGTATATTGTTAGAAGACCACATACGTGAAATATAGTTGCATGCCAATGATGATGTGTTGTGCCTCAGAAGCACCAACACAGAATTGGAACCAATAGTGAAAATACTGGCCGAATTGTGGAAATTGTCAGGGCTATGGACAAACCCAGATAAATCCTTTCTCTTCCTACTGAATTCAATAGAAATCTGGAACTCACAAACTACACCATATATCTTTTTGGATGGCAAAAGAAAAATCATGAGGGTAATGTGGGTAGGGTGATGACTGCAACCAGCAGATAAGCCTCTTTCTGGAAAACAAAATGTCAGTCGGCCAAGGGCAAAACAAAACTGCCTAAAATAGTAGTGTTACCATGCCTGTGATGATCCCGCAGAAGATATTTATGACTTGGCCCTGATCTGCTGGTGGAGACAGGGTCAGAGTGACACTATGGAAGTTTCAATGACCAATTCCGATAGAAAGTCTCAGGGTACCAAATTATGAATCATAGTATTTAGCAGGACATTTATAGTGGATGGCCCAATGGCATAGTCAACCACAAAAGGGGAAATCTAAATATTTGTGAGACAGATAATGAGAAACAGTTCTAATAGGCCTGCTACTCTTGCAAAGTGGCAAGCCTGAACACAATAGTCCACTTCTTGGTATGGCTATGCGCTGCTAGAATAGATGTCTTCTGTGTACTTAATCTGAACTACCATTATTGTCCAGCCCCTTGCTTAGTGAGTTAACAAAATTAATAGCTGTGTCAAAGTGTTTTACGGTGGAAGTTAACAAATCAGAAGATATTTTTTAAGGTAGAATCTTCCACAGTTTCGAGAGTCTAACGTTGATATACCAAATTCCTCAAGGTTAATTTTTAACCTAAAATCGCTAACCACCATAATCCAACTAATAATATGACAGTTACTCTGAAAGAGGAGTGCCAAGTGATCTCATTATTATACTGGAAAATAAACAAACCACAAGACTGACTGAACATGCTCAGGACTTAATGGCAGAAATATTGGGGAGGAAAATTGTGAGAAAGTAAATGAGTGATTCTGCTAAACTTAAATTGATATACAACTGTATCCTACCTAGTACATACATTTTGTCCGGGTGACCCCTGATAGCACAATGCTGGGTCAAAGTCAAACAAATGCTCATACATTCCCAGGTAGATCTAATTGGTACACACAGGGCAAATGTCTGTTTACACTAATGACCAGACCTAGGAAAACAAAAAAGGAGAGTAAATTCATGTCGGCAGGACATCAACTGATGGCAGCAGTAAGAGTTATTTCCCATACCAGAGTAGCTAGCCCAATCCCTCACCTGCACTGCCTAGAACCGGGAATGGGAGTGCACGAGGGGCACTGGTATTGGTATCCCTTAGCAATTTAAACATTTCTTTGTCAGCACAGGTAGTGGTCTGGACATACTGAGGTTCATAAAGACCAGAAAACAAGAGGAGATTCTCTCTGTGCTCTTCTGGCAAAGCCCGCCCTCCTGTGCACCCTTAACTACCATGTTTTGATATACTGAGTATTGTGATTTGATTCTATTTTGTCTCTTCTTTATCCAAAGTTAGATGTGAAGCTAAAAGTGATCCAAACGCAGGCGGTGCAGTAAAGAATCCCATTAATGTGCATTAAAGGGACAGCAGGGCATAACCTCAGATTTTGTATGGTGGGCGCTTAATGAAAGTGATGCCCCCACTCCTGCAGGGCAGCTGAAATCCTGAGCAAGTATGTGGTGATAGGCTGGCATCACTCCTTCCTGTGGGATGGAAGGATTTCCCTGAGTAAGGCGTCCAGATGCAAAGTGAACACTGAAAAGACCACACCAGAGACCAAGACCCATATGTATGAACACACTTTCCCACTGACACAGAATGGGTAAAACTCTTTTATACATAAGGCCCTAAATACCTTATGGAAGGTATCAAATCCGGTGGCCTGTCTGCTTAAGTCATTCCATCTTTGTCTGCTATGGATAGTGCAGAGGTTAACTAAAAAAAAGTCTATTTTAAATGACCATGTGACAAATTCTTTCAACAGCATCTGTGTTGTGTCTTATTTTGGGTATTCCCGTTCCACACAGCTGACAGAAGGAAATAGTATGGCAAGGCTATGACAGTTGAAGATTATCAGATTTCCTGCGGTAAACCTATGCACTAACATTTACTGTGTGAAATATCCACCTGAGCAGATCATGTAGAAATATCCAAATTTAACTAACAATAATTACTTCCATTGCATTTTCAGGGTGGAAAACTACTGCAAAATGTTTTCTCTGCCCACAAAATAATGATTTTGGAGGTGGTTACTTCATTTTACATGCCTACCTTTAATATCTCCTTCCCCACCCTAACTCCAGTATTTACAATCGTGGACAAAACACAAAACCACAGGCAAACATACAGGTCAAAGGAAAATCTGCATCTGCATGATTTCAATAGGCTCGTCCGCTAAATGGCTGCTGCATCCTCTAATGACTCCAATAGATTCTGCTGACGCAGATATTCTAATTAGAAATTATTAATAAATGCTTATATGTATGATTTACAAAATTTCATAGAGAAATTAATCGTGGAGAAAAATTAATGTGCATGTTTGAAAATGTGCCACGGGGTATGTCAGCCACTTATACGAACCTGTACTAAAAGAACTAAAGATGTGTGAAATAATGAAAACGTATATTAATTATGTAGTAATAGGTCATATTAAGATGTATAACCTATGTGTTGCATTAATTTGTAGAATTAACTTAGCCAAAGTTGTGGCCTAGTCTTTCCAGGCCCCATACAGAAGCTGAATTTCTAGCGCACTGCAGAGAAGGTGGTACGTTGAACTGTCCCTGAACTGCATACATTAATAAAATCTGCTTAGCTAGAATTTTCTGCAATGTACCGATGAACAGGAGATGAGGGACTAGGAAATGTAACAAGTTTGATGTAAGACAGACTCAATGTACTTTCCCAGGACTTGAACAATAGAAGCACTGACTGGAGAAGAAGATGCAACATTTTCGATACCTGATGAGTAGGATGATGAGGACATCGTACAGTGAACCAATCAACTAATTGGGGATGGGGAAATATTAGAACTCATAGATTTGTACAATTAATATTATAGGTTGGATTCATATCTGCCGAGTGACTGACCAATTAGAAATTAGGGGGATGGACTGAAAAACTCTAATAAAAAGTCATGACAAGGGGCTAAAACTTTAGATGCGAGGGCAGATGCAAGGGGAGAATTGATGACGTCAAGAGACGCGGTTCGAGATTCTGTCATTGGGCTCATGCTCTTGAGAGTCTAATGCGTTGTTGATCAATTGATGACCTGAAGAAGAAGACTGACTTTGTTGCTGATCCATTTCGTGGATAGATAGCTATGACAATGTGACTGATTAACTTTTATGCCTTTCTGTATAGGTACCAACTGCGATTTTTTATAGTTTTTCTCTTAGGGTAGATGTTTTCCAAATTCACGTTTTCTAAATTGTTTCTGCATGAAGTCCCACATGCTAAATGCTAATCTGGGTTAGGTAAGGGTCCTTTGGGTGATGTTGACAGTGACAAATGACTGATGGACTGATTGCTTAACTCTGCTATTAATGCCGTTATATTCATCTTTGTTGGCTTATGCTGAAGCATTCAAGCATATGTTTTCTCACGTTCTGATTAGATTAGGTTATTGGTGGTCATTAATTAACTAATGCTGAGTTGAGTGAATAAAGTTTGATCTAACCTGATGACATAGTATTGTAACTAATAGGGAAATAAAATGTATAAAACATATAATTGAGTTGTGGTTATTCATGAAATGTTGATATATTGTCTCATGCTTAATGATTCTCTTAGTGGTTATTGATTAATTACACTGATAATTGATGTTCATCGATTACTACATAGCTAGGATACTCCATACGATTCTAAAGGTTCATCGCCTATACGCGTCCCCTTGTAAGTTTACTTACTAAGGACCAGGCGCTCTAGCAATTCTATCAATGGCGATTTTAGAAAAAGTGGCTCCTTTTTAAAACTCACAAAACTGCCAATACTACTGAAAACCTGGCTGGCTAAACCCTGATGTAAAATGGCCAAAATCCATAATTATACTTAAAACACGAAAGACAGTGAAAAACACACAAGTGATGTGCAAAATCACCTCGAGTCCATTACATAGAAAGCAACCAATGAGAAAACCGAGAGATTCCTTTATTCATAGCGCATTTCAGCGGCATGAAGCCAATCTAAGAAGCTTTTCAGAATGTCTCTAAACGCCATAACCGGGGCTCCAAATGAAACTCCCTGGTTGACTATTTCATTGATAACGCTATTCTCTTTATGTCTCAGCTCCAAGAGAGACCTGTCTGTGACATACCTTTCATGCATGCTCAGAGTTACAAACAACTCAATCTAAACTCTGTACAGAAAGATAGACAACAGCAGAATGACGACGATAGACGACAGCAGACAGGCAGCAATGACAGCAGACAGGCAGCAATGACAGCAGACAGGCGACAGACTGACACACACACAGCACACAGATGACATCAGACAGACGAGAATAGACAGACGACAGCAGACAAACAGATGACAGTAGATAGCAGACAAATGACAGGCAGCATACAGACAACAGCAGACAGATGACAGCAGACAGAAAGACAGCAAAGAGATGACGGCAGACAACGACAGAGATGACAGCATACAGACAACAGCAGACAGATGACAGACAGACGATGGACAGCAGACAGATAGATAACAGACAGAAGACAGACAACAGCCGACATATGAGAGCAGACAGACAACAGACAGATGACAGCAGACATACAACAGCAGACAGACAGATGACAGCAGACAGACAGCAGATGATGCCAGAAGGCAAATGACGACAGCAGACAGACAACAGTAAATGATAGCAGACAGAAGACAGACTACATTAGAAAGATGTCAGCAGAGAGAAGAGAGATGACAGATAGACAGCAGACAGATGACAGCAGGCAGAAAGACAGCAGAAAGATAGAAGACAGAAGACAGAGGGACGACAGCAAACAGACAGCAGACAATGGCAGACAGGTGACAACAGCAGACAGACAACAGTAGACAGACAATAGCAGAGAAACAGATGACTGACAGTGGGCAGATGACAGACGACAGCACACACATGACAGCAGACATACAGATGAGAGCAGACAGACAGCAGCAGACATATGACAGCAGGCAGATGACAACAGCAGACAACAACAGCAGACAGAAGACAATGATAGCAGGCAGACATATGACAGCAGACAGATGACAATCGGCAGACAGATGACAGCAGACAGACAGACAACAGACTTATGATAGCTGGCAGACTGACAGCAGTCAACAGCAGACAGCCAACAGACAGCAGAGAGCAGGCAGACACGACAGCAGACAACAGACACAACAGCAGACAGAAAGATGATAACAGACTGACGACAGGAGAAAGACAACAGCAAGCAGATCACAGCAAAAACAGCAGACAGACAACAGACACAGACAGACAACGGCACAGAGACAGGAGGCAGAGAGACTGCAGACAGACAACAGGTAGCAGATACATAGATAGATAACAGATGGTAGACAGATAACAGACAGCTAGATAACAGACTAGATATATGACAGATACATGACAGACAGATATATACCAGATAGGTAGATAGATAGATAGACAGAGATAGATAGATAGAGAGACAGATAACTAGACAGATATGGGATCTTACAGAAAGCAATGCTATTGCCTTGTAGGCATTTCAATTTTCACATATCAAAGGGAAATCACACAAGCTTTAAGTTCTGTTGTTCGATATATAGTAATCAAAGAGAAACTGCTCAAAAACAATTACATGTGAACCACCCAATTGCTGTTCAACTATGAAGATAGCAGTTGCTGGCTTAGAACGGATTCAAACTAAACAGGTTTCTTTTTTTAGGGTCGAGCGCACAAGCACTCCATTCCTGGTGTAATCTCTCTTTGAGCTTTTAACCACGCCCATTTCACTTTCATTGGTTCGTGGGTTTGCCTTTTAAAATCCGCTTGGTTTCATTAGTGAAAGGCATACATACGTCATGCCTCTTCCGGTGTTTAGCCCTCCGTGAGGGCAGCGGGAAATTACTGAAAACATACGAGGCTCCATGTTTTCAGCATGGTTTCCGGACTATTTAATCTTTTATTTTCCACGCGGCACAATCGCGCTGGATTTTACATAGCGCGATTGCGCTCTTTTTTTCTTTTAATTTGTGTGGCAAGAAAAGTCCTGTTAGGAATTTACAACACTAATAGTTTTAACTCGAGTAAACGCGAGACCCGTTGCATTGCTTAGCTTTGAGAACAGTTTACCTATTGAAACAAAAGTGCAGCACGAGTATCGAGCAAAAAGGAGAGTGATGACTTGTGTGTAAAACAAGTTGGGTGGTGCAACGCTTTCCTAAAATGCAGTATGAGCATGTCCCAAAGATGGTGTGAGATGTGTTTTGTAGATGAACGTACACAATTAAATTCAGCACCAGTCACTTAATGCCATCTCAGCTGCACGCCACTGCCATCCAGTAATTCATGCATAATAAGTAGGTGTGATCGTGGTAACATTAATTTATCACCCCTGTGTCTAAAATATGAATGCGACCTTGTGTAATGGAACTGGTGATCACATTAAGTGTTCAAGTGCCCTAAGGCCGAGTTTGTGCTAAAAGTGGGACAGGGGAAACTTTAAAGCTGGCACACTGTGGGGAGAAGTACATGAGGAATGGAGGTGGGGGACTGGTATGTAAAGGAAGTGACATTACGGCCAAAGCTGCAGCGTTTTAAATGGGGAACCAGGTTCCAGTTCCGGCCTCAGCTAAACATCCTCCCGTGCCTTAACAAAAAACATCTGATACACAAAAGTACAAAAAAAAAAGAAACAGCGGGAAGTAAAGCAGAGTGCTTGTTTGAAAGGGGTTCGTCCTGGAGATAGGGAAGGGGTTGTGCCATTTATCTTCTCGAGAAGTGGGAGCAGGAGCGTTTTTGTGCTCAACCGCCTGATGTCAGAAACAGAGGCCGCAAAGTGTACTAGCACTGTGCAATCAGGAACGATATTGGCCATCAATAATTAGCAACGACTCCGCTGGGAAGGGCAGCTTATTGCTGACAACAAACAGCTGTACGTGCTTCAAGTTGGGTGGTGTAACACGTTCCAGAAACTCAGTGTGAGCATGTCCCAAAGATGATGTGAGATGTGTTTTTTAGACGAACGTTCACACTGAAATTCAGAAACAGGGTTACCTAGCGCCAACTCAGCTACACCCCACTGCTATCGAGGAATGTATGTGTAATAACTAGGTTTGAGTCACGTCAGCTTAAAAAATCATCTGGTCATCCCGTGCACATGACTTACCCTCCGTGTCTAATATATGAATAGGACCTTATGTAATAGAACTGGTGATCACAAAAAGCGCTCTGTAAATTGCTTCAGAGCAATAGGGAAGAGTTTGCCCTAAAAGTGGTCTGGGGGAGGCTTTAAATCTAGGGACAGGGCGGGGAGAAGCAGATGAGGAATGGGGGTTGGGATTGGTACACAATGAAGTGTCATTATGGTTAAAGCTGCGGCTCTGGAACTGGGGAACTAGGTTCTAGTCCCGGCTTCACCCAAATATCCTGGGTAAATCTATTAATCTCCTGTGCCTTAAAAAAAAAAAATCTGACCTTGTCCACTGTAACTGGTGGCCTTGTAGAGTGCTCCAATGTCCTTGGACCAAGTCGGCACTACACCAAGGTACAAAAACAAAAGAACAATTCCTTATGGGGAAAAAAACTCTGTTCAAAATCTGTCACTCAACCACGGCTGTAATAGACAACCACCATTTGTAGTTATTTTGAAATTGTTTGTCTGCAAACCACTAAAAAAAGCAATGTGGCCAATTGTAATATACAGCTCCCCACCACGTGGGCTCCAAAACAGTATAATTAAACAAAGTTTGTTTACACATGCTACCTTCTAGCCGGAAAATGGAAATTCCGTCAGCTGAGCGAAAAAACACAACATTCTGAAAACATGACCAAGATTAAAAAAATATATATATTTGGAAAATGAAAATGCCATCAGCTGAGCGTAAAAACACAGCATTCTGAAAACACAAGCTTAGACCCCCCACCCCCCCCCCCCCAAAACAATAGTGCCCGAAACCAACGACTTCAACCAGTTTGAGGTTATTCCCTTTGAAATGTAATTTTCTGGCTGCACTGCAGACACCACGTTTGTGAAAGGTGACAGCTCTCACAGCAGGTGGTGATGAAGCTGACTCCAGGTAGGAGTATACAGATCATGGCACAATAAACTGTAAAGGCTCTGCACTTGGCTGTCATCAGTTTACCTGAACAAGGGAACCGCAGGCTGATAAAAGGACAGACTGTGCCTGCAATAGAACCTGCTCACTCACCCACTTTCCTTTACTATCCAACAAACAACGGTCCTTGGGAAGGAATAACCTGCAACTTCTGCTAAAAGATACTCATAAGAAAACTCACAAAAATCGGTATGCTGCCACCATCCCTTCATGTAATCCGAGACTTGGACAGTAAACCTATGTGGGTAAAGAGGGCACGCTTGGTGCACCTTTATAGGTCTCAGAATTGGTTCTGGACCTAGGTACAGGTTCTGGTTCTGGACAGGATTAGGACTTAGAGCACACGCCACAGTATTGTGTTAGCTTGGCTGACAAAAACTCATAATACCAGTTTCCCATGCAATCAGGTCACTCAGAGTACAGGTATATGCCCATTGACCATGTACGGGAAATTTCCACTCCACAAGAATTAAAGACTATAATGTGTGATGACTTACTGTTGTATTGAGATATTCAATAGTCCCTCAGGCATTGAAAAGTTAGCGCAACCTAGGAGGAAGAATGAACGATGCATCAAAGAGCCAATAGCATGTGGTGAGAGACAAATACCCTGGGTGGAGCAAAATACCACTCTATGTGTATTGTAAACAATTACTAACAAAGGAAGGACATGGCCACACTTTCAACTGACATGGCCTCTCACCATTGAAGGTCTGTCCGATCAGCCCTGGAAATGCACTAGATGAGGTGCCTCTTGCCTCAACAGTGGGCTGAAAAGACGATCAGTGACCCCCTAAGCACCCGTGAGGGAGGGCAGGTGTTGTGTGGAGCTGTGGGCGGAAGCTTTTCCATCCATCTAAGGAGACAGTGCAGGGCCCTCGTCCTTGCACCTCAGAGGCCCTGTGGAGATATGGGACACAGGTGAGCCTGAGACACAGGGCGGGCGGGCCGCGCTGTGCGGGCCCACATCGGCGTAAGTGTAATGCTTACCCTCCTACCCCATTCCCAAGCCTGATTGCAGCTATGAAATCCCCCGGCACTGAATGGAAGAGCAGCAGCATTTTTTTGATACGCGATCATCACGCACTAGCAGTGTGGCAGTGTGGCCTACTAGGCCTTAGAAGCCTGCCATGAACATCTCCTGCTGCCAAAACTGACCTTGGGCCCTTGATCATCGCTCCTGTGGGCACACACTACGGAGGTAAGGCAGCACTTCCTCGCATGCCTAGATGGTGATACCTGATAGTTAAACTCCTGTTGCATGTTCTGCCCTGCCTGCAGCTGCCGACCAACATCCACGCCCAATACTACCTGCTTAGGTTCCAGATTGACCGTCTCCAATACACTTGTGACACTTCCTGGTTCCCTCCTACGAACTTCACGTATCGGAGCACCGGGTTTGCTTTTTGTGGACATCAAACCCACAACCGCTTTTGTGGGCACTTATTACCGTGTCACTCAGTTGCATCACTGGCAGCCCGTAATTTCCTAAACCATCGATTCCTGCCCTTCTGGCTGAATGAGGCGCTCTTCTGAACTGTGCCTGCCTGATCTACCCCCTAGGCAAACCAAAATAAACTGGGACTCACTGTGTTGACCCTCCTGTCACCATTGCCTTTTAATATATCAGTGCCAGTGCCCCATCCAGTAAACTGCCTTCCTGTTGGTAATAGTGCGCGGTGATCCTAAGCAAAGGAAGCTGCCTTTCGAAATCCACAAGCAGGCTCCTATACAAGAACCACCTTTGACGATGAAGCGTGGGTGTCACCGGTGGATCAGAGACCGCCAAACTCGCGAATGCCTCTGCCATGACTGAACTCCGTGGGGTTTTTTAGGGATATTTATGCCAGTTTTTATACCATAGTCAGTCACTTAGATCACATTGGAGAACGCTTGGATTGGCAAGACAATAGACCAGAAAATGAGGGGGAGCGAATATCTAAGCTTGACGGCAGCACTGCCAAAATGGACAAAAGACTGGAGAAGTTGGAATCCCGGTTGCTGACATTTGCAATTAAGAATGAAGACCTCGAGACAAGGAGCCAACGTAATAACATTTGCAAAATAGGCACTGCAGAAACAACGGCAACCGGCCGTTTGCACTTGTTTGTAGCGCGCCTCCTTTCAGAACTACTGGACCGGTCTAACTTTACATCCACGTTTGTTGTGGTATATGCTCATAGGTCCCTCGGACCTCGATCGATGCCTGGTGCTCCTCCGTGCCTGATTACTGCCGGACCGCAACACGGTGCACCGGCTGGCTCGGGAGAGGAGCTCGCTTCAGTATCCGGGCACAATGATTTTATTATAACCTGAATTTACTACGGCGGTCCAAGAGGGCAGATGTAAATCTCTTGATGCTAAGACTGCTCTTCGGAAACCGTGCCTCAGATATGATATGCTGTACCCTGCTAGGTTTCTTGTGGATGTCAATGGCAAGCTGCACCTATTCGAAAATCCAGTTGAGGTGACGGCTTTCTGCAAGAAGTACAACAAGGACTGCTCTTCAGCGGCCCATCCTCCCCCTGACCGCTCGCCACTGGACTCTCCCGTGGCCTCCGGTATGGAACTCTTTCCTCTGGACTGAGACACAAAGTACATGGTTTGACCGCCACAGGTATGATTTCGTTCCTACTAGGTGAAACCCATTGTTCTGAATCATCAATCTGCTGTGAGGGATATCTGTTCTTTTTTTATCTATATGACAGTCATTTTTACCTCATCCATATATCTCTGATTATGATTAACACATCAATATCTGGGGCTACCGCCACAGTGTTGCCCCCCCCCATAGCTGACACCAAGCTAGACTCTGCTGGGACATTGCTATTTTCTTCTTGAATTTCTTGGGATCCGCAGGGCATGTTTTTGCCAGGTGTAGGAGGGGTATGGGGAAGGGGTATTGATAACTTGATTTATTATTGTTTGTTTTAACCATTTGCAGTATAGCTCAACCATACATGACATCAATTTCAAGCCAATTAATGCACAGATGACCAGCCCTGCCACAGCGAGGAGGTCTACGATTGATGTTACCTTTATGTCCTAGAACATAAGGGCACTTAATAATCCCCTTAAAGTGAAACAGGTCTTACAATACTTCATCAGACATGGTGCCCAAATAGTCTTTCTCCAGGAGACCCACCTACCCCCATCATCCCAATATTCCTTTGCCAAGCACATCAACTCATACCTAACAATCTCCCATACCACCATCACCGCACCTTTGCTGAGGAACAAGGCAGGTATGTGTTGGTAGCGGGCACACTGGAAGGCCATAAGTTTTTACTAGTCAACATATACCCCCCAAATGTGAAGACCCCAGAATTCTTCCTAAATCTCCAAATACACATTGAAAGGGAGGATGTAGACCATTTTATTCTGGGTGGGGAATTTAATATGCTCCAAGATTTATAGCTGGACACTATGGCTCCTTAACCCACTAGCAAAACTTGATCATTATACATGAGATATTTGATACACATACATGATGCGAGACCCCTTGCGCATGCGTAACTCCGTTACACTGACATACACATTTTACTCCGCTCCCCATAATACATGGTCACGTATAGATTTTTGGCTGATGTCAGCAACTGTGCTTCCCTGGCTTGAGTTAGTAACCGCTCCCACCCACCGTATCTAACCAATCCCCGGTAAAACTTGAGCTGAAGTTTCCTGCTATGGGGTTGTTTGAATGCCCGCAGTGATTTCCCGCCATGGCACTCCATGATGAGGTGTTCTGCACCAAGTTACGCACTACGATCACAAAACATTTCAGTTTTAACAAGGACTACGGTGCATCACAAGCAACCATGTGGGAGGCCTTCAAGGCACATATCAAAGGAGTCTGCATTACCAAGAACTCTGGGGTATTTAAAGATATTGACCAAAGCATCGCTTGGGTCGAGGCCACATTGACAGACTTTGGCTGGGAGGATGGTGCCTTTGTGAGCTTACTGCCCTTCTGGAGAAGTTTGGTGATCTCGTGGAACGTGAAGTGAATTACCTTGCAGGTATGCCAGAGCGTGTTGCTATGGTGAGGGTGACAGGCCAGGCCACACTTTGGCACATCTACCCCGACCACCTTGATCAGCTTCACATATACCCAAACTGCAAAAGACAGACAGGACTAACACAACTACTAAAGCAGAGGTGCAGACAGAGTTACTGCAGTATTGCACACTGCTATACTCCACCCGAATGAGCGGCTGTTACCCTGCACTGTCGCAGTACCTCAACGAGGTTGCAGTGGTGTGACTTAACACCGTCCAGCACCAGTTTTTAAGTAAGCCTTTAACCAGTGAAGAGATCATACAGGCCATCGATTCTTTCGAATCTTAAGGTACCCGGACTGGATGCCTTTCCCAGAATGTTTTACAAAACGTGCAAGCACATTCTACCTTCTGGCGATGTATGCTGAGGCACTCTAGCGCGGTAAGCTTCCCCCTTTGCTGTGTGAAGTGGTGATTACCCTGCTACCAAAACCAGGAAAGGATCCCCGCATGTGTGGCTCATACCGGCCACTGTCCTTATTGAATTTCGGTAATAAGATCTTCGCTAATCTCTTGGCCAATCTCCTGTCCCTCTTAATGGATCAGATCATTTCTCCTGCCCAGTCCGGCTTCGTCCCCCACTGCTCCACATCCTCAAATCTGTGTAAAGTCTTTGCAGTCCTGAACAGGTTGTCCCCGAACGTCCCAGCCGATGTTGCCCTTATCGACGCTGAGAATGCCCTTTATTCTTTTGAATGGCCCTTTTAGAAGCGACCCTCCGTAAATTAGACATCATGCGTCGGTTCAAATCCATTATAATGCTTCTTTACCCCCATCCGTCAGCTCAGATAAGGTTTAATGGCACTTTAACAATCGCATTCACTATCGCCAGAGGTACCTGACAGGGATGCCCCTTATCACCCCTACTTTTTATTGTGGCAATGGATACCCTTGCCCCCCCTACCTTCAAGAGAAACATTTACATAGGGGACTACAATTTAAACCTGGCCCACTGCTAATCTCTCTCTACACAGATGACATTCTCCTTTTTAAGAGACACCAGGCAGATAATTTAGAACCTGTCCTGAGGGAGATAGTCCGCTTTGGTAACCTATCTGAGTTGCAAATCAACTGGCCAAAGTCAGAACTATTTCCTCTCACTGAGGCAACTGTCCTCATATGATGCGAGTTCCCTCTTGCATGGTGTGCTGACCACGTCAAATATTTGGGAATCCATATTCACCGGGACAAGGAGCAGGTAATCCGATAGAACTACGGTCCAGTCATTGACAAATCGAACACTCAGACTGACCACTGAATACGCCTTCCCATATCTTTGGCGGGCCACACTGCCATCATTAAGATGGTGGTTGTGCCACATTTCCTGTACCTAATCGTAAATATACCAATCCCACTAACCAACTCATTCTTCAGGACTGTAAGAAGTTCATTGTTAAGGCTCGTGTGGGCAAGAAAGCACCCCTATATTCATTGGGAAGTCCTGACGCTCCCACACAAATGCGATGGTTTTGGTGTTCCTCATTTTAAGCTCTATTATCTGGTGGCACAGTGCAGCCACTCAAACCATTGGTATCATGCAGATGCCCGCTTGCCTTGCGTCATTCCTGAGAGACATGGGGGCTCTTATTCTGCTGCATGCTCTACTCCTGGCTGATCAACCTTTAGACCCGACAGACATACAAACACGTTCCACTACCAGTTGGACTTGGCACAAATTAACCCATCTATTGGATGGTGGCCTGTTGTACTCCCCCTAGATCCCCTTGGCAAATAACCCCTAGCTCCGTATTATGCGGGAGAAGTTGATTAACCGCACACTGACGGCACTGTATCTCCATACTTTCGGAGACCTTTTCCCTGACGGCCACGTGTTTTCCCCACACGGAGGACAAGCGGTTCCTAACCACTAAATACATGGACTATTTTATACTCCCCCACCTCTAGACTGCACTGCGGGTTCTGATAGCCACATATCCGCTGGCACTGGAGGAATTCCCACCTCTGACACTGATCATTACAAACTATGTGGGTACTGGGCTGATACCCAACTTGTACCACACTTGCCTGGACTTAATGCCAGTCCAAAATCAGAAAGTGCAAAACGCCTGGGAGGCAGATTTGGACCACCGTCTCTCAGACAATGTCTGGTATGCCTCCTGCCCTCAAACATGCTTGATTTCCCTTAACTACCATCATAAACTAATACACTATAAATTCATACCCACACCTGATATGACACCTGCTGCCATCGCCAAACTCGACCTCCACGATGTCCTACTTGCCCCAAATGCTATGCGCCTACTACTGACTCTGCTGACATGACCTGGACCTGTGATGCTTTAGCATTCTGCTGGAAGGATGTTTTTTGTCGGCATACCTTGATGCTGGGTATCCCCCTCTCACCTAATCCCCTAGTTGCACTACTTGACCATGTAGAGGACTCTCCGAAGTCGACGAGACGAGTCACAGCCATAGCCTTACTGTTGGCCAAACAGGAGTAGCTCTCCATTGGGATACCAAGGCACAACTTAAAATGAAAGTCTGACTAAAAAGTCTCACATACTGTGATACCACTAGTGAAATGTATGTCACCCTTCAACCACCCACTTCCCGGCGCAAGGACATATGGCAGCCACTGAGGTACTACCTTTTTACCCTGGAATCCCCGGAACTTGATGTATCATCCTAAGGGGCTGTTATTGTCTTCGCTACACGTGATGCCTACATGCATTTGTTTCCAGGCTTCTGGTATAAGACGTTATATTGACACGCAGTTGATTTATGACTTCACTGTATATTGTATGTGTTCATAAGTGCTATACCGAAATGTTTTTCTGTGTGATATGCTCCTTTCACACGTTTTTCAATCCTGCCTCTCCCGAATGTTGGGGGTCGGTTAATGTCTATGTATGCTCTGTACAATGACAACTAATAAAAATAATTTATAAACATTGGTAACAACCGCCATGCAGACAAGTGAACAGTCAAACTAAATCTACCACACCTTACCAAACATACAAGTTCTGGAGCTCAGTCCTGAAGAACGTAAGGTTAATCAGCAACACGTTAAACTCGGAAGGGTTTTGAAGCCTTGGGTGTTTCCTCCAACAGCACCAACTTGACAACTCACAACAACTACAGGTGTATATACGCTAATTATTATTCTCTCTTTCTCTCTATCTCTCTCTCTCTCTTTTGCTACACTCCTCAGAAAGCACTGCCATGACAAGTCTGCTACAACATGATTGGACCACACTTTCAAATTTCACTCATGGCACTACAACTCGTCTTCAATAAGTAACAAACACTGTAGATGCATCCTCAGCCACAGGGAAAGCGTGTTGAGCCTCACAATGGGTATAGAAAGCACCATATAAATGGCAATAAAATACAATACATTACAATTATGCCAAACGTTTAGTTGTCAAATTTGTGATCTAAGATTTACGCTCTTTTGTGTTTACACTGGTTACAATGTTAAAAATGAAAAAAACATACGTCTCTTGCCATGTACTGTAATGGTTCTGAAACACAAAAAAATAAAAAGTTCATTTAAAAAAACGTTCACTGATGCTGAATCTGTGAAGCAGGGTGTGGCATACCGAATCTGAAACGCATTGCTTACACCTAAGGCTCCCAGTTTTCATTTTTTACTGATTGTTACAGATACATTCAGACAGAAAACAATCCGTTTCCGGTCTGTTTTTATTTTTAAAAGTGGAAAAATATTGAAAATGTTGCTCCTAGTGAGAGACTCTCCATGCTGTCTTTCATGAATTCCAGACAAAAGCTGAGCAGATAGAGTACATGGGGAGCTAAACAAACAAGCATTTGCAATGCACTAGGGTCTCGTATTTCTCTGAGTTACAGCTATTAGCAGTTGTAAACTCCAAACCGGATTTTTCTTTCCACATTGAAAAAAAAAAAAACAGCCCAATAGCGCTGCTATTAGCAGTTGTAAACTCCCAACCAGATTTTTCTTTCCACTGCTACAGTTCACTCTTAATGAAACCTATGGGCAAAAGTGCAATTATCTACGAAACCGGCAAAAGTGCAATTAACTATGTCACAGGGTCGACATTATGCAAAGCGCTCGACTTCTGCCAAGCGAGATCGCGCTGCGAATAAAAGATAAAAAGTAGTCCACAAACCTGATGGGAAACAGCGAGCCTCGATGGTTTTCAGCACTTGGTAGCTGTGCTCGAGGAGGGCTAACCACCGGAAAAGGCATGAAGTATGTGTGCCTTCCACTAATGAAAGCAAGCAGATTTTAACAGGCAAGCCCACGAACCTATGAAAGACAACTGATGTGACGTGAACGGGGCTCCGAGCCTTTTTCTAACTCCTAAAGCGTCTTGCAAGCAAACGCATGCGCAGGTGCATGCGACACAGGCGCGACCCTAAAAACAGGATGAGGTTTCCTTAAATACAGACACATGTTAAATATATTTGAATTTCAACACTAATATGTACCTCTGGGTGTAGAATTTTGTTATAGGTGGTGCTTAATTTGCTAATACACTTCAGGCATCCATGCATAAGTGCAAGTCTAACAGTTAGGTAAATGTGGAAATATTAAAAAAATTTACTCCATTTATTTTCAGAACACAAAATAAATATGGAAACAATACCAGTAAGACTGCCCAAAAATAAATATGGATAAACACAGACAGAAATTTTAATAAAATAAATACCATAAAACCGGGAGCCTTACTTATACCTATACACAAAGGCCTTTGTTAATTTGTACCTAAGTGCATACTTTTTAGATTTGTTACATGTTATTCATTTTCTTCAGAAACGTTTAGGATAATAAAAGCCCTTGCTTGGGTGAAATATATCACATTTGATTAATGCTTAACTCATTTACAAACATACTGCAGCCCACAGTACTGCGGTGCGCTCAAGACTGAGGCCTGTAATTGCAGAGAATAGATGGACAACATTCCAGTACTTCAATTTGCGGGACACTTTCTGGATTAGTGGTTTGGCACAGGGTTAAAGGCCTCTTCTGTTGGTTCCAAAAATTCTCGTCTGTGGTATCTCTAAGCTAACTTACAACTGATGGGATTGCCGCAGGTCTGGTCTCAGTGGGCGAGCGATCACACCGTACAAAAACCACAAACACTATACTGAACAGAACAGCTGGAGCCGACTGTCTGGGCAGAGAGGAAATTCATATAGTTGCTGTATCCTTGGTGTGTACTACATCCAAGACTAACCTTCAAAGTTCAAAGAATTGTAAGGGTCAACAGCTCCTGCTAATATCAATTTGTATATTACTCTGAAAAACAGTCACCAAGATATTTAATGCTTTTCAGCTCGTACAAGTATGAGCATCTACAGCAAACTAAAGGGTGTCAATGTTGCATTAGTGCATAGACATTCCAAAACCAGATTTAGAATCTAAGCAGGTTAAAGGGTGAAGATGACACTTTGTACTGTATAAAAAAAAACAAATTGCTGGATGTTCCACAGCAGTAACTAGGTATTGGGTGCATGGACATGGGTCACGCGATGGGAGGCAGCATAGTCAATGTAGGGAACACCACAAAGCTGAGACTTTGTCGCTTTTCATAACTGCTGGCAATTCCACACTCACTCCATTGATACATTTAGAAGTCTTTTAAGTTGGCAGAAGTGATTAAGGAGTGTAAACAGAACACAAACACACTAAACCCTTCTGAGATTGTAGGGGAAAGAACTTCTTAATTTGAAACTATTTTTCAGATGGAGGCAGAAACGAGGAAACACCTGCAAATACACATGTACCTGAACCCTGTGATTGTGGACTCTACATGATGTGCTATTCTTCTGGTCTCTGCCTCCACTGGTTTATGATCTTTTGCTGAGGAGGATTAATAATGGTATTCATTTCTCATTTCTCACCCTGGCATATAGAAGGTGCCCGTGATTCTATGCTTATCACAAGAAGGAGCACTGTAACCAGGTTGTGAATGATCTTGCTTGCATTTGGGGCTGTACTTAATCTATTTACCAGAAGCTCAATTATGAAGTGCTAGGCCTCTGCATCTTTGGTGAAGAGAGATCTTTATTCCATAGGGCAGACATATGGCTTGTAGAGTTTGCATCATTTGCTGTGTACCAAGTTCTATAACTCGGTCTGCTCATCTAATTTTTTTACACAAGCTCTGAAAGACCGTAGCGTACCAGATGGTTCTGGTGATTCACAGATGGTCCACATATATCTCTTTTCAGGCTATTTGAGCTGGCAGAGAAACTTACAGCCCCTTTATTCCAAAATAAGATAACTGGCAAGTATTTTTCCTAGCAATAGGTATGTGTGATACCTTTTTCAACAAACACTGCTTAATTCAATATCAATCTAACTTAAACAATAATCTATGGTTATTTACATATTTTACAAGAAAGCATTGATATTATCAGGCCAGCTAGGAAAATTACATCTGGGAGGCAAGGGACCGGTCTGTGATCAAGATATTGGCCATTCAGCTCTAGAAAAAGGCTATAACATTCATAAATGCTACCTCAATTGTTATTTTTGCTTGTATGCCTTCCAAAGCCACCAGTGGAACCCAAAAAGATTTAATCAGCTCTGACCTGAACTGCCGCTGACTGGAACTCTAATGCTTCTCTCAAAGAAGATTAAACACTATTTTGATCTGCTGCTTCACTTCATCTCTCCAGTTATTTGCAGGGGTCTGGAATTCCTATAGCCAGACGCCCAGCACATATTGTTTGGGGTCAAGAACAAGTTTCTATATCTGTTGTGTCCTTGGGACAAGTAGGCCCAATACCCTGCAGCAAAACCCTTTGGCTGCCAGTTTACAGGGAAGGGGACTGTCTGCAGTTTATATTTGTGTCCATGTGTTACTGCTGTTCATACTTATATTTGTGGTTCATCAATACGAAGCCTTTATTATTGGGGTGAGTGCCCTAAATAAATGTAAATAATATTATAAGCTCACACTGCACCACTGACAGTGGTTCTAGTAAAAATAATGTGTGAGCACATGTTGAAACATTTTATAATATGAAGCTACGTACGATGCTCCCAAAATGCACTCTCATCAGATGCAAACATTTGCAGAAGCTTGAAAGCAACATTGAGGATTCTTTGCTTTCAAAATAAAATGTTCAGATTAAAGATGCAAGTAGGCAAAAAATGTTTTGTTAAATTACTGTGAAATTCTAGGGACCATTTCTTTAAAGCATCATTTAGTAAAATGTGATGATGCATGCTAGTATTTCTGAAAAATGCTTATAATGGAAAATCACTGTAATCAGATTCAACAAGATAATGGGAAACATGAAAATAAAAAAGCATTGGCACAGCCAATCAATCCAACATTGATGGCCAGTCTTTTGGTTTTGTCAACGCGTGGTTTGTTTTGACATTGCTTTTGTAAAACATTATTTTTGTGAGAGCTGCCAGGTGCTCACCATTGTAACAAACACTGGCAAAAAGCAAAAAACAATTGTCTCAAAAAACACACATTTTTATAGTAGTTCCTAGCAGTGAGCATAACTGCATTGCTGTCCAATATGATCCCCGTGGAAGAGCAGAATGCTATCACTCACAGTAAAGCCAGCCGATAGATGGATACAGAGTGGCCTAATTCTTAAAGAAAGTCACACAACTGTGCCCATGGTATATGTCTTTGTGACAGTGCAGAATTATGACTCATGAAATTCACAAGAATTTTTACAGAAGTAGGCCAGAAAATCATACTCCTGGAAAATATTTGTTAACTGTATTTTATCATTAGCGCATATGCATGTGTAGATTTGCTCTTTCAAAAATCTACTGAGCATTAACAAGTTCACTTTCCCTCCAACCACTTCCACTTCTGCACTTGAAGAACTTCCACTTCTGCACTTGTCAGGAGTAAATTTCCAACCTTTCTCAGTATGGGAAAGGTTGAAGAAGAGTTGGTGAAAATCCTTAAAACATGCAAGTTAGTAGGTTTGCACAGATTCAAAGGCATTCTATTCCTGGAACTATTGTTTACTACTTTCTCCAGCCCCAGTATTTAGATCAACAAAAGGAGGCAAAATAAGGAAATTATTAGTATTCAAGCCCTACTATAGCATTAGCTCTTGCATAATCAGAGGGGCAATCATCAGAGCTCTTATATAGTGAGACTGCTGCCATAATTTGTCGCTGCACCACATGGCATCAAAAGGACAAGTAGATTATTTTACAGGACAAGTAGACTTCCAGCTAACTGCCTCCAGGAATGCTAAACTGGTGAACTGGATGTTGTCCTTCCTGTGACTTTGGCTTACCAAATGAGGAGTTTTAAGATCTTTTGGCTCAGAATATGACGCTTGTAGACTGTTGGGTCAATTAATATAAGGAGCTTGGAACAGCTTTTAGTATAATCCCCAGAACGTGGATGAAGGTGTTTTATCAGTAAGGCTATTCCGGATAACATTCTTTCTCATCTAAGGTGAGATTTCTTATTGAAACATATTAAGTTTACTTCTTGCAAAGGCTAACTTGGTACTAAGTTACAAATCAACTTAAGTGAGATTTATCACTGCTAATCACTTGAGATGACAAGTAGCAAAGACTATCTCAGTACACCAACTACAGGCCAATGTATGGGCTCTTCCTAGAATGTAAATCAGGTAAAGGGCAAATCATTTTGTTTTAAGTGAGATATGCATTTTATAGGTAATTAATTGTTTAGGATTTATGCCCGTTCAGGGCAATACTGTAACTAGTTCGCACCTCCAATCCTGTGAACTATACCCCTTTCCATTTTTATTTTTCATTCAGAGTAAGGTGAAGGTATACTTAAGATGCTTATTTAATAATTTTATCCAGCGCAGGCTGCATCAGATGATGTAAGTTTGCTGTGCAGAAAATAGTACAAGACAAGAAACACGTGCAACAACTGTTAGCCTAGGGCAACAATACGGAAAGTTGGCATAACTGCAGTTAAAACCAATTGACCCACCAGGGGGAATTCAGTAGTAGAATACAGTGGAGATATCTGTCCCAGTTTAATGCTGACAAAAAAAATGCGTTTTCAGAGCTTTGCTGAAAGATGGGAGGACTGGATGAGCTTTCAATTGAGTGAGTAAGGAGATCTATAGGTTAGCAGCCGACACTGATGACAAAGATTGTGCTGAAATTCGTTACTTCAAGTAGGAGAGTGTTCTAAATTGCTGCTCTAAATAATTTTAAAGTAGTACAGACTGTACAGAAATGGCGTTTAGTCATTTTGATGAAGAAATACATGAGTTATATTGAACAGGTGATGGAAATGGTCTGACACATGAAGCCATGTAAATAATTGGTCTTTCTTTAATTCAGTGGTACTTTATCATTAACATCACATATAAAGTCACACATCGATGTACCAATAATGACACAACAAATTAAAATAATTTAGCAGGAATTGAGGGTGCCCTCCTGTACACCTCTACAAGCAACAGAGTCAGTATTCACCTAAGCTTGGTGAAATGTTTAATATTTAGAATGCATCAAACAATTCGAAGTTCAGGACACTGAGGCAGAGGACTGGGCGGCAGTGCAGAGCCGCAACAGAGCACACTGGCAGAATGCTGGTTAAATGTGAAAAACGGATTTTGTGAAGCCACCTCTAGTATCATAAAAGTCTTTAAAAACTCAGCTGCTGACCACAATCTCCTACATCCCAGACACTGGATGTTTATCTGCGCAAATCAGGAAATGTGGAACTCCCATGAGCAGGTTTGGTACCTGGAGAGGAAGAGCAGGTTAATGTATGTAATCCAGCTGTTCCATAAACTAGATTTGGAAAGCTAACTCGCTGCAAGCCACCGCTGCCTCAAGCTGGTCAACATGTGGCCAAGAGAGGCTTCTGTTAACTAGTGGCTTATGATTGAGACCAGGGGTGAAGGAAACTTCAACAAGTGGTGGGCAAGGAACTTCAGCACAAATACAAAAGAAAAAGGCACCTTACTGGTGCACGTTTTGTTATGCTATGTTATGCGTATTTGTGTAGAGTACAGCTCGCCTGGGAGTGTATCCTGGTGCTAAAACAGGGCCGATCCAGGGCCAAGGCTAGGTGAATAGCCTGGTCTTTATTTGCTTGCTGAATTCGCAAACTGAGGAGGGGTCCATTGATAGTGTGCTCCAACTGTAGGTTAACATCTTTTGGAGAATATATAGGATTGTTTCTGCTCAGATTAAAAATACCATGTTTTCACTTGTGGCTTCGAGGATCCGCTGACAAAAACATGACAAACTTTCCATTCACCGTTAAAGAACAAAAACCGACCTTTTACAGAGGGGTATATTTCAAATTACAGAGGTTCTGTTATTTACATGCAGGTCTGGTCAGTTTCCTTTCAAAGGTTAATAATATTGACACGTGGTGAATCAGGTCATCTCCACTAATCTACTATATATTTGCATTTTAATATTTTAATTTCTTTATAAATCATCACAGGCATCGTGGAAAAATAGATTTTGTGGTCACAAAGACCACAATTCATGGGGTCAAAGGTTTGAGACCACAAAATACTCTTTTGTGATGCCCAAAATCTCTTTTGGGAGTTGGAAAACACTTTTCGACTCACATAAGAGATTCAGCAACTCATTCTGAAATGCAATTAGGAAGGGGCATGAAAGCGACACCATCTCCAAATAGCTATTCACACTGCCATGTATAGAAACAATTGATCAAATATCAGCACCCAAGTAGTGCTACTACTTGAATTGCAAGGGGGGGGGGAAAGTCCAGGGGGGGCAGCTTCCCCTTTGAGAATGGTTTTGGGCAATTCAAAGGAGAATAGATTGTGGTCCACTAAATCACTGCATACTCAGCTTGATGTCCTCCCAAACAGGAAACATTTATTATTTTTAAAACAGGACCTGCACATTTAAGGGATCCAAACTGCTTTAAAAAAAAATCTTGTTTAGGAATGCAAATGCAGGGATGGACGTCTGATGTCCCTTGCATGCTACATTTTCGTAACCAACTGCAGGGGCTGCAAATATTGACTTGGCCTAATTATCATTCATTAGGCAGGTACTTTTGCGATCCTCTGCAAATGGACATTTTGCAATGACATCTATTGATTCACAAGGATGCAATCTACATTTTCAGGGACGTCACAAAAGCTGATGTAAATTTTTCACTCACTTTGTGTCTCACGTTTACATACATTAGATGCTTCCCTGGATAAATTAAATCTGGACCTTGGTTGGTGCTAGTACTGACGGTTTTTCTACCCCATTCTTACCTGCGCAAGATGATCACTTTGATGCTTGTGACTACAGGATATTATGTAAAGCACCTCTGGAATGCTACAAGCAAGCTAGTGCTGATTCCCTTCCTTAGTCTGAGACTGCTGCGGAAGAGTCTGAGCGTGCTCAAGTCCCCTTCCAACACGTGAGCACCCACTCTAGTGTATCTCACTGATCTACTCTGCCTCATTCGGTGCAATTGCCAGACCATGGCTGCTGTCTAGATGGTGAAAGTGGCAGAAGCCTGTTATCGTGGCACCTCTTCTCTTAAGTCTGGTATTGGGCTTCTCTGACACCTTGGGCCATAATGTCATATGGTGTAGTGTCATTAAAACTATTTGTATTATAGAATTCCTCATTGATTATTGCCTCCAGCTATCCACAACCAAGCCTGTTCTCCTGTTAAATCATGCTTGATTTAATCAGTGTTGGATGCCTACAACCATGATAATTCAACTTACATTAAAAGGAATTATTTTACAGAGTAATACCACAACAAAGAAACTTCAAAACATTGACCCACTGCTGCAACATGTTCCTTTACATCCAAACTGTGTGCCATCCACTTTTCTTTAAACATATCTGAATCCTACAATGAACTCTAAACCCGACCCTAACAGTAACCACTAGGCTCACTTTAAACCCAACCCTGACTCTTAACCTAAACTGTACTTCTGACCTTAACACTCATTCTAACTATTATCTAACCTAATATATCATCTTTAAATCATGTTACAATGCTAATTAGAGTCGAGCGCAAAGCGCTCTGTCCCTGGTGTAATCTCTCTGTGGGCTTCAACCATGCCCATGTCAGGCCCATCAGTTTGGTTGGTTCGTGGGCTTGCCTTTTTAAATTCGCTTGATTTAATTAGTGAAAGACATGCACTCGTCATGCCTTTTCCGGTGTTTAGCCTGCCTCGAGCGCACCGGCCTACTACTGAAAACATACAAGGCTCCATGTTCTTGGTATGGTTTCTGGACTACTTTTTCTCTTTATTTCGTAGGCAGTGCTATCTTGCTGGGGAGTAGTCGAGCGCTTTGCTTGACTTCAGCCCTGTTACATGGATAACTGCACTTTTGCTGGTTTGATGGATAATTGCACTTTTGCCAATACGTTTCAATGTGAGCGAACTTCCGTTTACTTTTGTGTGTCTGCTTTGTGCTCATGGCAGCCTTCGGCTCACTTATGTGAAACTGTCTTACTTTTAATTTTCAGTTTATGTGGCAAGAAAAGTCCGGTTAATTATGTGAGACTGTTTTACTTTTCATTTTCAGTTTATGGGCCAAGAAAAGTCCAGTTAGGAGTTTACAACGCTAATAGCTTTAACTGGAGCAAACTTGAAACCCATTGCATTGCAAATGCTCATCTTTATAACCTCATAGCAAAATAAATGTTTGTTTTTCAATGGCTACATTGGTTGGAGATGACACATTGACTGTGCAAGTTAGACTAGCAAGTCTGATCTCACTACATATGTACATGGATTATCTGGTGTTTCAACTTTCTGCACTGTCACATTAATTGGTTCATGTTCATACCACCTTAAGCAGACACCTGCCCTGATTGTTCTTTGTACTGGGCAATGAAGTAACAGTAAGGATTTTGATCTCACCGAGACCCACAAAAGCCCTGGTTTGAGGCCCCTCAGGTCATCTTCTGGTTTGTTTGGAACTGGCATGGATTTGTGTTGACTTTCCTTTTGTCATGGAAGACATGCAGTTACACAAGTGACAAGTTTATTGTGGTGAGGGGGAAAGCGAGACACACAGGCCACTGTTGGTTTGTTTGTTGAGATTCGTGTTGATTGCACTGTTTGTTGAGCAAACATCTCCTGTGTTTGTGCTGCAATGCCTGTTTTGTATGTGTGCTGTTTAGTCTGCGCCCACTGTCTGTGAAGTGTATTCCGTATTCATGCTGTCTTGGCTTCCAGCATATACATTAACTTTTTTCTTTACTGCTTCTCTCACCATTTGACTTTTAAATGTCCACAGGCTGAACAACTGAATTCCTGGGACACTAACATATTTAAATATGCCATTATAACCAGTCTCTGCAGACATCTTACTTAGACTGTGTAATGGCCCATTCAATAGGAAGCAAAGTCCCTTTGAATCCACTGTAAACGTCTTTAAAAACCCTCTTTGAAAACCTGAAAGTGGTATTTTTTTCAATAGACTGCAGGCAGAACTTGTTTGGGGTGGCTTCCATTTTCAATTGTTCTCTATTCAGTTCTGCTGTTCTGCAAACACAGTCTTTGTGTGAGGTGTTGCTTTTCAATGCAGGCTAGTCTCCAGCCTGGAGCACCCACAACAGAGGAAAAAATAGTGTGAACTATTTGCACCTGACCATGAACACCCACAAAAACAGTAACAAGAAAGGAGACAAAAGGATGGTTTTACACAAAAGGCCCTTCTCACTCCGAATAACAGAGAAGGAAGTCACCTTCCTCCAGCAGGTGGTATTGGTACAGGAAGACTAGTCAAGAGCCTCTCAGCAAAGGTACCAAATGAAATTCAATAGGAGCCTTGTCTCCATTTTCCTCACTTCACTGTCTAGGTCTCCTCCCTCCTGGATCTTAATACACTTCCACTCACTGGGAAAACAACAACACCCCCATTGTATGCATAAGAACAGGCCTGAGGCTTGAAAATGGAACCCACAGGCATCCATCACTGTGCTTCACGTATACTTACAAAGCATATACTACACCTCCAACATACACTTGAATGGGATTAAATGACAAAACAGAGTGTAAATCTGACTGTGCACTGGCGAGATGCTCTCAGCCAGTGACAAATAAGTACCCTTTTTTGTGAGGGGGTGAAGAACGTTTATTTACAGAATAGGGAGAAAAATCTTTAAATAAGACAATTGTTTCCAGTATCAATTCCCATGGCGCACCATACAGACCATGTACCAAGGTTGGGATACTCCAAACTACGTTTAAAAGGGCTATCCTACGCCTGGAACACAAGGTTAGTGATCTCAATTTTAAATGGTATGTACCTTTGGAATTGCATGTTTAAGCTGTCTACTCCGGATATGGGGCACTATGTATAATGTTGTTTCCTTCCACATCTTATATCCTCCAATTGCTTACTATCTGAGCAAGACTTCTCTTACTACACTCCTAAAACACTGCAAGAAAATTGTAATGGGCTTGATTCACGCCTTTCGGTTTCCACAGTGACCTTCTTCTTATCATCTATCCTTTGCATTCCCTCTATTTCTGAGAATAGCTTCCTCTCAGTCGCACACCTGTCCTCTGTAATCCAACTTAATGTAATTCTGCAACTGGCTACCTCATTTCAACGATCACAACGTCTCCTCTTTAAATCCTTCCCCTAACACTACCTAATGTCCACTAGCCTTTCTATCTCACCAACCATTCACCTGAAAACACACAGCCCCCAGTAATGATCCCATCTAACTGGTAATAATATAATCTATCACAAAGTAACTGGAGTAAATGCAAGTAAGTTATTTATTGAGAGCACATGACTAATCACAATAACCACTGGATTAACCACTAATCTTTGGTCTTGAAGTAGCGTACTACTCACCGTAAAGCGCCCCAACACATCATCAGGGTTCGTAAGCTCTATGTAAGTACAATTACAAGTACTTTTTTTGCTGTGCAACCAAAATTGTTTTGATTTTGTAACACCTATACACTTCTCTGAAAAAGCATTTCTCTGCCGTGCATATTTCTTGTTAGCCAACTCAAGCTTAGAAAACAAATCATTTGCTGTTTGCAATCCCTAGAGAAGGGCCTCTGGAATTATGCAATTCTGCTATATTTTCTTCATAATTATGGATTTACCACACTTGCCACATAACCCATCTTCTGCTGCTTAACTTGCAGATTTCAACAAACAAATACTTTTTCTAATTCAAATAGATTCAAATGTATTTAAAAAGTGCAATGTGTGTTGCCAAGCAGAGGTAGACTCCTTGCAAATGTTAACTGGTCACTTTTCAGTTGCTGGCTTTTGTATTCAGGTGCTAAACTAGTACCAATGAGATTAATTATTTGTACTGATAATATTAATGAGTGCTGAAGGCACAAAAAGGCAAAATAATATTGCCTCAGAAGGTGCCGCATTATGACACATAATTTGCCTTCTGTTGCTGCTTACTTCAGTCAACTCTGCTACATTAGTTGGTCCGCCACTGCCGTCTAATTCCAGTGACCCTGTAGATTTGGGTCTGCACTTTAAGGAGCCAAACAATGGATTATGAGGCTACACTTAGGATCATCCAGATTAATAGTGGAAAGTGTAGTAACCCTCAAAGGCCTTCCCTCTCAAGCTGGCGTAGTCAGTTTTGCAGGACCTGGTAGCCAGTCGTAAAGTTGTAAAAAGTAAGTACCTGGGCCCAACGTATTGGTCAGGAGGCCACCAAAGATAACTGACACCATTCAAAACCTCAGCTATGTTTCCTAAATTCTAGTTTCATCGTTACCTACTAACCACCACACTGACATAGGTGTAACATTTTGGACTATTAAAGGTCACCTTGAGCACTATGGATACACTAGACAAATTATTTAATTACAATTTTTAAGTATTTGTGACTATGAACCACTTTGCTGGTCTTAAAAAAAAGACAGAGCCATCACGTTGTGGACTGTAATAATTATGTGCTGGTGTCATAAATAGGTGCTGGTGCCGAGTACCAGCAAATAACTGATTTTTTGCGGCGACACCATAACTACAGCATTGAGGGTGGTGTAATTTACACTGAGAATCAATGTTAAACACTGATAATAGGGAAATTCTCGGTTTTAGCAAGTAACTAGTTAATTACATTATCTCACCCTAAAGGCAGCTGCACAAAGTACAATATGGCAACATGTTCTGCTTGCAAACCAAACGATTTGTCATATAGAATGCACTGGTGAATGTGCAACCAGTTATCCCTGATAAAGTTATTTGTTTTAAACACGTTTTTTACTGGGTTAAAAAAAAAAAAAAAAAAAAAAAAAAACTTACATCCCCGCTAGAGTCCTTTGATAAAATTCCAGGTCTCTGAAGCTAGCACGAATCAGCTTATAAAATAGCATAAAAAGACTAAAATCCTCAGTGATGGATTACAGTCATTCAGACATTGGAAAGAAATATCTGCTAAACTGTAAAGTGGTTCCATGAAAAAATTATAACTATGTATAGATAATTATCAATTAAGTCTTTACCTACATTAAGGGCCTATTATAAACTACCTGCATGTATCAGCCGGCCAGCCGTTTGGAGAAAGGCCTTCTTTTGACCTTTGGTCTTGATTAGAAAGATCAATTACATAGGGGTAACAGGTAATAAAGGTGCAAACTGCACTGGGGAAAATGCATTGAAATGAAAGATCAGGAACCTGTAAAAAGTTCAGAACGACATGAAAAAGAAAGACCCCAAAACTGATTACATCTGTAGTTCCTAACCTTTTGAGTTCTGTGGACCCCCACTTCATCATTACTGGATCCCGGGGAACCCCAATGAATCATTACTGGAATCCGGGACCCCCTAATGAAACATTACTGAAAGCTGGGGACCTAATCTGCTAATATTATTTAATTTTCTTAGCAGTCACGGACCCTCTGAGGAGGCTTCGTCCCCGGACCAAAGGTTGGGAACCACACTGTTTTCCTTGGGAGGGCCTCTCTCACAAGTAAAGACTTTAAGGCAGGAATGCAGCATACGGAATTTCTTGGCAGTTTTGTACTCAATGTAAAACATAAATAAAATAAAATAAATTTAAAAAGTCAATAGAAACCAAAAGCACCGTTCCTAATCGTCAACAGATCCTTGAGCTGAGCAATAACTAACTTCCAGGCGAAGAGAATCGTTAGTCCTTTCTTTGAGAAAAATGAGGACTTGCTGCAAGGAAAATCATGTTTTACATAATAAAGTAGTGGTGATGTGTTTCTTTTATCTATGCAACAAATGGTTAGGGAGTAGTTTAATGGCTTTTAACTAAGTGTGGGCGAAATTTAAATTGTAGAGACATAAAGTTTCTTGGCATTTCAAATTATGCCATTTCATGTAATTTTCAGCCATAGGTGACTGACTGGCTTGCTAAAAAATGGTCAAGAGGTATCTGGCAAGAACCAGCCTTGGGCCAGTATCTAGTGTGACTGATTTACGCAATATACGGCCTGAGTTATCAGCAAACTACATTTCACACTAAAAGTGTTATTTACTGTAACTTTGCAACATCTCCATCCATAAAATTACTCAAATTTATAAATCACTAGTTTTAACATTATGTACCCGAATAACTGATAGTTGTGAATTAAGCAGCAATGAAATAAAGCGAACAGCTGAGTTAAGAAAACATAGAGACTATGGGGGTTATTACAACTTTGGAGGAGGTGTTAATCCGTCCCAAAAGTGACGGTAAAGTGACGGATATACCACCAGCCGTATTACGAGTCCATTATATCCGCCACTTTACAGTCACTTTTGTGACGGATTAACACCTCCTCCAAAGTTGTAATAACCCCCTATATCACGTAAATGGAAGGTGTGGACAGCCTATAGCTAAGATTTAGCTACCCTCGGTGGTACTTACCAACCACAACGCAACCTCGGTAGTCCAGAGTCATCCGTAAGCAAGGCACTGCTGGGCTCTCCTGGGCTTTAGTTTTTTTTACATAGGGGCTTGCCACACGAAAAACTAGTACTAACACCTCTGTGCTGGAATCAAATACTAACAGTCTGTTGCAGTGCCAGAAGACAAGACACAGGATAGTGACCAGGATAAGATCAAACACGCTCATTTATGCCACACAGCCTACCAAATTTATAAACCAACAGCAGCACACTTAAGGACTCTATGGCAACTGGCCGAGGCATTGATCACCAACGCACCACCGCATGGTTGTGTCCAGGCCGGAACTGTTAGGTGCAGACTGTGATTGTGGCTAGAAATCAGCGCTGTTGTGTGCATAGTAGTAACCCCCTGTTTGTGTCCAAGCGTACTGCAGGCATTTCTTGGTGTTGCCAGCCACATTGCATTACCATCTGCACCCCTTGTGGCGGTGCCACATTGAAGGTATATGGCAGTTGCATGATGGCCATTGTTTGAAAGTCCACTTGCCCTCACTCCCTGCATCATATGGGGGAGGGTGGTACTCTAAAGGGGCCACCCAGCACATGGGATGTTTACATCCTAAGACAACATCCTGTGACAACAGCAGCAAATTTTATGCTGACTGTTGCAACTAAGGGAAGCCAAAGCCTGCTGATACACCGGAGTACGTAGATGCCAAATTATTTATCATGCCTAGCTGTATGATAAAACAGTTTTTTTCAAGTCACCACCCTGGCTACTGACCCCCCCCTTGCATGGCCCACTGAGCATTGCCCCATACCATCACGTTGTGCCCAGCCCCAAAGGTCGCATGCTCTCAAACTGTTAGCAGCTATTGTGTGCTGGCTGTTCCATTCTTCCCCTAATGTCACAGCAGTAGCGTCAGATGTCTGGTTCGCATCCTCCTGCCAGGCTGAGGGGCACTTCTTTCTTGTGCTGGCAGCACTGAGGCCTACTGGGTTTTCTTTTGTTGCTCTTCCTTCTGGGTCAGCTGCCCCCGCCTGCTGGCTAACTCCACGCTGCTGCTGCTCTGCCATCCCTTGGTTACATTGGTGGCCTTCCACTAGCACATAATTCAGAAACCACTCCTGGCTGTGTGCCCTCGCTCCTACCAGCTCCATGATCTGATGGGCATCTTTCCCACGTTGACCTCTTCTGCGGTCAATGTGGTGCAGCTGCTGGACCTCTGCTCTGGCTTCATCCTAAACCCTAGGAAACACTTCTTTCCCCGCTTTCACCTCTCCTGCTCATTAGAGGTGGGCACCCAGCGACCTTGCTGAATCCACTGCCTATGCTTTATTTTTCTCACTGTTGTGTCCCACCCGCTGCTCCCGTTTTGTGAGGCAAGGTGGGGAAACTGCTACTGTCGTCGTTCTGAATATGATTTCCCACCAGGCAGGAGTTTTGTTGGGATTTTTTATATAATTAGGGCCATACTGTTAAGTCCTAGGAAGTAAAAACATCAATAAATAAAGTTAGTGCTTTGAAATGCCAGCACAATGAGCTATGAAACCGATGCAGTGAGATGCAAACCATTCACTAATGACCCCCTGAAACGGAAGTTACAATGACTGCTGAAATTGCTCCATTACTCATGCAACTCTTTTGAACCAGCTCTATACTGAACTTTGCAACTTCTGCTGTTCAGTGACTTGCTCAGTGTAATAAGGAATTTTCCAGTAGCATCTGGTCCTGCCTCATGGCACTGAAAAAGGCTCCTGAGATCAGAGAAGTATTCATGTGCAATTGCCCCATGCTATGCATTGTCCACTGGTTGGTCCATTCGCATGCACAACCCATTTAGCTGCCTCTAATACGAGTTATCTTCCTGTTTAACGTGTGAACTCGCCCCGTTAACAGTGACATTCCCCTATGTCCATGAAACAACCCTGCATGCCTAGAAATTAGCAAAGGGACCTTCACATTTTCCAGTGAATCTTGCAACTACTCTGTGCATCGTTTAAATGTGTAATGTGGTGCGCGATTGCTAGTGTGCATTGTGAAACAAGGGTCTGAAGAACAATAAAGCATGCCATCAAACGTCCACCACACATGAAACAAAAGTGTGTCACAACAACACGGAATGAAGCAACCCGTGCGGAGGTGAAATCAGAAGTAGGCACCTCAAAACTGCAACTGCCCATTGTGGGCCCTGTTGAAATACAACAGAGTACCATTAAAGTCAAATAACACAGGTGTGGGTGGGCACCACAGAAGTGCACTGCCCTACTGGAAAGTGCAAAACCAGGCCATGCAGTTGCTCACAACGCTGTGAAAATGGTCTCTTAAGTTTTGAACATTTGTACCACAGACGTTTAATTGTTATTAGTCATGAAACCGCTGTTAGTGTTTGAAATTGCATACAAGTCATGAAGAATCACACAAATCATTAACCGGCTCCATGAACCATCAAACACTGGCCAATCAGCTTGTAGTTCTCTTTTGTGGCCGAGTATTTCAGCACAAAAACATTGACATTTCTGCGTGGCTGCTTCAAGGGAAACCTATAGTATCAATAGCTACACATACTGCTGTTAAAGCTTATGGAGGTGATGCCATCAAAAAGTCACACAAACCTACTCCGCAATAAAATGAGCATTTTTATATAAACCCATTTCATACTTTTCAAAACTAAAAAGCCACTAAGAAGGACTCGGGCACTGGAAACACAGATATGCTCTCATTTCACATTCAGCTGCAGAGGTTTTTTGAAAAATTAGGAGGCTGAAGGGAGAAATACACATGCTAACTGATCAATCTCGGATCACAAAACCACATTTGTTGATCCTAAAGAAGAACCACTGAGTGGCATGTTTCACATCAAAAGGTTTTCATCATCTGAATTTACTGAAAGGTACAAAGCAGTATATTGGTATATACATGGGGAGGGTGACTTCTAAATTGTCCCTTGACAATTTATGTTGGGGTTCCTCTAGTGTAAACATGTCAATTATTGTGTTTCTGAATGTTTGATCTTTTGTGCATCCAATTACTGTCCTTGTGAATGAGATTTCTGAAGGAGGCCTGTTCATATTTGAACAGGCACTACAGCTTGAAGCAGATGGAAGCTCAGGTGGGAGGGATGGAGTTAAAAAGAGAAAGAACAAGCTTGGGGGGAGGGGTAAGAGGCAGTAGTTCCTGGCCTGGTTGGGAGGATCATAGTACTGGAGGGAGTGTTTGAAGTTGGGAGGCAGTGACAAAGTACTGTGGGGCACAAGAAAGACTGAGTTCCGGGGAAGTATTGACAATGGACTTTAATGATGGGCTAAATAATTTAGCTTTCAATTTCAATGTGCTTCTTCTTGCAGCCCATTTTATCAACAATGTGAACCAGGCCTTGCAGGGTCTTAGCGATGGAGAGGTGATACTGAAGGAATGGTTTAAACTTGCTTCAGTGCAATGTAGTTTACCACTGAAAGCTCAACCAACATTTGCAGAGGGTTGATAGCACAATTTGGACCAGATTTACTAACCTTTCAAACAAGGCAACACAGCAAGGCAACTACCTGCGCTGTGTTGCATGAAAGGGAGAGTGCAGAAATTCACGATATGTACTAAAATATGGCGCAGGTCTGAACTCTCATAGGTCTGGTGCACTTCAGGCAGCCTAGCACCAATGCAGGCACCCCGGTGCCATAGTGCAGTAACGAGGAGAAATTAAGGGATTTTTCCTCGTTACAGTAACCTAAAGTAGGTGCATCATTTTGGTGCAAACCCAGCTTTATTGTCTTTAGTAAATGCAGGTTGTGTGAAAATCCATGGGTGGGTGCATGAAACATGCATGCTCGAACCATGAACCTCCTCCCTGACGCAAAGTAATGCATGACAGCGCCATGCGCCGCATTGCGTTCCTTCTTTTCTGCCAAGCCACGCAAAGAAAGCCATGCAAATTGTGAACTGCATGGCTTAGTAAATTCTGAAAAGCATTTTGCATCGGACTGCATTAAAAAACGTAACACAACTCTAACGCAAAATGTCAGTAAATCTGTTCCTGACAATCTTCCACAATAGTGTAAAACCTGCTGCCAGACATAATAAAAATATAGCACAATCAGTGGCGTAACAACAGCCCATGCAACCCCCCCCCCGTGTATGGGGGGGGAACCCCAACCTCCAGGGGACTGCCTCAGCAGCATGTAGCCCGCACTGCGCACTAGCTGGAACTGTGCACAGGCCACTGGGCTGAGAGCTCCTGGCTGGTTGAGCCCCATCCAGGTGCTTTTCAGGGGACCCCTCTAAAGTTTCATTACACCACTGGGCACAACAGCAGAACACTAGTAATATAAAACGGCATGCACTTCTCAATTTCGTTCCATAAACAACTTCCCTTAATTTCATCAAATATCATCCTTTCCGCATCTTGCTTACACACAGAAAATGATGTGTTGCTTATAGTGGTCTTGTCGCTAAATTACAGGCGTTTGCATGTGGAGTCCTGGTTTCCAAGCCAAAACCTGGCACTCATCAGAAAATGATTGTATTCTGTTTACATGAATCTCCCTCTGCGCAAATGGGTGTACATTGAAAAACCAACTGTACAGTAAGCAGTGTAGAACCATACCAAACACAACGCAATTTTAATTTGCAACATGCACTGGAGAATAGATTCATAGACGCGTTTTTTCGTGGTTGTCCTTTTTGGTCCTTATGGATTAATTAGCTTTGAAATAAATGCTTGACATAATCATTCAAAATATAATTTCTAAATCTGACTAACATTTTCATTACTCAAGAAGACAGCGCACAAAATGATGAACGGTGCTCAACTGTTTTCATGGTCTCTTACAGGTTTCACAAACTTTTGTGAGTTGTGCCAAAAGTGTGTTGCTTTTTTTGAGAGTACAGAAGAATACCAAAGTGCAAGTGCCACTGCAAAAGCTGAATATCATGGAGCTTGTGACATAAACAATATCATACTGCACAGTAATGATAAAAAGAGGTGTTCACAAAAGTAACATCATATCATAAGAAACTGAGAAGTTATGCATTCGAATTGACAAGTAAAAGGCTTAATAAAGCTTCATCACGGTTGATGTCTAAAATTAGTCCTAATCTTCAATTTCACTTTAGTCCAGCAGATGGGTTGTGTCCTCCTCTCATAATGTGTGGCTTACATCGTATACACAAAACCCACTTTTCACCCACATTTATACCCACACATAGAAGGTAGCAAAGCACATTACAACTCATCAGATTTGATTGGATATTTATTTGCAGCTAAATCTGTAATTCAAAGTGGTGCATAAAATCTTAAATGTGTAAGCCCCTGGTTTCAGCAGTGAACTATCACACAGGAACTATAAATACAGCAGTGCTTAATTTGTGCTTGTTGTTTCCGGTGCTGAGCACCGGCACTTATTTTTGAGGGCCGGGGCTTATTTTTCTACCTAAAGCATTTACTGCGAGCAAAAGACACAAACGGGAAAGATGGAGGAAGAGAAAAACGAAAAAGCGTCACAATGGGAGAAAGCTGTAAGTATGAGCTGAAGGAGCAGGGAGTGGCTTTATATGGATTGAAGAGGCCCGAGATGGCTTCAGGATTACGCTGCATCAGTTTCCTTGTTCCCACATTTAATTGCAGCAGCCGTGTTTAAGAGGAAGGCTTTGGGCACCGGCACCTTTTTATTTACAAATTAAGCACTGAAATACAGTATATCTAATGTTGTGTAGGTCTTTGTGTTACCTATCAGATAGAATCACTAGTACACATACAAATCTGCAAGACACATTGGTTGTAACTACAAAATGTGTAGTGCACCAGAAATTAAGGCTTCCCAATGAAGTTAAAACGATTTCCTGCATCCACCTCAGAAGGCGGAGAAGAAGTAGCACAAGAGGAAAACTCATAGTTCAGAGTTCCCATTAACTTCAAGGTGCAGAGTCACTGCTGTATTTAGTAATGCATGAAGAGTGATTCCCTTTGGGGGCTGCTCTATGGTTCCCAAAGAGTAAAGCAAACACGGCTCAGATGAAAACACCACTAAGTACTACTGGCGTGCTGAGTGACATTAGGTAGGACTACTGGTTGAGACACAGAACATCAGTAAATGACAGAGCCTTAAATCGTAGTGGAGACATGCAAAATGCAGTGTTGGACGGAAATACCGGGTTGGTTCTTGATCAAATCGAAGATTTATGCATCAGGCTCAATATGTTCCAAAACTATCAAAAGAACAAAGTTGGCTTATATGGTGAAACTAAACTTCTAAATGTAATTTCTCGCTTGATTTTGCCACGGTAAACTGCATTAGCATATATTTCCCACAAAACAGAATACCGGTACAGTTGTCACCGCCGTGATGCAACTTACACCGTACACCAGGGTTCAGGAAGGGTAAATGTACAATAGCCAAGTAAAGAACGTTGAGGGTGGATATTTATTGTCCCCCGAGCCCCTCCCTGCACACAACCATACTGTGTTCATATTTAACATGTGTAAATATCATGCATCTTCTTGATTGTTTTACTATTTTATATTAGCCCCGCAGAAACATTTTCAAACTAAAACATTGTACATGAAACAAAGACTTAAATATAGGCGGCTAGAGCTTCTCTGCAGTTAATATAGGTTAAAACAGCAGCCACAAGATGGCAGAGGAAAAGAAAGTGATGTCTTGCAACATGCGCACAGGTCTGTCTAGCTTGCTAACGATCAAGTTTGAAGTTCCCTCCTATTATGCAAAGACAGCTTGGGGATGCCAACAACCAGTGACACTATATCTGGCGTAAACAATTACAGCCGGTCTCTGCTAACACCTGCAGAACGTATGATTAATCGATCTACCAAACATGATACACGATGCACTAACATATAGGTTTGCCCATCTGGTGACAAATGGAAGCATTTATTTCAAAATGTTAGCAATGTGGATTTTGACAAATTACCTGCCAACTCAGAAATCCAGCTCACTGATGATTAGGAAAAAAACCTGAAAAGACTGCTTGAAATAACCCAGGTGAAGCAATGTAAAACCATGTGTACGACAAATGGCTGGTGGTGTTTTTGCACAATGTGCTGCAACACTACACAAGCAATTGGCTTCACGTACATTACAAAAGATAAAACTCAGAAACTATACAGTGATTAGCAGTAAATTAAACTGCCCGCTGATTTCTGGGTAAGAGGTGTTAGGCATTTATTCTAAAATAAAACTAAACCTCTGAAATGCATGTGATTTCACAACCCAACGAGGTATCTACTGCTGTCGTCAGGAACATACTTGAATTAGTTCTAGTGTGAAGCCACAACTGTGGACCTAATTCACAATGGTGTTGCTATCAGCAAGTATGACTTACTCTGGAGTACTAGATGAGTAAGTCAAAACAACGTCTTCTTGAGCTGGGCACAGCGGGCTATTTTCCCCAATTACTGTCTATCCACAGGTAACACAAACCCACCACTCTAAGTCCCTTGGAGTGCCAGTAATTTCTATTATCTTTAGAATCTTTAAAAAGTTACAAGACAAACATTTTTAAAATGCTTATGACTTTTTAATATGTCTTTATTGATTTTATTAAGAAGTATATCAAATGCATTAAGAAGGCAATAAAGTAAAGCTTTAAGTAGTATTCGTACTTGATGAAACTATTATACTCTGATGAAGATAAACCTTTATATAGTTATTAAGCTCAAACGCTTATGATTTCTGACAGAATACAATGAGTAGCGGTGATATAGGTCAGCAAACCCCCAGATTAAGAGCCACGTACCTTAGGACCACAGGTATGGAAATTCTAGTCTAGAAAGCGTATGTGTCACAAAAGATCAATCGGATGATGACACCCAAATATATCTGAAAATATTGTTTTACAATGTTTCTGTTCTAAAATCCTGCCTTCCCAAACTTTGTAACTGGACGTCAAACAACTTTTTAAAAATGTAGCCCTCACAAGGTGCAATTTATCCTCTTTCACTATCATCATGAATTCACATTGAACCTTAACTGGCTATCGGGTCTGCATTATATAGGCTTCTCCCCTACTACAGCCCCTGAAAATAAAACGATTCTGGGCATCTGGCTAGACCACCAACTCTCCATGTCATCACATAACACCTGGCCATTAAATTCCGCAAGAGCAACTCTCCTGCCCTTGAAAATATTAAAACCCTTGCTCCAACCTAAAGACCTTTGCCTAGCAGTCTAATGTCTGTGCATGGCAAGGTTGGTTTATGGCAACTCAGTTCAGATGGGCATCAACAAATCCATCTTTGGTCCCTTAGGAACTTTAATGAACTCTGTTGCAAGACTAACTTCTGGAGCCTAGATATTTGACTACATCACACCTCTTTATTACGACTTACACTGGATCCCAAATGAAGTCACAGGTAAATTCAAACTTGAGTGTAATACATAAAAATCCTCTAAAAAAGAAGCCTATCTGTAAGGTGCCTTGAAAATCTCTGGCTAATCTAAATGCCGCATAAGAAAGATCTTCAGACTTTAAAACGAGAATTCTGATTCCCACTCAGCTGCCACCTGGTGCTTCCCTAATGCAGCGCCATAATCCTGTAACTCCCTACCCAAGGACCACGGACATCTGAAAATCTCCTTCAATTTCATTACAAAATAAATAGTGATCTAGCTTTACCTACAACCCCTCACCCCTTCCCTATTTTCATTAGCCTCCTAGCCACCTATATTATCCTCCTCTATTTAACTAATTCCAAAATACTAACTCTTTCCTTTCCTCCTTTGCCTGCTCACTTCCCCCAACTGTCTTTGCTCCTATCCATTCTCTCTTACACAGCACCCACAGTGCCTGGATGCTTCGGCTTTTCCTTTGGTGCTCAATTTGATGTACACTCCCATGCAATGTCCTTTGTGTTCCATGTTATTTGGTCACATGATATTGTAGATCGAGATCGCTACCAATTGTTCACTAATGCTTATCTTAGGTAACATTGTGGTATACAAACATGTGAAATAAATACAATAAACAGTCAAGTCAATTAAATATATTGATGAAAACACTCAGATTATATATTAACTACCAGAAAATGTTAGACATGTTTTGACAGATTACAGCAGGTCCACAGGGCTTTGAACAGAGTGCTTCTTTTGATGAGGAACAAGTTACTGGAAGTTTGGGAAGGGGCTTTCTTAGTTGTATATGTACTATGCTAATACAAATGTTTCTCTCTCTTTTTGTTACCTCTGCATCTTCTCCAGATCATGTCAGTGAAAAGAACCATTCTATTTATTAAGAAACATCTTTAGCAAAATGTGCTGCTATTGATTGGCCTGTGATTAGGAGGACTGACTGAAGTAGGCAAGTTATGCTATACCATAACACAGGAAGAATGTTAGGTTGGTACACTTTTTTTAAAATGGCAATATTCTGGAAGCTGAAAACATATAGACGGTCTCTGCCGTTTAAACAGCATCTCTTAGGGCAATTATGTTTTGTAATGCCAGGCTTCTCCTTTGGGAACCTAACAATGCATTTGTGCAATACTGGCAAACCAAATACTATGGACCTCAATACCGTTTAGTAGAAAATCTGGGACTAATTCAGCTGAACTTTGCATTGCATAATCATTTAAGGCCCCTAAGACTTCTTAAAACGGGAGCCTAGAACTGAATTTTAAAAAAGTAGAATAATAAATGTTTATCTTTCATACTTATAGTAGGAGTAGAAAGAGGGGCAAACAACATTGGTATCCCAGATGTGCAGCCATGCGTGATCCATTTATATTTATGTAAAAACCGTCTCGGGCAAAATTGCCCTATACTGAACATCTGCACCACAAGTTTAGGAAGAAGTATGTGGTGTTTCTGATTGCCACCTCTGCTGTGTGGAGCGGCCATGGTAACACTTATTGTTGATTGACGCTCACAGGTCTTTGCACAAAGAAATTTCTGAGTAAGTAAATAAGTTATTATGAAGTACTAGTGAATGTACTCACAAATTAATTTGTGAATTGGTATCAAAACATCTAAAATGGTAATATTCAGGGAATGCTTGTATGCAATTAGTTTAAATACCAGGTACTGTGCTCTTATCATACTTTTACTAATAAGATGATGACATTTTGGGGCTAACCCTCAAGGGCGTTTATGAGTTTGCAAAGTAGTACTCCTGCAATATAAAACTTCACATACTATTAAATGCACTTATGAAAAGCCCTCTTGGCACCATTAGAGCACAGGATTTGACTCAAATTAGAATACCAGGGTTCACCTAGGGAAGTATTGAAACTATGAAAAATATGCAAGTGTAAACCAGATTTCTGTCATGCAGTCTATAGGATTGGAAGATCTTTAGAAAAAGGTGCAATGTTATATGTCTTTTTAAAACTGTCAAGGTCACATTACCCAGTACCTTTAAAACATAGTTAAGGGTCTTGTTTCATATAAAATAATTTTGTCTCCTACTATCAAGATTAGGATTAAGGAAAAGGATCATTACATGATGAGGAAAGAACGATGCTAAAAGAATCATACAAAATGAAAGTTTGCTATGTTACTGTTTTACAGCATAGTTTCAGTATGTTAGCATTCATGGCACTCCTTACAAGCAACTTTGCACTCTTGAACTGTATATGCAGAAAATCTAGATTTCTCATGTTCCAATTCCATCCCTTCATATCGTTTAGTCTTTCCAGAGATCACAGTAATGTCTTCAGTTGCTTTTGCATTTCACGCTCACATTCCACTATCTACAATAAATATTACTATGTAAAGAAAAAACTGGAAAGCTTGCTCTTTATTACAAGATTTTAACTTGGACGCAAAAACAATGCATTTTTGAAAACCCACAGAATCCAAAGAATTTAGGACATCTGGAAGAATGTACTTTATCGCTGAAATATTTCTGAAAGCTGGGCAAGGTTTCAATATATTTCTGCAGTCAATGAACTTGCATACAATTTATACTCCAAGTTGTATAGTAAAGAAACACTACTGTCGAAACATTTTGCAACAAGCATTGGCAATTTCTGGGTCCGGTCTATGAATGAAGGTTCCTTTTGTATCACTGATGGAGTTAGGCACTCAATAAGTCATCATAGATCCTCTTTGTCAACCACTTCTTCACTCATGTTTACACACATGCATCCATTCATCCATCTATCAATCCACAACTCCTTCTTGCATTCACCTTCTGATTCAACCACAATAAAACACACAAACTCAACAACATTTGCACGATAAATTAAAAGAATACAAGTAGAAGAAAACATGTTGTCTATACACAGCAGATATATGTTTGCAATAACAAAACTAAATATAGCAGATAGTGCAGAGGTACTGAACACAGTCCATTGTTATTTCAAAGTCCCAGCATTGCCACCTTGTCAGAAACAACGTGTTGATCATCTTGGAAAGGTAAATCAATAAAACCCTATAGGACAACAGCATTCAGTAATGGGCACCTGGTTCAGAGACCATGTGGGATGCAGTGAACTGCAGATGAAATGAGCGAGAGGCAAGTAAGTGAACCATTAGCACTGCCTAAAGAATTGTAGTATCCTGTTTGGAAAAAAATAAAATGAAAATAAGTGAAGCAAAGAAAAGAGAAGGGAACTAAAAAGAGAAAAATTAAAACTAAAGGACTGGTCAACCAGCCCTGCCACTGAAGCATTTATTATTACGATCCTGGCAGACAGCTAACACTCTCATGCCATCCAAAGAAATTCTATCTAGAATAATTACAGAATTACAGAAATATTTCATACCCTGGGGTTTGTCACAGGGGGGAAACAATATTATTCCCTGCATTGGTAACCTGTGAATTTTCATGTAACAAAATATCTATCTCTAGGCTTTAATATAGAGTAATAAACCACTCACCCTTAAATGCCTACTTATTTTAACTTATGCTTTTCATAATCAATATGTGAGGCCTCTGCCTTTATAGTACCTTTTCATCATAAACCATTAGGCCCATAACCTTTATCACTGCCTTGTAACCATAACCAACTCAGAACTACTGTGTTGGTCAAACGATTTCCTGCAAGGCCTCCATCGGGTATAACACAATAAAATCAAAAATATGCACAAAATTGCACTAACCAAAACAATATAAAATTCCTTCTGATAGAGCATATTTTGGATTTTACCGGTGTACAAATCATTTATACCCATGGTCTGTTTGTGCTGGTCATCAAAACCATAGCTTACCATGATATTCTGCGATACTCAGTTAAAAAAACCTGCTACAGGCGTTAACACAATGTAATAACTATCTACCCATAAGAGCCTATTTCCTTTAACTCATGCTTTTCACAAAAGGCAAGTCAGGCATACTTGGGATTTTCATTTTCATTATAAACAGACAACTCCTAAGGAATCTTATGTAACATTTCAAAGTGAACCAATAAGGCACATAGCCTTTACAACTGGCTTGTCAACATAAAGTACACAGGCCACCCAAAGTGGACATTAATTGGCAGCCATCGTGCATACTGCTCTAAAATTAAAAAAATGTGCAGAATGACAATTGTCAAAACAACTTACCACCCCCCTCAATAGGGTCCAACAAGAATCATTAAAGTGAAAATCTCCAGGATCTGTCAGTGTGTGTGAGGCCATCACAAAAGCATGTGCCTACAATTCGGAGAGCTTTCACTTAACTAAATACCTATCTACAGCATGTAACATTGCTTGATAGCAATCCACTGTTAAAGGTCTATGGGCTCTAACAAATTCTGCTCACAATAAATTAGCCAGGCCTTTGTCAAAACGTTTCATAATAAACATACCAGACCTATGGCATCGGGCATAAATTTTCCCAGCTCACCAAAGAGGTCTACTGGTCTGTTTTATTGGCTTGTCAACATAATTAACTCTGGCCTACTGTACTAAACGCAAGTTTTTCCACAAAGCAACCATCAGGTATGTAGTCAAAATTACACATGTTTACAAAATGACAGTTAGTTAAGCAAAATACTATCTCTCCTAAGAGGGCACAATGAGAATTCACACTATGCAAATCTTCTTTACCCACGGTTTGTCAGCGGGGGTGAACAACGGCACAAGCATTGCCTAATACGGTAATCTGTGAGGTTACATGTAATAAAATACGTATCTCTAGGCTTTAATAGCGAATAATAACAATCCCCTTTGACTGACTTTTCACTTTTTCAAATACATGAGGCCTACTACCTTTTTCATAACATTTCATATTAAATACAACAGGCCTATAGCTGTGATCATTGGGTTTGTCATCATTATCAACTTCGCCCTGTTGAATTGAGTATATGTTTTGCCACAAGCTAAAAAGTGCAATACATCCACTTGTTCCTAACCCTCTTTCACAGTAGTACTCAACAAGCTCTATTTTGTTGATCACACAAGGTAAAGTGAAAGATACAGTGTCAAATCAGACCCAAATTATGTATGTGGATTACTGTAGCCCTGAGCATAACACAACTGCTTTTTGAAGTCTAAAGCTAATAACGGAAATGAAAGTGGATCTGGGTTCCTACCAGAAAATAAAATCAAACACTGTAAATTATCTTATCTAAGACACTGTGCCATTTCAATGTCTGTGAAAGTTAAAGTTTTATCCCACTGTAAAACTGATAACTTTATGTGTGCTAGTGAGCCTTCTCTACGCAGCCACACTGCTGCTGGCTCGTGTATCTGGATACGCAAACAAAATAATCACAGCTGCATGGAGTAGAAGTACTTTTTCACTGAAGCATACAACTTCTGCCAAATAAAAACATGTACTCTGGTCCAACAACGTAGGAGGAGCCAAAGCCACTCCTTGTAGTACTCCTGAAAGACCTTGTTTAGGTTGATTGTGTGAGGCCTACCGACAGTTGCTCTGTTAAGCCAGATATAAAAACACAGCCAACACCAACAATATACATCAGCAGTGCTCAGATCTGGTCATCAAGCCCACAGATCTACAGAGTCAAACTGAAGATCCAATAGTTGTTAAAATTCTCTTTCACTGTTGTTAAAGCTTTTTTGATATATAATATGCTCAAACAACGTACTTTTGTTTTTGAGAAATTTGAGTCCTCTTAATTTTGATTCTGAATCTCATCCTTATTTCCAATTCAAATAATTTGAAAATGAAATACGTGCAGTGGCGGACTGTAATTTTAGGAGGGAGCGTGGTGGGCAGGAAGCACACTCACACTCAACCATTCATTCACACAGTCACGCACATCCATTCACAACACTCATCAACATTCAAATATAAAGGCACGCATCAAACATTCATTTAAAAAACACACACACACTTACCTTCAGCTTGGAGGTCCAAGGAAGGTTGGGACCGCTGCCTTCCCAGTGAGTGAAGGCAGCAGTCCCAACTTCGTCACAGAGTGGGATGGGGTCAGTGAGACTGCTGACCCCACCCCACTCTGTGACGAGTTATCACTGATGGACACTCGTCCTGGGCGTTTCAAGGCTTAAATCTGAAGCGCCCAGGTCGAAGTCAATCGGTGACGCTTCCCCTCGTCACCGAGGGGAAGGGCCTCGAGGCACCTTTGCTGAACTCATGAGGTGACGCTCATGGGAGCTGTGACTTCTAAGGCTCAGCAAAGTTCAGCTCAGGCAGCCAGGAGTCTGCGCAAATCGCGCATATCTCAATCCTGGCTGCCTGATCTGAACATGAAGAGTGTCTGTCAGGGTGACCTTTGCTCAGCCTGACCAGCACTCTTCATAAGGGACAAAAGGTGGGGGGGGCAGTAGCCCCTCTGCCCTAAAGGACGGGCCACAGCTGAATATGTGAAAGGAGCTTGTGAAATGTATGATCTGTTTTGCTGTGATAAATTTGCAGGAACTGTATATATGAATTAAGTTATGTTGTGATTGCTGTACTCCAATTGCTAGACTGCGTAAATCCAACTGAACTGTTGATGATTAGAGTGGCACTCCTATTATACTTGGAAGATAAATTTGTTTGTCATTAGGTTATTTAAAGATTGAGCTTATGAATGCCTTTAAGAACTAGTGTAGGTATTATACTAAGTGGCTATACTGTGCTTATTGGTATGTCTTTGTTTGCTAAAATAACAAACAATTTTTATCTGAAATAGTTAAGATGTTATTTTAATATAATGTTTCTGCCTTGACAAAGAGGATTACCTCAAAACACATGTTGGCTGGTGTTGGATATAAGACTGTTTTGTATTTTGTAGTTAACGAATACGATGAAACGGACACAATAACTACAGAGTATGGCTATTTTTGAAATATTTTGACTTAAGAATGTGTCAGTGAGAGCTCTATTAGGGTACAAACAATTACATTTAACACAAGTAGTTGAACAAATTTAAAATGCTTATTTTTAAGGTAACTTAACTCAATGGTCATTAAGTTGACCTGTGAAAAGATGTGGCTCATAGACGTTTCCACAGCCCTACGACATTACATTATTAAATCAATTAGTCAAAAATACTCCATGTCACTTAGTCAAAAATGTTTTGCAATTTCTAAATTTGTTTTGTCTTTTGCAAGACATTTTTGACCCAAAGAAATTGGTGCAAGGAGTGATAAATACGCATGATTAATTTTTAAATACATTTTAAACTTAACCTATGCACGTATTACACTTTCAGATACCCAGGACTTGCTGGACCATTTCTATCGGCATCATCTTTTATGTTTTACACTTTTAAGTTTAAGTTATAACAAATAGAATTACAATGTATGGACAGTGGAGTGATCTCAGCACATAGTCTTACATTCTGGAACTGTATGCCCTGTTTTGTTCCATAAAATGTATACATTTAGCAAACAAAACCAGTTAAATATAAAATCTGATTTCGTACCACGTGTTCTGATCACAAGTGTGAAGCAAAACTCTTTAGGTAATGGGTCTCTGGCCCAGTGAGGATTGTGTGGGGGGCTTTGAGTACACTCTCCACACCACTGACAATCCCCCTTTCATCCATATTAAGTCCTCTACATTAGAATGCCTAATTGAAGGATGTTCTTCAATTTGCACAATTCACCTAAGACAGATGCCCCGTTCCTCGATCTCCAATTGACTCAATTGTTCCACGTGATGCAATCACACTCTCTTACATCTCTGCACATCCTACGACCTTCAAAGGCAAGGGGAAGTGAGTCGATGAAAGAGGCAGAGGATGAATCCCTGGAGCAACTCTGCTGTCTGATCCAGTTCCTGTCTATGTTACCTTCGGCTCTGTATCTCCTGCGTGTTCAAGGTCATAAGAAACTATTAGCAAGTAAGAAGCCCTCTAACTACACCTTCAATTGCAAGTACCTAAAATATACTGTAAATTACTATACAACTCCAAACTGAGGGCCTGATTTAGAGTTTGGCGCAGGGGGTTACTCTGGCACGTTTGTGTCCACCGTATTACAATTGAATTATAGCCTTTATAACTTGTAATATGGCTGACGGGATATCTGTCACTTTTGAGAGGGAGTAACCCCTCCGCCAAACTCTAAATCAGGCCCTATGTCTCCTTCTGGGTCAAAGGTAGCCCTACCTACCTTCCTAGCTGCTGCTGAAATCTACTTGCATTGAAATGCCCTTTGTTTGAGATCACGCACACCATATGTACATGTGAATCTGTACATGTGTTTTTACGTTATAAACATTATGAAGTATGCAATTAACTGTGTTTTTCAGAGAATTTATAGACAAATACCCAGAATGGAGCTAACATGGAAGGCTGTGCCCCAGGATATGGAGATAGGAATTTCATTGGCACCAAATTTTGTGGGCACAATATTTAAGGAATGAAATATTGAAAGGTAAGTAAGTATAGATTTTCCATAACTAACTCCACATGTACGCACTTTGACGAAATACATATCTTTAAGGGGTAAAGATGTGAGTTAGGAAAAGTAAATTTATACTTCCTGCATATGCACTTAGCTTTAGAGATTTTGGCATTCGAAATTCTGTATATGATAGTGGTGCATTTAAATATTCCTAGCCTACACATTTCACAGTGCAATCGTGCAAGAACTCCCACGGGAACTCTATCACACAGCTCTCCCCACCCTACCTATCATTAGCACCTGAGAGATAGTGTTACATGATGAACCGAGACATAAGTAAATAGCTGTTCTCTCACGTCCCATCCAAGTAGACCGGAAAAGCAAACTAAGGTTTGAGTTATTCTCAGTTGCCCCTTCACTCACACCTTGGCGGACTTAAGTGAACCGAGGTCGGAGTTGTTTTCATCTGCACCTTCACCTAACAATAGGGTGGACACATCTGGTCAGGCACTACATGGTACTGGTGTATTATTAGTGAGCATTAGAAAACTGTTCTAAAGTCGGAATATTTATTTTTTGAGTGCACGGTCATATGTCTTAATAATTGAATCCAGACATTAAAACATAAAAAAATCTTCATTGTTCAGATTTAAGGACAGAGGATATTTTTTTCTGCTTTGTTATCTAGTGGACCTTCTGAAACTCTCTCAGTAAATCTATATGATGATTCCTCCCCAAACAGTCTTTCATGCCTGTTCTGGAACATCTCATCAGCAGACTAGACAAACGCAGATGCTACAGAGGTCTTCCTGCTTCAGAAGTCATCGGAAACCCAAAAGATTCATGATGTGGTTGCAGGTGCATCCCAAAGACAGCAAAACATGTAGAAGTGTATCTACGACCCGATAAGGAATATTTGATACTTTACAGTGCGATCTTTTCAATTCTTAAAGGGCAGCGATTACTAGCTGCTCGCCAATAGATTGCACTCATATCACTTTGTATTTTCCACAATCAAAATGTCTTTAGATATTTCACTTTGCCCCAGAGATTTCTTACATGGGGCAGCACGACTGCTGACAATGGTGGGCGTGCATTTTCTGACCCCCCCTTAAATCCACCATATTTTTGCTTTCTGTGGAAAATGAAAATCCTGGCAACTCCCCGGTATCAATGTCCAGGAAGGTTTGTTTTGTTCTATTCTGTAATGCCCAGGACCAAGTGTTGTGGCAGGACTCGGCTATCGAAATAAAGGAGCATCCAGGATACTTCCTGTGACTCAAAGGTCCAAAATCAGGACGCCAAAATCTTGCTGCATGTGAGGCTATTTTTACTCAAAGCCAGCTCCTCATAGTTCAGTCTGGATCTCAGTTTCAAATCAAGCTTTTGACACTTGGGTTCCTCACTTCCAGCATTTAATTTCATGTCAACAAAAGACTGCAAAGTCCCAAGAAACATGGATCAATGTTCATATGAGAGGGGTTTAAATGATGAAGTGAATCGGAAGACCTTCTTTTGGACCATTTTCATGAAATAGGTTATAATTCTTTCCCCTGGTAGGAAGGGGGGCTAGGAGGGGAGTAGGAAAGGGACAAGCGTGGTAGGGATATAGCAGTCCAACCCATCAATTTGACGTCTTATTTCTAAGCAGTGCTCTTACCCCTACAGACAAGTCCCTGGGCGTCTTCATATTGTTCTTTCTTTATGCATGTCACAGAAAGAGTTTCTGCTGCTGCTGTCGGATGCAAAGACACTGTTCTTTCTGTCTTCGTGTCATATTAACTAGTTTTTCTGAGGCTTCCCTCGTCTACTTCTGGCACTAGAAACCAATTTTGTGTTTGCCTTTGCAGGCTGCTGGTTCTACAGCTGATCTCCTTTGTTGTTCTGGAACTTAGCTTCTCAATCAAGTTATGTTAAAAACAGTTTACGGTTACTGACTGACTAATCAAATAGCTTAAACAGTTACATTTAGAAATAATGAATCCCTTTTAAAGCAAAGACACACAGTTTTCAATGGTTCATGGGGACCAGAGACTATTATTTCTGAAAGAATTAAAACGGTATGACGTTCAAATCGTGATAATGGGCTACAACTGTAATCATGAGCAACTTTCTTCGTGGAAAAACTGCATGTAATGGATGGCTTTCACCTGGTCATAAAGGAGAGATTTGCAATTATAGTTTTCACTCACACCTCACATTTAGGACAGGCATGCTTTTAGTAAAAGCAATGGGCCCAATTCACAAAAAAGTAGGAAAAAATAAGAGATCTACTCCTGAACGTATTTATCCGTTTTTTTCGATTCACAAATTTTCCCATGGTCCTACCTGGAATGCTGTACCAGGCAAAAGTTTTGAGGCGTGCTCACAGGATGGTCACTGAATTTCCATATGGGATGCTATTCTTCGTTTGTGGAGCTTTCCATAGAGGAGAAGTTCACAGAGGGGGAATAGTATTCCTTGTGCACATGATGTCCTTATTATGTTATGCAGTTCTTGTTATATTTTTTCTCCATGCTTCCAGGGGAAATAGCCCTTCTGCTTACCAACAGAAAATCAGGGACTGTCCCCTTTCCGTTTCTAGAAGCAATTCATGCCAGCCCTCTGATGGAGTAAATCAATGACCATTCCTGTAGTTAGCAAGGGCTACATCAGATTTTGGGAACAAAAACTAACATACAAGCTGGTGGACATTCCTAAGCTTCTAAGGAAAACCATGCATTGGAACACATACTTTCCTATCTCATGAGTTGGATTTAAGACTCTGAGATCTCCATACACATGGCGCATATCTCTGAACCCGTCAACAGATTCCTGGCAGGCATAAATAGGTAAATTCGGTCATAAACACACATGTATGACCAATTATACCTTAGTGAATAGGGTTCAAAATTGTGTGCTGAGAATCAATCTTTTTATGAAAGCTTTGACATCTACCATGAGAAGAATACATAATACCTTTTTCTGCTCCATTCAGGCTATCAAACACTACGCGCATGCTTGAAAGAATGGCTACATTCCTTCAAACTTGGACTGCCGCCACCGCCTGTGTTCGCTCTTCTGAGGAGGGGATGCTTGCATCCCATATGCCGAGCACATGTTCCACTTCGCGTCTCACAGGACAACAAATCACAGTCAAATGGCTTGCACGGACTCAGCAGGGGTGCTGGTGAAGTGCAATGCCAAAACCAAACTGCAGACATTCTGGCCTCTTTTGAAGAATGTGACACACTTTACAAGGTATCTAGTTCGAGCTGGTAAAACTATAAAAAATTATTAAGAATATTCTGCAAATTCAGTGAAATTAATAAAATAGGATTGCCCAAACTGCTGTCCCATTCATGGCTGTAGTGCGCATCTTTAGCTGTACAGCCACCACTGTCAGGAGGGGATGAGGTGCGGGAAAGGAGATGGCTACTGTTGGACGACAGTACCTACTAATGAACAATGTGAGCAGGCTTTTGTTCAAAATCCTTTGAGTTATACAAGGCACAAAATCATACGTTTCAGGCACATAAAAGTAGTTCACAGTGGCAAATCCAAACCCAACACCCACTACTGCAAAGAGGAAATAGTGAGTGAAAACTGCTAACTACCTAGTCTATTATGTCGGCAGCCACAGTCCCATTTGCATAGATTTTGCTATCGGTGCCTCTCACTTACTCTTGTAGTATTCCTAGCTCACTACTGAATTCTAGGACTAAGCCTATAGTGCCCTTGGCTCACTTCTGGATCTCAGGACTCATCTAAGAGTACTACATGAGTAAGTCACAGTAAATTATTTGTTTCAGAAATAGTGATGAATACATAGGGCCCAATTCACAATGGTACCACCTGGGCACATGTGGTCCATCATTTTATTAACCCTTCTCATTTATAAACCACCATTTCAGATAATGTTTTTTGATCTAAAGCAGATATGAACACTAGGAAAAGTGCAGCAAACAAATACAAATAGCAGTGGAATAATAAAGGTGCATTCATAAGATTGCAGAAATGTAGGCGGATGCCACATAACATATGTACAGTAAAAAAAATAGTAACTCTAAAGATTTTAAGACTACACATGTTCATTAATATTTCAAAAAGAAACATAGATTATAAATGCTTCTACTCACTATGATCTACTAAAGGAATAGACGAATCTCCAAGGAAGTCCTTATACAATTAGAAAGATGGCCCCCTCTACCCTGAATAGAGGATGAAATGTGCTGTCTCAGGCACGGCAGCTTTGGACAGATGAAAATATCCACTGCAGATTGTTTTGACTTCTCCCAGAGATTTTACTTTTATAAAGAGAGCTCTTTGAACATGTATGCTTCATTCTGAGTGAGCTGGCTCCTTGGGGTCACTGGTAACTCAGAGTGGAGAAGACCAAATTTACAGGAGCCTCTATAACTGGGAGCTTGTGAGTGTCCGTACAGGTGAGCAATTACCAGGGAAATCCCTATTTCTGGCTAGTACTGCCCCACTAACTACTCATTCCCTGCCCAAAGGGTTTCACCCAGTGATTACATGGAGAAAAGAGATGGATCTACAGCGTTTCCAAAGATCTTGTATTTCTGAAACCAGTAACTGCTGTCGCCAGGTCCAACAAAATTAAAGAGACCTTGTAATCAGTCTTAGACCATACATTTTATATGGCTGCACCTTACAGTCCTAGAATATTTCCACACAATAGATCTGAAAATCACTAATAAAGACAAATAAATTACTTTAAATTTTGCATGTTCTATACAAAAAATGCTATTGTTAAAGAATTTCAAAACCTTTCTTCTAGGGCACATTTTCTTATAAACAAGTAAAAAAAAAAAAAAGAGGAGATGGAAGAGCCATATAGCCTAAACAAAGTAACCTTTTTTTGCATCCCCGGATACTGAGATGGCGCTTCTCCCCTAAATCAGGGGAGAGAAGATTACGGGAGGCAGCAAGCCTGTCACCAACAACTGTGCCGCCCCAAGACCAGCCACATAGCAAGTAAACCAGACCCCAGATTAAGCAAATGGTAAGTGCCATATGAATGACAGGGATGAACATGCCTGATGGAATCTACTGGCAAAAAGAAGCTATGTAAGGGGGGGTGGGGCGGCCACAAACACAATGCACTAACCAATAAAGAGGTGGCAGATTCTCTCCAGACAAAGGCAGTTGCAAAGGGAGTGAGGTGGCAAACACTGGCCAGACAAAAAAGCATACTGGTAGGTGGAGTTGCTACCCTCACACACGAAGGGAGAGAGAAGGCTGGAGGTGGCACTGTGCCCGACAGCAGTGAAAGAGAAGCTACGGAACCAGCAGAGAGGTGCAGATGACTGCTGGTGCCATTTTTGAGCCACAGGAGTATGAGTCTAAGATGAAGGGCCGGCAATGGAAGACGGGGCAAGGAAGACCATGGACACACAGTGACCACTACAAACAAGGGCAAAGGGACCCCCCTCTGATGTTGGTATGAAACCTCACAAAGCGAGGGAGGCAACCAGTGCAGGCGTATTAAGGTGCACTTGCAGTGCCCACCATTGGCTGGGAGAGCGCCTCTTCCAAGCTGTAAAAGACCACAGAGAAGAGTGAGGTAAGCAGGCCTAAAGGAGATGGACAACCAGCCCAAGGACACAGGAATAGCAGCCTTACCTTCTCACCGAAACCAAAGAGTTCTGAGAGAGTTATATGGGGGACAGGCATGTTTAGGGGCACATGCCCTAAATGCAGAAGGCACAAATCGGGACAGCCCCCCACAGAACCAAACCTAAGAGTGGGAAAGGTAATCAGGAAGCCCTGTCCCACGTAAGGACCATGAGTGAGAGAGCATAAAAGGACTCACCATTAAAGTAGGACAAACCCAGGGGATAAAAGAAATAAAGTGATCAGACACCAGAAAGGTGCAGTTAGACAGAGAGGGCAAAACACTATAGAGTAAAAGCCCCCCCGGCGGAGACTAGTGAAGTGCTGTCACACTAAGGATGGTGAAGCATGGATACTTTAAGGGAGGTGGGGGGGGCAGTAGTTCACCGTTGGGCAGGAGACAGCTCATCAGCTTTAGGGAGGGTTGACTCAAACAGACTATAGCGCCTAGAGATGTAATGGCACCCTGTGATTTAAAGAAGACCAAGATTCTCCTCAATAAAGAATGCTGCCTCATATCAAAGGTGGGACAAAGAAAGAAAATATCTTTACAGCTGTGAAACGCCAAGTGGCGGGAACAAAAAAGAATAATCGGCTAATGATTTGCGGTTTTAACGGACAAAAAGAGAACCAGCAAAAATGAGCTAGACACCTAACAGAGAAACTGAAGGGGGTTTTACCCAGAATACACCAAATGGAATTACACAAGGATATTTAAAAGAGGTCAAATCTAACCTGCACACAATTCACACAGACATAAGAACGCGCCTGAAGGAGCTTTGCATAGGTGTCCAAAGTAGAGGAAAAACTAGATTCACTAGAATGTGCAGCTGATGTTGAATCGTACAATCGGGAAAAATCCCAGGACTTTGATAGTGACTGCCAACACTCCACTTGACACTCTAGAAGCTCCTCAGATCATACTTAATCGTAACTGCACAGTGTGAGCACTGTGGTCCCAAAACCATCTCCCTTCAAACATTTTAAGAAGATACCATTTCTTCGAGGAGCAAGAAACAGTAATAAAACAGGCAAGATCAAGGAGGAAATCATCTTGATCTGTTTTACAATAGACCCCTTACTATGGGGCAACCCCTTCCGCAACTATGGATTTGGTCCATTGCAGAGGCAACAATATGTAATAACCTGATAGAGAAGATGGCATACAGAGCAAAGTCTGGAAGAGATCTGGGTGAGGGGGAGAATGTAAAACCAATATGGCAAACAATTTGTAGGACCCAATTTGCGTCCTAACAAGCCCTCAAGAGGACTGAGCAAAAGCTACAGAAGACCTGCTGAAGCAGCACCAAAATATGGAATGATCACAAGGAAAACAGGCAAGCAAAGACTGTGAAGCAGTCAATCTCAACAGTGGAGAAGAACTGTAGATTCTCTGTATTTAGTAAAGGAGCTAGGGATTCAAGACAGAGAGAAGGGCCATGCAGGACACATAAGAAGGCGGTGCAGATGAGGACCTAAATGGAGGTCGATTAAAAAAACTGGCAGATAGGCTCGAGCATATTACTACTGGTCATCTCTGAGTTAGGGGTGTAGGGTTATTATTGACTCCCCACCGGGAATGTGACCTAGGATGGAAGAGATGCAATGCTGGACCAGCTGGCCTTAGTTATGACCTTATTGAGGAAAGAGAAGTAACCAAGTACAAAATGAAGTAACAGGAACCTAAGTAGGCTAGGGAAAGGGAGGAAAATACTTCAAAACCAATATGAAAACGAAATATTTATCCCTAAAATTTAAAAGGGCTAGGTTCCCCAAACAAGAGGTACCAAGTGTGGAGCTAAATTAAGAAACACAATCAAGATCTTATGTCCTTCAAGGACACCCGCCTTTTAAAAAGGATCAATTCCAAATATGACAGAGTCTATACCCACATTAATTCTGGGCATCAGCAAACACAAAGACAGCAGTGGCCGCATCCCTTACCAAAGCATAAGTTTGCAATGAAGGAGTGAATCTTGAAAGAGAAAAGGGGAATTTATTTATTGAACAGCACATCACACTGCTCTAGGCACCTTACACCTTTATCAACCTATAAGCATCTAATGCCATCTAGGAAACTTTCCTGCTGTGACTAACTCAAAACCTACTTAAAACAACATGAGGTTATTGTGAGTTGTTAAGAGATAATAACCTGGTATGGGAACCAGAGTTAGATAGCCCAAGACCCTGAAAAACAAAATGAACGATCTTGGCAGAGAGGGGCATATCTTTCTTCTCACACCTACACTGACATATTGTTAAATTGACTGCCTTTTCATATTTCCAGCACATTCAGATGCAATTACAAATGCAGCAATGTCTCATTATCAGATGATGTACATGTATAGATCACATGTGTGAGAAAAAGGTAACCAAACCTGGTATTCAATGGAGGATAAAAACAAATATGCTTAGGGAACTGGTCCTCAAAAAAGAAATAGTTGAGGAGATTGCAAAATATTTTAAAGCCACTAATAAGCAAAGACTAATGGGTATGGCAGCTGGGAGATCAAAGAGAAACGAGGTTTCTTCAAGATAGATTAACTCAAGGAGTAAAAGTGCTAGAAACACACAAAAAACAAAAGGCAGATGGCCATCTTCAGAGATCAAATAAGACTTCACAGGGAAAACAGGACAGAAACTAACTTATTGCGCCCAAGCCAGAAAATATATGAAGGTGTAATAAGGTGGGAACTTTGTTAACCAGAAAACGTACGTGCCAACAAGCTAAACACACGTAGATAAAGTATGGAACTCCCTCAGGGTTCCAGTGCGATCCGAGAATGGGATACAACATCATTGTTCAAGGACACTTTTAAGTCCAATACGCACATAGCCAGGAACATTTAAGACTTTACTGTCATATACCAAAGAGTTCCAATGGGTAAGAACTGTAGAAGAAATTAAACAATCATTATAGATGCCTGTTGATACTATGGAAATTAGAAGAGAATTAAAAACCATGAAATTATGACACCCCATGAACCTTGCATAAGACATTTTTCCACATGTGAGAAAACAAATGGCAGAGCTTTATAATTGCTTCACACAGACAACAATCTTGATCTCAGCAATGCAAGCAGAAGACATTTCGTTGGTAGTCCCTAAACATGTAAAACTAAGACATAACAGAGCCTCAATAAGGCCAATAGCGTTATTAAACAAAGATGCAAAGTTCTGCATGAAAATCCTAGCCCGAAGAATGAAGGATATATTGCTGAGCGTTACTGATCCTGACCAGATGGGGTTTATAAACAAGCACTGGCAAAACCAATAAGTCTCGCCCACGCAAAAGCTATTGGCTTGTGAATGTCTTTTAGCCATGTTGTGTGCACTAGTGTTTTTGCAGTGTAATAGAAAAGAGTGACATAAAAGTTAGACACGTAAAACCACGAAAAACGAAGGGAACACTATTACAAAAGTGCTCACGAGCTTGCACCCAGTATGGAACATCTGTAAGAAATACTGCTGATAAACTGGTTTCAGCCACCATGCACCATATAGCACATCAAAAGCAGGCTTCAGAATGTGAACAAATGCAGATACAGAAATAACATGGCACGTACTCCACAACATGTGACAGAAATACTGTCTCAAAAGCAGCTTCAAAGATTGAAAACACCCACGTGGGGACAGTGGTCACACAGCCAAGACGTAGAGGTAAATATAGCCTCGTCATGTAGTGATCAGTATTTCAGAAACAAGAAAGGAAAATTATTATTTTTGGGCAAAAGCCTCCGAAATCCTAATCCTCAGTTGCAGAGTATACCTATTTAATGTGCATTATCATAAACATTTCACAGTTAAAATGGCGTCTAGGTGCCAAAATATACTTTTTACAAATGTATATGTTAAATATGTTTAAGATTTTTAAGGTCTGCATCCAAAAGAAAACGAGGAAGGGGTGAATATGATAGAGGGACAGCTCATCAATTTTTATTTTCGAGGACCTTGAAACCCTTATTGATTTGTTTGCATTGGGCTTGCACTAAAACTTTGCCTGGGGGTTTGCCCTGGAGCGATATGTGGTGATCCATATTAACAGAACAGGGTGCAATGTGTGGATTGTACCACAAATACTAAAAAAACATAACTGGTGCCTGAAATCTAAAAAAAAATAAGATGTGAAATTCTGGTGATCGATTTAGTAAATAAGGATTTAACCGATCTAAGCAAAAAACACACAGAAGCAGTAATCATCTTTAACTTCTGTAAATGTGACCAAGGCAGTCAATGAGTAAAAGAAGCATGTGAGAAAATGTACGAGGACCACAAGCCTCGCTCTAACTCAGCAAAACAGAGAACGTCTTGCGCCTCTCAGCGGCGACACACTGGGAGAACGAGTGTGCTAGCGCAGGTGTTTTAATAAAAATTATTAATGAGTGTTTGTGTATTCTGAATAATAAGTTTGTGTAGAAAATAAAATAACGTAGAAAAATAATGACCGCATTTGAAAATGTGATTAAGAAGAATGGTCACCAATGTTAACGAAATGTACTAATCAATGATTTAATACTTATGAAATGTTGAATATATGTTAGATTAATGTAGTAATATGTCATATTAAGGGTTATGCATTAAGCTTTAGCTTTATTAATTGTAGGCCTTAACTAAGCGAGTGTCTTGGCCTACTTGACATGCCTCGTGTAAAAGCTGTATTGCTTAGCGCTTAATAAAATGGCTGTCCTAGAGAGTTAAACTGTGATTTCTATTGTATTGTTTAAATGTGCTCATAATGGAAGCTTTCTCATAAGAACTGACTGCTAGAAGATGATGTTCCTTCTACTGAGGATAGCTATAATATAATAGCCTGTTGATTGTTATGCATATTTGCTTTTTCTTTCTAGGTACCAACTGCGCTGTTTTGATAGAGCCATAGTTAGATGTTTTTCCAAATTTGTGTTACTAAATTGTTTTGCATGAAGCCCAAAATTATGATGCTAATCTGATGTTAGTTAAGGATACTCACTAATAAAATTATGATAACAGGGACTAATGCTTGATGAATTTCTCTGCTAAATTTCATGTATATAATTACATTGACACAGTTGACTTTGTCACTGATTTTCACCATAAACTTATAATGTCTTGTAGTTCAAGCTTTGATTAGAATACGTTTCTTCTGCCACTTTGGACAGACAGTATTGTTTCTGTAGGTGTTTCATTTGATTTTGAGATCAATTTACATGACTTTAGCATTGTTAATATAGGGAAATAAATATTTTAACTTTTACTAAAAGGTGTGGTTATTCATGACTGAAAGGTCATGGTGTGTGACAATTACTGACTCCATTGATTATTGATGTTATTGATTACCGTGAATTGATTATTGATTATGTACTGGAGCTATGGTAAGACCATCTTAATTGAGAGTCAAAAGGTTCATCGACCCATTCGCGTCTCCTTGTAAGTTTACTTATTAAGGGCAGACGCGCTAACAAGTGCCACATTCTGAACAAGCAGGGACGGTGTTTGCCCAACATCCCGTGATTCTGATCAAATCATTTAATGTCCCATTAGCTAACAACATGACTGTAAACTTGTGTAATGTAATTGGTACCCATGGAAAGCGCTCCAATGCCTTCAAGTCGGGTCAAGTCCGTGCTATAGAAAAATGCTCAGAAAAAGAAGAAATAGTACCTCAATCATAGCGTATGCAGCTGACGGACACTCAGTAAGCTAAATCAATCTGTACTTGGGTCAATAGAGACAAAGAAATGAAAGGGACTCAGGATGTGACACCTCACACACACTGACGAATTCCAAGGCAGCAAAGAAGAGTAGAAATTATGCCAACAAATAATAACTAATCAGTGAGTTACAAGCCCCTTTTTTTTTTTTTTTTTTTTAGGACACAATAGTTCACCACTCGACAGTGCAAGCATACTGCCTGCAGGCTCGATCTTAAAACAGGCAAGAAAGCCATAATACCAGATAAGAGGCCCACCTAATCAAGAAAGTCCAGGGGAGGAACCCCTCATGCTGATCAGTGTATCGCTCAAAGGAACCTTGAGAGCAGTTGGCTAAATTATTTTTGGGAAAAGTCAAACAGATCAATGACTCTCTAGCCGGAACATCAGACTTGCTGGCGGAAACTGAATGAGGAGAGTCAATTTATAATACCTGTGGCAGTTTTTCAATCATTCCAGCAAGTGAGCGGAATCACTTATTGCAGATACAGCAAGATTAATCAATTCAGACTCACCACTGGACCCTGCGCCAATTAATATCTTGGTACAAGGCGGTGATAACTACCCTATATAATACCTCATTTGTATAGGGTCAAGTGCCAGGGGAATGGAAGCATGCAGTATTTGTCCTCCATTAAAAAAAACTCACTCTATATCACGACAAACCAGAGAATTATAGACCCATCTCCTTCCTTCCAGGGATAGGGAAAATTCTTGAGAAAATTCTCAACGGAGAGGTCTCTAAATCCCTGGAGACTAATGACTTGCTGCATCCTACCCAAACTGGTTTTCGCCAGTGTTACAGCACTGAGATTGCCCTTCCTTGGGATATGGAGGACATCAAGAGGACGCTGGATCAAGGAGGCTCAGCAGCGCTTATCCTAATGGATTTAAGCACAGTCTTTGATATGGTCTCGCATCCGGTTCTGACTGAAAGGTTAAAAGCAGTTGGCATTGTAGAGTCAGACTTTAAATGGCTTACTTCGTATGTAACCAACAGGAGCTTTCAAGTAAGTGAGGGACTTTTTTTGTCAGAAATATATAAACTGAATTATGGGGTTCCACAAAGTACTTCCCTAGGCCCCATGCTGAACAACATATATATGCAGCCACTTTCCAACATAATTTGTTCCTGCGGTTTTGCAATGATTTCAGATGTAGACGATACGCAAATTAGCATTTCACTTTCACCAGACACTTTGTCGGCTTCAGAAAAATTGACCATACGTATTGAGATGTTGGATGGCAGCAAGGCACCTAAAATTGATTGTTAGTTGGTCCGAAACAGCCCCTCATTGTGGGACCAATACCTCTGGCTTCCTTGTTTGGAGTCCCCACCTACACCCAAACCTGAGGTAAAAACCTTAAGAGTCACTCTGGACAAAGTTATCGATGGGTGCTTAGACCCAGAAGGTATCCGCCGTCTGTTTTGGGCTATTAAGATCTGTAAGAAAATTTCTCAGATGATTGATTACCTGAGGATTGTAGGGGACTGGTGGTCCAAGGCCTGATTTTGTCATGTTTGGACTAGGGCAACTCCCTGTTCTTGGGCAGTCCATCCTATGTAATAAAAAAGTTGCAGGTCGTTCAAAATGCTGCAGCACGCGTGTTATTAGGAGTGCCAAAGTTAAATTCTGTGGGCCCAGCATTAGCTCAATTACACTAGTTACCGATTAAGAAAAGAGTTGAATTTAAAGCCCTTTGTACTATACATAGAATGAAACACTCATCAAGCATGCATCCCTTGCAACATCTGATCACCTCCCATGTTACCAAGAGAGTGTTAAGATCCAACAACCTCTCCCTCTTAGACATTCCCAGAATCAAGAGAGTAAGAAGAGGAGGTTGATCCTTTGCCTACAGGGCCACTGTATTGTGGTATTCTCTGCCACTAAAGCATTGGTCCAACAGTAACCTACTGAACTTTATAACGCAATTAAAAACTCACTTGTTAATTTAGTGCAAGCTCAATGCTGTAAGATAAAATTGGTTCTGTGCTTTTTCTACAGAGCTGGGATGCCCATGAGTTGAGTGACTGTCTGTGCATTACAAGAGCTTTTAACATACCATAACACAGATGTACTGAGATCATTCAATCAGGACAGATGGGGACTACTTGAAGCAGTCCTGGATAAAATAGGGATCTGGAAGTCCATGAAATGGTGTGTATTATCCAGCTACAAAACTCCTATGACGGCCATCAAAATTAATGGAGGGAGGATGCAGGAATTCTTGATCTAATGGGGGACCAGGCAGGGATCTCACACTAGCCTCTCCTGGTTCCCCAATGGTTGAGCCATTGGCCATAACCTTAGATGCTATTAAAGGTATTGCCTTTGCAGGCCAAAACATAAGCTTTGTCTGTTTGCTGTAGACATACTGCAGACTCTGATGGGCCCAGGGAGATTGCTTCAGGCATGCATCAGGTTTCACAGTGCAGCAAAAGAGAACATGAACACATAGATCCAGTAGGAATCAGCTTTAGCTACTCAAATAGGAATGACACTAGGAATTATTATTTTTTGGACACAGGCTTCTCCATATTAGTAAAATCATTTTCTTCACAAGCATATGCATTTTCTTTCCATGTCCATACAGAAACGCATTTCTCACTTTATCAACTCCACTTCCAACACCCCTGTAAAGAACTTCAACAATTGTTTGGAAAGTTATGTGAACATCTACACCTCAATTGAACATGCAAGTGAGAGATCATCGCATCAGCCAAAGCAAAATACTACACTATCACCATCAATGAAGCCATCAACAGAAGCAGAATACTGTTCAAGACAATCAAGCTCTACATCTTCTCCCTTCCAGACTCACACATTTATCACACTACAGATTGGTGCAACGCCATCAACCTCTTCTTCAATGAAAAAATACAGCTCTGACAGCACATTGAAGATACAAAGCCTGCTTCGTCTCTTAGACCTCTGCTTTAGCCATTAGCCATCCAACGCCTCAAACACTGCATACACATTATCCAGACCTGGACGTCCAGCGCCTACCTGAAGCACAACGTAAGCAAGACCGAATTTCTGTTATTTGCCAACAACAACGGTTAAGAAACAATACAACTCTGACTCAATTACATAGCTCTTGACAGCTTTGAACCCCAACTCTCACCAAAATGTCTATTCAAGTGTATTCACACTGGAGAAAAATCTAATCTGCAAGGAATACAGTGTCCAAAAAAAAAAAAAAAAAACACTGACAGCCTGTTGCCAGCTCTCTTCTAAAGAAAGTCAACCCATTTCTTCCATAAAACGACTGCATTGTTGCACCAGGATGATGATAATGCTCATACTCTATGGCCTCCGAGACTCAAACAAGCACCCCTGTTGGTCATCCTACAGGTTGCATGGAAGTCTCATCCAAGACCTAAAGGAATATGATCATATCAACCCCATCTTGATGGAACTCTATTTACCTCACTTCCTAGCCTCCACTATCTTCAAAACCAGCAGCATAATTTACAAAACATTCATGACCAGCATCCCCCGCTTATCTTGCAGACAAGTTCACCATCAGTGGTGGTTCTTAGCACACCCGCAGCCAGGACACCATCAGACTGCAGACTAAGTGTAAAAAAGAAAAATAGGACAACAGACTGTTAGACCTGGCATCTTTTGGCGTGATTTCCCCAGACTTTTTGCTTTCTGACTTCCTGTTTTCACAGTGTGCTGAACTTAATTTTTGCTGGCTTTATGACTGCATACATTTTACCACAGCTATCCTGACTGGCATATCTGATTTACTAGTAAGTCCCTAATAAAGGGCACTATGTGTGCCCAGGGTCTGTAAGTTGAATGCTACTAGTGGACCTGCAGCACTGGTTGTGCCATCCACTTCGGTAAGCCTTCCAAACATGCCTCGGGCCTGCCACTGCAGAGCCTGTGTTTGCAGTTTAAATATACTGCTACTTTGACCTGGCAAGTGCACCTAATTGCCAGGACCAAACCTTCCTTTTTATTACATGCAGGACACCCCTAAGGTACACCCTGGTTAGCCCCAGGGGCAGGGTGCAGTGTATTTAACACGTTGGACATGTACTTTCAAGTATAACATGTCCAAGTAGTGAAAAACCCTTAAATGCATTTTTTTACTATTGTAAAGACTATCTCTCCCATAGGCTACTGTGTGGACTGCCTTAAAACATCTTTTAAGTGTAATTTCCAATTGGGAAAAGATAGAAAAATGGAGTTTGGTGTCTCTGAACTCACAATTTAAAAGTACATCTTGAGGTAAAGCTTGTTTTTAAACTGCAGGTTTGAAAGTGTCACTTTTAGAAAATTGGCATTTTCTTAATTAACCATCTTGTGCCTTAGCCTACCTCCAATCCAGGTATGATCTGCGCAAGGCTAGGTGACATTTACCTTTGTGTATTCCATCTGGATAGGCATGAATAAAAGACACTCAACTGCCCCTGCACTCCAGCTGCATACCGATGGGTCCTCCTGGTCAGGAAGGGTGGAGGGGCTCTAACTACATTTCAAAGGGTAGTGGCCTGACCCCCACACAAGGGACTGATAACCCCCCACAGACCGCATAGCACACATGGCTGGGCTAAAAGGGAACTAGGGTCCTTGAAAACCACTCTTTCAAGTCTCCCCCCACTTCAAATGCACATTTGGGTACAAGTACTAGGCCTCTGACACCATATACTTGGAACATTCTGGACTGAAGACATTCTACCAGGAAGAAGGACTGCAGTGTTGTCAGGAGGGACTGCAACTGGTCTGTTTGCTTTGCTGTGTAGTCCTGCTGCCTGCTACTTCTTGCCTGGGAGTGAGAGGATTGAATCGAACTCTCTACATCCTGCAATCTAAAGTTTCTTAAGGCCTGAATGAGCTTGCCTCCTGTTTCTGAAGTGCAAGCAACATCAAAGACTTCACCTGCATCTTGCTACCAGCACCTGGACTCCTGTCGTGAGAGTCCTGCGTTGCCAAGTGGTGCCAAATCCAGTCCTGGGCCCGTGGTGGAGGTGAGTGTGGTGCTGCAACACAAGAACTGACGCAACAACACCAGTGCATCACTTGGAACCGCCGCATCCCGCCACAGATTCGCCACTTTGCAGCTGCATGTACTGAAGCCACGTTCACCACTCGCCGACTGTGCGATGCAACAACCCCGATTTGCAACTCAGCCCCAGCTTGGCCAACGTACATCAACGCATCGGAACCAGTACTCATCGCTTCTGTACCTCGATGCATCACCAACATGCCCGATCAGGAAGTGACATTGCTTGCAACCGTGAAGCAGTCCCTCTGTGAATCAATCACCAAGCCTCTACGTAACCAAGATGCTGTCAGTGGGTCTGCGTGACACCTGTACCCGGCCCGCGATCCATCACAGTCAGACAGAACTTTTGGATTTACCCCAGTCCAGCATGGCCAGATAGTACGGGTTGGGGCTGTTGTCTTCTAAGCACTGCATTTTGATGTAAGATTTAAAACTTCATAACGTGATATAAGTATGTTTTATTCCTGTTGTTTTTATTCTTGTTTGACTCAGATAAATAATGGCCATTTTTCTAAACTGGTGTGGAGCCCTTTTGTGGTATTTTCAGTGTGTTACTGTTAGTGTGCAGAATCATTTTACACATTGAGGGACAGATTTATACCTTTTTAGCACCGCATTTGCAGCATTTTTTGACACAAAAGCAGCGCAAATTTACAAAATTCAATTATATTTTGCAAGTTTGTGCCGCTTTTGCAACAAGTAATGTTGCAAATGCGGCGCTAAAAAAGTATAAATCAGGCCCTGACTCTTTAGTTTAGCCTGACTGCTCTGTGCCAAGTTGCCAGAGGGTGAGCACAGGTAAACTTTTAGAATGTATCTTACTTGCCCTGACTAGGATTATGGCCCCTACTTGGACAGAGTGCAAACCTCTGCTAACTAGAGACCCAATTTCTAACACAGACCTTTTCCATCTATGAACCCAGAATATGGAACAACATGCCTATATCCATCAGAATCGCCCCAACACTGCTCCAATGTAGTAAAGAGTTAAAGACTCACTTCTTAAACAACACTACATCAGAATGCATTATCTGTCCTCAACTCAACTTCCTCTCCTAGTAGACATTAAGCTTGCCTTCGACCATGTACAGCTCTCCACTGCCTTTTGGCTAGGTTTGTGCTACAGAAATACCATACACATACACACAAATGGAATTTACTATGTTTCACAAATGTTCTTGGAGTTACTGGAAATGGAAACCAAAGATGGAAGCCAAGTTAAGCCGCACATTCCTTTTGACCACTGCATTCCTCTATTAGTCTTTTATTTTGGTTTTAACTTGACCTGTTTCATGAATACTAATCCGTCTATATCACTTTGAGAAATCTAGTTGAAATACACCACTGACCTGAGGGGACATTTGCCCAGATTTGGAGGTATTCAATGTGGTTCACCTGCTTTGCTTTTGTGCACACAATGTAGGTTCATATTACTTATCCCAAAGGTTTTGGCTATTTCCTTGACAGAAGGGAAGCACTGTGCAGTGCTAGAATTTCTAAGGCACAACTTAAATAAAGGGGAAGAAGCGTGGGACTTAAAAGTAATACTGAACAGCTGTTTCTTGTTTTCATTTTCAGAGAACTTCACCTTAAACAGGGTTAGCCTTCTGGGACTGTCATTCCATTCATATACTATGTGGTACAAACCCCAAAAGGCAGGTCTGGCTTGAAGTAAAACATTGATGGAGCACCAGAAAATCTACATGACACAGACAGCAGCAATGACCTTATTTTAAAATGTACATTGGCAGATCTGTATGCATCGCATTTAACTTAAACTTTCCTTAGAACGACAAAGTACAGGGACTTCTAAATGCCAATAAAAAGTGTAACAAGTGTATCCACGTCAGAGTAAATTTCTGCAAACTGATTTATTCAGGGTGAACTTACTAGACCGCATAATTGGTATTAGTAAGGAATTAACAGTTTCGCACAAGGTCATGTCGTGGACAACTGGACTCCTGCTAAAACATAACCATGGACATCCATGTCTAACTGTACAGTGCTTTAAAGTAACCAGAGTATGCGCAGCGCTAGGCAAATTTATCTCATAAATAAATTAACTAACATGTAAAGAAAGAAATATGGAACAAATAAAAACCAGTGTAGAACAGCAGCTTGGAGTATTTATGAACTTTGTTTCCCAAAAAACAGAACCCTGAAACCCCACAATTATTAAATCACAGGTTGTGTGAACTGTATTCTTGCAAGAGAAAGTTTGCGATGTGTTTAGCAGATTTTTTAAATATTTAACATATTGATTTTAGAGTTGTTAAGTAGAATTGTTAAAGTGTATACTAATAAAAGTGTGGTCAACAGGTTTGTACAAGAGACACTTTCAAAATCGACAACGATTCAAGGAGCATGATTTTTAGGCAGCACAAAAGTTATAGATTGACATGCTTGAAACAATCTGAACAACTCGAGGAATAGCCCACCATAAAAGGGACACACAAACCTGAACCAATATGCTTAAAAATAGATGGAACAGAATGTATCCAAAATACTAACGAGTGTTTGAGAGGATTCAAAGCTTTTCCATCCATCACAGTGGCTCTGTATGATCTGAAGGCGGGCCACAGAGGCTCAGATTATGGCTCCCACAAGGTTGGGTTTGTGAGATCATCCAGGGCCTTGCGTGGTGGTTATAGTCCACATTTATTCTTCCAGAGACAACAAAGGGTCAGAGTCAAGAAAGAAGTGCCATCGGGTGGACCTTAGAGAGTGTAGACAAGGTTTGGGCCAGACTATTCTTTTATCACAGCAGGGCTGGGGAGAGACAGGCAGATTATGCAGAGTCTGTCGAAAGTTGTAATAGGTATGTGACTTTTGCAGACTGTGCACACTAATCAGATAGATTAGGAATAAATAGGTACAGTAGGGGCTCGAGAATGGCAGGGTGTTTTCTGGGGAAAGCCAATGAATCAGGATTAAGAAATGCAAAGTTGCTTCAAAAGCGTGCAATGCAGGAGGTTCCCTGGAGATCTACCAGCTTTGAAAATCATCTATTTTGTGCAAAGAAGACAATCAATGACAAAGGACCAGTGATAAATTTGAGAGAGCCCAATACATGAACTGTTCACCATCATTTCAAGACAGACAGAATCCACGCATTCATGGACAGTCGGAAGCAGTTGGAATGTTTAGATTTTAAATATGTTTATTTCAAAGTTCTGATTGCCCAGTGAGGTAAGGATTCTCATCAGATTCACTGGTGAAAGAATAAATGGAGGATGACTTGTGAGATGCTCAGTCTATCTTTAGCCTTTTAATACCTGCAATGTCTTTCGGCGAGTGACATCATGGCTAAAGTTGGCCACTGTAGCGGTTAGAGGTGTGTTATGTCAAGTGGTCAAAATAGTCAGAGGAAGACCTTCAAATACAGGACTAAGTACCAAGATTAGAGTTGGTACAATTTTTGGATGTGAGCCAGATGTAGTGACGGAGCTATGTGCTAGCTTGATTGGCTGTGGGGTTTGGCTCAGTGAGGAGGTTACTGGGGGGATCATTTGGTCTGAAGTTCAAAGCAAGCTACACAATATTTGCCTGGTTCTTGTGTGATGAAGAGCTCCGCAAAGTACTGTGTCCTCTGTAAATGTGCATTTGGTAGAGGGAATCAATGTCATAGAGAGACTGATATAGAGTTTTCAGTATTAGGCATCCCACATAAGGGTTGCACATACATTTAATCAGCAGTCAGCATAATGTATATCAATGATACAAGTAGCTCTTAACATTCTGTTATTATACGGATATAAAATTATGTTTTACTTTTCTTTCAGTGTGAGGCAAGATGGTTTTCATGGATGGCAAATATTAAAAACAAATCCTAATGGACTCCAGGTCTACCAGTAGGAAACAATTGTTCAAAAATGTAGGTAGGGACCTAGACAAAATGAAGATGATGTACACACATAGATCTATATTGTGTAGACAACTTAGATCCACAGGAGAAAAATATACTTAGAGACTTACAGAGTGAAGATACTATTATCATTAGAGAGATTGATAAGGGGTGCTGCATAGTAGTGATAAACAGAACAGACTATAACAATGAAATACTAAACCAACTGAGTAACACCTCATGCTATACAGCCCTAGAGACTAATACAATACCTGATACCACCACTAAGATCAATGGAAGGCTAGAGATGTGGTATGAGGAAGGACTGTTGACACTATATGAATACTTCTGCTTACAAAATGAGGTACCCCTGCTTAAACACTTTCCCCAAAGTGCACAAGGATACCCCTTTTCCCCTGGCAGACCAACAGACTCAGAAATAGGAGGACCAACTGAGAAACTGTCACAATTTATAGTCTGTTACCTACAAACATTTGTGACAAACTTACCATTGTATATTCGGATATGAAACATGTTCTTAATTTGAGGAACAACGTCATATGGAAAGAAGGCATGTTATTGGTTACACATGATATGATGGCATTTTATATGTATATATTACATTAGTATGGCATGATTGCCATGACACACTTTTTCAATAAAAAACCCACTGATTTTTTGTCCCACACAGAAATGCTGTTGGAAATGATTCAACTGGTATTAGACAACAATGTATTTTTGTTTGAAGGCAAATAGTACCACCAGATTTATGGAACTGCGTTGGGTTCCAGATGCGCTCCGTCTTACGCCAACCTTTTCATGGGTTGGTTTGAGGCGGAGTGGGTATGGGGCCCTAGTGGTGCTGGCTGGGTTCAATAGATATATTATTAAGGACGCTACATCGATGATGTTTTGGTAATTTGGGCACGGACTGTGAATGAACTACTCAGATTCATCATACACTTGAACAGCAATACATACAATATGACGTTTACTACTAAGTATGGTTACACATCAATATAGTTATTAGGTAGAGTTATATGTAACTGGTTCTAAACTAGGCAGCTGTTTCGTAAAATGACATATGTAGTGCTTTATTACATGCTGGTAGTGCCCACCCTAAGCATCAGAAAGAGGCTATTCGTTATGGTGAAATGACCAGAGCCAGGAGAAACTGTTTCATGTTCAAAGATTATCTCTGAATTCATCATCTGAGCTACAGAGATTCTTTGCTAGAGGATATGACAGACATATTGGGAATAACGCATACAGTAAGGCCATCCAATTGAACAGGGAAATAACACTGAAACATGACAAAACTAAGACTCCAAAGAGATAGTGAGATTGATCTCAACTGTTGGAAGGAACACTAAGGAATTGGGTAAAGTGCTCAACAAACACTGGTATCGGTTACGGGAGGACACAGTGATTGAACCGCATATTACAAAACATGCGAGTATAACATTTCTGAAAGGGACTTCTATCAGGAATCTGATTAGTTCTATTTACAATGTGATAAACACCATCAGGAACTAAATCTGAAACCAACAATAAAGGCTTCTCCAGATGTGGTGATTCTCCTGTGTGTAGGATAGATATAGAAATGACACAATTTACATATAACAAGAGTCCAGTATACCATATAATAGGAATATTAACTGTGCTTCCAGATTTGTTGTCTATGTTTTAATTTGTAGGTGTGACAAGATATATGTAGGGAGCACCATTAGGCCAGTAAGAGAAAGAGTCATGGAACATTTTATAGCAGTCAAACAAGGGGATGTGAGGTTCCCTCTTGCCCAACACATACAAACCTGTCCCAAATTTGGTTTACACAAGTCCTTCCAAAATCACAGCATTGATAGTGTCCCATTACACAGGAGATGAGGTAATTGGGAACTTTAATTACGACGCTGTGAGGCATTATAGGTATTTAGACTTAAAGCAGTAGAGAAGGGTTTGAGTGTGGATCAGGAGTTACACTATTTTTGGGAGACTGAGAAATGTACTGCATATATATATAAAATGTTAACTACTTTGAGCTGATATATTTGCTATTATAGGACTATTATTGTTCAGATTACCTGTTTGATCAGATTATTGTAATAACCCTGTTCCCTTCCTCTATGGTAATTTCACCTGATGTGTGATATCATATCTTGAGTGAATGGTTACTTTGCATTAAATACTATTTGACACCAAGAGGACTGTAGTTGGATTTATAAGGAACATAGGTAGAGATATGTACCCATGAATTTAGTTGTTCTTAATTACTATTCTATTAGAGACAATGGTGGTTTGCTATACTTTGAGACTTAATACTTTGTTTGCTGATAAAGATTTATTATTTCTTTAGGATTATATAGTGTTTATTCCTCACTTAAGTTATTTTGTATAGACAAGATGGTGTCATTCTCTCAGATGAGTAAGTTACACAAGTATTAGTCCCACATTGATTGTACTTATTATTTGAGTACGTACAAGATAGTGCTGTCGGCTTTACTTACTACTTATGAAGAAGAGTCCAACCTGATTGTTCTGGCACACTGAAAATGGTGCGGGCCACTTTAAGATACTCAGTTCCTTCGGACTTGTGGCTGAGTTGCCTAGTCCTGTCTTCTTGTTGTTAAATAAATTAGCATGCTAACATCCTATTGGGTACTTCAAGGTGGCGCTGATACACCATGCGACATTGGAGGACGTGATGCCGCAATAGACTATTATGCGTTCTAGCTAATATAAATTAGAACTTCAAGCTGGCACTGATGCACCACGCCACTCTGGGGAACACGCTATTTGAACTCAGATTAAGGTAATAACATGTGTTGAATGATTTTGTTGTTTGGTTGGGAGACTGTTCTGTTTGTTATGGGTATAGGTTATCAGGCCTCTGAGTTACTATAAATCGTAACTCTAGATGGCATAGATGTTTTACGCCAGGTCAGGGGATACACTAAGCGAACATGGATCCGCAAAATATGTTTGTCAGATGTTACTGGTGTTTTAATGGGGGGACTGCTTTTAATGGTAAAAATGTGGTAGATACGTTGTGGTATAGAAGTCAAAGCCTGTATGATGAGGCTCTCACACTGGAACAGTAGTTTATATTGGAACTTGGTGAGCAGTGCTTGAACTGGGAGGAGAACTCTTTCTGTGATGATGTTACTGGTAATCTGACTTAAGGTTTCAACAGGACACAAATAAGATAATTCAATGACTAATACATCATTGTCCTTTCCACCATATTCCTAAATAAGGGCAAGATTATATATGCATGTTATAATAGAGAGCGGTCAACAGAACTTTAGTTTATAGTGGCAGATGGATCAGTGGAACACAGGAGATTATCGTACAAGACAACTAGGTATGTAAGGACAGTAGACTTCAGGGACACTACACAAATCTGCATTAAGAATGTTTTCTTGCACTTGGATGTGTGGACTACAAAGATGAATAAACCTGAGGATATGATAAGACTTTTTTACACTTGGAGTCATGACAAACTTACTACGTTCAGGTGTAAAACTTAAATTTGTACACATTTCTAAAGTTTAGTATGAGCTGTGGCATGGAGTCTTTTTAGTATGTGTCACCTCTGTTACCCACATTTACTTTCATGTCACATTGGTGATGGGATCTGACACAAGAAGAACGATTGTGCAAAAGTGTGTTCATGATTTCTTCTACCCCTGATGAAGTCAGCTGCTACACATGCAGCAATGACGAAACGTGTTGTTTTGGGCATAAGTGATGGAATTCATTTGAGGAAACAAAATTTGGAATTATATGAGAGACTTTCTAATGTTTGATGAAATTTGTTTTGAAAAACAAATCTTAGACCTATACAAAAGTCTGAATGTGTCCAAAGAAAGCATAAAAGTACAGAAAATCCAACAACTGACCGCCCTGAGAGTTGTTTGCACAATATTAAAACTAAACCTGCACAACCTACTTAGTGATGAGATTGTATTTTGAGCTTAAAGGAAAATTGGAATGTACTGATCTACCAATTTACCATGACACGTCATTCATTTACACCACAGCCACGGACTAATGGATACAATTTCTTTTTCTATGCAAAGTCTGTCATTAGGGAGTCCAAAAGATAATGTATCTCAGACACAAAATCCCGACTAATTTGTCTGTGAAAACCAGTTTGATCATGATTTTGTAGCTGCTCTGATTGAGCAATACCTGTTGCTATTTGTACACCAAATATGCAGTTTAGTGCCTTTGATGATGATAGTTTCTCCAGGGTCCCTTAGGGGCTGCCAATGTAACCAGCTACTGCTGTTTAATGTATATTCGACCAACAGCCACGCACATTGAGCTACATCTGTTACAATTCCTGAGATAAGCAAAAGATACTCAAATTAACCTTAACAGTGGACAAGTCAAAGGGGAAAATATCAAAATATAGACAGCACACCCACCACCAAATGGTGGAAAGCTCGGTGTCGCGGAGTGATAACTGAGATACTACTAATGGGTCATACTTCAAACAACATTCACCCCTTCACTTTAGCAATTTATTGGGCATAAGGATAGGCCCGGAGCCCACCCAAAAAACACAACATCATGGGCATTTATTTTCTATTGGACACTGAGCTATCCTTAAAAACATAGATAAGCATGGTGGTCACTTGGAGCAAGCCATCAACATAACAAAATACATACAAGTATGATGGATGATCCTCTGAAAACTGCCTATTTTAGCAATTTCTACTAGACAGAAAAAAACAGTAGCCAAAATTGCAAAAGGTCAAAAAATGTTGGAGAATGATATGCCCTAACCTGAATTTATGGACAATAATTTATTTTGGACTTGACACCACTGCTCTGAAGAAAAAATAATGAACATGAAGACTGTGCACATTGACTCAAGGCCTTCAGGTCACAATTCCAAAAACGTAACCCTTTACACACCTGTGCTCCTGCTAATTGTCTTAGAGACACTCACAGGAAATGTCCAGGCCCCTCTCTTCTGAATAACTTTGGTACTTTTCATGAGGCCACAACCAAGCCATGGGCTGTTCAAAAAGGACATGAAATGAACCTTTCTGTAGAGAGAATATATTGTTGGCATGACATGGTAGGGCTCTCTCTCTTCTGAAGGATCAGGTCCAACTGGTGCTCACTCGACAAATATATTTAGCCAACACACCAATAAGACTCCAATCCTAATTTGCTCCCCAGGTACTGCTGGGTATCTTTATTTGCCACACTAAGCAAAACTCTTAAACAACTACATATGTACACAAATAGAAGTGTTGAGGGTGAACTGAAATAGATTTAAAAAAAGACAACATATTGAAGAAATCTACTCAGAAGATTGAGCGCTTCTGGGGTTAGACATGCAGGTGTGTATGTGACTATGAGAACACGTGTTTTATGAAAGAAAGAAATATCACAATTTATAGAATGTTGAAACAAAAGATTTAAGTAACAAATATATTTATAAATTAATAATCAGACAGGCCTTACTTAAGCTGCTAGCAATACAGCCCCTGCACAATAAAGGAACATGAGACTTTGGACAGAATCATTGTTAGAGATATCAGGAAACTAGTGGGGATGACCGTAAGAATGTGTTTGCACTAAGAATATTAAATAGTAAGAAAAAGACGTTTATCAAACCTGAATAGAGACTTGCATCCTGAGCAACCACTATTAAATGGATTAGGCACTGATCATAGCCCAGTCTCAGGTGTTTGGCTATCATACTTGTAACTCCGACAATGCAGAAATGGGGATCATCAGCTACTTCCTAAGCTGACACACTTCAGCCCACTAAATCGAATCACTTTCAATTCTGATTATTAATAAATACATGTCATTGATTATTGACTTTCACCATCCATACCATACCTATTCCTCAATGTGTGGATTAATATCTAGTACACACACTCTAATGAGCACTTGCAAAATTAGGACCGGCATCTTCATTGCACGAAAATGGAAAATTGTTGACAACTTATTTTCCCCAGTGGGTTACTTTAGGAAATTTGTCAGATTATAGTTTCCTAGAATGAATATCCAACAATATGTGTAACCATGTCATACTGATGGATATATTAGAGGGAATACCATTTAGTGGTGTGTGAGATGTTTCCCTTCCAACCTACTTGTCGTTCTTGTTAATATTATGACATGTAGTTTTCAGCCTGAGCATTTTCACTTTAAAATCTGGAATTCCACACTCCACATAACTTGTTTTGAGGAAAAAGGTTCACCAACTCCAATCCCATTTCAAAATCGGAAGGAAAACATCTGTAAAGTTAACTTACAAAATTGCGGTGCATCTATTTCCAGTGTTAATGAGCACTCATGGGGAAATATGGTCAGCTTGCAGGGAATACCGGTGCCAGGGAGTAAATGTAAGAAATTTAGAAGGTTCCATTAATGACAGGCCGGCCAAAATTTCGGCTCTACAGATACTCTGCATGCATAATAACGACTTTCAAACCTCTAAAGCCAACCCCTTCTAAAAGGTTTTCCTTTACCCCTCCAGGCAGAGGCAAGATCATATTGCTCAAAGGTGTAGATCTGTAAAACTCACATTTTCTGCATAAAGCAACGAAGCACCATATTGGGGCTGCTGCATGTCTGTAAAGAAGGTCAGAAAGATGTTGAAGTAATGTTGAATGGGATGTCATCAGTATAACTGTAGAAGGCCTGCATATCTTTAGGAGGTGTGTACGGGCCTAGCTGTATATAAATATTCCCATTTTATTCCCATTTTAGATGTTTTGGGTCCAATCTACTAAGTGCACTACAGGAATACTATGTTCATACTCCGAAAAGCGTTTGTGCATAGGACCCCACTGGTTATCCCATTCCACTTCATTTCTGGCTAACAGGCTGGAAAAACTAATGAAAATCCATACCATACCTAATCTACTTTCTCCAGAAATTAGTCATTTGTTAAGGGGATGTGTCCCTCTTCAAGCCAAATTCCTAATGGGGAAAAAAACTATCAGGTACATATCCAAGACTGGAATTATTTTGCTTTGGGACAAAATGTAATCATGGAACGTGTACGGAATATATGAAACAAGTTTCAGACAAAAGTGGCAGAAACAAAAAGAATTCTTGAATTTAATAGATAGTTACTATTCTACCTAAATCTCTAGAATAAAGCAAAGAAATAAAGCACACCATGGCCCAACCCTTCTCCAGCTTAGAAGAGAGACAAAAAACACTTCTTTGAAGAACAGATTCGCCTGAAGTAACAGGACATTTCTGTTATCAGGACCAAGCTACCCCTCAAATTACTAGTCAAATCTATTCTTTTATTTAATACTTATAGCTTTTGGCAAGGGTTGCTCTATACAAACATACAAATACCACTTACATCCTTGTCTACCCTTCATCTTTGCCCTATCATATTCAGAGAAATTATGGATGTCTGATCCTGATACATTATGGTTATTGCTCCATGTTTCTTCTACGTTTTTTGGGGCCAATATCAGTGCAGCAAAGATAAATACCACCAAAAGAAATGTATTTTAAATTAAACGGCACAAAGGGAGTACCTCACTCAGATGATGTTGGTAACACTTGTGCAAAACAAGAAGGCGCGAGCTGTGAAAAAGCAAAGAAGTGGAAATGAAATATGGCTCAATTTTTCCACACAAGGAAGGAAGGAATACACACATAAGGGATTAACCTGCCGATAACATCCAACAGCAAAATTTAGGTTTGCATACAGAACTTCCTATTTTATCGGTAACCTGGTCATTCACCCTGAGCTTTATTGGACTTCTGTTATACTTCATTTGGTTTATCCTCATACAAAACACATGCTGTAAATAAAAAACTTTTTTTGCATAAATCTCTAACCACATCAGAAAATCAAGAAATCCATCCAATTTTCAACAAGCGTTGGCAATGCCAGTAGCTCTGGCTTTAAAAGAATGCTGTATATTAACATAAAGCATTACTAGTAGATAGCCTGGGAACGGACATGTATTTGTGTGAAAGCAAGGAACTGTAGAACAACACTGGTGTAGGTTAACTGGTCAGAGAGTTGCACGTAAAAATCCATGTAGGTTAATAACTGCCCTACTTCCATCTGTGCTGCTGCCAGAGAAAAACACCATAAAATACTGAGTTATCTATGACACTTTAACACTTTACAATGTCTTGGGTGCAGCCCCTGAAAGTTCAATCAGCTGTAGCGGGCTAAAATTTTTTTTAGCACAGATGCGTGGCGGGCAAGCACTTTTTTGTGGAAGCATAAAACTTCAGCCCAATCAAAATATGTACTCCTCCTACCGACATTGGGTAGAGCCAAAGGGCCTATCTAGTGATGTTCACATAATTGTCTAGCAACAGCTGTGCTGTCAAACTAGACCATAAAAACTAGATCTAATCAAACATGTCGGCCCCAGATTCACAAAACATTTGTTGTGCCTTAGCGTAACTTATTTGAAGACAATATATCTGTTTATTTACATCTCAAAGTGGTTCTTACACGTACTACATCTGTGTATGTGATTGTGTGGATAGATGAATGTAAGATTAAATCAGTAGGCTGAGGAGTGAGTTGATGGAACGATAAATATGAATGGGCGAGAGACTGAGGCTATTGATTCATCCATGCACGCTCACACAGTGAAAACCATTTAATCTATCTTAATTTTTCTTATGTGCCCTATGGGGTAATTCAGTACACCACACTGCACTGTACTGTACTGCACGAGTGTGTTCATTCTCCCGGAAAAACGCGTGGCTGTGTTCAAGGCAACAAAAGTTCAAAATGTTCTTAAAACATCCGATTTAACTGCTACTCATGGCAACATTTGGAAACACTCAAGGCTACAAAAGGGGCGTGAATCCACAGCAGGAAGGGCAGTTAAATTTCCCCGTAAACTTGCAATGAAAAAATACATACTGCATAGAGCAGAAACTAATGTCCTAAAAAGAGAACATTCTGGCAGAGATCTAAAGCTGTATCAGTTAGGGTGTGTGTAGTACAACCAATTTTGCTGTTTTTTTTCATTTTCGCGCCTGCTGTCCTGATTTGTAATGGAAAAAACATTACTGCAAGTACCAAACTTGGGGCAACTTATTAAAAAGGGGAAGTCTGTTTACTAAAAAGAGGAAATAGCATGTTCTGAACTACTGCCTGAGCAGAACGAAGCACCAGTCTTAAAAAAGCGAATAATTAACATAGCATGACATAGGGAGTATCTACAGAGAGGAGATTGACCCCAAGGAGGTCTTTGGGCACTTCTGACAGACATCTGATGCTTATTGTATCCCTGTTCAAGGGGCTTATTTGATCATCCGCAGGATCAAAGGACAAATGGGCCTGGTGTTATGGTAACCTGTGGCCATGGGGCTCAGAAAATCAGGTCAATGGAGTGGTGGTAAGGGTGTATGAGGAACTAAGGCACATAAGCAAATTAGTTCAGTGAGAACGGTGTGCGGGAACATGATGAGCTAAGCTACACAGACACATTAGCAAGTACACTCCCGTAAGGAAGCATGATGAACTAAGCGCCGCGGGCACAGCAGCATATACTCACAGAATGGTGCATAAGGAAGCTTGAGGCGCTAAGCCACACTGCCCGATGCACACGGAAAACATGGGTGTTAGGAGCACTAATGTACAACAAACAACCACATAGTCCTCGTTTATCTGCAGTCCCCAAAGCAGCTGGTCACACAGTCCCGCAGTTCCCAAGCAGCAAGGCGCGCATTACAGCTGTCCACAGAGGAGCTCCGAGCGGTCAGGAAACTTGCCCACAATTCATACAATAGCTACACACACAATTCAGTAGCTCATAGTTAAGACAGGCTCAATTCCTACCAGTCCACTGAAAGTCTAGAAAGACACATAGAATAGATACACACAGACACAAATAGACAGACACGCACACACATAGGGCAGTCCCTAGAGGATGAGGGGTCACTTTAAATGCGATGTGTGTGGGCCATTGTCTTTTATGTTGCTTTACGATAAAACATCAGGTGCTCTGTCCATAAAAGTGCTCCATTGTGGTGAACTTGAAATATTACCTAAATAAATCATAAAGCCTAAAGGAAATCATTTTGACCATACTATTGAAAAACATGACGCAAAATATGCTAAGAATGTTTTCATGACGTGCCGATCGTTTTGCAACATGTACAGATGATTACTATTGCAGAATGTCTGGCCGCATTTTACGAAAGAGTAGAATATATCCTTCATATTTTGAACAGTTTAGCTAAACCACAGGCCGGTTTATCTCTTCGATATCTGTTTCGGCTGTAGGTTTTCCATGACTATTTGGCTCCCACTTACTCCCAGTCTTTCTTATCCCCAGCCTCAAATATTAATGCCTCCTTCCGCACCCTGCACTGCTCTCTTGAGACTGCTCTTATTTTGTCCCTCACATTTCTCGCCATCTCGTACTATTCGTTATTCTGGGTTCTTTCTCGTCAATTTCTGTCACATATATTCCTCTGTGCCAGCCTCCTCCTAGCCACTCTTCATCTATATCTCATCTGCAGTGTCCATCTCCTTCCTCCCTTTAGTTGCCTCTGCCATGCGTCTGTACTCTCTCTCATCATCTCTAATCTCAGATGGCTGAGGAGAAGTAGGCATCTCCTCCCTGTCCTCGCTCTCTGCTCCTCACCCAGCCCTCAAAGGCCCCTGGCATCCTAGCTGTGTGTGGAGCCTGTGTTTATGCTGCAGCAGTACTGATCTGAGGAGGGTCTAACGCAATATCGCTGAGCACGAGCGAGGCAGCCAATGGGCAGCACATTAGACTGTGCCAGTCCTGTCTACAATGTTCCCCTTTCCTGCAGCAAGTGCAACCATTTCTAGTTTTGTGTTCCTCCCTTTGGGCTCAAGTCCTTACCTCAGGTTTTTACAAAGGTTCTGGCACCACTGATGGCTACTCTTCATGCAGAAGGTGTGTTTGTGCATCCTTATTTGGACGATCTCTTGGTTCAGGCTGCAAGCAAGTCCCAATTGGGGGTCATGTGACAAGAGTGCTGCAGGTCCTACAAGGGCAAGGATTTTTGATAAACTCAGAAAAGTAATCTTTGGATCAGTCCTAGGACATGGTGTTCATTGGGACACGTTTTCTGACTCTCAGAGGGTGGTGACATTGTCAGAGAGGAGGATGGTCAGCTTGCAGGATCAGGTTCGGTCTTTGGGGGCTCAGGATGCTCCCCGGGCTTTGGAGTGGTTACAGGTGAGGGGTCACTTGGCGTCGGCTGCGTTCCTGGTCCCTTGGGCCAGGTTTCACCTTCATAGTCTAGTCAACTGGAATCCGTCCCATTGGTCTCCAGAGACTCTCAGTCTTCAGGACCGTATCCCAATTGCAGCTCCAGTCCGTATGGACCTGTTGTAGTGGCTGGAGAAGGAACATTTGCTCAAGGAATTCTCAGTGTCTCCTCTAGCTCTGGTTATTGTTATAACAGGTGCCAGACTGCCAAGGTGGGGGGCTTAGCTGGGGTCAGAGCAGGTTCAAGGGTTCTGGTCTCTTCAGGACTCGGAAGCCGTCAACTTGGATGGAACTGAAGCCAGTTCTTCTGGCTCAAGTGCATTTTCAGGGGGTCCTGAAAGGGAAAGTGGTACTGGTACAAACAGACAGTCTGGTGGCAGAGGCTTACGTCAACAGGCACGGGGTACCAGGCCCAGGGTTCTGAACATGATTGCACAGGACATTTTCTTGTGGGCACAGGTTTCTGTTCTGTCTCTAAATGCTCTGTATATTCGGTGGGTGGTGGGGGGGACAATGTTTGGGCAGATTTGTTGAGCAAAGAAATTCCATCCTACAAGGAATTCTCCCTGCACCTGTCTCTGTTCGATCTGCTTGTCACTAGCAGCTAGTGCTTAGGTGGGGTCTTCCATTGGTAGACCCAATGTGTGCTTCACCAGGGAATGCGAAAGTGAGATTTTGTTCATGGAGTTGGTGTCCTCTGGCTCGGGCAGTGGATGGGTAGACTTGTAGTTGGCCTCGAGGGCTGATATATGCCTTCGCACCTTTTCAAATGGTCAGGTCTTTTCTGGTGAGAGTCAGGGGAGAGAGATGGCTCAGGTGATTTTAATGGCATCCTGGTGGCCTCAGGTAAACTGGTTCTCTCTACTGCAGTTGAGGAGGAGCAGTCCAGAGTAAGGTCTTTCGGTGTTGCTGTCTCGACTTGTCTTTCCGACCCTTTCTCTGGGATCCTTGAGGAAGTTGCATTTGACAGCATGGAGGTTGAACGGAGAGGCTTAACTTATCTGGGGGTTCCTGCACAGCTGGCAGTGTCCTTCCAGACTTCCTGGAGATCGTCAACTCTGCATTCTTATGCCAGGCCTTAGAGGGTCCTTTCTACTTGGTGTTTGAGGAAGCAGGTGGATCCTACGGTGGCCAGACTATCTCTGGTTATGCAGTTTTTTACAGGATGGTGCTAACTTGGGTTTCTCGGTAGCCATTTTGAAGGTTCAGTGGACCTCGATTCAGGAGATTTGTGGTCCTTGGCAGATTCTAAAGGATGATGGTGGCGGGGGGGTGATGCCTAGGTTTTTTCAGGGTCTGTTGAACTTGTTTCCTAGAAAGGTGTGTTCTTTCCCTAGATAGCATCTGCCGCTGGTTTTGAATGTCTTGACTGAATCTCAATTTGAGCCCCTTGATGCTGTTGTTTTAAATGTTAACCATTTAATACTTTGCTTTTAGTGGCCATTACATCTGCCAGTCGCTTGGGGGAGATGAGGGCCTTGTCCTGTAAGTTTCCTTTGTGTAGGGTGTTTCAGGTCAGGATTGTTTTGGTGCGGGTTCACTCATCCACTCCTAAAGTCAATTCAGCATTTTGTGTGAGCCAGGAGGTGATCCTGCCAGTATTTGTCCTGAGCCGTCCTCAAATGAGGACTACAGATAGCACTATTTGGATGTGCGTCGGTCTTTGCTGTGATATCTGGATGTGGTGAATTCACTCCATAAAGGGGACGCATTAGTTGTGAAGTTTGGTCCTGGTAAGAAATTAGAGAAGCCTTCTATTGCCACCTTGAGTAGGTGGATATGTTCTCTGGTCTAAGTTGAAGGGTGTGGTTCTTTACCCTGGTGTTCAGTGGCGGTCCACGCCCAGTATGGCGGCAATGGTGGCCGAACTGTAGGGGACTTCAATGGAGTAAATTTTTTAGAGCGGTAAGTTGGTCCACTCCCTCCACGTATGTTTGCCCCTGTCGGATTGCTGAGCTGAAATGTTTGGTTAATGTATTGGGTCACAGAATTCTGTCCTCTATGAGGGAATACAGGTATTTCTGTGTGTTTTCTGGACACTCTATTAAACATGGGTGTTTGCTACTCTGTTATCCGTTTCTATTTTGACTTGCTATGTCTCATTGGTTAAGCAGGAAGGCGAGGGAGGGACGGGAGGTAATGGATCCATTACTTACTTATAATGGCATTACTCCTAATCCTACTCCCTCGCCTTCCTTCTGGGTCCCTCCCACCCTCCTGTTACAGAACAACTGAGTATCTGCTTGGCTTGTTCACGTACAGGACTAGGAGGGGGCGGGGACATTTTATTTAGGAAGGGAGGGATTTATTGGAGGCCTCATTGGTTAAGAAGTAAGGCGAGGAAGTAGGAATAGGAGTAATGCCATTATCGGTGATTAATGGACGCATGAACTAATTAGAATGATTTTCAATGTCTTTTCCATGCCTATATGCACTTCTAAATCTGCATCTAAAATTCCTCAGATATACACAACGTTATTGCGGGAATGTGCATGCAACCGTCTCGTTTCTGAAGTGGGGTGGAGGTAGGGTTCACATAGCAAATTACTTACCAAGTGAAAACGAGCTAAAAACACAAATGAAATTATCTGCCTAGGGACTTTCTAAAACGTGAGCCATCATCACAGGCAAGGTTATGGTAAAGAGGTGAATGATGAGGAAACAGTCTTGGGTATCTCGGACCTAAGCGTTGAAGTTTTCAGGTATGGTTAAACATCTGAACTCTCTCCACGTTTCTGCCATATGCCAGCAAGTGCCGGGATGTCGTTGCATTTGTGTGGAACTGGAATAATGCCTTGTGTGCCCTAAAAGCAATTTAATTCACCAACCAACTATTCGGACATATGGACTTGATATGAGGCTGCAGGGGCACTACTGAAGGGGAGAGTTTTAAAAGCCTCTTGTACTGGTACACAGCTTTCAAGGCTTCTATAATGAACCCTGAAGGCTTACATTGTGCCACTGAGAATAACATGTCTGCACACTGAAGAGACACTGTAAACCACTGCTCACTGTTAAAAATGTGGGTTTAAATGCCGTTTTAACCCTGAGCATTTCAAGCACGCTAGGATTGCGGTGTTTAATGTCTCTCCGTCCTCTATTGTTCTAGCATTTAGACATCAGGAAGCGAGTCTGGCGTAAGTCCTCCTTGGATAAGTTGAGTGAGGTAACCTTTTGAACACAAACACACTGTTGTCAATGAACCTTCACAGACCCTCCGGTTAATGTTTTGCAGTTCAGCAGCTGCAATCGAGTGCAAGTCAACTTTGTGAAAGAGACAACACTCACCCTCACTACGAGAAATTACTAGCCAAGGTTAATAAACAGAGTTTAGTCTTTAAGGGGGTATTTGTGAACCCAATCCAGTTTTAACTCGGCATGGTTCGTAGTGTCAGGTGGTAACTGCTTCTCAGTTGGCTGGATTTCAAGATACACTTTATTCACATATCCCTGTTTTAACACTGGAATTGATAGCAACAACAATGATTATAATCCTTCATGGATTTAGTCAGTCTCCCCCAGCATCATTATTTCACACTGGCCAACCAGTTAACATCAGCATGGCTATTGAAAGCAAAGACTTTTTCCAAAAACAATGAAAATTATTGTAGTTTTTGTATAATGTTTAAAATAATGAAGCATCCAGTCAGGGCAATGATGGATTTGACCAAATCATTGCCATTATTTTTATCAATATTAGATGGATTAGCAGGCTGAGACGTGCTTACAGAGACTCAAAGCCTCGGATCGCAGGATGAAAGCAGATGTAACACTTGGCACATACGCCCATGTTTTGTTACTAGCCGAGCATAGCAAAGTTAAGAGCTGAAACACAAGGAATTTATGTATGGCCTATTATGAGGAATAAACATTTACACAGCTGCTTCTTTAGTACGTGGTTACTCATTAAGGCCATGGGTTTACTCACATTGGCAAATACCATGCACAATGTTCTGCACTAAGAGACTCCTAAGGGCCATCCATAAAAGCTCACCATCTTTTTGAGGCCTGCATGCTTTCCAGAGTTCACCCACCGTTTTGGTGGGAGGGCCTATCTTTAAACAAAAAACAACATTATCACAATCCTTCTAGGAGTGCCTCTGAGATTTGAAATTTACTTCCATTTCACAACTGGATCAAACAGTCTGCCTGCTTCTTGGTGAAGGAACTGGAATGTCTTTCCATCCAAGCCCATCCCCACAAATGATCTGTTACCAACTAAGTCACTGAAGGAGATCTGCTAAGATCTTCATAGCGAAGCTACATCAGGGGGAAATGCTGATGTAAGGCGACCAAAGATAATCCTCTGGAAGGACAAGTCTATAACACTAATAGAAGTATTTGTGGCACTGCTACAGACTGATGTAAACTCCCTCAGTCCTTGCAGAGGGGCGATACTAATATTCAAGTAATTTGTATGATTTCCTTGGACACAGACTAATAAAAGGTACTATGTTAAATACTAACACGTTCTCAGCAAAATGGTGGCACTAAATTTCTAAATTTGTGAATATATATATGGGCCGATAACAAAAGGGTGCACAACCTTTACTGAGACTAACCACTTATGAAATTCCTACCTATATTTAGACACTCCATTATAATATAATTAGATGAAAAGTTTTGCTTCAAAGTAATACAATATAGTATTTTGTGAATGAAACAATAGGAAAACAGACTAAAAACGTTATGGTTATGTACGGTCACGTTACAAAGTAATTGAAACTGTAAAAACAGATATGTTACAGACCTGCCTCTTCCATCAGCAAATCCTATTGGTGCCCATAGTGACGCCTCCGCCTATGTCATATAGCAGCCCAACAGCTGTTCTGTGCAAAAGAATATGCAACATTCTAGTGCTCTCAGGTTCGTTATTGCCTGAGACCTGAAAGGAGGTTTGCCCTCTAAAGTGCATGAATCTTTGGTGATATGAAGGGAAGAGTGCCCTCTAAGGTGACATGAAGGGTGGCTTGGCCTTTCAAGCGAATTAATGCTTGATGATATGAGGGGTGGCTTGTCAGAAAAACTCAGAACTAAGAAGGTCCCTTGACAAGCTATAACCCTACTGTAGGCCATACAGTCATGTGTTCAACTAAACGAAATTGAACTTTTCAATTTGCAAAGCATATTTGTGAAGTGGATAGGATAGATATTCATTTAAATGTAACTGGACATGGATTAGTCTAGATCCCTACCAGCCTTTAGCCCGCTTCTAGAGGTCACGCATTTTGACAGAACTGCTAAGGTACAGTGAGATATTTATTTACCCTAGTTAATGTGGGAAGCTCTTAGGTGGCATTCGAACTTAAGAATATTGGATCAACAGCCAACCCCGATGCAGACCATTCTAAACACATTTAAATTGCCTAAATGAAACTGAAGTTGAACGTATTCCAAATACACGACCCAAAAGAAAATATGGTTGAGTGATCAAAAAATGTAAGAGTCATATTTTCAGAAGCTTTCTTAAGATAGAGCGGTTACAGTCCTTTCAATTAGCTAGAAAATATGAAACAATGTAAGGAACAAACACAAGATCTGGCACTGATGTGCTGAATGGCTGGCTAGTGAAATCGTAGGGAGGCTGTATTTCAGAATATCGTATGCAAAAATATCTTCCGATATAAACACTGTGTATTATTAACTCCCGTGGGAGATATTTTAGCAAATAATATTTAAGACACAATATATGTCATATGATATTTTGACAATTATATTTCGGAGACATACTTGTGAGGGTGCTAAACGGGGTCACAGGTTAAATAATACTATTTGAAAACACATTAGCATATAAATCAGCAAGTTTAAATGTCAAGATGACAAGGGGTATGGGCTGCTGCAAGTTCTCAAGATTAAAAACTGCAACACGCTTTTAAAATTCAGCTAAAATAATTAACTTGTCTGTGGCGACACATTATTTTAATATCTGAGACTTCGGTAACAAACAATTCTCATACGACTAGAAAAACCTTTGACATACTAAGCTTCAATCTGAACACTGGCGCACATACCTTCTAACATCATTTAGAACCTGTCCTCATCAAGGGTCAGTCATAAACATTTTCATACTTTTAAACAGGTTCTGCACGTGCACCTCGTTTCCCCTCAGTCTGCTACCAATGGAAACAAGCACTGGCAAAGCCAATAGGTTTAGCATATGCAAGAGTAGACTATCGCAGAGTAGAGTGTCACAGAGTAGAGTGTTATGGAGTGGAGGGTTGTAGAGTGTCATGAAGAAGCGTGGCATAGAGTGGAAAAGAGTAGAGTTGGGTGGTGTAGAGTGGCACGTCGCAGAGGAGAGTGCCGCAGGGGGAGTGTCACAGAGGGGAGTGCTGCAGAGGGGATGGTCATGGAGTGAAAGGTCGTAGAGTGTCATGTAATAGGTGGAGTAGGGATGCACAGAGGAAGTAGAGTGGAGTGGGCTGGGGTAGAGGGGGTGTAGTGGAGCACAGTATCGTAAAATGGACCAGTATAGAGTATTATAGACTGGGGTGGCATAGAGTGGAGTGGTGTGGAGTAGAGTGGAGTGGAGTGACAGAGTGGAGTAAGGTGGCATAGAGAAAGTTGGGTAGAGTGGAGCAGAGTGGAGTGGCAATAAATGGAGTGGAGTGTCAGAGTGGAGTGTCAGAGTGGAGTGGAATAGAGTAGAGTGTCGTAGAGTCGCTTAGAACGGAGTAGAGAGTCATGGAATGGAGTGGTGTAGAGTGGAGGGTCACTGAGTGTCATGGAGTACATTGAGGTAGAGTAGAGTGCAGCAGAATGGAGTAGAGTGACGTAAAGGGAAGTAGAGCGTCGCAGAGTAGACGGTCATGAAGTGGAGCAGAGTGGAGGGGCACGGAGTAAAGGGACACAGAGTGTCGTAAAGTGGAGGGGAGTAGAATGGGGAGAAGAGTGTTGTTGAGTGAGTATTGTAGCATGGCATATCAGAGGGGAGTGAAGTGAAGAGAAGTGTCACAGAGTGGAGTGTCAGAGTACAGTGGAGCAGAGTGGTGTAGATGGCCATGGAGTGGAGTAGAGTGGTGTAGAGTAGAGTAGAGCAGAGTGGAGTAGAGTGGCAGAGATGGAAGTTGAGTAGAGTGTCGTAGAGTGGAGTGTTGTGGCATGGAGTGTCATGGAGAGGAGTGGAGTGACAGAGTGGTGTAGGGTGGAGTAGGGTAGGGTGGCATAGAGTGGAGTGGTGTAGAGTGAAGTGGTAAAGAGTCAAGTGGTGTGGAGTGGCAGAGTGGAGTAAAGTGGCATGGAGTGGCATAGAGTGACTTGCGGAAGGTGGAGTAGAGTGTTACAGAGTGGAGCACAGTGGAATGGCACAGAGTGGAATAGTGTGTCAGGGTAGAGGGGCACAGAAAGGAATAGAGTGTCAGAGTGTCATAAAGTGGAGTGTCGCAGAACGGAGTGGCCTAGAGTGGAGTGGCATAGTGTGGAGTGTCATGTTGGAGAGAGGAGGGTGGTAGAGTGGAGGGTTGTAGAGTGTTGTGGAGTAGAAAGCAGCAGCGTGTTGTACAATGGAGTAGAGTCACAGAGGGAAGTAGAGTGTCATAGAGTAGAGTGTCATGGAGTGAATTACAATAGAGTGAAATGTCAGAGTGGAGGGGCAAAGAGGTGGAGGGGCATTTAAAGTGGAGGGGCATATAAAGTGGAGTGCTACGGAAAGTGAAGGGGCATATAGAGAGGAGGGGCACAGAGAGAAAGGGCACAGAGTGTAAGGGCACAGTGTCGTAGAGTGGAGAGACGTACAATGGTTTGGCATAGAGTGTCGTAGAGTGGAGGGGTGTAGAGTGGAGTAGAGTGTTCTAGAGTGAAGCATAGTGGAGTAGAGTGTCGTGTAATGGATGGAGTGTCATGGAGAGGCTTAGAATGGAGTTTCAGAGTGGTGTAGAGTGGAGAAGAGTAGGGCAGGATGACGGAGAGTGGAATGTTGAAGAGTGGATTGCCGTAGAGTGGAGTGTCACAAAGTGGAATGTCAGAGTGGCGGGGCATAGAGTGGAGTGGTATAGGGTGGAATGTTGTAGCGTGGAGGGCAAAGAGTGGAGGGGCATACTGTGTCCCAGATTGCAGTGGCACAGAGTGGCGTAGAGTGAAGTGGTAATGAGTTGATTGGAGTGAGTGGTACAGAGTGGAGTAAAGTGGCATAGAGGGAGTTGCAGACAGTGGTGTGTTATAAGTCGAGTGCACTGGAGTGGCATAGAGTGTCAGAGTGGAGGGGCATAAAGTGGTATAGTGTCAGAGTGGAGTGTCATAAAATGGAATGGAATAGAGAGATGAGTGGTGCAGAGTGGAGTGTCATGTCATAGAGAAGAGGGTCGTAATGCGGAAGGTGTAGAATGTCATGTATTAAAGTGGAGCAGAGTGCTGCAGAGTGGAGTGGAGTCACAGAGGGAAGTGTTGTGTCACTGAGTGTCATGAAGTGGAGTTTAATAGAGTGGAATCTCAAAGCGGAAGAGCATAGAGTGGCGGGACAAACAGTGGAGCGGCATGTAGAGTGGAGTGGCACAGAGTGGAGAGGCATGTATAGTGGAGTGGCATATAGAGTGGAGTGGCACAGAGTGGAGTGGCACAGAGTGGAGTGGCACAGAGTGGAGGGGCACAGAGTGGAGGGGCACAGAGTGGAGGGGCACAGAGTGGAGGGGCACAGAGTGGAGGGGCACAGAGTGGAGGGGCACAGAGTGGAGGGGCACAGAGTGGAGGGGCACAGAGTGGAGGGGCACAGAGTGGAGGGGCACAGAGAGGAGGGGCACAGAGAGGAGGGGCACAGAGAGGAGGGGCACAGAGTGTTGTAGAGTGGAGGGGCGTTGAATGGGTTGACGTAGAGTGTCAGAGTGGAGGGGAGGAAAGTGTTGTGGAGTGAGTATCACAGAGTGGTGCATCAGAGTGAAGTGAAGTGAAGAGGAGCGTCACAGAGTAGAGTGTCTTGAGTAGAGTGGTGTAGAGGGCTGTAGAGTAGAGTTGTGTAGAGGGCTGTAGAGTAGGGTGGCGTAGAGCAGAGTAGAGTGGCATAGAAGGGTGTAGAGTGGAGTAGGGTGCTGTAGAGTGGACTAGTGTGTTGATGAGTGGAGTAGTGTGTTGATGAGTGGGGTAGAGTGGTGTAGAGTGCCATAGAGTGGAGTGGCTTGGAGTGGAGAAGGGTAGGGTGGCAGAGTGGAATGTCATAGGGTGGAGTGTCGCAAAGTGGAATGTTGTAGAGTGGTGGTGCATAGGGTGGAGTGGTGTTGGGTGGAATGGTGTAGAGTGGAGTGGCGGACATTGGAGAGAGTTGTAGAGAGGAGGACTGTAGAGTGGAGGTCGTGGAGGGTTAAACAGTGGAGGGTTGTAGAGTGTCATGGAGTACGTAGGGCAGAGTGGTGAAGATTGGAGTGGTGTGGCATGGAGTGTTGTGGCATGGAATTTCGTGGAGTGTCATGGAGTACAGTAGGGTAGTGTGGCGGAGAGTAGAGTGGAGTGTCACAGAGTGGAATGTTAGAGCAGCAGGGCACTGAGTGAAGTGTTGTAGGGTGGAATGGAGTAAAGTGAGGCGTATAGAATATCGCAGAATTGGGTGGCATAGAGTGGCACAGTGTGGAGTGGTGAAGAGTAGAGAAAAGTGGCACAGAGTGGAGTACAGTGTTGTAGAGTGGAATGGATTACAGTGGAGTGTTTAAGAGTAGAGTGCTGTAGAGTAGGGTGTGGCAGAGAGGTGTGGCATAGTGTGGAGCAGAGTTGTGGAATGGCACAGAGTGGAGTAGAGTGATGCAGAGTGGAGTGGCGTTGAGTGGAGTGTCAGGGCGTGGAGTGTTGTGTGGAGTGCCAAAGAGTGGTGCGTCATAGAGTGGAGTGTTGTGGAGTGGGGGGTCGTAATGTCATGGAGTACACCGGTGTAGAGTGGAGTAAAATAGAGGAGGGTGGCAGAGAGTGGAGTGTCACAGAGTGGAATGTCAGAGTGGCTGGGCTTAGAGTGGAGAGTTGCAGGGTGGAATGGGGCAGAATGGAGGGGCATACAGCGGAGGGGCATAGAGTGTCGCAGACTGGTATACAGTGGCGTAGAGTGCAGTGGAGTAAAGTGGAGTGGCTTAGAGTAGAGTAAAGAAGCATGGAGTGGCATAGAGAGACTTTCAGAGAGTGGATTAGAGTGTGGTAAGGTGGAGTGGCGTAGAGTGGAATAGTGTCATTGAGGAGTGGCATAGAGTGGAGCACAGTGTCAGAGTGGAGTGTCGTAGAGTAGAGTTTCCTAGAGCGGAGTGTCAATAAGTGGAGTGGCATAGTAAGGAGAAGAATGTTGTGGATGGGCAAAAAGTGCAGTAGAGTGCTATTTATTTATTTATTTTTTATTTATTTAATGCGTTTTTATATAGCGCGGACTTTACCCGAAGGTGTCAGAGCGCTTCACAATAGGCAAAGTACAGATACAAGAGGAGAAGAATTACAAGTGAGCCTGTTACAAAAACAAACGTTACATTACATGAGGCAATAGTGATAATTGTGCAAGTATCAAGAGCAAAAAAATACACGAGGTAGCAAACGATACGTTACGAAAGGAAAAAGTGACATGTGCAGGATACAAGAGCAAATAAAGTACGAGTAGAGGTAAAAAAAAATTGCAATAAATGGTAGACACTCAAAACACTAAAACAATAGTTACGTTACATGAGGCAGTGGTGGCCGTTGTGCATGTATCAAAAGCAAACAAGATATAAGAGGTAGCAAATGATACGTTGTAAAAGGAAAGGTGCCGTGTGCATGTTACAAAAGAGTACACAATACAGGTAGAGGTATAATACTGCACTAGATGGCAGACACTCAAAACACAAAAACACCCTGGGAAGGCACTTCTATAGGCATGGAGAACAGAATTTCCTATAATGGAAGGACTTCCTTCAGAAAACAGAGGGCTTGAATTAAATTTGGAAGTGTCTTTGAAGGAGGAGAGCTTTGAGGTCAGTTTTGAAGGCCTGGGAAGAGGTGGTGGTCCGAAGCTGAGGCGGAAGTGAGTTCCAGATTCTCACTGCGTTGCCTGAAAAGGATTGGGCCATCGATCTTTCCTTCATGAAAATGGGAGGTTCAAGCAATAACTTTTCTGCATTACGTGATGGTCTGGAGCCCCCAGAGAGTTTCAGTTTATTCATCAGGTAGCGAGGGGAGGAGGAGTGCAAGGCTTTGTGGGTGATACATCCAGTTTTGTAGATAGATCTTGCCTCTATGGGAAGCCAACGGAGGGTGGATAAAATGGGTGTGATGTGGTCGCTTCTTTTGGCCCCATATATGAAACGAGCTGCTGAATGGAGAATAGACTTAAGGGGGGAAAGGTGGGATTTGGGAAGGCCAGTAAGAAGAGAGTTGAATGTAGTCCAATCTGGAGAGAACCAGCGATTGGACCAGGGTTTTAAGGTCATGCTCCGGGAAGAAGCGACGGATCCCCCAAAGAAGGCGCAGTTGGTGTCGAGCAGACTTTGCAATGGAGTCGATGTGGGAGAGTAGACTGAGTTTTTTGTCGAGTATGACACCAAGGGATTTTGCGCTCTCGACAATGATGGGCTTATTGTTCATCAGATTGATCTGATCCATCCATGATTGCACTGGGGGATGAGAAGGAGAGGAGGAGGAATTCTGTTTTGGAGGGATTCAGGATCAGTTGATGAGTTAACATCCAGTTTTGAATGGAGTCGAGACTAGAGCTAAGGAAGGAGAGATTGTGAGTGGAGGACACCTTAAGGTAGATCTGAGTGTCATCCGCATATAGATGATAGTGGATCCCGGATTTACTCAGGAGATTTCCCAACGGTTCTAAATAGAGATTGAACAGTGTGGGTGCAAGTATGGATCCTTGAGGAACACCTTGACTGACCGCTAAAGTAGCTGAAAGGCTGTTCGCTATTTTGATCATTTGGGATCTATCAGAGAGGAAGGAGGCAAACCATTTGAGCACAGTGCCCTCCATGCCCATTCTCTGTTGAAGAGTGTTAAGGAGAGTGTTGTGATTGACAGTGTCAAAGGCTGCAGAAAGGTCAAGAAGAATTAGAAGACAAGACTCCCCTGAATCGAGTATCCGCAGCGCGTCATCAATCACTAGCAGCAGGGCTGTTTCAGTGCTGCAGTTTAGAATGAAGCAGGACTGGAAATTGTCAAGAAGATCATTTTCCTTGATATGGCGAGAGAGTTGTTTCGCTACACATTTTTCTGTGATTTTCGCAAGAAAGGGTAGGTTAGTGATGGGACGGTAGTTGTTGAGGTCGTTCGCATCAGCGGTGGGTTTTTTAAGCAGAGGGGTGACCTGCCCAGTTTTGAAGGAAACAGGAAGGGAGCCTTGACTGAGGGAGAGGTTGACCAGAGTGGTCCAATAGGAAAGAGAATTAGTATAGAAGTCAATGGCAATGGCACTAGGGATGGGGTCAAGAGAATGGTTAGAGGGCTTTGTATCGAGGATGCATTTAAGGAGAGCATCGTCAGAGATGGGGTCAAAGTTTTGCCAAATGGTTAAGGATTTGCGCTCCTCTGTAGGGGTAGGATGAATGACCTGATCTACAAGTGATTTTACCTTTTCGTCAAAGAATGCAGCGAATTCCGCTGCTTTCTTAGTGGAATCTTCTAATTTGGAGGTTGGGGGAGAGCTGGTTGGGTTCTTGATGAGGTCGAATAGTTTTTTGGGTCTATTTTTGGCTGAGTCAAGGAGGGATTTGTAGTGTGACGCTTTTCCAAGGAAGATGAGCTTGTGGTACTTGGATCTTGCTGAACGAAGCGTGGCCAAATTTTCAGTGGAGGGCGCTTGTCTCCATTGTTTCTCAAGGGCTCTTAGGAACTTCCTTTCTTCATAGAGGGATTTGTTGAACCAAGGTGCTGAGGGAGTGGGCCTTTTCTTTTTGCTTTGGAGAGGAGCGACATTATTGATTTCGACTGCAAGGACTGTGAGGCATTGGGAGGTGAGTTCGTTGACATCTAGGTCCGGGTCTAGCCTTGGAAGTGATAGCAAAGCAGAATCACAGAGGGTACAGAGGTCAATATTTTTAGTGTCACGGAACCAGGAAGTAGCCCTCTTAGGCTGGCCGAGAGTTATAGAGTGTGATAGGTGAAGAGAGAATGGGATGAGGAGGTGGTCCGACCAGTCTACATGAATAGGGGTAGCGATAGTCAGCAAGCCTGCTTTAGAAATAACAAGGTCCAGGATTGAGCCTTTAGAGTGTGTTGATTCTGTGCAGTGTTGGATAAGATCGTTTGCAGAGGAAGGTGGCCAGCACATTCGCATAGGTGTCTTGAGGCGAGCCCCAGTGGACATTGAAGTCACCCACGAAGATATGATTGTCACTTTGCGTGTATTGGTCGCTGATGCAGTCCGTGAGTTCCTCCATAAACGAAGGGCTGCTACCAGGCGGGTGGTAAATAGCATGGAATCTGAGAGGTGAGCGGTGGTGCAATTGAAGCTCAAGAGATAGGCATTCAAAAGTGTGAAAGGAGCTGTTAGGAAGAGCCTTAAGTTGAAGGGAGTTTCTAAAGATGACTGCAACACCTCCCCCAACTTTGTCAATTCTGTCATTTCTAAGTATAGAATAGCCTGTGGGTACAAGGAGATCAAACATAGAGTGAGAGGTATCGTTAAACCAGGTCTCTGTGAGGAAGAGCATGTCAATATTGTGCAAGTTGATGGTATCGGAGATTTCAAGTTTGTGTTTTATTGCAGATCTGCAGTTGTGGAGCAAACAGCGCAGCTCTGACGCAACTGTATTGGTGACAGGGGCACTTGGGCTATGAGGGGTGATAGGGATATTGTACTTATATGAGGGCGCTCGGGAGGGTATAGGTGGGCGAGTGGTTCTGACAGAGGAGATGGTCGGAATAGAGTAGATAACAGGGTTACTGGGAAGTGGAAGAGAAGGAAGGGTGGCGTTCGAGTGCTTGTGTGGATTTGCAGACGACAGGCTATGCTTAGCTATAATGGGGTGTGGGGGTGAGGTGCAACTCGTGGAAGGGTGAGTGTTTGCCAAAGGAATTGAGGTGTGTGAAAAAGTCGAGATCTTGGAGCTTAAAACTAAAATGGTAGCTTCAAGTTGGGAGATGGCAGTGATTAGAGAGCCTAGCTTATTTTCCAGAGAGAGTAAGGAAGAGCACGGCATGTTGGGTGGCTCGATGGAAACAGGAGGGGGTGCACTAGGCAGTGTACGGCAGGGATAGGTGGGGGAACGGGAGGGGAGTAGGGGTATAGGGTTCAGTGGTGGGGAAAGGTTTTGGATGAGAGCAGGAGTTGGTGCGCCAGGGGTGAGAGGAGAGTTGTCGTTGTTGGCGTTGCAAGAAGGATAGGAATTAAGGGCAGAATTAGGGGGCGATAGGAGAGGAGTGGGGCGGTGGGGCGGTAGGAGAGGGGAGGAGTGTGAGGAGTCATAGGGATTAGGGAGGTTTGGAAGGAAGGGAAGGGAGGGGGTTGGATAGGTCCTGGTAGCTAAGTGAGGTGGCTGTGAGGGAGCGGGTATCAGGCAGAGTGGGGGGGGATTGGGAGAAAGGGAAGTTGAAGAAAGGAAGTGATTCTGCTCGGTCCGAGGGAGGGAAGGGGTTACCAGGGGAGGAAAGGGGGTAGCACAGCATTGTTGGAGGAGAGTGGGGAGGGAGAGAGATGGAATGTATTTGAGGGGAAATCGGGGTACATAGTGAGAGGAGGAGTGGGCGGAAAAGCAGAGGGGAGGAGGGAACAAGGGGAACGTAGGGAACATAGACAAGGGGAGAGGGCTGGAGGAGAGGTGGTCTAAGGAGGGGGGTGGCCGGAAGGGAAAGGGGGGGGGGGGAGATGAGAATGGAGTGCCGGGACGGTGCAGAATGGACGAGGAGCGTGTTAGCTAGAGGTAAGGCTGAAGTGAAGAGGGGAGGGGCATACTGTGAGGGGGGAAGAATGGGAGGGGAGGTCCGAGGGGAGAGAAGAGGGTCGACCTGTGCCACCCCATGGTGCAGCCTATTGGAGAGTGGGGGGTCAAGGGAGGAGAAAGGGAGTAATTGGTGGAGCTAGATGGAGAGTCAAGGGATAGCTCGGTCGCAGGGGAGGGGAGTAGGGAAGGGAAGAGGCGGTCAAAGAGAGAGAGACAGGTGTCTTTGGCTTGGATCATAACAGTACCGTTGTTATAGAGTGAGATAGTGAGGGAGCCGTTAAAACCCGCAGAGGGGGACATTTTTAGCTGTTTCCCATGAGGGATAGAGGAGGAGGAGGTGACGTTAAAGGAATTGTAAAAGCTGGTAGACCAAGAGGGTATGTCGTGCATGAAAAAAATTTGATCGTTTTTGAGCCCCCCATACCGACCATTGTAAAACTGATCGACAAAAAGGGAATCGGGGAAACATTCAATGGTGTTATGCTTGAAACGTTTTGCTGCAGCTTTAGTCAGGTTAGAAGGGTAGATGATTTTGAAGCAATTAATTCCAGACTTAATTCGAACAGTGGCCATGTTGGGAAATTGTGGCGGAGGAGGGTGGTGGGGATAAGGGAAGGGTGTTACTAGGACGGTGGTGGTGAGGAGAAGTAAGAGGGCAAGAAGGGGGCACAAAATCCAGATGTCGGGTGAAGGAACCTGAGTTATTGTGGAGACAGGAAAGTGAGGCGATTATGGGTAGGTTGTTACTTCAGAACAGGGCTGATTCAACAAGATAGGACTGGAGATGGAGTGGTGTACGAGGAAAATCACTGTACTTATCATCCTGAGATAAAAACCACATAAAGCACAGCATCACAATAGGTATCAAACGTATTGTGCGCCCAAAATCTCAACAGTCTAATATTAGACACTTACCTCCTAAGTATCACCAACATTATGGGCAAAAAGCACAGGGTGGAACATAATTTCACTAGCATAACCCAAAGTATGCAAGACATCCTCAAAATCATAAAACACAATTTAGAGGTAGCCAGAACAGTGTCTGAAAATCAAACTACAGGAAATACATTTCCTAGCACCACAAAAACACAATGGGGCCTGGCGCCCTGCAAACCACCAGGACCCCCTGGTCAACTGGCCAACTCAAAGGGGCTCAAATGCCCTGTGTTCAGAATGACGGGGCTGCTGCCAATGCAGCTGTAGTGGTAAGATGGCTGCTGTCTCTCTGTTGCCTCTGCAGTGGTAAGATGGCCGCCTGCCAGTGCTCACACACTAGTCCCTCTTCAGTGTCAACTGCTGCCCCTCGGTTACTTCTATACTAGTAAAATGGCCACCTGCCGGTGCCCTAACACTAGTCCCTCTTCAGTGTCCGGTACTGCCTCTCGGTTGCCTCTGCAGTGGTAAGATGGCCGCCTGCCGGTGCTCACACACTAGTCCCTCTTCAGTGTCAACTGCTGCCCCTCGGTTACTTCTGTATTAGTAAAATGGCCGCCTGCCGGTGCTCACCCAGTAGTCCTTCTTCAGTGTCCGGTGTTGTCTCTCGGTTGCCTCAGCAGTGGTAAGATGGCCACCTGCCGGTGCTCCGACACTAGTCCCTCTTCAGTGTCCGCTGCTGCCTCTCGATTACCTCTATAGTGGTAAGATGGCTGCCTGCCGGTGCTCACACACTTACAATGGGGGAGGTGCCCAGTGCTCAAGACATTTGGATATTTTGGAAAGTAAGGGCCTGATCACCGTTGTAACCCTCCCCGGCCCGGAGATGTTCAGCTGGCCGGAGCCCCCACATGTCCGGGTATGAAAGGAAGTTTAATCCTGGCTCACAAAGCGGGCTTCTCCGCGGTGCCCGGGGCAGCTCCTGCCACCCCGAGGGTCCTGCGCTGAAACCGGACCACGCTGCCCGCATATGCCCCACACAACTCCAAAGAGACAGGGTGACCCCGAGATCATGCGGTCTAGCCCCCCAGGGGTCGAGTCAGAGGGAACCCGCCTCCGATGCGCTCCCCCCCCCCGGTGCCCTGTGCTTGTGGAAACCAGTCCTCCTCGGGTGGTGCTGCTGTGCGCGCCGGCACCACGGGTCCCATCCACGGACCGGCGGACTTTAGCGGGTGCCCCCCTATCTTCTCCCCACAGCCTCCTCTTCTTTCTCAAATCGCAGACACACTTTTCACCTACCCGGATCTTACGGCTGATTTCAGTCCTGATCTCCATGGAGTGACGCAGTGTGGAGAGGAGTATCGTAGCATGAAGTGTTGCGGCGTAGAGTGTTGTGGAACAGAGCGGAGTGTCCTAGAGTGAAGTGTCCAAGCATGGAGTGTCATGGAGTGGAGGGTCGTGGAGTGTCATGGAGTAGAGCGAAGCAGAGTGGAGTAAAGTGGTGCGGAGGGTTGTGGAGTGTCATGGAGTAGAGCGAAGCAGAGAGGAGTAAAGTGGTGCGGAATGGTAAAGAGGGAAGTAGAATGTCGTAGAGTGGAGTGTCATGGACTAGAGTTTCATAGAGTGGAATGTTGTAGAGTGGAGGGGCATAGTGTTGTAGAGCGGAGGAGTGTAGAGTTTAGGGGAGAAGAGTGTCATTGAGTGGAATATCATAGAGTGGAGTATCAGTGTGGAGTGAATTGGAGTTGAGTGTCATAGACAGGAGAAGAGTGTTGTAGAATGTTGTAGAGTAGAGTGGTATAGAAGTGTGTAAACATTCAAATCATCCAACCACTCCTTCAACCTATTCAAAATTATATGGCAAAACAGTTTTTGCACAATATCGCTTACACTAATTGGCCTGTAATTGGTAAATAGAGAGCAGCAGCCCTTCTTAAATACAGGGATGCTCACTGCTCCGGTCCAAGAAGCGGGTATGGGTACATCAGCTAACTGGGCATTAAAGAACAAAACAAAATAGAGGCACCATAAATCCTTAAACAGCTTGAATAAATCACTGGACATTTTATCTTGCCCAGGGGCCTTATTAGGGGTAATCAAATCTAAGGCTTTAGCTATCTCCCTGTTTGTAACACGAGGGGCCTGCTGTGATACTAGTTCAATGTAAGTTACAATGGACATCTGATCAGTGGTGATATTACCCTTCGAGCAATGTCCTGTCCTGCCAGATATTGATACCAAGGGAGCCCTCAGAGCCAACATGAACAGAAGTTCACCCCAGACCCTGGTACACATTGCACAGACATATTCAAGCCCTGCGCCCCTGCTGCTATATGGTCCACTTCTAGTTCACTAGTGGGAGCAACTAAATAAAACTGGGAGAAGTGATTAACCCAGGCATCTGCCACAATGTTGTCATCAAGGGGGTCACCTCTGACCAGGCGCGGCCCGTCCTTTAGGGCGGAGGTGCCATGCCCCCCCACCTTTTGCCCCTCATTAAGAGTGTCTGTCAGGCTGAACAAAGGTCAGCCTGACAGACACTCTTCATTTTCAGCTCAGACAGTCAGGAGCAGACATGCGCGATTTGGGCAGACTCTTGGCTGCCTGAGCTGAACTTTGCTGGGCAGAGGAGGTCACAGCTCCTATGAGCTTAACCTCCTCGGCTCAGCAAAGGTGCCCAAGGCCCTCCCCTGGGTGACAAGGAAAGCGTCACCCATTGACTTCGACCTGGGCCCTTCAGGTTTAAGCCATGAAGCGCCCAGGGCAAGTGTCAATCAGTGACACTTCGTCACAGAGTGGGGTGGGGTCACAATCTTACTGACCCCATCCCACTCTGTTACGAGGTTGGGACTGCTGCCTTCCCTCTTTGGCTGAGCTAAGGTCAGCCAATGAGGGAAGGCAGCAGTCCCAACCCTCCTGGGACCTCGAGGCTGAAGGTAAGTGTGTGTGTGTGATGTTTTAAAATTAATGCTTAGTGCGTGCGTGCATGTTTGAATGTTCTGCGTGTTGTTAATGGATGTGCGTGTGTGAAAGAATGAGTGTGTGTGATCTTTTAAAATGAATGTTTGGTGCGTGCGTGCATGTTTGAATGTTCTGCGTGTTGTTAATGGATGTGCGTGTGTGAAAGAATGAGTGTGTGTGATCTTTTAAAATGAATGTTTGGTGCGTGCGTGCATGTTTGAATGTTATGAGTGTTAACAGACGTGAGTGCGTGTGTGAAAGAATGAGTGTGTGATGTTTTAAAATGAATGTTTGGTGTGTGCATGTTTGAATGGTATGAGTGTTAATGGATGTGCGTGCGTGTGTGAAAGAATGAGTGTGTGATGTTTTAAAATGAATGTTTGGTGCATGCGTGCATGTTTGAATGTTATCAGTGATGTTAATGGACATGCGTGCGTGTGTCTGAAAGAATGAGTGTGTGTGAGAACCTTTAAAACGATTGTTTGGTGCGTGCGTGGAAGCTTGAATGTTATGAGTGTTGTTAATGGATGTGCGTGCATGTCTATGTGTGAAAGAATGAGTGTGTGTGTGTGCTTCCTGCCCACCTCCTCCCTCCTAAAGGTGAAAGCCGCCACTGCCTCTGACTCAGTCAACACCCGCAACCACACGCCAAAAGGTACGAAGGTCTTTGCTTTTACGCACATCCAACATTGTGGCTCACTTAACCCGTCCCCATCTTTTTTTGCCTTTGTATTAGTGGCTTTAAAAGATAACCTGGCTGCCCAAATAGCCTCACTAGATCACGTTTTAATAACCCCTAGCAGTGCACTTCGAGAAACCCTATAGGATTTAGAAACCATGTGGCCTCTTTGTTCGTGTGCTGAACACACTTGGACTCTTAGTGAGCAAGTCCCTGAGGGAGACAAATAGGGAATTATGAATTGCACTTAAAGTCTCCGAGGGGTCCACACAATCCTCAGGTACTTTATCAGACACAAACTCATCTAGATCCGCTGCTATGGCCTCAAGCACCTTGATCAGAGTTCCTTCCGAATCAACCACCTTGCTCCATTTAAGCCTACGTCGATTATTTGTAAGATGTAGCTTGAGGTCTAGGGTTGCATGGGTGTATTTACCAAGAATGTTACGTAGGGAAGCTAGTGTTAAACTCAGTGCATTATGATCGCTATCCTCCCTTGATACTACTTCCATATCAACCGGGTCTTGCCACATCCTTATATCCAAAAGAGTATAATCAATTAAACTAGAACGCTGTAGCAGATGGAATGTATATCCCCCTGTCTTATCGGAAAGGGTTCTGCCATTGCATGCCCGAGACCATTGTTAAGTGGAAATGCATTGAGCTGTAATATTGCAGCAGACTACCTTTTCACTGGAGTAATTGTAATTCCAGGAACACCCCACACATTATCCTCTTCACTGGACAAGTTCTCATGATCAGTGGACAAAGCTTCAAATTTACAATTAAAATCACTGTCACGATCTTATAATAATCCTTATTTAGGTTAGGCAGATGATCATTATCAAATTAATCACTTGCATCTCATCATTAGAACCCGCAGGTCTGCAATAGATATTGTACAAATAATAAACCAGGTCATGTGTGAAGGACAAGGAAATGCACAAACTGTCAGAATTAACCAGATTAAAAACCCTATGTGACCAACATAACAAGGTTTTAAGTCAAATAATTAGAGCCCCCCCTCCCCCCAATGGCCTCCCCTTCCAAGAGGAGGTGGCTGGCACACAAAATGTTACAAACCCAGCATGATAATGTGGAACTAATGCCCAGGTTTCCTGGAATAAGCAGATGTCAAAAGAATCTATAAACAAGCCCCAAAGTGCAAATGCCATTTTAGGTGCTAATCCGACTATGTTCCAGGAAACTAACTTGGTGATATCGGGGGAACCAGAATCAAGAAGGCCAGTCCTAAAAGCCACAGATGATGGCACTTTAGAAAGAGAAGAGCCACCACCCCTAGGGGGCGACACACTCTGGTGAATATGCTCTTCCACAAGGCAAGGGGAGCTACTATATTAAGGGATTACTTACAGTGAATCTGATAGTGAATGTACCACTCCCATGTTTCCAGGTACTTCTTGGGGGTACGCCTTGTATAAGATTAAAAGTAGTTTGGTGCCAATGAAGATCGTCCAGGTCAGCTAGAGACAAAAATCTATTTAAAGACAGCACTGGGGTGGGGGGGGGCTACTAGGTCTGTTACTTCTGGACGGTGGCAATATACAAGTATTTCTACTCATATTTTGAGGAGGTTTATAAAAAAAAACATCAAAGGGACCAAATTTATACCAATAGTCTTTCTACAGATTCCCATTCTCCTATTAATCAATCATTGAGTTAACTCCAGGCACCTACAGTTAGTAACAACACAGTCCCCAGGAATGTTCTTCACTGAAGGGCCAACCCAATCCACCCTCCTTACAAACAGAATTTCATTATATCCTGCCAAACGAAAATCAGTATTCTGAACTAGCCAGCCACAGACCTTATTTTAAAGGTCTGCATGTACTTCGATGCCATTGTTTTAGGAGCCAGGGACTCCTGGTAGGGCCACAACTTAAGGCAAACAGGCTTGAGGTAGGTCCAACAGAGAAGAGGTTCAGCTGGCAACTAAGTGCCCCGATTTCAGCGCTGTCTTTCAAAACATACCCACCCACCAACCTAGCCCAGTCATTAGCCACCTGAAGGTGGGATTATATGGCTCGACAACTAAGAGGACTGGCATGGCCTGCCCTTAAGCAGAGGCCTGGAATGAGACACTTCATGTGTAGGACCAAACCCAGGAGTAGGCATATAATTTTGCACAGGAGAAGGAGCTGATTGGCCATTGGGTGTGTTAGCTATTAAAGGCCTAATAGCAAGTTCTAGTGAACAAAGTTTTTCCATTGGGAGGACAAATACGGCCGGACTAACAATTCAAACAGGGCCATAATTCCATCCCAGTCAACAGAATTAACAGCATCAGGGTAAGGCATGGAGGATCCACAGAGTCTTTAAGTCTACAATGTTTCTTGCCCCAGCCTGCATAATGTTATAACCCCCTTTTTTTTTCCTTTCCACTTCTGTTTGGCACAGGGGCCCGAGTCACTAAGAGTAGTGGCATGAGAGTTACAAGGAGCTATATTAACTGGTGTGTTCTAATTGATGCAACTGACACGGGGGCTCAGAACACCCCTGGGCTCCTGGATCCATAGATGCATTAAGAGCAAACAGAGAGGGCTAAGGAGATTTTCACATGAGGTGGCACACACTCAGAATCACTACTAGAGTGGCAAAAGATGCGTGGTTAGACTTACTAGGAAGCTCCTAGTGTTCTAGAACTGGTGAATGTACGTTCAGCGGCATGTATTCAAACAATATTTACAATGGTGCCCTCTTGTGGATGGGCATATTTTACCATTGAAGATGGCTGGCCAGCTAGCTGTATTGTTGAAGATAAAGGTTCAACAATACCATATCTGAACTTATCAGGTGGTCATTCTCTTCAACTTGAGGACCTTTAAAGACATGGTTTTGAGCAGAACCATTTTGCCCAGTGTGTAGACCGACCACAGCATCCTTCTTTCAGGAACTGTTCAGGAATGTCTTGAAGTGGCTGTTTCAGTTGATAAACAGTGGGTGTTTAGAACTATTCATTAACCCAGTATGATATCCAACACACCTATGGACCATCACGCAGGCCCTAGTCACCGGCAAGCTGGACTATGGAACGCACTTTACGTAGAAATCACTGCACGCCTCCTGAAGAGATTACACACACATCACTAAACTCAGCAGCCAGACTCATCCTTGACCTCCCCAGACAAACCCACATCCCACCCCACCTTAAGAAGCTACCTGGCCCCCGATCCAGAAGAGAAGCCAGTTCAAGATGTTGACACATGCATACAAAGCCCTGCACAACGAAGGACCAGCTAACCAACAAATTCTTAGCCTTCTACAAACTAACCAACCAGACACCTACAATCTGCCTTCCTCTTCCTGGCAGACACCCCCTCCCCCGATCCACCAAAGCAACAGCAGAGGGTGCTCCTTCTCACACCTGGAGGCCAAGGCTTGGAACAACCTACACCTGCACCTCAGGTCCACCCCATCGCTCCAGCAATTCATCAAAAGACTCAAGGCTTGGCTTTTTGAATAAACAAATCACCACAAAGCTAGCAGCAACCTCAGTGCCTTGAGATCCTCACGGGTGAGTTGCGGGGCTTTACAAACCTCTGATTGGCTAATTTTTGTGGAATAACCAAAGTAAGCAATTCAATTTTTAATGTTTTTCTCTGTACACATTCAAACAAGCAATACATGGGGGGATTTGGATAGGGAATAACCCAGGCCAAAGCATAATTTGCAACCAAACTATGGTCCAGAATTGTGTGCAAACACGCTTGGTGTCCATTTTTGGATTTAACACGGAGCCCAGAATGAGCTCATATGTTGGGACATCGGTATGAACCAGGCTCGAGGACAGGGATTTTGTTCAGAGATTTTCCCATTACATTCAAGTGCAACTGAAATAAAGAATGTATGACACAGTATCATTTTCAGTGATGGGTATTTGGTATAACAAGCACTGGAAGCTACAATCTGTCTTGCTAACCTTACAATACAAGTCCAATTGGCATTGCTGGTGCCCTGATAGATGGCGATGTATTTTCCTTTTTAGAGTTTCTGTTGTAAAGTCTTTAAGTGTCATTGTAACACTGTATTTGCCTGAGAGTTGAATCTTTGGTTTGGAGGTTATTTAGGGGGTTATTCTAACTTTGGAGGAGGTGTTAATCCGTCCCAAAAGTGACGGAAAAGTGACGGATTTACCACCAGCCGTATTACGAGTCCATTATATCCTATGGAACTCGTAATACGGCTGGTGGTATATCCGTCACTTTACCGTCACTTTTGGGACGGATTAACACTCCTCCAAAGTTAGAATAACCCCCTTAGTCTGGTCTCATACACAAAACAGCCGCATCACTGACATATATATATATATATATATATATATATATATATATATATATATATATATATAAATATATGTGTGTGTGTGTGTTTCCATTCACCTGTTTGCCAAGGCTAGACCGACTGGTTTTTAGCAGTGCTTGTTTTGTACTGTAGACATAACCGGACCCTGGGGGTTGGAAAACCTTTTGCTTCTCTATTAAATGTTCTGCCTGATTTTATGTATATTTCCTTGTAGAATGTAAACTTGGAAAAAATCCTAACATAAGGAAATAAATGTTCAACTTGAAATAGAAATAATATACATATTAATAAATGAGACAAACGTGAGACTGCAATAGCACATCGTGCATTGGGGATTTTAAAGGATCTTCAATCCGTCTGGAAATAGCTACTCCTTGGAAAGCGGAAAGGCCGCGGCAGTGCCTTTGAGGCAAAGGACGCTCTGTTTGAGGAGTCGCACAGAAGGCTCACAGTGCAGAGCTCTGTGCGCTCTGACTGCAGACGCTGACCACGGTCACATAAGAGAGCCTTTGAATACAAATACAAGGGCCCCAACATGAGTTTCTTTACCAGGGTGAAAAACACTAATAAGAAAAATCTAATTAAAACGCCAAGGGAAAGGCCTGGTTCTCTAAACAAGGTATCTGCATCAATAAGATTAAGATTTGAGCGAATAAATTAAGTTCCTTGAAAGAGATGTTTTCAAACTGGGACCTTGGTTTGGTGAGTTCAAGATCAGTGAATGACAAGTAGCCGCTGTATAATAACAGAGACATGTTGCTGTACATTCACCTTAATGAAAAAGGCTCTTAAAGATGAGGCTACTTTTAAATCAAGAAAGAGAAGTGGGCCGTCAGTGGCTGGACCAGTTGGAAAATGACCGCATAAATATACTTGGCAAAATAAAGTTAGCAAGATGTTCCAACATAACTGTAAAATATTGCAAAGTGAAATGTTATCATTCTGTCAGCCTCACAGATTACATTAACCCATGCTTTGTGAATGGAAACTATCAATGACACATAGACACGCCCCTGCGGCTGCTCTTCAGAGTTCTGGCTTTGTAAATAGTAGCACAGGAAAACTGGTTTCAATTATTGAAAACAAATGTCCCCGATTCAGCCACATTTATTTAGGTTTGGTTTCAAAAGGCTTTAGTGCTATGTCAAAACGTTTGGTCACTGGATGTTTGTTGCATTGTAGCCTTTTGATTGGTGTGACTCGGTGCTGTGCTGCTGTACTGGAAGGCACAATATGGAAGATATGGGTTTATGCGGTAAAGGCATTCTGGCAGCTCATGGCACCATCGCACCATCAGGCTGGAGATAAGCTGGTGTACAAAAGGTCTTATTCATTAAAGAACACCAGGTCTGGAAAAAACATCCCAGTGTCTACCAGGACCAACTATAACATGCTCCAAATTATTAAAGAGCTGAAGACACACCTATTTAAAGATCCTTGCAACTCATCACAGTGAGTAGTCTACTTTTCCTCTCACAACCCAACATCCCCTGTCCAGATTCACTCTCTAACTCCACCCCTACCTCGGCCATGTTCAGGGTTCCACCGGCTTTTTGCCAGAGACTCAGATGTTGATGAACTGACTCACAAGTAAACAAAAAGAAATATGTATGGGGGATGGCTAAAAACACAAGGAGCCACTGGCTTGGTGGAAGGGCTGGGGACACACAAATCCATGCAGTCAATTCCCATCTCCTTCTACAGTATTGAACCGGATATGGTTTTATATAAAATTGCAGGTTGTACCCAGGAACTCCTCTGAGCTCCGCATGGCACGGGGGGCTAACACCAACTGCCTCACCCAAGGACAAGAAGCACAATTCTCTCTAGGGAGGTGCCACCGACCCTTCGCCCTCCCATACTTATTAGCTTCCTCAGCTTATTTAAATGTCTTGGGACAAAATCCCTGCAGGCTGGAGCGCCAACTCCAGCTCCCCAGACTGGGCCAGAGACCTATAAACAGGCTGTCGGCAATGTCTTCTGGATATGAATGATCGCCATTGCCTGCATGGCTTGGGGGACAGATGCAGGGCGCAAATGAAGAGAACCTCATGTTTCCAAAGCTCTCTTAGCATGACCAAAGGAGGTACCTTCTGCGCGGGCTGCTGTTTAACATGGCTTAAAGTAAAGAAAAAAAGAGCTATTATGCGGTCAGCATTGACCGTGCTAAAGTGTTTTTTTTTTTAACAAAGCACCGGGGAGGAGGGGGGAATGTAAGTCACAGAAGGGAGGAACAGAGGAGGATGGAGGGAGCAGAAACTATGGACATGGGTGCGGGGAGAAGCAACATGATGGAGGCATGGGTGTGGTAGGGAAGGGGGCAAGTTCACTTAATCTCCCTGTGCCTAAAAAATTAACATATACTTGTGAAATGTAACTGGTGCTCATGTAAAGCACTCCAATACCTTTGGGTTGAGTTTGTTGGATATAAAACTACAAAAAAAAAAAAAAATGCAACATAAGAGAGGCGTGCAAGGGAGGGTGGAAGCAGCAACAACAGACTGCGGTAGGGAGGGAAGCAACACGAGGGAGGTGAGAGGGACGAGGGAGGGAGCAGCTCCACAAAGGACAGCGGAGCAAGCCAGGGGGGTACAAGGAACATAAGGGAGGGAGGGAGGAGTTGGAATGCAGACATATTCTCTACAAGCGTGCATATCCAAAAGGAAAAGGAGAGTGCGGCTAGTTGAAGGACAATGGCCCCAGACAGGTCCATGCTCCACAGCAGGGATGGGTACTGGAAGTGATGAGAGGGAGCAGGAAGGAGCAGGCAACGCTGACCAATCACAAGCAAGGAAACGAGAGTGACGTAGAAGTCAAGTTATGGTAATGGGCGAGCTCTAAGACTGTTTTTAAGCTTTCTTTGTTAACAACAGGTTTCAGGTGAAACCTAAAAATAGTTATTTAAATACAATCACAGATACTGTGGTTTGCTGACTCTCGCAGGCCGCCATGCCTTTGACTGCACTCAATGGGATTGAGTTGAAATGTGTAACCCACCAGATGAATGCCTTTTTGGTAAGTTGATTATGACCCATTCTGATTCGGAATTTTATGAACTGACCAATAAGTATATATGTCAAATTGCAAAATTCAATATTGGTAAAAAAAAAAAAAAAAAGCTGTTCACAAATTACAACTAGTAAGTAACAGGAGAGCCTTATTAATTATTGCAACGATCTACAATGGTTTGTTGCCAGGTTAAAATGCTACATTGTAGGGAATGGTGCCCAATAAGTCATTTTTGAGTTTCATCTATAGATAAGTTTCAATTGTCTGGTGAGAGCTCACGTCATCACCCCACACAACATGCAACATACAGAAACATATAGATTACCCCTATGATCCCTCACAAACTAGATTCCACCATGCCAATCCCGTTCCAGTGCTTCCCTGCCCGTACTTTTTAAATAATTATTTTGGTGTTTTTTTTAGCATTTCTTTACATTGAGGACCAGGTAGGTGTAAAGTGTGAAAAGGCATCATTTTTAGGTGGTCATACGTGCTTTAATTTTTTTATTTTAAGTTTATCGTTCCCACTTGGCCATGTCGGAACAGTGAAGTAAAACATGGCCACTAGTGAATCACAAGGGTGAATGTGCAGGCACGTGTGGACACTGTGGTTATCTTGGAATGGTTTACAGGATGCAGCCTTGTGCACACATGCATGAACAAGCGATACGATTCATATTTGTGTTGTGATGTGCAGGAGACATGCCGAGCGTAAATGCAAACAAGCACTTGCAAAGCTAAAAGGCCTTCACTTGCCTTCTCAGTTTGAGAAGTATTGGCTTGCCAAAGCTTATTTGGCTTCGCCACAATGTCAAGTCAAGGGTTCTAATAAAAAACATTGTGTGGCATTAAAAATGTCCAATGTGAAAGTAGTAATTCAAATATATCTCGCTAATGCAAAATATATTTTTTGTTAAAAATGACAGTTATTTGGAAATAGAAAATTCTACTGGCAAGCAATAGCATAAACGTTTTTTTTTTCGAAATGATAGGTGCATGGGCAAAGAACTGTGCTATAAAGGCGAATATACCAAGTGTGAATGCCCTAATCTTACCAAGCATGTTTCCAGATTTAGGAATTTGCGATTTTTCAAAGGAAACTTGTGAATGGAAGTAAGGATACTTATTCTGTACATAAACCCATGTTAAACTTTAATTCAAGGTATTACTCGTGGGATATGTATTAAGGCAAATCAGCCATTCAATGCACGCTGTTCTGATCCCAAAGCGGAAGCCAGCTCTCGCGCAGGCCTGGGATCTCAGCTGATGGCGGTCACGCCATCATGCGGATAAGACCACCCTGAATAGGAAGCCTTATGCCTGTGTTAAATCTTACAGCCGCCTTGAGGAATCCTATTTTCCTCCTGTTGGTCAGTGGCCCTTCACGTTCTGTGTAAAACATATTATTAAGGATTACAAAAACAGTAGTTTCAAGAATTGATGTGTCTAAACAATTTCCTGCTGCGTTCTCGAAATGCGTGTAAAGTACATTAAGGCATGGCAAGACACAGGGAGTGAATAAAGAAACCGTGAAACGCAGACAATGGGGCGACACAAATTCTGAGAAGGCGCAAGAAGACTCGCAGATATTTTGGATAATAGAGAGACTGCAGCCGAGGTGAAATATGACCGAGTACTGAAAATTCAACATCCTCCGAGCAAGCAAGATATCCATCGGATCATGGTTTGCAGCCTCCTCGGACCCGTTTAATGTTGTTTCAAAGCATGCTTGAGTGTATGTTCCCTCCTCGGAAGTGAAATCTGGCCACCTAAAAGACCAGGACATTCAGTATGGGTAGGTTATGTTGTGAGATTAAAGGTAGCCTCCTTTACCCATGCAGGGACCTGTAGATAATCCACTAAACAACTCATCAAGCCTCCACAAACAATCCTATGCCCAGGTAAACCCATATGTACGAGACTCGCATCAACATCTTCTTGGTAAAAAGGCTGCAAACACCAACTCCCTTCAGGGACTTCCACTGTAAACGCCCACACATTAGTAAACAAAATGCTGGAGGGCAGAAATGAATGGACAGTGAAAACACACTTCTCCAATGCATTGACCGATGACGTAATTAAGGACTTAAATGTTTCTTGGATGAAAGGCAAGGTCTTGCAGATTTCGGCTAGCAGGAATATCAAAACACCTGGCTCTGCTGAGAAAAACAGCTATGCCAACAACAGCGCAGAGACACCACACAGAGGGCACATGCTGTACTTTACAAAAATCACATAAGTGAAGGGAATATAATCTAAAATTCTAAAACGACGTTTTGTCATTTAAAAAAAAAATCCTAGGCAGTGTTGATTCAGTCTGTTGATTGTAAAGTGTCACAAGCCTTACCATTCGGATAGCTTGGTGGTTTCCAACCTGTGGTCCGGGGACCCCGGGTGGTCAGCGAAGCCTCCTCAGGGGGTCTGTGACTGCTCAGAAAATTATATAATATTAACAGATTAGGTCACAAGCTTTCAGTAATGACCCCGGATTTCAATAATGATTCAGTGAGGGTCCCCGGGTTCAAGTATTGATAGAGTGGGGGTCCACAGAAGTCAAAAGGTTGGGAACCATTGGGCTAGACTGCATATATCACCTACAAAAAAACGTACTCAAAGAATGGCACTCTAATGTGAATTATTGCACTTTCAGGAGTGGCGGTCAAGGTGCATTCAGACAAAAAGTTAATACTTAATCTGGGCACAACCACTATCAAAGTAGGGTGACTGGAGACAGTATTAGAATCACTTGTCAGGGAGATGTGTGAGAACACAAGGGAGTATGGGATCTGTGCTGTCCTGGGGGTGCATGTGCGCTGGCCAGGCCACCAAGGCCGCACTCTGGGCGCAATGAATAACAGAACCGACTGAGTGTGTGATAGTTTGTGGGATTAACCCCAAGCGGTTGGATCCCCTTTTATTTATTAGTTTGGCCGCACCGAGCCAAGCTGCTGCGTGCATGCGTCACTACAATGAAAATGAGCCCAGATAGCTTGCTGCAGGGGCCGATTCACCAAAGCATTTATGAGTATGGAAAGTAGTACTAATGGAGTACTCTTTTATACCTTTGTGAATTGTCTCCAAAATGTTCAACTTTCTAGAAGTGCAAAGAGGGCACAGTCTGTACTAACTGTAAATGAATTTCCCGGGTTATTCCCATTTGAGATGTTTAGGGGCCACTCTACAAATCTAAGAGTAGATTAAAAATATTACAGGAGTATTACTTTACGCACTATAAAAGGCTTTTGTAAATAGGCCCCAAAGATTGCAAGGAAAAAAAAGATATGAGTATGGTAGGTAACCAGACAGCGAAGCAAGCATCAGTTATGGTGCACATAGTTATACAGAGAAAGAAATACATGATGAACGCTCAGCTGATGTGAAAAAAAAACCCAAAAAAGTGAGAGTGAGACACGGTCACGATGATGGAGTATGGACATTTTTTCCACATGGAACTTGCCTTTAAGAAGCAGCATGGAAATGTCCATTTACAAAAAAACAAACACATGCCTGTTCTTTTTAATGAAGGAATTGCAAAAGAGACCTTTTGTAACAAATGAGCAAAAAAAGGATCAGAATGATTCATTTATTGTCGGGAACAGACTCGCTTCACTAGCAACGTGTTCGGTCCAGGCAAATTCCAGGCGAATCCTGGAGTGTGTCAGCTGCCAGACATATGGCCTGCTGCTCTGTGTTCCATCTCAATATGGGGTTTTGGCGATCAAGCCAATGTGACTTGGTGTAAGGAAAATAGTGCGTACTTCAAAACACGCTTTTATTCCTGTCAACTGCGCGTTTTCATTTTTTCTGCCACCACCTAATCGGGTAACACACATGGAAATCAAATAGTGCCAGCCATTGGTTAACAGTGTAAAGCCTGGCTTGTCCTTCAAAACCCCTGGCACTGCTCTTGCTGGTCTCAAGGGTCATGAAGGCAGAAAGCTGCACGAACTGCCCGTCTGCTTTCACTGTTTGTATGGGGCAGACAACTCTTTTCCTCTTTCCTGTCTCCCCAAACTGGTATGTCAAATTGTTTTTTCACTCCAACTTTTCCCTAATGTTGCAGTATTTAGATCCGCCTGCAGCACGGCCGCGCATTGGGCGCCCCATAGGCAAGCACATCTGCGCCAGTCCACGCACCGGCCGTGCACCGCCCAAGCCACCGCAACAGCCACGCTGCCCATTTTGCCAGAGAGGATATAAGCACACTTGAGGAAGTGACGGGACCTGGTATTAATTACATGAAAGACCAGCTTTTCAGAATTAAGTCTGAAATCATGAATTCCTTCTCCGCCCTTAAGGGTGTTATAGGCAGACCAAACAGTAATTGTAAAACATCTTATATCCATCTCAGTGCATGAATAGTATTTTCCTGACGGTTTCGTCAGACATGGAAATAAAGTGTGGGTTTATTAATATCACTCACTGGTGAAGCACATGGTAGGAGTGCTTCTTTTGATCTCTACCTCTGGCTTCAACGAACAAGTTACTTACCTTCCGCAATGCCTTCTATGGTAGAGAGTCTATCTAGCTGCAGATTTCTTACCTTAAAATTATCCCCAGGCATCAGACTGGATTTAGACATGTGTTTATTAGCAGTACCCCTGCAGGCCAGTAGGTGGCATCAATTGGCTCAGTCTGTGTCGTCTGTGCCAGGAGTAACGTTTGCAGTGCCTATAGAGGTGCCACCCAGGCACGCTGGGGCTCGTTTCTTTTTGCAACTTTCCATGCAAGGAGTCCGGAGATACAAGGATACTGGTGTGGAAAAACTAGGGCCCCGAAAGCGTAGTAGCCCTGTCCCAAGAAATTAGTTTGCAGACAGGGAGGATGGATGAGTCGATAAGGAATCTGCGGTTAAACAGAGTCTCTACCACATAAAGCGTTACTGAAGGTAAATAACTTGTTCATCTGATAGAGACTTTTAGCCACAGTTCCCTTACCTTAGAATAAATACCCAAGCAATACCTTGGGTATTTATTCTAAGGTAAGTCTGCTGACTAATTTCAGACAGGGGAGTCCTGCAGGACTGAATGGGAAAGTGCCTATCCCAACAGACATGACTGTCCAGGCAGTAGTGTTTTGTAAAGGTGTGCAATGGGGCCCACGTTGCTGTGTGACAGATGTCCAGGACTGGAACTCCGCATGCTAACGCAGTAGTTGCAGCTTTAGCTCTGGTGGAATGAGCTCACAATCCCTCAAAAGAAAAAGAAGAACTTAAGAAAGGGGGGGGCAGAAAGTGGATCAGTTTGCTTTTCTGAACACCATGCCACACATTTTTGCCAACAGCAGGCCTATACCGTCTAACTGGAGGTAAGGCTGGCTGCCAAGATAATGTAATAGACTTCGGGAGGAAGGTCGAACGTGGTCATCTGTCGCCACTCAATCTCCAAGCAAGAAGGTGAAGGAGTTGACAGGTTCAGGTGGAGAACCTTTTCCTGCCGCAGCAACAGAAGATTTTCACAAAGGGGCAGCTTGATTGGAGGATCAATGCCCATGCTCAACAGCTCAGGATGCCAAACTCTCCATGCAAAGTCTGGGGCCACATGGATGACTTGGGCCTGGTCGTACCTGATCTTCTTGAGAACTCTGGGCAGGAGTGGTATGGGCTAAAAGGTGTACAGGACGCCTGAGCTCCACTTGAGGAATAGCATCTCCGAGCGTGAGCCACCTTGAAAACTCCAGTGCACAAAACTGCTGACATTGCGTATTCTCAGCAGCAGCAAACGGATCTAACCAAGCTTCTCCCCCACTGCTGAAAGAGACCTTGAACTACACCTCCGAGTGGAGATGCCATTTGTGATCCACTAGGCATATTCAGTTGAGTTCGTCCACCCTGGCATTCATCGAGCCCGCCAGGCGTTGAACCACCCAGGAAAAGACCTGACACTCCAGCAATGTCCAGAGATGCTGGGCCTCTTGGCAAAGGGTCCACGACCCCACCTTGCCCTGTTTGTTGCCGTACCACATGTGAGATAACTAAAAGCACCTGTATTCAGTGTGATGTACAGACAACAATAATGAGTCCCAGGATGAGTTCCAAACGTTCTTCTTTATTATTTCTTCACATTCCACTCCAGCCAAGCTAACACGTGTTTCATCTGGGTTATATCTCCCCTTGACTTCCTCAGAGCTTCTTAAGGCTGTCAATTATAAATACAAAAATGTCTATTTTTACTCTTCTCTTTCTCTTTCCTGCTCCATGCATAAACAGTTCTGTAAATCTGCAAAATAGTGCACATATTCTACTTATATAATACCAGGTTTAAATCAAATAAAAGTACCAGTGATCTATAGAAGTTGTTGTGAATAACCAATTATTTTCCCAACATACTTATATCAATCTCCTAAGTGACGTGTCAAAACTCTATGTGCTCCAAACATGCACACACAAATGAAGTCCCTCATCCCATCTATTTTGGGTCAATTCTGTTTGTAACCCTAATAACTATACTACTTGTATACAACTGTACCTGCTCGAATAGATTTCCCAAATTTATATTTGTCTATATGATCAATTCCAACAAGAATTCCAATTCTCCTGCTCCATTTCGTTCCTATAAGGTAGCGATTCATATGAGGTTGTGATTGAATAATTATCTCTAATGACATTTCTAACTCTGATTCTGCAGTATATTGTCTTCTCTTTTATTCACTTACTTGCCTCCTTTCTGATTATTTGTATTAATTTTGTTACTGTTAGAGCGGATGCTAACTCTCGAGCGCATACTATAAAGACAGGTAGATTTATGTGGCACCAACATATTGGAAGGCATGACGCATAGTAGGATGTTTATATCAGACATGTGCGTTAAATTGGCAGCAAAAGTTGGCTAATACCCCTAATCTGTGTACATTAAGTGGAATAAGGCATCATGGTTGAATTGGAAGATCAGTGAAACAGAGTTTGATGAAATCTTCCTGAAGGTAGAGTCAACCTTGGCAGTGTAGATCAGTGTGGCTGAGATTGATAACATTAGGCTGAGGGTAGAGTCAGCACTGGCAAGACATCAAGGCTGGTTTGAACAGAGGCTTTTTGCGGTCACTCGATGGAAGCTGGAGAAAGGGTGGTTATCATCAACGTGGTCTGATGGTTGCCGAAGGTAAGAACAACATAGTTAAACGTTGAGAGATTGGGCTGTAGGTAACTGGCTGCAAATGAAAACAGATCTGTGTTTATTTATGCACACAGAGAAAACACTCTGGACTGGACCACCATGGTCGTTTATGTATACAAAGAAAGCACTTGGGGCTGGACACCTGAGTGAAGTAGTGTAAAACGAGACTAAAGGTTTTTTTGACAGGTAACTAAGTTTTTACTTCTGGAAGGATGTGTGGGGCATAGGGGCCTCGAGGTATTTTGAAATCGGATTTTACATCACATGATGTTTTCAAGTATTTGTGAGGGGTGAGACAGTGCTCCTTTTTACTATGGAAGATTACCGTGGTGATGGTGAAGGTGGTGATGGAGTTCACCGTGGTACATTCTGAATGAAGAGCCTGGAAGGATGGTAATGTCACTCACTATCCTGGTGTTGGCGAAGACTGTTACACACCCCAGTACGGCGAGCTAAATTAAATGTGAAGAAAAGATTTAAGATAGTTTTTTTCTGTTATGCTTGATTATTGTTTTTGTTTGCAGAAAGTACCCCTAATGGAGCGCAAGGGGCGCAAAATGCAAGGGGTATAGACATTTGAAGGCTGGATATGTAGACAATGTATATTATATGTTTTTATAAAATACTGAACATAACATTTTTGCAATGAGAAAATAAACGTGTGATATGAAATTATATTGAGAATAAAATTTCCAAAAGGACGAAACAATAAAACATAGAATACAGAGTAACAATAACAAAAATATATTGGAATGTTTATTTGAAATAGTTAATTATAAGAAAAGTGCCATTCTGCTAAAGGTGTGCACGGTTATCCCTGTATAAAACACACAGGCTGACAACGCATTTATGAGGCCTAGTACCAAAGTCTACGTAGTGCACCCCTGCTAATAAGGATACTATAAATCACGTGGTGAATAATCAATGAAAAATAACTGTACAAAGCAGGAGTAAAATTCAACATTGTTCACACCAGTTTTGTGGAAAGATGCCTCATCGCCAATGCCGTATCGCAATATTTATTGATGGGAAAATATTTTTCGGGTTAAAAATGTAACATGAACCACGTCACGTCCTTTATCTAACGAGTTAAACTACAAGGTTTTAGAAGAGGATAAGATTCCCTGTGCAAGCTTAAAAACATAGCAAAAAAACAATTTAGACTTCTAATTAGTTAAAGACGCAAAGGTGTCACCTGTTTCTCTGAATAATTAATTTATTCAAAACGAATGTATTTATAATGACTGGAACAATGGAACTATGGTTTAAAAACGAAGGAATATTTTTTTGGCTATGCTCTTGAAACAGATTAGGGAAAGGAAATGGTGAATTCAATATCAACTTTGTGCTTCTAAAATTGCAACTAATTCATGTTGTGCTTTGAATTTTTCACTGATTGAATTTGGTTTTATTATTTAATCCCGCAGTTGCTAGATTTGGAATAAATACTCACATATAAGAAGTTATTTTTAATTAAAATCAATGTGTTGGCCACCCCAATAGAGAGCGACCAGATGTAGTCGTAAAACCGAAAGATGCTCAAAGATAGTTTTATTTTTCTATCTGCTGCAGATTGGTTAAAAAAACATGAAAAGGGCCCAAGGAACGGGATCGTCAATACAAATTCACCCCTTCTTCCCCCCTCCCACCAACAAAAGTAGCTCTTCCCACTAGGCCAAGACTTTACATGACTTTATTGTCAACGTGAAATGGTTGTAGCCTGATCCAACTGCTCAAACAGAATGCATGATGTTTATGTTTAATAAGTTCCAAATAAAAAGGAATATGAATCAGGAAGGTCCACTTTCCCTGCTTCTAGTCCTCCTTGCCCTAGAATGGCTTGGGGCAGCCACATGGCAGACCAAGACCCTCAAAAGGGTAGGAACAGTACGGCTAAAAATGCATGTTATTTACAGACAATACTCTTCTTACCCTCAGGAAAGGCAATATCTCAATCTCTTCTCTGATAATTAATAACTTCTTTCATTCTTTTAGAGTTATAAGATTAACCGAGAGAAGACTGAAGCGTTCACCTACCATCCAGGGGGCAGCAATACAGGGAGTGCAGAATTATTAGGCAAATGAGTATTTTGACCACATCATCCTCTTTATGCATGTTGTCTTACTCCAAGCTGTATAGGCTCGAAAGCCTACTACCAATTAAGCATATTAGGTGATGTGCATCTCTGTAATGAGAAGGGGTGTGGTCTAATGACATCAACACCCTATATCAGGTGTGCATAATTATTAGGCAACTTCCTTTCCTTTGGCAAAATGGGTCAAAAGAAGGACTTGACAGGCTCAGAAAAGTCAAAAATAGTGAGATATCTTGCAGAGGGATGCAGCACTCTTAAAATTGCAAAGCTTCTGAAGCGTGATCATCGAACAATCAAGCGTTTCATTCAAAATAGTCAACAGGGTCGCAAGAAGCGTGTGGGAAAACCAAGGCGCAAAATAACTGCCCATGAACTGAGAAAAGTCAAGCGTGCAGCTGCCACGATGCCACTTGCCACCAGTTTGGCCATATTTCAGAGCTGCAACATCACTGGAGTGCCCAAAAGCACAAGGTGTGCAATACTCAGAGACATGGCCAAGGTAAGAAAGGCTGAAAGACGACCACCACTGAACAAGACACACAAGCTGAAACGTCAAGACTGGGTCAAGAAATATCTCAAGACTGATTTTTCTAAGGTTTTATGGACTGATGAAATGAGAGTGAGTCTTGATGGGCCAGATGGATGGGCCCGTGGCTGGATTGGTAAAGGGCAGAGAGCTCCAGTCCGACTCAGACGCCAGCAAGGTGGAGGTGGAGTACTGGTTTGGGCTGGTATCATCAAAGATGAGCTTGTGGGGCCTTTTCGGTTTGAGGATGGAGTCAAGCTCAACTCCCAGTCCTACTGCCAGTTCCTGGAAGACACCTTCTTCAAGCAGTGGTACAGGAAGAAGTCTGCATCCTTCAAGAAAAACATGATTTTCATGCAGGGCAATGCTCCATCACACGCGTCCAAGTACTCCACAGCGTGGCTGGCAAGAAAGGGTATAAAAGAAGGAAATCTAATGACATGGCCTCCTTGTTCACCTGATCTGAACCCCATTGAGAACCTGTGGTCCATCATCAAATGTGAGATTTACAAGGAGGGAAAACAGTACACCTCTCTGAACAGTGTCTGGGAGGCTGTGGTTGCTGCTGCACGCAATGTTGATGGTGAACAGATCAAAACACTGACAGAATCCATGGATGGCAGGCTTTTGAGTGTCCTTGCAAAGAAAGGTGGCTATATTGGTCACTGATTTGTTTTTGTTTTGTTTTTGAATGTCAGAAATGTATATTTGTGAATGTTGAGATGTTATATTGGTTTCACTGGTAATAATAAATAATTGAAATGGGTATATATATTTTTTTTGTTAAGTTGCCTAATAATTATGCACAGTAATAGTCACCTGCACACACAGATATCCCCCTAACATAGCTAAAACTAAAAACAAACTAAAAACTACTTTCAAAAATATTCAGCTTTGATATTAATGAGTTTTTTGGGTTCATTGAGAACATGGTTGTTGTTCAATAATAAAATTAATCCTCAAAAATACAACTTGCCTAATAATTCTACACTCCCTGTACAAGGTTATGGATTTGCCTGTCTGTTGCCAAAGCTGACGAATCTAGGTGTCTTGATCAGTAGAGGCTTAAAGAGTATTGTTTCTTACAATCTACAACCATTCATCACAAAGATGAGTAATCATTTTGTCAGAAGGTGCTCATTAAAATGGGGACAGATACAAACCATTAAAATAGTGGTAGCGCAGAGATAAAATTACATTCTATGCTTGCCTGCGCTAACTGTTCCCAGGACGCACTGCTAATCATGCATAAACTTATCAAAAATTTCACATGGGCTGGCCGGAAATCTAAAACTCACACTGTTCAAACTCAATGCTACACTACCTCAGTGGGCCTTTATTTACCAAGCATGGCTCTCTATTATTCAGCACATCAACTCTCCAAATTGATATAGCTGGCACCACAGAATGTGCCCCGCTTAATAACCTCTCCAGCTTTAATGTTCAATATTGCAAACAACCACTACAAAACGCAAATTTCCCCTGCCCAACAGTTAGAGCCATGTTAGATTCAAGGACCACAGTCAATAAAGTACAAAATATGTAGATACGCTCACACTAGGACATCACTGTTCAACAATGCAGGTTAAGTGAAAGAGGAGACAATTCGTGGTGGACCATGGTCCGCGTCAGGTATTCTACAGTAGACAATCTATTTCCCAAAGAATCTCTAAAGACTTTTAATGCACTTAAAAATAAATTTCATCAATTACTATCGAGAATGGTGATATTGGCAGCCCTAAACATTGCACTAGAGTCAAGATCAGGCCTGGTGACTTCACACTATCTGGCTCTATAACACAAACTGACACTTAAAAATTGAACAAAAACAACAGATATTGGGTAATCTGATATCAAACTTGTTCTCTAAACACGTGGCTGGAGAAACAAGGCTATATCAGTAAACACAGTTATCAAACAAAATGGCAGAGTAAGACTTTGCAACTCTACCCTATGCACATGAGAAAAAAACTGACAGATGCCACAATTAATTATAGATACTTCAAAATTCTGTATAATTGGTATTCAATAGCCATTCAGACTATATAAAGTAAACTGGAGTGCAAACGATTAATCGTCAAGATGCAACGACCCAGGCTGTGACCTAGAACATGTCATTTGGTTCTGCTTTAGCCTGGCACAATACTGGTAAGAAATATGGCCTACACATGCCAAAACCATGACCTATGTGTTCGATCCGTTGGCCAAATTAGCTATTCTACACAACAACTCTGATGTAAACAGTACTTCTTCAACCTGGTAACAGTGGATAGCTACTACTGTATCCTTCTTAGACACAATCACTTTAACAGGCTACTCACACACAATGAATGACTAACTTCCCAGACTAGCAGCACACCTACAAGGTGCTTGACCAGACATCAACCTTGTTTGAAGTCCATTTAAAAAGCTTTTAATGGAAAAGAATCTTAAGGTATCCTGTTAGCCCTACCCTACCCCCAGTCAGGATGAGTTAACTCTTTTTCTCTCCCTTCCTCAGCACATAGCATATGGGAAAGGAACGGCAGAGCATCAAGAAAAAAATGAGAGAAATTGAAAACCTATTACTTTGGCACTTGATTACCTCTTTCTCACTACTGATTGTCAATGGTCCACAGGAACAAGAGGAGCTAACCATCGTAAGAAACACCCACCCTCCTTCCTCCCTTAAACAACTAAATAATGCCAAACTCCCTTCCCTAACCAATCTATATCTAATGATCCACGTCCTATATGCGCTAAATGAATTTTAGCTATTACCTAAAGCAAGACAGTATGCATATGGATAGGTGAAAACATGCTAGAATTTGCATCTCTTTTGCTCCCCGTACTCCTTTGTATTGTCAAATTATACATACATTCTACAGAAAGACAAATAGGGATATGTTCCAAAAAAACGGAAATGGATTTTGTTGCACCCCGTAGGATTGTATATTATAAAATAAGCACCAACTGAGAAGCACAGAAAATAACATAATTGATCAACTGTACCTTGCATCCACTTTGCATCCGGTTTTTCATTAGTGGAGTCGTGCTGCACAGTTCAATGGCTTCTGGTTCATGGAAGATAACAGTGGGGAGAGGTTCTTTCCGCAGAGTGAGGACATTCAGCTTGGTCTTTATCATGGTCTGAAAGTGCTAAAGATGCAAGAGAAAACATGGTAAGAGCCACTGGGGCAAACCCAGAGGGTGCATGGAATCATCATCAAACTGGGTGAGTACATTTCAATAAAATAAGCAGGTGGTGTTCATGCCAAGAAAGTACATTGAATACATTATGTATCTTACATTATGCATCTGTGCTTTGGATGGAGACTGTTGTACATATGGGGAAAGGGTTGGAGAACTGACCTGGAAGTTAAGTGGGTCAGCTGTTTTGATGCTCAACTATAAATGAATCAAATTTTACAGAAAAGACAAAAAAATAAAGGACGGGAACAGGGGAACCCTATTTGACAATAGTAAATATGGGTTTTCACCTGCATGTGTAATTGCTATGCGAATTTGTGAACATTCTAGGTGCTCTGAAATGCAGAAACCCATGATAATACAGGGCAACACAATACCTCATAAAAGAGTATCTCTGTGCCTCAACAGTGGTTGGTTTGCGAGTCTCATCTAATCATAATGTGGTCTGATATCTCTCTATGATCTAACACTTGGGCCTCCCATAAGAAATGGCAGTAAAAACACGGCCAACAGTATTTTAAAAGTATTACTGCTCCGGCCATACTAACTGTTATACAAGGTGTGTACACCACCTAGAACTTAAATCAGCTCCGCAAAGACAGAACTAGAGATAAAAACATTAATTGCAGAAGTCCCAAAAGCAGTGTTCATTAAAACTAAAAATTAGACCATCTCCACGTTGGTATTCTAAACAGCCAAATCTATAACCAGCAGTCATCGCTTAAAAAATGGCCCATTTACGGTCATTTACCACATGGTCAAATTTGTAACCATTTTGTGGTGACAGTATTCTGAAGCAGTGGTTCCCAAGCTGTGGGCCGGGGACCCCCTGGGGGTCCGCGAAGACTCCTCAGGAGGTCCGTGACTGCTCAGAAAATATAATAATATTAGGTTCCAACTATCAGTAATGACTCAGTGGGGGTCCCCGGATTCCAATAATGACTCAGTGGAGGTCCCCGGGCTCCAGTATTGATAAAATGGGGGTCCACAGAAGTCAAAAGGTTGGGAACCACTGTTCTAAAGTCATCAGAAATGGCAGCAACTGGTGTGTTGTGGCAGAACTAACTTATTTCCTTGGAAACCTATATAGCTGAGCACAGCATCCCTTCAGTGGCCTAGTCAAAAGGCGGTTGGAATAACCGTGTTTAGGAAATTGATGAAAAGAAGATAATTGACTTTGGCTCAAGGTCCGACAAGAGAACAACCGATTAGAACCTTGAACTCCTAAAGATCTGTCCAACTGCTTAGTCTCCTAAAAGAGCGTTTCGAGGCAATGTGGCTGCTTGAAGATTTCTGGTTGGGGTGTAACTTGTCTTTGTTTGGGGGGGGGGGCGCGAGGCTGCACATCCTATTGGCTTTTCATCCAATACGCTTTGTGTACAGTGAGTTAATTTAAACTTTATTCGCTTTTGTACTGGCAACCAATTGTGTTTTCAAAGCAGATTTATTGTTTTAGACGAGTATTTCATATTTCAGCCACAATCCAGCTGTTTTACTCTGCACTGCGGATACATTTGCTGGGCGATATGGCGGTGACTGAAGCTCTGTACATCAGGCTCTAATGTACTGTGTTGTATTAATCTGGAACATTTTATTAATGTGTTTTAATCTTTGTATCGCACTTTTATGTTTATCTTCGTAAACCGACTTGTCTGGCCCTGCAGCGCATTACTATCTTTTGTTATGGTACTGTGTCGCCTTCTTAGTTGAACTAGTTGCACATAGTAAAAACAATGAGTCAAACAGGAACAGATCCTTCAAGAAAAGGTCATGTGTGCTTATTGTGTCAACGATGTGGTCTAATGATTGGCTTAACGGAGCAGATTTCAGTTCTTTACTGAACTCATAAGAGGTCTGCATACTCAAGGACCAGACAAGGTTGATTCAGAGCTGGAAGCAAGCATCTCTAGGGTTCATCGTAAGTGTTTTTTGATTTGAACTTACTGTGGCATATTAAAACCAAGTAACTCACATTCAAGCTTGCAGCTTCTGGAGCCAACTAACCCTTTCCACCCCTCCAAAATTATTTGTACTCCAAAAATTTCATTATGTGGAGCACTGCTGGCAACTAAGTTCAGGTCTAATACAATGCAATTAAAAACACTGAAAACAAACCTTAAAAACTTCAGTTGAAAAGGTGTTATGTTTGCAATTCAGAAGCTGGAAAAATGCTACATCACTGTACAATGTATTGGTTCCCCCACACACATTAATGGCCTCCTTGTGACTGCACACATGATATCATATTTGAGATTCAATATGACGTCACTGGTGAGGTCACACTTAGCATCCCCAAATTTCTTGCATAGGTATATACTCCAAGTTTTGAAATTACTGACTAATGGAAAGCAAAGAGGATTAACACATGGGCCAGACACATGAAGGGAAGGTGGGTAGGAGAACAGATGGAAACAAGAGGTAACTTACTTATTGAAAAACGCACTTGTGAATGTCGTGCAAGTGTACTATTCTAGGAAGTCACTCAAACTAATTTCATTATTGTCAATCCTACATGAAGAGTTATCTTGGTGAACCAGGAAAATGAAAAAAAAAACAATAAAATGACTGCTCTTACTATTATACCCTAATACCTCTTAAGGTCAATTACTGGGCCCACAAGACCTCACTCAGGTCATTTCTCTTTATGGAAGTAGAAGCCTCACACACCTCATAGTGTCATGCTTCATCCTTGGCTTCTAGCCCCACCCTGTTGGGGTTGGTATCACCAGGGCGGACTCAACTGTCTTGCTCCTTTGAGCAGAGGGAAGTTCTTGATAAATCTTAACTGAATAAAAAGACTGGGATCCAGACTTATAAAAATACCTTGTGTTTACCTCTGGTAATTCCTTTAATAAGAGAAAACACAGGTATTGTTAAAACTTTACAGTGAAACCACGACTCACCAACAATCCAATGTACCCTACAGGACACTGTGCAGGGAATCACCCACAAGGGGTCCTACCTTACATAGGACCCCATCTGTACGAGGCACCTTTCATTCGGGAATCTCTATTATCTTGGTCCACGAGAGGGGCGACGGCCTTTATAGTCACACCTTCATCAAAAGGAGTGCCTCCTAATTACACCTATTTCTTCCCTCATCAGGCCGGACTAGTAGGGTGCACTGAATTGTTGGTGAATAGGGATCCGAGGCGCTGATGAATGCCCGAGGCCCTGATGCGCTTATAAGAATGGGCAGAAACATGTTGGCGTGAACAGGTGACAGGAACCATTAGTTTCGTGGTTTCACCATATGGTTTTAACAATACCTGTGTTCCCCATTATTAAAGGAATTACCAGGGGCAAACAAGATATTTTTATAAGTCTGTATCCCGGCCTTTTTACTCATTGATGATTTATTAAGAACTCACCCTCTGCTCAAAGGAGCAAGAGGGTTGAGTTTGCCCTGGTGGTACCAACCCTACCAGGGTGGGGGTAGAAGCCAAGGATGAGGTGTGTGAGACTTCTACTTCCATAAAAAGAAATAACTTGAGTGAGGTTTTGTGAGCCCAGTAATTGACCCTAGGAGGTGTTAGGGTATAATAGTAAGAGCAGTCATTTTTTTATTTTTTTTTGGTTTTGAATAAGGTTAATATGACTGTGCGTGGATGCTCTCCTCCTCTCCAACTGCTGTGTTATGAGCCAGGTAAATATTCTTAAACACATACTTCTGAAGAGGCTTTCCTGACTATAAGTGACACAGAGTTCCTCTCTTTGTGCATGTAATAGCTCTTAATATCAGGCATGTGCCAGTGTTCACTTCATCTGAGGCAAAGGCCCTGTAAGAAGCGTGTCCCACCGTGTTAGTGATAACCCAATATGAAGACTGTCAACTGACGAAGCTAGTCTCATGCTCTTTTCCCAAAAATCCAAAGATTTTTGTTGAAAAGAAATACTGGACCCAGGTCTGAAAACAGGTCCTTGGTTTGCATTCTGGGTCCAATATAAACAAAAGAATAATAATGATATTCATTCAGATTATTCCTACCATCTAGGTATTTTTTAGAAACAATATATTAATAAAAAGCCCAGTTATTGTGTTCCCAGCACTCACAGGTTGTAGAATATGGTGGCACTATCTCACCTGCCTTCTGTGCCCAATGACTATTGCCCTTAGTGTCCAAGAAAGACTCGAAAAAGGGCACAGTTTTTGTACAGCAAACATCACTGCAGTAACCACTGAGCATTGACTTACATTTTAAAGGACAATGCAACTTTTATGACCTCTCCCAATCTGACCAAACAGCATATAATATTCGAAGATCAAACTTAAGTGGGTATATTTTGTTTTTTTACTGACAAGTCTTACAGGGCCAATGGTATAACTCAGGGGTCTCAAACCTTTTCTATAATAAGAGCTACTTATGATCAATGACTATCATCCTGAGCTACTGTTATTACTATTGTAACAGTGAGCACATTAGACAAGTTTATATTAGCAGCCACTCTATGCAAGATTACTAGCGGTTATCACCTCGGTGCCACAGACAGGTATGCCACTGCAATGTAAAAAAGACATTATCAATTTGGAATGCCTCTACATGGGTAATGCCCTTGCTGTAATACACCTGGTACTAAGGTATAGGTGCCATACGTCTCCTTAATGCTGCATTATATATATATATATATCACTCAAATATAATCTTTAAACATATTTAATAAAGTCTATCATTTTTTTCAAATCATCAGCTTATGAGTTCTGAAAATATGCACATTTTGATCTCAAATACACTCTTTCAGTTTTGACATACATATATTAATTCAACTCTCCTGGGCTGCACACAGGAGAGCTACTTATAGGTAGCTCACGAGCTACTCATTGGAGAAGACTGGTATAACTAATCCATTTTGTTCTGTGAATAAAAGCAGTACCAGGACTGACTTTTACTGGGAACAGGGCATTACTTTTTTCCTTGTACACTGTGTATACTGGTACAAGGGTAGAATTTGGCCTAGGGTGGTGGTTAAAAATGATATAAATCTTAATGTCATCTCACTAGGAATTTAATGGCCAAACATGGCATTTCCAGACACAAGGAGGAGTTTGCCCCAAAACTGGGATTTGTGAGAAAGCCCACAACATCTGAGATTATCTCCCCTTCACAGGAAAAAGCCAGCAGCTGCTAAAAGAGTGTCTTTGATTGGCTCTGGATAAGTCAGTTTACCTTGTGAAAAAAATTAAAAGCAGCAATGTTGACAACTGTGTTCCATAAATTTAGATGTGATCTTGTTTGGCTATGAAGAGACAATCATTTTCGCCTGGTAAGACATATCTGTTTGCAAACCATGCCACATTTCCCAATCGAAAAATATATGTTGGCCGTTTTCAAGGAGGGTGGGCACGATCTAAAACCGAGGGAAATTGCAACACTTCTAAGAGAAATAGAAATTGCCGTTTGACCCCATAAAAACTGCTATTTTTGGTCTCAGATTTAGGAACTCGACTTTAGAGTCCAAAACAATATGCAAAATGTTGCCTTCCCTGATACAATGAGGACAAGATGGTAATAAAATTCCTACCTATCTACCTCGAAAATACAGGGCTTGGCTGAATACCACGCAATGCTCCATTACCAGTTGGTACAGGTACATATTAGGCGTATGGACAACAACAGAAAAATATTTTCTGAATGTTTATGAGTTGAGAAATCTGCACACAATTTTACAAAAACATGGTTTGGAGGTATTGCAGCGTGCTATCAGAAGTTTATTTTTCCATTAAAATACACAACATTGATTCTTAAAATCTAGAATGCAAAAATCTATTGATCGATGTTTCATGGCCAGTGGATGCAGTAGGTGAAATAACTGTCTCCCGAACCCCTAGGCCTGTTTGCAATGCCTGCTGGGCACAGAAAAAGGCCATCCACAACAGGTTCCGGGGCAAAGGGGAGTGGCTGCACACTGTAAGCCAGCCCTGGTATTAGAGCATGCAGGCCACAGCAGGAGATTGCACAGAGAGGGCTTTGGAGACAGTGTAGACACAAGGCATGACCAAAGGTCACGCTGTAATCGAAACCCCACAGGGCACGGCACAAGGCCATTCCCAATGGACTTGGTCACGAAGAGACTTGCTCGCAGACTCCGGTGGCAGGTGGTAAAAACCAAAGGGAATCGGCCACTCCCTATGCCTATGCCTAGAACCAGCAGGGCGCTGCAGCAGACCAACATAACTTAACACACCCAAAGGGCCTCGATGAAATTGTGCCCAGAAATAAAGTTATATTTGTGTTAAGCAAACATTTTAGAAAACAAAACAAGATAGGGGTTTTGTGTAGTCATTGAAAATACTGCTGATAAAGTCATATGCAACCTCACTAGCGATGTCATCAATGATGTAATTTAAGATGTTGTTTGAGTCCATAAGTACAGCTTATATTTAAGTACATAAGTATAGCTGCTACTTACCGTGACTGTGTCATTTCTATATTTTTAAGTTTTGCAACATAAACCTAATGTCTATTCAAATTTATGAGTTTTTATACTAAACGTTATCTTAGACCCTTAAATCTTTTCAGTGAGATTAGACATACACACATTGATAGTGATTATATTATTTTTCCCTTGAAAAAAATACTGATTTATATCATTTGCAATTTTATTTCAAATAATTTTAGGACTGTTTACCAAGGTGCCAACTAGCTCGCATTCAGTGTAATACCATAGTCTGCGGCGGCCCACCATTAGGGTCGTGAGTCTATTTTCCTAAAAATACAAATCGCAATAAATTGTAGCATTACAAAATCACAATCTGTATCTTTAGTGCACATGCTCAATTTTACAATGATGCAAACAACTTCAAACAAATATGAGTCATGTGGTGTTAATATAAGCACTGCATCTTCATGTTTCAGGAATGGGTTTCATGTTTTCCATGTACATGCTCTGCTTCGTAAGATGTCAATTAGACAAAAAATTCTACAAACGAGAAAACACAACACGAACATGTTGAGTTGAATGTTGAGATGTGGTGAAAATAGCTTCCCTGCCAAATTAAAAGAACCGTCTTCGGAGCAGGTGGTAGGCATTTTTCTACCCACAAATGCAAAACAAACATTTGCGCTAAATTAAGAAAATGAACCAATTTACATTTCTTTTCCTTAAAGGTAAGGGAAGTCTAAATAAAGGCGTTTGACTTTCTTCAATATTTTATCAATTAATCAATACTCAAGTTTTATTAGAAGTACCAGGTTAAAAAAAATGTATATAAAAATGCACCAAAAATTCAAAACATTAAAAAAGTGCCCATTCTTGTTAACTCAAATCTCGCATCGACCCTGCCTCCCTCCACAGAACAAAGGGCATTTGAGATGGCTACCCACAGAATGTTCTTCCTTCGAGTATAATTATGAACTTTGTTAAGTGAACTCCGTTGTCACGTGTTAATAAACAAACTGAGCTCCAAAGACCAACTTGGACTGGATAATGTAGCATTCTCATTTTCAATTAACTTGGATAATTCCCAAACTACAGAATATTAGAACACTGGGATGTTAGGAGACTCACTCCAGACAGCAGAGTGGCAGCCCATACAGACCATGTGCTTCTCCCACCCACCGTTTGTCTTGCTTTCTCCGTGCTTAAATGATAATATTAGACTTTCATTGGATTAAATATTCTAAGAGCATTATATCCTTTTTACTTCAGGCTATACCAGTCTCTAAAAGTCTGCTCCCTAGATGTATGCCCCTACTTGAGACTCAATCATATAACTTGGGTTCCGGGTCTTTAACAACCAGTATGGCCCTCAGCAGCAGGCGATAATGCGGTTTCAGAACAATCGAATGCTGGGGGTGGATAATGTGCCAGGGTCTCAGTAATGGCTGGTACAGTCCTTCTTATCCAACATTCCAATGCTTGTATTTGTCTTCCCCTCGTTTAATTTAGAAAATGTAATCCTCAGTGAGTGAGTTGTTCTAAAGAAGTGATAGCTCTTAAGCCACAGGTTATACTGATTGTAAAAGGCTCTCACCCCTTATGGCCCTGAGCTGCTTTCTCCATTATATAATGATATAGTAGAAAACATGTTATTCCGCCAAACAGTACTAACTGTGATGTTTCATTCAGTACCACTTTTACCATTGATATTCGGTATGGCTGTGGGAAAAGATCCATGTACTAGATGATCTAAGAAATTATGTTTGTTTGTGTTTAAATGGAGCTAGAGTATTCATGCACTCTGTAATTTATACACTCTATTAAAAGAAATGGAATGTGTATAGAAGTTCAGTTGGTAAATGATGGAGTACATGTAGCAAGGATAAGGAGTCTTATCTTAATGTAGAGAAGACTTGTCCCTGAAGTTCATGTCAAGAACTTACCATAACCTGCAGGTAGCAATTTCGAGGATGCTGCATTTGGCACATGGCTAGGCGTATTTGTGGACTGGCCCTTATTGGCATGTCTCCATTTGCGGTCACCCATAGGGGGTCCCACCATCTGTGCTAAGCATCAGAAAAGAAAGGCAGCGAAACGATGGCGTAATTCTGCATAGGGCAAAGGATGGTAAGCTTGGGCTTCTTCTTTATCTGTTAGGTTTAGGTTATAAATTACAGGGAAAGATGGTGGCACAGCCTTAGGAACTTCCATTCCCAAGAAGGTGGTCTGTTCAGGGAACTCTGCCTATATTTCTAATCTAAGATGAAGATGAGTATTTTTCTGTAATGCCAGTTCTTGTGTGAATCATATAGAAGGAATCAATTACAAGTGATGGATACTCCACAATGCATTAAATTCCTTTATTTCAACACAGTCATCACCCTCTTGCTACTAATTTTGTTCCTAATTTTTACTCAGTTTGGAATCTTCCTTGGAGTTCCGGATGGATGTCTGCTTAGATCTTTGACCACTGCTGATGTGAGGTTAGAGATCAGTGCCTTGCTATTTAAGTTTGCATTATTCTCCATCTTTAATGGAGAACTAATACATTTCCACTTACTTGTTTGTTCTTTGTGGCTTTTTCCCTCTCACATGGGATGATTTAAAAAGTGATCCTCAACACATTTCACATGCTTTGTTCTGTGCAGAGTGACACTGAGGCTACTGGGAGGAGTTACCCTTTCCTCTGGCAAAAATGGATGAAATTTAGCAGACTTTATGATGGTCAAGTACTTGACCTTCTCTTGTCCAACTTACATCTTGTTGTCAAGTTATAATAAATCCATCTCTCCTCCACAAACCAATCTTATAGTGGGTATAACCTCAAAGTTTTAAAAGTCAAATGGCAAACACAATAAAAACAGGAAAAATATAGTTAAACAGACTCGTGCCAGGAGCAATATCAGTTGTTGAAGGCCCCTCCCAAGTTATCCACCTGAGACATATTTGAGGGCAAATAATAATGGATAAGAGGCTCTAATAAGCGGTACAGTATGAGACAGAAAGGCTGGAATGCTGTATGATCAAAGTAGAATGTTAACACTCATCAGGGAGAAACAGAGAGACAAACTTTGGAATGTTTGAGCAGAACATCTATGCCAGCCAACGCCAATCCTTTTCCACCCCACTGTCTTCAATTGCACTCGCAACACTCCAGTGTTCTAATGCTCATTATGCAGCATGAGCCTTTGGGGGTCCCTCAAAATAAAGAACTTGTACGGTAAATGTCAACTTTAAAAAGTACCATACAGCAGAGTCTTATTAATTTTTTAAACCTCTTAGCAGTCTTCCCCTTTCATAAACAGGTTTAAAAAAAACAGAGCTATGGTACTCAGGGAATTACAGTATATACTTCAAGCCACAGTCTCTACAGAGTCCTCTTCAAAAATTAGAGAACTCAAAAGTTCCTATAAACATAAGAATATGTGGCACAAAGAAAGGTTCCATTTAAAAGCAGTGCCTGGAAATATTTTTATATCCAGAAAAAAGATCAACAATGTTGGCTCCTTATTAATAAATTAGACAATATTAAGACTGGATCAAGAGATATCAGTTTATATAAATGGATCAATCATATAGAATCACTGGATGCTGATCTGCTGCTGAACACATTAGAGAAGCAGCAGTTAGGTATATTTTCTTCTGTCTTCTATGACGATAAGGTCAAAGCTGATATCGCCCCAGTTCCTTTTCACAAGATTTTCTTACATATTGAATAGCTTCAGGCAAAATGGAGCACCAGCTCTAGTGGCCTGCCAAGTCTATTTTTAAAAACAACCCACGGATTTGATCAACATGGTTTGCACTGTTTTGGGATGTAGCATTTGAAAATAGGGGCTGTTCCACACTCTTAAAGGCGTTAAATTTTGCACTCTAGATCTAAAATGGTACAATGAAGAATTTAAGTAATTACAGATTAACTGGCCTTTTAAACGTCGATGAAAAGGCATATGGCAAACTTCTTTTGGCCTTTGATCTTTAAGAATCGGCAAACGAAACAGGAGTATTCCAGTTTTCTCAAACTGGTGTTCATATAGTGGTAATTAGCCTACCAATATGTTCAAGTCATCTGGAGCAAACTGTGTGTGTTTTATTGACTACAGTAAGACATTTGATGGCTTGGACAAAGGATTCCAAAATAAAATGTATCACTGGCTCTTCTCTTCTGATCATATTTCTACTACTAGGGGACTAAAACAGGTGTGAGTTTTAGGTCCCTGCTCTTCAGCCTCTAACCCTCTCAAATAGGATGCTTGCTTACAAAGCAAAGCTTTTTTACACAAACTAAATGCCATCACATACAAATAATGCAATATGATAATGCAGTGCTCAACTACACACTTCTTAGTCTACAGAATACTTCAAATAATTTTGACACCAGTAATCATACTAATAAGTAGATACTGAACAGTAGTAAATCACAGATTTTAGTACTTTCTAAGAAGAAGAGACTGGGGAAACTGGGAAATTATCACTCAAACCCTATAAACACCTTTTACCTCATATTATTTGGGAGCATGGTTATCAAATCTAGGGACTCCAATGTACTATTTAGAAAAACATAAACGTAGATGATCATTGTTAACATATGTTCTTTGCAGACTGTAGGTCACACTGGAAAGTGCTTTGGCTCAACCAATAATGACAGTAATTAAGGCAAAATCCCTTCATTCTTTCCCCAATGGACTGACAGTGTATCCAGGGAAATTTGACTCCTGGTTAGATAAGGCTCAGTACAATAGGTTTATAAAGATTTTTAATCTATCATGCTCCACTAAACAGGCCCAACAGAGATTGGAGTTAAATTTACAGAATTTACAATTATCCAATCTGGTTTCTTGCATAAAGCTCTGCCATTGTCTCTGATCAGTCAATTAGGGGTCTCTTAATAGCCTGGTGTGATTTACACCCAAAATGCAATAATTTCATGTTGCAAATATCAAGAGATGGGTATAACATAGACCAAGCTCTCGGATTTATTGTCCAAATGTCAATATATGAGGCAGCTTAAGATGTTTTTATCTGATCAATTATCTACAAAGTCAAAAATTTCAGATTATGTTGAGTTTGCAAATGAAAATCTGTACCATGACGTAATCTCTTATCGTGAGATCGGACTGCAACAAGGCTACTTGAAAGAGGCAATAGGCTATGCCATAAGGCACTCAATCTGCCTACACGTCCTTTAAATTACAATTTTAGAATTTAAGAGAAAGTGCTCTATTGGCAAAGAGGAAATGTAGATTATGTTCAAACACCTCTGTATCAGTGTGACATATTTTATGTATTTGCAAAGAAGTGGATAGTGAGCACCAATTTTGGCTTTGGCCTTTAACCCTAGAAAAGGGTATTAAAACTTGCTAGGATACCATCAGGTACTGTTTTGTCCAAATGCTTTGTGTAGAGTAGTAAATTACTTATTAGTACCCAGTAAGTGTCTTAAAGAGCTGAATTCAATAAGTATTTAGACATAATCAGATAGGTGACTACATTTATTAATTATTTTCACATCTGATCTTCAATAATGATTTTGTTTTGTGCTTAGTTTGTGTACCAAACAGTAGTGAACATAATTTTAATTGGCCTTCCTGATTAATTTACTATTTTAGTTTCTATATAGTCATTAGTCTTGGTAAGGCCATAAACCTTTATAAGTTCATATCAAAATAGGTGCCTTCCAATGAATGAGAAGCTAGCATTTTCTCACAAACATTAGATAAATATCATATGTTGTGATTTGTGATTGAGTGCAGTGAGTGAGCAAACCTGTGGAGGACAGGGGTGTGTGTGTGTGGGGTCTGGAGTGAGTCACATGCAGCGAATGTCCTTTAAGAAATGTAGGCAATGTTTGAATTCCAAAGGAGGGTTTTCAATTTCTCCACATGAAATGCCAAACGTGGTGAGTAAACTAAACACCTGTACAGGAATTTAGGTGAATAGACAGAAGAAAAATATAGCTCTTATTTAATAATAAAAAAAAGTTACGTTTAAAACACTGAGTAAGTGAAGCGAAAACTGAAAATATTTCTCTGAGCTTGTGTATGATATATGGTGATATATATATATATATAGATTTTTTTAAACTAAAAATGTTATCCAGTGCTTTATTTTCTAAAAATACAATGTTTACACCTCTTAACGCCTTACATACACAGGACGGCTGGGAGCCGTTCTCCACCGCAGTGCTCATGTGTGGAGGACGGCTCCCAGCCACCTCGCACACGAGGCAGCAAATCCCTCTGGTGTGGGCACCAGAGGGATTGCCTGCTGCAAAAACAGCCTCGGGAAGTGGGGAACAGGTAACCCACCTCCCAATGCAGTTCTTTTTTGTTTTCAGGGAAATGACAATCAGCAGGTGCTGCACACTGACGTCATTCCTCTGAAAATGAAAGTGAAAGTGAAAGGAGCGGATCAGCAAATTTCACTTTCTCTGCATAGATGCCTGTGGTACTATCTCAGCTCCCTGAGCACTGATCCAGACACGACAGGTATCGTTGGGAAGGGTAGAAACTCTTCTTTCTGATAGTACATTACTCAAGTGCATCACTGTTTGGGGATCATCCCAAGGAGGGGGATCCCCAAGCAAGCATCCACTCCACTAGACACCAGGGAGAAGGGAGTGGCCCCCTAAACAAGGGCTTCTGCTCCCCAAGTATTTTTTGGGGACAGTTCAGTCGATCTGCCCCCGTGGGGGCAGATGGGAGCAATATCCCCCAATCAGCCCCCCGCCCAGGGGAAGGACAGAAAGCCCACTAGAAGACCATGGAATATTTTATTCAATTAGTGTAGCGGTGGGGGCTGTCCACGATGGGCTGGTCAATGCCCCCACCCCAAGCAAAAAAAATAGGCACAGTCTTTCTGGGGAAATAGCCCCCGATCTGCCTCCCAGGGGAGCAGAAAGCCCACTAGCACACCAGGGAATATTTATGTAAGTAGTGTAGTGGTGGGAGCTGCCCATGATAGGCCGGTCAATGCCCTCACCCCCCAAAAAATGGACACAGTTGTGGGCAGAAGGGGGCAACAGTCCCCGACCTGCCCTACACCACCCCTGGGGGCAGAAAGCTCGCTAAGCACCAGGGACTATTTTTTTATTAATGTAGGGGTGGGCTGGCCAGAATGGACATGGCAATGCCCCCACCCATCCCAAAATAAATGGGCACAGTCTTTCTGCCTCCCAGGAGAAGACAGGGATTATTACCTTTGATCTGCCCCCCAGGGCGGTCAGAAAGCCCAAAAGACACCAGGGAAGCATATTTTAAAAACTAGAGAGCATGGTTATGCCCTCCCCACCCCCAACTGAAGGGGTCAACCACTTTAATTCCCCCTCAATTTCTACACGTTTTTGGCCCTTCCTTGTCACAAGCACTTGGCCCACTCACACAACTGAGATATAATTGTTATCGGGAGACCGAGGGGCACACTAGGTGGTAGGAAATATGTGCTGGTGCTGTGAACACACACAGAAATAAGAGAAAAATTTGACTTTTCAACTTAATTTGAGGTTTACAGGGAATTCTGGGTAAGAAAATGTTGGGGGATCCATGCAAGCCACACTTCCCCGAACTGCACAAGGTGTCTAGTCTTCTGAAATATCAGGGTTTGGTAGTCTTCCCTAGATGGCCGCTCAGCCCGGGACCAAAAATGCAGATGCCCCCCTTGCAAAAATAGGTCGTTTTGTGATAGATAATTTTGATGAGTCCAAAATACTTTGTGCCCTTCCCTGTCGTGGGCACTTGTGAGTTAGCATTTTTATCGGGAGACCTGCAGTAGGCTGGGTGGTAGGAAATTTGATGCTCCCCTAATATTCTAATACTTTCCATCACACAAATGTGAGGAGAATGTGTTTTTTCAGTCAAAGATGGAGGTTTGCAAGGGATTCTAGGTAAAACAACCTGGTGAGAGTGATACAAGTCACCCAATCCTAGATTACCCTAGGTGTCTCGTTTTCAAAAATGTGTAGGTTTGTTACGTTTCCCCAGGTGCCAGCTGAGGTAGGACCCAAATTCCACAGCTACCCACTTCGCGGGTCAGTTTAGCATGGAAAAATCTGATGTATCCGTGTTGCGATTTGGGCTGTTTCCTGTAGTGGGCACAAAGTCTACGTACACAAGAGAGGTACCATTTTTATCGGGAGACTTAGGGGAACACATACATAGTAGAACAATTATTATTAATAAATGTCTTTCTCTGCATTTGCGCCTTCCAAATGTAAGACATTATGTAAGAAAGAAGTCATTTTGAGAAATTCCCTGTAATTCACATGCTAGTTTTGAGTAACCCCAAATTCAGAGATGTGCAAATAACCACTGCTGCTAAACTCCATATGTAGTGCCCATTTCGGAAATACATAGGTTTCCTTGATGCCTATTTTTCACTCTTTATATTTTACCAAATTAATTACTGTATACATGGTACAAAATGAAAAACATTGCAAGGTGCAGCTCAGTTATTGGCTCTGGGTACCTAGGGTTCTTGGTGAACCTACAAGCCCTATATTCCCCTGAACCAGAAGGGTCGAAAATCTGCCACAGTTAGAAGACATTACAGATGAAAACGTGGCTGTTTTTTCAGCTTAATTTCAATAGTTTCTATTTCAACAGTTACATTCTTTAGGAAAACCTTGAAGGATCTACACAAATGACCACTTGCTGAATTCAGACGTTTGTCTACATTTCAGAAATGTATAGTTTTCCGGGATCCACGATTGGTTTCACACCCATTTCCCCAGATGCTTTCTTGTGCAGCACTTTTTGCCCATTTTCCCCAAAACCCCAAAATGTAGCTTCATTTTGGCTAATTTCTTGGTCCCCTCCAGGAGAATCCACACACCCTGGCTATCTTTAGAATCCCCAGTATGTTGGAAAAAAAGGATGCAAATTTGGCGTGCATATCTTATGTGGACAAAAAGTTATGTGGGCCTAAGTTCAAACTACCCCAAATAGCCAAAAAAAGACTCAGCACTAGAGGGGGAAAGGCCTAGCAGCGAAAGGGTTAAACAAATATAAAGTGCTTGTCTTCATTTACTTGTACGTTAAATAGCACTTTTAGCTAATGTCACTGGCAAACTAGCATTGTTTTTAAAAGGCAGTTGTGAAATAAAATTGGGGCACTTTATTTAGCCATGCTCACTTTCCCAGATATCCCTCTGCTCCCCCACCTCCCCGCACCACGAGTAGGACGCTCCAGAAATTAATGTTTGAAGTCTGTTGCCCTACATTACAATTGTGATGGCTTTAGCCTTAAATGCGACAAATAAACAATGGCTCACTTTTTTACAGCTTAAAAAAGCACGAGTTCAAGACGATGGGTGTTTTTCAAAGTAACAGGCCATTTGCAAGTCGGGCTTGATAGCATAGCCCTCAGCAAGAATTGCTGTTTAAATCAGCAGGACAGCCCCCTTCAACAACGGACTCATCTGGGATAGCCCTATTTAAGCACGGTCTCGTTTGCATCACCTCCTTCAGCCACCATTCTGCGTTAGCAAATAAATCACATTTTGAGAAGTATATCTCTCGCATCATGCTACTGGCTATTGGTGCATCAGTCTGTTTCCAATAAAGTGGTTGTTTTGCAAACCATGATAACCATCTTACATGTGTCTTCATCCCGATTATCATATTCAGTTCTTTATCTTATACTGCACGCAAAAAAAACAATCCTTTTATTATTGTACTCACTGCCAAGATACACTGGCTCATTTTAAGCAAAGCAAATGAATTGCCGCGATGACCATTTGGCACCCTTAGTCCCAGTTAGCCGTCAGACTGCTGCTAATATGCATTAATCTGTGACTGGTTTCCCAAGCTCCTGTTAGCAGGATGCAGATTAAATTGGAATTCAGCATGCCCAGCTATTCTGGCAACGATAAAAGGTCTTGCGTATTACTAAAAAAGCAAGACACTCTATTGGCTTTGCAATGCTTTTTATTCTAGTGGCATTTTATTATTCAGAAACACACAAAGTAAACCCGGACTATTTATTTAGGAAGCCTGGTTAATTTGTCCATTAGCACTCTATGCTTTCATATTCACAGATCTCATTCGGGGTGCCAAATCTCTAACCTTATGCTTGATTACCAACTTTTACATCAGGTTTGGTGATAATTGTGTTCACACTGCAAAAGAAATTCCATAGTTAGATAATGAAAAATATATGCCTTGCATAAGTCAATTTATATATCTAGCCAGTGGCGGCATGTACTTTTAGCAGGGAGAGGTGTCATCGGGGCACAAACGCACACAAACACTCATACTCATGCATTTACACTTGCAGGCACACACACACACACACACACACACACACACACACACATCCATTCACAATATTTACTCCCAAATATTCATGCACACACGCCTGCATGAAACAGTAAAAAATTAAATCATACTTAACTGTATGCACAGTGCTGTGCTTCGGAGATCGCAGGAAGTCTGGGGCTGCTGCCTTCTCTAATTGGCTGACCTACGTCAGCCAAAGACAGCAGCAGTCCCTCACTTGTCATAGAGCGGGATGGGGTCAGTGAGACTGCTGATCCTACACCACTCTGTCAATAGGTGTCCATGATTGACACTTAGCCGTGGGCACTTCAGGGCTTAGAACTGAAGCGCCAAGGTGTGAGGGAATCAGCGACACTCCCCCTCTTCACGAGGGGGGGGGGGGCTTGAGTTGCTTTGCAAGGCTGAAGAGGTCACACCCACAGGAGCTGTGAATTCTTCAGCCTGGCAAAGTTCAGCTCAGGCAGTCAGGAGCCCACGCATTCAGCTCCTGTCTAGCTTCTGGCTGTCTGACCTAAAAGTAAAGAGTGTCTGTCAGCCAACCCTTTACTTAGCCCTACAGACACTCTTTATGGCAGCCCCTCAGCCCATTAGGACTGGCCGTGGCTGCCATCCAGTTATTGCTGGTATCCATTTGTTATAGAGCCTGTGACAGGAATTATAGATACAGTGAAGTTCAAATTACAGTAGAAAGGTGTTTTTTGGAAGTGTAATAACTATGCCACCATTCAATTATGGACAAACTTGGCCAAAGTATACATGTCAGACCAAACTATTCCAAATTACTTACATACACCATTCATGTCGGATCCTGGCCCAATTACACAGCGTGTTTCTAGAGGTGTCAGATGAGTATTGTGGCGTATGATGGAAGGTGCGACATCCTATCACAATAGGATGTTGCACCTGAAGACTTTTTGGCGAAAGGTAGTAGAGTTCCTCGCAGAGTCGACAGGCAAACAGGTTTTGTAATGCCAAGAACATGCCTGATTCTTCTGCTAGGTCTCATACTCAGGCCTATGGTAGAAAAAGGCATCTGTGAAATTACTGATTTACTGCACGCCAAAAGAGCTATTTCAATCAAACCAGCCCACACCCCCACATCAATAGGTGGTGCCGCAAACTGAGCAAATGGGCAGAAGCTGAGGATGTTGCGATGTGCTGCATAAGCTATAAAAAAGGGTGGCACCAGGGGTGACAGAGTGGGACGTCATTCTATTGAAATTAGGTCAGAAATTCAAAGGCAAACCACAGCAAAAAGACCTGGACAACAGATGAGATGGACTAATGCAGTGGTTCCCAACCTGTGGTCCCGGGACCCCTTAGGGTCCGCAAAGCCTCCTCAGGGGGTCCGCGTCTGCTTAGAAAATTAAATAATATTAACAGATTAGGTCCATAGCTTTCAGTAAAGATTCAGTGGGGGTCCCCGGATTCCAATAATGAATCACTGGGGGTCCCTGGGTCCCAATAATGATAGAGTGGGGGTCAACAGAAGTCAAAAGGTTGGGAACCACTGAACTAATGCATGGTTTATGGCCCATGCTTATGCCACCTTGTCATTAAAGTTGTAATATGTTTGCTGTAATGTGCTCCACTCCAGTCAACTGCCTGCTTACTCTTCATGAAAGAAAATCAGTAAAAAGACATTTAAAAAGAACACTAAATAAAATCAAAATTATACATGTCAGACCCCGTTTAGGGAGGTCACAAGGCAGGCAAGGGATACTGGGCGGTAATGTTGGTGGTTCGGGGTAATTTTTGTCTGGTGTCCATCTACTTTGGCTTGAAAACTGGTCCAAGTAAAACCTTGCCACACTTTACTCTCAGGGTAATGTGGTAAGCAATTCAACGGCTACTTACGGAGCTAGTGTGAGAGTAGAGACTCAGAACTCAAACAGTCAAAAAACAAAGTACTTCTTTTAGTAAGATGAGTCTAATAACACAGCAAAATGAAATACTATACACTGTCATGGGGGTTCAGCTATAGGCTCTTCTAGATTCTCAAAGAGTTAAAAAGGCCATAGGTAAGAAATAGGCAAACAACTAGGCTGTGCAATCAGCTACCATATTTGGTAAACAGTAGGTCAGCTCATTCAGATTTGTGCAGCAGTGTCCCTATCATGAAGGCTTATCTTTTCAAGTTCAAGAAGTATTTGAGTCTTTAATTTCAGGCCTTGTGTTACATATTCACTGAGATGTGGCTCGGCGCATAGATTGGTGGTGCTCGCTTCATGGTTGCATAGTCAGTGTTCTTGTCAGCGAGTGAGGTTCAGGGACAGAGGCAGTGCCACTTGAATCTTGTGGCTGAGAATGAACAGCACAGGAGGTCCTGGCAACAATCTCTTGTCTTCAACAGTTTCAGCCTCCAGGCATTTGCGTGGTTCACCTCAGTGGCAATGTGGGCAGGTTCCACAGGTCTCACAGCATATCGATGCAGAGGCAGAACAGGCCCCTCGGCTCATGCTGCATTGGTGCTGGACAGTAAGTTGTGGCTCGTGCTTCATGCGTCTATCACAGCAACACTGGGAAGCACTACTTTCCTTGGTCAAAAATCTGGAACTGAAACAAAGTGGGTTGGTTTGTTCTCATCGTTATACTCATTTTTCAGACTAGGGATGTTGAGCCACTGTTCAAGAAACCGCTTAGGTGGATCTTTTTCAAATGTTTTTTTGGGCTGCATAACAAACACAGTCTTTGTGCAAGATGTTGGCTCTCAAAGCAGATAGTGAGGATTCTGGTTCTAAGCAGGAGTATCAAGCCCAATGAAGTTTGAAGACTCTGTTACTTCAAGAAGCCCAATGACCACGAGGTGCAATCAGGAAAAAACAAAAAGGCACATCCTGCCTAGAAACATCCTCACCCTCGAACAGACTCTACTGATTCACCCCCACTCATCTACCATCAACCAAAAGACAGTGATCATGATGACCTAATCAGCAATACCTTGTTAAAAGGTCCTTGTTGCTTTTCAAAAGGTAGCTCTGTCTCCATCCTGCTCCTGGGACTCCTCCTTTCAGTTCCTGGAACGCAAGAAATGCATTTCTACTGCCTGAGTATGTTGTTCTCTCTAACTCTTCTGGTGCCATGTGAAACCACAGGTACTCCAAAATGGATCACACTGGTCCCAGTAATTATCTCACCACAACACAGAGTCTTACTATCATCCATACCTTTCAGACAAGCATCCAGCATGCACAAAGAATGTGAACACGAGGATCTGGATGTCACATTTAAGCATAGCTTTAAATAAGTGGGGCCTGGGGACCCTGTTTTCCTCCTGAAACAGGAAAAAGATATTTTCAGTATTATGAATCTACAAAAATCAGCATGCTGCCACCACTGCTTCATGACAACAGTCCAGGACATTGACAGTAGTCCTAATTTCAATATAGCAGGTACACCTGATACACCTCTTCTGGTCACAGGGGATCACTATGAACAAGCCTAGGTCTCAGCATACAGGCTAAATTAGTGTGAGAGCTGAACCAATTAAAAAAAATAAAAATAAAATCAGGATACTAGTTTCACATGCAGTCAGGTCACTCATGGCAGGAGTACATGTCGGTTTACCATGCAGTGGATGTTCCCTCTCGCAGCAATACACATTCAGCCACCTTTGAATTTATCTACTAAACTTTGTGCAAATTGGTCAAGGAAAGGCAAAAGCTGTATGAAGATTATGGGGTCCCAAAGGTTGCATGTTTATTTATTATAATTGTGTCGCTGGCCAAATTTACACCACACCTAGCAGAAAGGTTAAAGATGCTCAAATTTGTGTCCTTTTTTTTGTTTTAGGTCACGTCTGTGAAGAAGATTCTGAGTAAGATTAAAGTGGAAAAATGAGTGATACAGTACTGAAATGGCTAAACAGGGTGCTATACAAGAATCACATTCCACAAACATGGTGGTCAGAGCCAGTGAGATGCACACACTATAATTGGTATTAAATGCCTGGAATGCATAGAGACACAGCAAATAACCACCCCTGAAGGGAATGCATAACCTTGTCAGAAAAACCAAGAAAGGCGTGTAAGGATATTTCCAGTACTGACCAAGCAAGTTCTTGACTGCTAAAATTATAGAATTGTGAATAACCTCACTTTTGAGTATATCGGTCCGCACAAATCATAATGCACTGCAGGAGTAATTGTAAAACATATGATCATGCAAACAGGTGACGGGAAGACAACACAGTCCACTGGTGTAGGAAATATCCTAATTCCGTGACAAATATCACAGAAAAGTAATTCTAGATTTGAGAATCTTTCAGACAAGATTCAAGAACCAATACCTGTGACATTTAGAATGTCAAATAGTGGTTCTTAATTGTTTCCATGGACGAAGGTTGATTTTTCTGGTCAAAATTCATGGTTCCAAAAATAACAACACATGAATGAAAAATTAAAGAGAATTTAAAAGCGTATCATAACACAACCTCATAAATCGCAAGTAATCAGATTAAAACACAGTTATTTTGTCATGTAAACATTAAACATCTCAGTTTGGTCAATTATGGTGATGGGCAACAACAGAAGCTCAATAGACAGCTGAGCAAATTGGACTGTAAAGGTTTTACGATTTTGAGCACATTAGCGTGGAGGTGGTGAACTTAACTTACCAACTTACAAAAAGTTTAATGTTATAATAAAAAGTGATCATAAACTTTTTAAATGTAATGTTTAATGCAGAGTGTATAAGTGTAGTATGGATAGTTGAAATACATAGCGGCCTATTCACAAACTGCAATATGTAGTAGGCAAAGTAGAACTGCAGTAGCACTACTCAAGCACTGCAAAATGCTATATCAAATCTTCAGGAGGAAAGCACCACCTCGCTCCTAACTTTTCTGTGCAGATATCTCTGATATGGTGTAATAAGTACACAAATGATGAGTAAATGCCGGAGAGGCAAAAGAGAATGGTCTGAAAATTGTGAAGGCTTGCTAAATGGGAGGTGTTTAGAGAAATGTAATGAAGAGTGTGGGGCGGGACAAGCTAATAGAAACACACACCCACAAAAGAGTAAGACAAATGCTATTCACAAAGAACTTTTCCATTTACAGCTCTAAAGGTGTCAAAACAGGTGTAAACGTATTCTAGCCCAGTCTTGCGGTAAGTGAAGCACTACAACTGTGAGTGGCACAACAAAGAACTTCCGTATAAAACAACAGAGACTGTGATATAAAATAACAAGCCATTCAAAATAATGTTACATTAAATTATTTCAATGCTTACATTTTATAACCTTAAATGATTATTTCTTCTTTTTTAAATTAATAAACATACTTTAATATTATAAAACTATAAACATAATTTAGATTTAATGATGTAAAAAAAAAAAAAATTGACTGCATATTAAATACAAATTTTAGGGGGTTGATTCTTTTAATTATTGTTAAAAAATATTCATTATAAATTTAATGTAATACACATTTAATTTGGTGACAATGTATTGTAGGTTTTAATTGTATTAGTTGTAGGTTAAAATATTTTTAAATCCATTTTGCATTTATATTTTGCCTTAAATTATTTTTGGTATTTTTTTATGAAGAATAATACACTTCAATGGTGAATTTCCACCTGTTTGTGCAAGGTTACTTTACTGACGTAGATCCTGTTGTAGGAGGCTCCACTCCCTAATTTGAGGTAGTGGAGACATGCAAGAGGAATTCTAAGAATATTAATCTTGCTCATTTCGTATAGCCTTTGTCGACTAGGTCCCTATGAGCCACCTAGTGGTCCATACTTGTACGTATAGTATGCACTTTAACACGTATCCTACACATAGTGGGATCTGGCGCAATGTGCCTGTTGGGAAGAAATGAAAACGCACATTAAAGGTCTGATACAAACATAATACTGAATTATTCCCCAAACTGCTACCTTTTACTTCCATTTATTAGCTTCTACTTTCAGCTGCTTAGCTTCTCAATCTATTTTGTGAAACTATTAGATTACTGCAATTTCAGAGGGGGATAATGTAGTCTTACGTTGTTTCTGTGTTATTGACAATATCAAAATAAAAACTGCTTTTCTCTTTTAAAATCTGGTCAGGGGCTAACGGGTCTCTCACTCGTGATTAAGACAACAACAACAATTGTAATGTTTATTCTGCAGCTTTACCTTGACACACTCAAGGGCAGGTATTATTTCACATTTTCGCTGGGCAGATCTGCCAGATGTAAATGATTTCATGTAATGTTTAAAAGAGGCCCAAGTGTCAATTTCTACAACAAAACTAAAGTTTGTGTACTATGCAACAGAAGCGAAAAAGACATTCCCTGGACGCTTGCAAGAAGTGGAGCTTTGATGAGTTGGTTCTGCCATGATCCAGGTACTTTCAATTCCACTGCGTCCCATGCACTCATACTTATGACATTCTTCAAGGTTGGTCACGTCCATTACCTTGTTCTTCATTTAACTCCTAAAAGCGCGTACAATGGGACGCAAAAAGTAGCTGTTTATGTGCCACGTTACCATCGATATTGTTACCCAATAAAAAACTCATTTATAAAACATTGTGTGAGTCTGCTAAGAAAGCAAAAAAATTTTTATATATATATATATATATATATATATATATATATATATATATATATATATATTGGGGAAAATGCACCAATAGAAAAGATATAGTAGATTTTTAAAAAAAGCATTGTAGTAAAGAAAATAAGAGGACACATAAAATATGTAACAAAATCAATCACTTTGAATTAGTGTAATCACCCCACTCCAGTAAGCTAGAACGAACAGATCCTACAAGAGCATCAGTGTGCAAGTTTCCATCACACACGGACCAAGAAAAGTATAGATATCAGGAGGGTATGGTTACATTACACATACGCATTCGTAGGAATACACACACCCGCTAACACAGACACACATTCCTGTACAGATGCAACATTGCAAGCTTCACTCACTGAACTGTTTTTTTATGGAACGCTTCGTACCACACTTCTGCCGTTTGTAAGAGTTGTAAAATAAAAAATTACTACTGACCAATTTAATTGCATTGTTAGCGGACCTCAAAAGGAATGAAGGCTGAAATGACATTCAAAGTTGTAACTAGCAGATCACAACAGATGCCAGTGGCGAGCATTTTGGCGGCAGAAACAAAAATATTACAGCACAAATTATAACAGTGCAAACGTCCCTTATTACCTCAGCCTTTTGCACTAAGGGAGTCCACCACTTCCAAGAACAACTCACTTCTTCCCTTTGCTAGTATACATCAATTAATCCATCACTTTGAAAACAATTCCAGTAACTATGACGTCTCAATGAGCACTACACCTCACATGTACCACAACTAATCCACAAGGAATAAAAACACATCTAACTAACCTCTAATCTTGGGTGAGTTCCAGAGTAGTGTGCTTCTCCCCTCAAACCGCTTCAAGTGCTTCAGGGCTACTAAGCACTATATAAAAACATTTTACAATTACAATTATTATACCAACTAGTTCAAAGTTGGTGAACAATACCACTAGTTCATTAAGAAAGCAGGAGGAACGCCAGAGTACAGATGGAAAGCACAGCTCTCAAGTTTTCCAGGACCATGTGTGAGTACCTTACAGTCCTGTTTTTTGCTTTGCATTTTGGGATTTGTAGTCCTATCTATCCCACTTACAAAGTCACGATGAGTAGTCCCTGAATGCAAAGCAAAAACTAGAACTAAATGAATTACTGACGCATGGACCTGGGAAACACAAGAGCTGTGGACGGTAGCTGTCATGTTTGCGTACACTGTTGTGTATGCCACCCTACATATTTTCACATAAAAAATGTAGTTATGAGATTCTTACAATGTCACGCGCGACGAGCTTGTAATAAACCTACTTTTTACACCAATAAATGTGGACTGCCACATTACAGCGGTATTCCCACTGTAGTGTGCACACATCTTTGTAAAAACCTCTTTTGCAGTACAGTATACAGCTCTGAAGCCCACATACATCTAATACTGACCACTTTTAAAGACCTCATCTGGAATAATGAATCCACTTCTTTAACCGCTCTCACCCAGCATATTGTGTCCAGTTCTTTAGGCCATGTCAGATGCTCTGCTTCCAGTTCACGAGGGACTGGTTGGGAGTACTGCTACTGGAGCATAGCCCAATTTACATAATTTCCTCCAGTTCAATTCGTCATGTGAAGTAGTATTACCACATTTAGATGACACATCTGGCATACTGAATGCAGGCTTGGAGTCTTCACCTAAAGTATTGTGCCTAGTTCTGAAGCTCACCAATGACATTATTGTGCATTCTCAACTTACACTGCTTTGTTCAAACTACCATTCATTTCCCCCTTTTTCCCCTCCAAATCAGACACCATTTTCCTCTATTTCCACCCCCTTTTCAGCAAAATCCTTCTGCAAGCCGATTTTCTTCTCCCTTTAGGGAGATTCCTTAATGTATTCATACAATTCTAACACTTACGGTGGAAACAATGTTTTTTTTTTTTTTAAACTTAGAAAATTTAGGAAGCAAATCATTATTCGGCCCTTTCCGTGCCTACCCCATAAAACGAAAGTTTGGGCCCTGTATCTGCGGTTCTACTTAGCGCAGCCCTCTATTTTCTTTCACTGACATTCACTTCTGCTTCATAAGTACCCTGAGGTCACCATGTGGTACCTGTTACATTACACACTCTCTGCAAACTCAACTAAAACTCCTAGCATTTTTTTCCTTGCATTTTCTTTTCTCATAATGCATCGTTGTCACCTAATCCTTCCCTGAAATATTGTTAATAACTAACCTCTATTAGCTACACCGGCGTTATGCTGATGTGATCAGTCAATGTGGTGATGTGAAGCACTGCATTTGTCTACTTCCCTACTGTCCAAATAACAACCTGTCCCTATTGATGGGCATCAACTTTCCTATCACAAGGAGCTAACCTGTAGCCTTCTCCGATAGGATGCTCAGACGCAGGGCATGTTAAGATAAATCCATGCAGGATTCTGCATTGTTTTTCAATTCGCAGCCAAAAGGGACATCTTGCTTTCTAGACATCAGCCATTTGTCTAGGAGCCAACACTCACCTGCTCTCACATCTGGCGGCTCTGAAATAAAATGCAAACTGGCTTTGGAAGAAGATTTTGCTGCTGAATAAAGGTTACTTGAACAATACATGTGCTTTCTGGCATCTGTCGTCAATCATAAAGTTTAACATATTTACCGAACTGTGTATAAAGTTCGAAACTCATAATTCATTTCTTGGAGTCAGATAGCTGTGAAATTACTGAAATGTGGAAGCAGTCAGAGAAGCCACCCACAACTGAATTATTTGGTATCAGCACAAAATGCTAACATGGACACTCCATCATACAAGATCATCATTACAAAATGCAGTCTTTCCATCCGTGGCTGGGTTATCCCATTACTCTCAAATCATGCGTCCATATTGTTTTGGTCAAACCAAATCAGTTGCGCGTTTCTTGAATTTGCTTTACAAAATGATAGAATATACTATCCTTGCACAAACCTGCAAGCGTTTTCTATCAGCACGTGATCGACCAACATACACTATCTGAATGGATAATCACAAGCATCTCCCCGTCTTTTGTTAAAACACTCCCAGAATATTCAAACTATGTACAACAGTGCAAAACGTTAGGGGGATAATATTGAGCTGCATTTGGGATCAGGGCTGACTCCAGTCAAATACTATGAATTTGTCCTAGTGTAATTGGGACACATTCACCCCGCAAGTTGTATGCTTTACGTGCAAAAGCTTTCTCATTTTCACCTAGTTGGGCCCACAACAAAGGACTGGTTTATAGGGCCAGTGGCCGATTTTTTTGTTCCAGGGTCATCCTGGCAGGGTACCTATCTGCAGCCTAACACCTAAACGCCAATGAAACAGAGGGAGAAAAAGGCACACAACTTACCACAAGTGCGTAAGACAGGCTAAAATTTGGAGTCAAGTTTTTGATTTTGTTCTCACGTCTATATATATTATACATATTGCATGCATTGTAAGAATATCAGATTCATCTATCTGTATGGGTAATTGCAAATATAATGATTTAAATAGCACTTTACTACTTTATTTTTGTATTTTATAATTGTATTGTTTTATTTAATTTGTTTAGAGCATTACTCATCCCAATGTCGTGTGTCTGGGAAATTTACATCACTCCATTACAGCACACATTATACAGAGTCAATAAACCATACAAGTATGTAAACTGATGTAGAAGAAAGGTAACATAAGACCATGAGGATTTCAGGGTACAGGAGTCACATAACCTTATTATTAGTCATTACGTGTTAAGAATGCAAGGTCGGAAGAAACACAAAGTCAGGATTTTAAAAGTAATGCAGTGGTTGCGGTTGTCCTTACAAATTTAATTTTTGACTACCAAAATAAACCCTTTACAGCAAACTTAGAATAACAACATTTAAGAAAAAAGGAAATGTTTCTAAGCTCATGCCCTGAAGCGTTAAGACAGTTCATGAAGACAGTTCAAAGCTCCCTCTGTGTCAAAAGCCACTTCACTCACCTAACTACGTAAAATACAAGCCAGTGATCTGCAGGTTAGAGGGTGTGCTTTGTAGTAGGCATATTAACTCTGTGCTAGAAGTAAAAACTGACTAGACGAACACAAGATTTTTCCAGCAACTGCATCAACCACTTGAGTTATCTTACCATTACTACTAACCCTGAAACTTGATGGGCAGTTGCAGGATGTGCCTTAACCTTGTAGTATATTTCAAAATGCGGACTCTTTTGTGACCAATCAGGTAACCAACAACAGATTTACTGCCAAGTTTGCCCTTCTTGCTAATTTCTTCATGACTGATTTTTTAAAAATAAATGTAGAATTGTATAAATTGACTGCCAGTCTCTACATTTCATGACTCTGCTCCATGTGAATCCCACCTCCTTTACTTCGCCACATCATGACCCCCAATTTATAGGTTTCCGAATTGATTGTTTTACAATTACAAGACTGATGTAAAGAATAAAGTAGGAATACAAGTGTTGTAAAACAACTCCTAGTCTGCAGATTTACATTATTCTACGGGGCTCCTAACACTACTCAAAATGTTGCACGTGTGTTCTAGTTATTTTCGTGTCTCTTTGTAATTCATTAGGGCAGTTCACATTGAATACATTTCAAGGTACTATACTATATCCTCTGTGTGATATGCAAGTCTGCAAAAACTATGGAACTCAGTTCCTCTACGGTGTCTTAAATTCCGGTTCTCATCGCAGACATTTTTCAATGTTGCTGAAAGTCACTAAAGAGTGGTTTAGCAGGTAAAAAAAAAACTTCTGTGTGAAATAAGGAGATTAAACTCCACTTCCATAAGCTACTGCCTGCCTCGGTGCTTAATTACACACACATCTATAAAAATATAGTTTCCCTACGAAAAGCATTTTTTTTTTTTGCCAATAACTTGGGCGCAGTTTGATGAATCTTCATGAAATTCTCAAAACTAGTTTGCCACTCACTTCAGGTGCTGTTTTGAAAGATTCAGGGTGATTTGTCAACCAGGGGCCGAGATAAAGCAGGGGTCCTAAAACACATTTTCCTCATGTATTTTCCCATAGGGTCTTTAGACATGACTACAGGCGAACCGCTGAATGGAATTACACCACATTTGCCGGAAAGGTAGATTGTGGTGTACAGATTGTGCTTTTTGTGATTTGGTGTAAATCCATTCAATACTTTTAGAGATATTGAAGGAAAAAATAAATATAGATATCTAGGAACATGGATCCTCTGCAGATCCATCGTGGCGGATTCTCGACTATGCGCACCAAAGAAAGGCCCTGATTGGCTGGCTGCTTTAATGTTGACGGAAATCCGCAGCACAATTTAGAAAAAACAGTGTGTGATCCAGCGCTACTGATAATTCCACCCCCCACCAGGTAAGGCAGAGCCTGGGAATAGCACAAAATACTTCTTTTGGGGAGGGCGGCATGTGTTCTCTCCTCCCAAAGCCTTATTAGGGGCCAGGGACCACATTCCCAAGAGCCAAATTCCATAATAAAAATAGTGGAGGTTCAGATGCCCCCCCCCCCCCTGAGCCTGTTAACATTTAGAGGACCCCATCTCCTGGAGCTGGCTCAATTACTTCATACTGGGTAGTTAATCCCAGGACACAGCAGTTTCCCTGCCCGTATTAGCGCAGGAAGGGAAATATATGTCTGCTCCCATCAGGTAGGCGTATTTTGAAAGCTCTTGCGGGAGGGAGCTGGCAGGGAAGGCATATCAGCTCCTACTCGGCAGGAGCTTCAAAAATGCTCTCGCCGGGTGGGAACCAACTTTTGTTTCCCTGCCCTGCATACACTGCTCGCTCCTGCCTGCCAGGAGCAATGAGGGTTTCTCCAGCATGGAGGTAGCCAGGTGGGGCCACAGGCTCCCCCCCAACTTGCTGATTGGTGGATGCCCAGGAGGGACACCAGGGCACTCACCTAAAAGAAATTCAGGGCATGGACCCCCTGGGGCTACAATTGACTCAGGAAGTGTGGTCTGCAAGGCCTCCTTTCCAATTTTTAAGGCAAATCAGCCATGGGTTGGGGTCCCCGGGGTCTGTTAAGGCACGTGGAAGGAGGCTGTGTGGCTGCCATCCCCTATTTTATGGCTTTCAGCAAAGGGGGATGGGGTCCCCAGGACCTATTAAGGCTTGTGGAGGAAGGCTTCGTCCCCCCTTCCCTATATTTATGTAACAGCCTCCGGGGACACTATTTGCTAGGGAAGTGGGGCTGGCTTTAGGTATAGTAATGTTATATTTAGGTGAGAATTTCAGTGGCAATGAAATGTTTTAAACGCGTACAAATCCAGTGAAATTAACCAGTTATATTTATCTCAAGTAACGATAACTCATGTCCTAAGGTAACTATAACTCACACCCTCGCCATGCACTGCTAATTACCCCACATATTACAACACTGACAACATCTTCTATGACATCACTGATAATATAACTGCACCATTTTTTAATATTTGATTACTGATAAGTAAACTGTGCATGGTGGGGGCACAAGTTATAGTTATCTTAGGGCCAAATAAATCACCCCTTCGTAGGCCTTGCAGCTCCTAGAATAGGGTGCCTTGTGTTTAAAATTGGTACATCCAAGCATCTAGTGTTGGCATGTACCTACAATGACTACCCCCCAGACGCTATTTTCCCTGTAAAAGGGATGAAGCTCTCCTGTGAGAAAAACGAAATTTCAGAATGAAATACTGTTTCAACATAATGAAGTTTTGGACAAGCTAAAGGAATGGTTCAACAACTACTTTTAATATTTATTAAAACCCAGTTCACTGGTAAAGCCAGATTTTTTTATAAATAGTTAGGAAAAGTAACTTTTGAAATGTTTGCCTGCCAGAACCTCCCGTAGGCTAATTAGCATTAGCCTACCTGCTGCTGGTCCCAGTCAGTGCTTCCTCTTGATGCGAAGTGGGAACTGCTCTAAGTCAGGAAGGAAGACTTGGGTGTGAAGTATGTGACTTATCTAAGCTCAGGAAGGGCAGCTGGGTAAGGTTCAGGAACTCTATTAACTCGAAAGGGACCATTGATATTTAGGTGCAAATGGAGACCTGGGGAAGAGAAGCCTTTGTTCCCTGGACCAATAAGAGCCAGCTTTGCACCAGTCTAGTAGAAATCGGATTTGTTTCAGAACCAGTTTGGGAATTTTGAGAAGGAGGGCACTGCTCATTTCTCTAAATAAAAGCCCTGACTTGGATACGTGGTTCAGTCCTGTCAATCTGTCCACCTTACACCAAACTACTACTGAAAATAGTTTTGAGTACCTTGTACAATTTTAGACATTTTGGGTGAGCTTTATATGGACCTCTAGCAGTGGAATATTATATTCCTGCACTTTTGACTTTGGGTAACGCTGCTCTGCCAATCAAATGGCAAAGTAGTCACCTGTGTGCCTTCCTAATGATCCCCTCCTAATTATGTTTTACTCAGGTAGAAGGTCCTTTGTAGCTGTTTTGTTGACCAACACCTCCAATTTGTAATGGTTTCTAGCCTGATGATGTCCTGCCTCTTGGTGTGGCACTGTCTGACTCAGTTGTTGTCTAGGTGTGTTGGTGTATCCTTACTGATGGATTTGTAAATGATACAATGGTTTTGAAGATATCCTGGCTTAGAGGCAGATCCAACATAGTTCCAGGAGTATTGGGTGATGTGGTCTACCTCCTTATACCCTTAATAAGACTGGTTCCAGGGTAGTGGATGGCTTTCTGGGATGCCACAGTAGTGTCTGTGAGGCCACTGAGCACTGTGTTGTCTCTGTAGTTGGCAAGACAGGGGGTGAACCACTGTCTGACTCAATTGGAGTAGCCTATGCTTGTTTCCAGGGTGTGGGACTGTGCTTGATGGTTAATTGAGCTGAAGATTACAAAGTGGTTGAGCATAATTAAGAGCAGTAGTTATTCGTGAGGAAGGTTTTGTCAATTACTGAAACGTTGATGTGTCCATTCTGCAGCTTAACCTGATGCCAGATTGGGAGCCCTGTAGAAGTTTGTGCTTGTTGGTGTACTCTTGTAGTTCCTTATAAACTGTATGTGAGTGATGGGTTGAGAACTGCCAAAATAGTTTGGACCTAAGGATGTTTTTATCAGTAAGACAAGGATCTGTTCTGATTTGATGGCACTCAGGAGTGGGAACCTGGGCAAAGTGAGAGTATATTCCCACAGATTTAATAATGGATGATGGCAAGATGCCTTCTGTATTATAGGTGGCCTTTAAGTGAGTTTATGATCTTAGTGAGTTCAGTGTGCTGGAGGAGGTCAAAAATGTCCCAGGGCTGTAGCAATGGGGGACAGGCGGTAGAGTGGGTGTCGTTTTTTGTTCAGTGTGCTACACCACAAACCCTCCCAAGTAAATTAACGATGTAAAAAGCACCACTATTCAGAGAATTAGAAGTTCAATTATCATTTGCACTTAAGATCCCATGTGCTGGTTTAATAAATGCATTCTTTAGTTTGTATGTGTGGTTAGCTATTATTTTTATTCTCCACTGAGTTGATTTGCTAACTATGCCCGTTTTAAGGTGTCTTTCCATGCCTTTTTAGGGATTAGTCACAACTGCTTTGAATTAGAGTACTAGTCCGAGGTCCCTCAAAATCCTCTGTAGATATACAACCTAATAATTTTGTTTAAATATTCCTTAAGCAAACCACAGCAGATGCTACTTAATATTTGCAAATGCAAATGGAGCTCTTGGAATAGTTAAATGAAGATTCCATATTTTATTCTGCTGTGATGAACAGGATCCTTGTGTCTTTCCTAATGGGAAAGCCAGTGGTAAGGAAATATTTCTTACAGTAAAATCTGTGTTTGGAAGAAATCTGACAGTTTATCCTCGTCTTGCAAAACGCAGAAGGAATGTGCAGAATGATCAGGTGCCACAGCCAAGAATCTGTGGTGAGTTGACGTTCAGGGATCAGCAGCAATGATTCAGACTTGTTTGCAATTAGATCCATCTGCCTACACCCACATCCTGCTTCCTCCTCTTTCATGTGCTTCACACAATACTAAGGATCATCTCCCATCTAGTTAAGCTGTGAAAAATTTCTTATTTTAACATTAATTCTGATGATTTTGTAAGATGTGATGCTTTTACGTACGAATCATGATCCATCAGTGTACTTCCTTGCTGCAGTTGTCAAGAACCGGAGGTTTAACTTTACACAAAATTGCTTCTAAATTTCCACTTTCCATTTTTGCTTCTGCTTTCAATTTGTGCAGTGTAATGAGAGATCCAATTGTCATTTGTGCTTTTGGGAGTTTTTATTTTTTTATGAAGTATATTTTTCATCAACATATGGCAGGGTACTACTGCAATTATTCAGGTGGTGTTACTTGACTGGGTTGGAACTTTAAAAGATGTGTCCAAATTTTGGTCTCTTTCAGTTTATAAAGGAAATAGCTGTTCTTGAGTTCCATTCATGAAGGGGGTTTGTTTTACATTGCATGTACGCTTTCTGCATGGTCCACTCTTTCTTTGATATTACAGGCACAGTTTGAAAGGACTTCAATGTTTTGTGAAAGGGTAAATGCCCAAGTGCATGTCAATTTGCCCAGCTGTAAAATCTTTAAGAGACGGGGGGCTATTTGCTTTGATTCTCCACCAAAGTCCATGTGTCTGAAGCAAGGATTTGCAACACCATACTGGCTGGGTGGATTCTTATCAACAGTACTCGAGATAGGTTTCAGACTGGCATGGAAATTCTTATCCAAATGTGCTGATGTACATGCATGTGCTGCAGGCATTTTCGAAAAACCAGTTCACAGACCTCCATAACTCAATGGGTTTCAGAACCTACACAACCGTGACCTGTTCACAGAGAGAACAGCGTCAAGAAACCTAGTAATAGCCTCATTGATTTAATCATTCTAATTATTCAGAATAAACAGAGCCATGTCCAATGTGGAGAATAAGAACATGCTCTCCGAAAGCACCACAAGGTGTCCTATTATTGGTTGGTCATGAAGGACAACACATTGTCACCAAATGTGTTTGATGTGTTCTGCATCATCCATTTCACACTTCGATTTTAAATTCTGATCACACCATCAAACATTCAAGTCTACTATGCCATGTACCTTGAAGCACAGCATCAAATAGTCATTCCAGTAAAATTATTTGGTTGTGCAACATATTCTGCACCAACCTTTACACACAGTCTACCACCACTTTGTGGTGCCGGGGTAGTTAATACATCAGTGAGTAGTCACTAGTTAGAAATCATTTTCTTCATGGCTTTCTCACTATTTTATCCTTGGCTTCCAGTTTTATCATCTGTGAAGACATCTGTTAAGTATGAAGCCCACATGTTATCAAATTTGTTGTACAATTGCTTGACTCCATATCAGTACTGTGGATCACACCCTTAGTGACTTTCACTAAGTGTTACCTTTAACCATCTCAAATTGTCTATATGCCAGAGAATCCAAAGCTTTGCTCACACCTACACCAGTGATCAGCTGATCATTACACATTCAAAAGGGGAGTTAGTGGTATGCCTGGTTAGTTGCATATAAAAATCTATTTCCAACGAAGTTTGCATCTGAATCTGCTTGTGCAAATTACTGTTCAGATTCCGAGCAAAAAGTGATGCTAAAATAACAATATGCTTTAAATGAATCCAATTGTTTGTCCCAACATAAATATCTTACATTAGCCCACTTTATCCCAAAGAATAAAAGTTTGTTTTTCTCTACTTTTAGCTTTATTGCCTAGTGTTTATTTGTTGTTCTAGAACCTATTCTAAATCCTCCATCTAGATCTTCTATCACAGAAAAGCGTAACCTGCTTACAATGATACCAATATGTTCTTTCTTTTCACTTGCACAGAGTGGCTAGGGCATTTTCTAGAAATTTTGGAAGAGGTGCTTCATAAATCTTAGCAAAACTGAAGCCAACGGGCAGCCCTATTTCAGACAATTATTTATTTCCATTTTCTGGGGTCACCATAACATTTGTATATATTTTTTATTTATATCTCTGTGTCAGTGTAGAGACCAAGTGTCAGTGTTGTGAATCAGATTTGCAAACTGCTTACCACATCAAAATAAACAAATTTTCTTAAGTAAAAGTGTCAGAAGATACAACTGTTCGCTATATATTTTTACATATTGACCATTTATGATACTGGAATTGTGATCAGCCAAACCCTTTTCTCAGACATTCCCGATCAGACAGACCCAGAAAAAAACGCTGCAACCCTCAACCAACAAAAATAAATCAGTGGCAAATGTGAGCTTTGATTTACTCCACAAGATTTTATATTTTTTGAGAATGAGAACTTTATTATTTGGTGAAGGTTTTAATGTTGCACACAATTACATAGCACACAGTTAAACAGTCATCTACGTATAGGCAGATAAACATCTGTGACATCACTACTGTTCCCTTAATGTCTATCAATCTGTTTTTGACACATTCACCTTGCCCTTGTAGGGGGAGAGCAACAAATATACACACTGAAACTCTGCCAACCTGAAGATTTAACATCATTCGTACGTGAGCACACATGTAGATTTAACATAAATAAGTACACTGAAGGACATCATGTTTTGCTCATCTTAATGATAAAATATGGAAAGAGAGAAAATAAAATGTAAACTTTAATCAATGAGCCAGAAAAAACAACATCACCAAGCCTGTCTATACTGATGGTCAACAGTAGGAAGTGTGTGTGTGTGTGTGTGTGTGTGTGTAAAGAAGTTGACTCACTGTGCCAGCTCTACATAGAGAGAGGGACAAGTAAACGGTTCTATACTCATGAGTAATTTGTTTGAAATTTTATAGGATGGAAAAGTTAATAAAAGAATGTTCTCCCGACATGTTCAGAGTTCTAACTTTATATTCTTGAGGAATAATGCAAACCATCAAAAATAGGAAAACAAAATTGTACAAGCGCACCATAATGGTAAAATGTTCAGCTCCCATCACTGTAAGGGACAACAGCCAAGCTCTTGAAATTAAGCAAAACATTTAGTGATAACATGCACTGGATAGCAAAAATGGCACACATGTGCAATGTGATTTCAAAGAGAACTGAAAGTCAACACATTTCCTCTCTAAAGTTCAGGCCAGAGGCTTCCTAAGAATTACATAAAGTAAAATGCAAGGTTTTCGCACAGGCACCTTAGAGCTCTTCTCCTTCCATCTTTGGAAGCAAACCTTCAAATGCAGTTAGATATATTAATCCAGGAAAAAAACAAGCAAATGTTGATATGTGCTTTAAAGGGTGACTAGCACAGGCGTTCATGCTGCTCTCAAATGGAGTGCAATTCAATCATAAGTACAATCTTTCAAATAGGTACTAATAAATTCTGGTCCAAGGAATTTCGTAATACAGAGGGTCCACCAAAGACCCTTGCTCTGACCTCAAACTTCGTTGTGACTCCGATACCTGCACCTTAAAAATGATAATATTTAGCAATACTATTGCTAGGTTTAAGAAATTACTTGGCCACAAAGTCTGTTGCTTAAAGTGGTCTTTTGTGTCGAAGGACAAAATTAAGCTTGTGTCCCAACAGAGTAATTGTTTATTGCTACCCAGAGTGGACATGTCCAAGCTATCTTAGCTGATCTAACTCTCAACTTACCTGCCCAATTAGGAAAAACATAGAAAATATAGTACCTAGAAGATTTGTTTTCAATCCATTGTGTTTGATGAGGGACACAGGAACCGAGCCAATAAAAAGATTTCTGATTCCTCGATCTGGCACTAAACAAAGAATGCCCTATAGTTGTTCCTTGTCAGCAGCCGTGGAAAGCTTTATAACCGATTTTTACAACATTGACGTCAAAAGAGAGGTTAAGATTCTCATGTGGCAGTTCTGAAAAATGAAAAACACTGCCAAGCCCTGTGCCCGGACCAGGAAGTGCCTCTCCATTAGAAATATATGGCATCCCAAGGACACCTAATGTAAAACTATTAATAGCAGATCTTATCAGGCTAAAAAGTCACAAGGATCAAAGAAGACCTCAAAGCTCGGAGAACTTAATTACTTTGAATGGTTTGGGAGTTGGGATAGTGCAGAACACAGAGTGCTTAACCTGACTAATTCAGCAGAAGAGCATCTCTCAGGGACACCCACTCCTGCTGGTTCTAATGCGGTACAACCAATGTCCGGCCAGCATTAACAAGTTTAAGTATGACAAAATAGTGAAGTAATATTATCATAAAATGTGCTGCATTACACTGTACAATTTACCTTTTCTTGCTGCATAGTTTACTCAACCCTGCTGCGTAACGTGGCCCTCCCCTGCTGCACAATTCCACTGGCAATATATTAAAAATTAATAAACATATCACACTAAGCCACATAATTGGCTTTTTCCAGTATACCTTAGTCAACCTTGATGAAAAATGTGGTACTTCATTGCTGCATAATAATTCCAGAGTCCCCAAGGGTAGGTTATCAACATATCCAAAAAATCACTTCAAGACACAGAACATGAAACAAATAGAAAAGAGGCCTTCATGGCACAGTGAAACAATACACGCTAATAATGCCAGGAACAAGCACTAGGCACAGTCACATGCTTTTTCTGCACACATGCCACACTTAACCAAGGTAAACATCTGAAGCTCTGTGCTCAAAACTGACAAGTGATTATCCAGGCCATTGTTACATGTAGTGGTGTCTTGAATAAATGTGGAAATTCTACTATCCATTTATAAGTCACTTGGGTGAACAGAAAAATACAAACCAGCAGAATGATGACCACAAAGTTTAACTTTTTGGGTATTCACAAATATTTGCAAGGTGTTTCCCACACTTCTCTGAGCTTCCATTCCTAAATCTGAATTACCCAGGGGGAAATGGAACAATACTGTAAAGGTGCACCAATGGTTCCAATTTTCACTGAGATATCTGGGGAAAAAAGGCATTTCTTGAACAAAAACATTTTGCTTGGGGGAGAAAAAAGGGAAAACAGTCATATTTCAACAGTCATATTTCAACTTAATCTGCTTTCCAAGCCATATTCATGCAGATTCTGTGGTATATGAATTTTGCACATATAATGATAAGAGAAAAAAGAAGCATACATACAGTCAATGTATGGAAACAACATATAGTTGTGTAGATTCTGAAAATGGTAGGACATTTGCACCAACACCTGTTTTTTTTGTGAATGGGCTGTAGAAAATGTCTGCATTACATACATGTACACAGTGCTTTAAATGGAAAAATAGAAGTGCAGGTACTCTGTACCAGAGTAACTGCTTGTTTCTGAGAAGTGCCGGTACTCTCCAATTAAAAGTATTGCGTTTTTCTTGAGATATGCCGGTACTCTCCCTCTCAAAATAAAAAAGTGCCGGTACTCAGTACCGGAGAGTACCGGCCCATTTAAAGCACTGCATGTACATCAACACATTTGGAGAAGAGGTTCCCTGCCAATTTGACAAATCCGGAGTACCATTTAAAAGGACGACCCAAGGTGGCGTTACGAAACCTTGACTCAAAGACATGGACTCAGTCTGAGAATCAGAAAATGGTCACCTGTCTCATTAAGTTTTAACAGATTGGCAAAAAGGTTTTCACAAAACATGGAAACTATTTTAAACTGTGCCTGAAATATCAAAGGAAAGTGGACAGAACACTAAGCATGCATGCAATACAAAACAAGCCACATTTATGAACGTAACATCAAAATAATTATTTCCTTTACAGCCCAACCATATACATGTACCCACAACTAAAACCATATAAATGAGTGCAATAGTACCTTGCCATATTTTGTTGACAAATAAAAACGTACAAAAGCCAATGACAATTAACAATCGCATTATATTGCTAAAATTGAAAGCAAAAGTGAAAGGGTAAGTGAAAATGTAGCAACCATTTGGCAATAAGTTCAACCTCAGCTTCTTGACTACCTCAGCAAGGAAGTGCACGAGTGGATCATGATTCATAAGTAAATGCACCACACCTTGCAATATCGTCAGTATTCATAATACTCAAAGAAATGTTCACAGCACTATTAGATGGAGAATGACCTTTAGAACTGTGTGGAGAATGGGAGGGTGGAGAAGCCAGGATTTGGGCTTAGGCCGAAGGTTCTCATTACAGACAAGTCTGAATCCCTGCTGCTGATGCCTAAAACTCATCTAACCACAGATACTTGGCTGTGGATCCTAGTCATTCAACATATTTCTTCTGCCTTTAGCAAGATACAGATTCTACTGTTGGATATTTCCATGCCTGACCTATTCCCATTAGGAAAGGCACCAAGAATCCTGTTCATCACGGCTGAAAGAATTGTGGAGTCTGCATATAGCTATTCTGAAAGCTCCATTGCAAACATTAAGTAGTGTATTATGGTTCTCTTTAGGAATGCTAAAACAAAATTCCTAGGATGCTTATCTCCAAAAGACTGAGGCCTAGAACTTCAGCTTAAAACAGTTTTGAATAATCAACAAAAATGCAACCAATAACACCTTAAAAATACGAGTAGTCTTAATTATTTGTTTTGTGCAGGCAAGCCACATGGTTTACTCTGCTCAAATCAAGTAGAAAGGAAAATAAAATACCAGCTAATGATTCTTACAAAATAAATAATGCAGTTACTAAAACCAGCAGATGGGTTCTTATGTGACAATCTTGATGGGGAAAGTAATTCCCCAGAGATGCTTCTTACTGCACGTATGTGTTACCGCACATATTGGCAACACAGAAAAAGACATCCACAGTAATGTCCACCGCCCATTGCTCCACTCTAAAGAGGACATACTTAGACCATCTCTTGCACACTGAACTCATTAACATCAGCAACTCAGTCTAATAACTCTCCCTATATAGATAGCATTGTATCATTATGCACCATTAAATCTCTATGAGAAGATGTCTTCACACTTCGCCTCACTCTGCCAAGGTACTTACCCATGAATGTCATCAAAAGAGAACAAATTCTTCCCTTACTAATGAAAACATCCTAGGGCTCATATTATTGTGCCAATTTCCAAGCCATCATTCACCTACCACTGTAAGGAAAATCATCAAAAAAGCGGTCTTAACCCAACTAAATGAGTACATCAACAACAACAAACTTCCACAGAGCTACCAATGTGGCATCCGATTAAGCTGCACCACAAACACAGCTACTCTTCAAGTACCGACAGCACCGTCCTCACCTATAACGCAAATAACTTCTGCTCCTAATTATGCTCAACCTCTCTGCACTCTTTGACACAATCGGCGACCATGCACAGACCCAAACCCTGGAAACTGCCATATTCGTCTTTGCTAGGGTGCAGCAACTACAGTGGCTACACTGCTCAAATACATTCTGGACACCACGCTGGCATGCCAGAAAGGCATCCAACACGTATGAGTGAGTCTCGTTAAGGGCTTTAAGATAGTATACTGCATCACCCCAATGCTCTAGGAACTATGTTTAAGCCAGTATATCCTCTAGACCATTGCATCACTTACAAGTTCATCAGCTAGGATACCTCAACATACCTGAACAACAAACTAGCCACTTCAGTCAAGCAGTATCACACCACGATCCAATATATTGTCAGACTGGAAAGTAAAAAGTTCAGGGAGTAAAAAACGGATTGCTGGTCATCCCCTTCTATGCATCCAGGACTTGCTACAATATCCCAATATATAAACAACAGATCTGCTCTAACACTCCAGTAATTTAGAAATAAAGCAAAGATACATCTTTCCATGGACCATTAGCAGGGGTGTGAAATTCCAGTCACCTGGTGCCCAGGATATATTGTTTGGGATCAAAGACATGTTTTCTTGTTTATTTTGGCCACTAGACAAGCAGGTCCAACCCACTGCAGCACAAACCCTTTGCTATCATTTTATAGTACCACAATATGGCTCTGTGAATGAGGAATGTCTGCCACTAAGGTACATTTATATCTATCAGTATAAATTGTTTTTGAATTGTATATTTGATTCATTAATGGAAAAGCCATTACTATTAGTGCGAGTGTTCTAAGGAAATGAAATGCGGTGTGAGTTGAACTTGCATTACTGACAGATGTTCCGGTATAAAAACGTATACAATGTCAAAACTTTACAATTTCCATTTATTTATAAGACTCCCAGAATGCTCCCTGATTACTCTCAAATACATGCACAAGCATTAAACCAAGACTGGAGGATTACTGCTTTCGAAATAATAGGAGCATACAAAAAGTCCACAACTTATTTAAAAAAACATGTTTTGCTTTAAATATTATGCAACTTTGAATTAGTTTTTCTGCTGCATCATTGTTTGATACATGCCAGGATCTAAAAAACCATAATGGAGAATTATGTAGAAGTAGTACAGGCACCATGAAACTAAATTAGGGGCCCAGTTCTCAAAGAAAGTCACAAAAGTGCACTTGATTGTATTGTTGCAGATTTACCACTTTCAGAAAGTGCTCACAGAAGTAGTCTACACATTTACATGCATAATCATATAGGTTGATACTTGAATCATTCACAGTCACAGGGGTTTGCTTGTTCTAATCAGCTATGTGCCACATAGTGCAACCTCTCTCTCTAATCACACATTCATCAAGGAAGCAATGTGTTGTATTTCTGTGCGCTTCTCTGCTCCAGGATACATATATTTAAAAACAGGGAGGTAGGACAAAAAGTAGGACTCTTGTGAAACCTGACTCCAGCCTACGGTCATGCAGGGGCTAACTTTATAGTCTGAAACATGTTAGCTTTCAGGTATTTGAAAGAGGCTATCCCAACACAATGCTGTGGTATAGACAGGCCCAGGGAGGTAGCATGCCACAAAATTGTGTGTGAGGGCTATTCTATATTTCCAAAGGGATTCTGATATATAGAAACAGTGACGTATACGAACAGTGTTGATTAATCTTGCTTTACCTTGTGTGTAACGATATTATAGGTAGGGAGGAAGTTGAAGCAAGACCATTTTACCTACCACTCCTTCTGAGTCTAAAGATATTTAAAAGAAACAAAAATCACGACTCTAGATGAAGGAGAGAGGGTGGAGTACATTAAATACAATGCATAGAAAAGCATCACATGTAACATGAGGCCTTAATAAGGTACCATTTCGACAAGATCTTTCTAAGATCGATGCTCAGTATTCTGTTTTCCTTGCTTCGCTTTCTTAGCCACTGCCATACTCAATCTTCCCCCCACTCTTGCACTTGTTTGTTAATAGTCACTAAATGTCATTCATTAGTCCGTGGAAAATATCCACATTGGGCATTGGCTTCAACAAGAGTCTGAACCTTATTGCTTTAAGCATTATACCTAATAAGGAACTGTCACTGTAGAGCACTGGGTGAGTGGATTCCATCTTATTGCCTTCATTAAGTGTCAGTAATCTAAACAACTTGCGCTTGTTAAATGATCTATCATGATTAATTCTTTGGAAGAGTTAGTAGCCTCTTTGCTATTCTCCAACATATTTCAAGCGTATTAGAGTTGCAGGTTTGGCACACGCTTCCTGACCATGACTAATCCTAGTCATCCCATACAAGATACTTGAGGATTTGGAGGTTCACATTTTGAGATTTCTTAAAAGCATGCAAGTTGAAATTGAGAAGCACTTTCTAGCTAAAAACAAATGTAGCAGAATAGCATGCAGAATCACGCTGTTCAATGATGAAAGGAAAATTGGGATAAGATAGGCAGCGACCCCATTCTCATTACACAGTTAAGGGCATTGAAGCATCTGCCACCCGACTGCAGCACAAACTCGAATCCCAGTTAATTCTTGTCACTCAGATATGCACGCCTGAGTCATTCCTACAGCGGTTATAGTAGACTTGTTACATTAAGGGGCCAACACATCTTACTCTTCTCAGACAAAAACCCAGAGGCTCAGGCAACAAAGTGCCTTGAGGAACATTAGAAGCAAACTCAACAACACGAGGACAAAAGCCTCTGTTTTCAAGAGTAACACCCCAGCACCAAGGGAAAGATGTTCTGGTGGAGGCCTTCCTCCCAGGCATTAGGAGATATGGCCAGTCACTTAATAAATATTATGTACTGCACAGTGTGCTTCAGTAAAGTTTGCAGAGGCAGGGGCTAGAGGGTTGTAGTGTCCAGTGCTCGTCTCCTCAATAGAGTGGAAGGCTGCTTGAAAAGTTACAGTATATGGTAGCAATTTGTCAAATGTTTTAGGTCCTTTCACAACCGGTTCTATCTTCCTTCAGTTTCATTGTACCCCAGAGAAATTGTTGAACAGGGTAGGCTTTAGAAGGCCACTTATCAACACATAAAACATATTACATTTCACTAGTCTTTCAAAGGACAGTTTTAAGGGAGGGTTTGAAGGGTGATTCCTTTACTTTATGTACTCCTGTAGTTATCTTTATTAACAGTAAGGCTTACACCGACAAAGGCAAAGGAGTTCAGTATAAAAAGTAATGACACTGACAACAGAAACTGTGCTGCCATAGAAATGCTAAAATAATCACAAAACAGAATTTCTAAGTGATTAAGAAGCAGGACGGGCAATATCAAATCATAGCAAGGTGCAAGCATCACTTACACCCTGCAAAAAGTTATTTTTTAAATATTTCAGCAAGAACATTTTAATGATATTTTCGTGAGATGGAGACTGTCAAGATCATTAGAAAAGAGATGCTATATTCAAGGCAGTAAATTGCTTCTTGATTACAGCCAAGATAATAGGAGTTACAAGAATACTACTTCAGTCTGACACTGTTCCACAGACAGGCATCCTCCTGCTTCTCCATTCAGAGAGACTTCTATGGAGTTATCTTGTGAACCCTTGAAACATTTGTCTAACCATGGGGATACTTTGGCCACTTCATCTCTCAACTCTTTCTAAATAGGCTTCAATTTCCGGTCCCGATTAGCAATGGTGCTTATTTTTTAAAAAAAATATCTTTATTGGCATTTTTCAGTAGTACACAGTGTATCTGCATACAATTGTTTAACAATCTACGGTATTGAGTTCAGCAGAATAACTTTTTTCGTGACATAATAAAGCATACTAGTACATTATTTTTGTATTACTCACTAACAATTCTTTACACGCTGTTCATGATCTCGCACACCCATCTCCCAAATCCAGTTATCGTAATCTCTGAACACATTTTGCTTTCTGTATCCTTAGTCACTAGCATAGCTGTTCTATCAGGTCTTCATGTCATAATGTAAAGTGTATACTTTGCACATTAACTCACGTGTGTTCAGTGACTAGTGGTAAGGATAATTGCCAGTGTAGGAGGTGTAAGAGCTTTTTGCACTCAGAGAGGAATAAAGCTCTATTGGGATAGCCTGGTCAAAGGTTGCCAATGTGGAACTGGCAACAAGCAATGAAACGGGGAACGAAAGAAGGAACAATAAAAGTAAGAAAAAGTAAAGACAACCTGTAATTCCAACTATGACGACTCAGGTAGTATGCAACGGGTTAGAAATTAGGGCAAGGCTGTGATATTTCACAATTTAAAGTGTACTACCAGAAACAACCGAATTGTCTAAACTATGTAGACGCCAAGTGGTACAGGGGGCTCGAGGGCCAGTTATGCAGTTATTAGTGTTGTAAGACACCCGAATGATCATCTCCAAGTTCCTTCAAGTCCTCCCTCCATCCTTCACAAGATATATCTTCTCTCAGTCTCTCTATGTATAGACCTGTCCTTTCAAATGGTACCTTCCACACTTTGAGTCAGTATCTCCGTGTGGAATCGTCCAGGATCCCAGAATTTCTGCCCAGAGATGTACTATAGGGTGCCTCCTAAGCCCTCTTCTATCTTCCTTCTGAAGCACCAGTTGCTCTGCCCCGATCACATCTTAACATCCTTTTCCCATTCCACCAGGAAGGGGCAGCTGGCCAACTTCCAGGCCATCGTAATGCGTCATTTTGCCACGGCCAATGCTTAATCTATAAATCAGGATACCACCTTGTATTTCCTAAGTCTAGGGAAGTTACCCATCAAAGAGACGTCAATGGTCTGTGGAATCAGGAGCCTGATTGTGATGTGTATTCTACAGATAACCGCTGCCCAAAAAACCTGCAGGGGAGAGCACCCCCACGTCATGGGGCAGAAATCTGCATCTAATAGTCCACAACTCCGACAGCTCTGAGCGTCTCCTCCATCTATTACTGTAGGGCGTCAGATAGGTCATATGAATAAAATTAAATGAAATGTGCTGAAGTCTAGTATTTTGTGAGACCTTCTCCGGATGTGCTATCATTTGTCCCCAGTCTCTATCCGAAATCACATTTCCCCAGGATCCCTTCCCATTTAGTCCTCAGGGCTGTCAAAGGTGTATGTCCCATCTCATTCAGTGATCTACAGAATCAAGTGATCAGTCGTCGGGCTGAACCCAATGAGAGCAGCAGCTGGAGTATAGTATGCTTATTTTGAGTTTCTGCCGACCACTATTCCGCAGGTCCACAAAGGTTCGTACAAAGGCCTCATAGGTCAAGAACTGACCACTTGGTAGGCCGTGTAGGTAGATAAGGTCTCCCAGTGGGATGAGCCAACCGCTTGGAAGCAGTCACCCACAGTCATTATCCCAGCGGTCATCAAGTCCGAAAGTCTAGCTGCTGTAAAACTGGTTATCAGGTTGCCATGTGAGAGGCCGACTATGTGCAGCCCTGGAGCATATACAACTGTCTTTCAAGTCCTCACTGGGCAATGATTCCAAACAGGTAGCACTACCTTCATTAAGATAGTAGGATGTGCAATTTGTATGTCTGGTCTTAGTTACCGAGGCAGCAACAAACTTTGGTAAGGCAACATGCCCACTTGACCCAACACACTACAAGCCATCTGACAATCCACTGCAGTTGTGCTGCCAAGTAACAGAATTCGAAATCTGGGACCCCAAGACCTCCCTCTTCTGGTGGCTGTCTCATGGTAGCAAGTGATACCCTACGTCTGCCCCGTCCCATTTAAGCTCCCTAAGCAGTGCATCCACCTGGCAGAACCACACTACTGGAATGTTAATCGGTATGTATTGAACTAAGTCGAGAAGTCGGGGTAATACCACCATTTTAGCAACTGCTATTTGTGCCAGAGATAATTTTAACGATCTCCAAAAAAGGACATTACTCTTACAGGAGCAGTAAGCCCTTCGTAGCTTTCCTTCATATACATCTTCGAAAGTGTGGTAAATTTGAATGACTAGGTGCCTAAAGGATGAAGGTTCCCATCTGAGCCCCACCAGCAGGTCCCGGGGGGCGCTGGATATTCTTCACACAAGGTAAAAGACAAGTCTTTGCATAGTTCGGCCGCAGGCCAGATAACCTCCCAAACTCCTCAAGCCGCTTAATTGCAGTTGTCACACTCAACAAGCAATTTGTTGTATATAAAATGAGGTCATCAGCCTACAAGAAATAACATGGCGGTGGCCATCCATCACCATCACTAATCCATTCTCTGCGCTCTCTTTTCGAAACAAAGCAGCCAATGGTTGAATTGCTAGAGCAAATAGTAAAGGTGACAGCCCCTGTCTCAGTCTCCTACGAATGTCGTATGTGGAGGAGACCGTAAATAAATGGAAATGACCCTAGAGAGGGCATGTGAGCTCAAGAATTGACCTAACGAGGTGTTCATGTATGAAGGAATCGGGACTTCCCTGGAGCAGTCATATTTCTGTCTTATAGGAGGGGACCGTAAGCCCAGACCGCACCCTTACATTTGGTTCAGTGTACAATAAAGTCACCCATCGGATCCAGCCTTCCCCCAGGCCCATTCTCTGCATAAACGTGGACAGGAAGTCCCAGCATATAGAATCTAAAGGTTTCTCGAGGTCCCCAGATATAAGCGCGGCCTCAGTTTGGGACTGTACATCTGGATGGTGTAAAACATGGAAGAGTCTACGCAGGCTGAAGGATGTACTCCTGTTCGGAATAAATTCATTCCGGTCTTCATGTATGAGTTTAGAGTCCATGTTTACCATGGATAATGGGCAAAATGCAGTGGCAGGTGGCCCCAAACACCTCGTCATGGGAAGCGGAACCACTAGCACGGTCCTGGTACTTTCCACAAACTGCCTTTCTCTAATGATGTATTATAAAAGATCTCCAATTTAGGTGTCAGTGTATCTATGTAGGACACATAAAATTCAGCTGGTAGTCCATCAGGCCCCAGTGTTTTGCCCGTGGCCATCTCCCTAAACAACTGGCGGATCTCTAGAGCAGTGATCGGACCCCCCAGCGTCCTGGCCGCCTCCTGTAGTAGTGTTGGGAGCCTGCAGGCAGTGAGGTAGAACCTCAGGCCGACCGTATCAGGTCGTGTACTATGACTGGAATTTGTCATTAATGAGACTGGGGTTAAGTTATATACACATATCCCAGCTATAGTGGTCAGATGTGTGATAGGAGTTCCTCTTAGTTCAGGGTAGATAACAAAGGCTAGTAAACGCCCAGACTTATCCTCCTCTCCAGGTGGTTTATCTATGTACGTCTTATAGTCTATAATTTGTAGTCTGTCCAGAACCTCTCCGTGTTTTTTATGAGCCTGCCTTAGTCTCTGGAGGACAAGGGGTTCAGAAACCTGCGTCGTCACTAAGAGATTCATTAAATCTTCAAGAGTCTAATTCTCCATGCAGTTTTCGGCGAACCCCCACAGTGTGGCTCATGCATTGCCCCACACCATCAACTTAAAGGCTTCCCATTCCACAAGGATAGAAGAAGCGGAACCCTGATTTGCTGTGGAGTGGCCCGTAATGGAAGTACTTAAGGACTCCCTGTAACCATTGCCCTCTAGAGTGTTAGGTTGTAACCCCCACAATGGTACTGCTGGCTTAGCATGTGGGTAAGCAAATGTCAGAAGAAGAGGGCTATGGTCTGATAGGGTATGTCCCAGATATATAGTGGATAACCCTGAATGGCAAAGACCCTCAGAACACAGCAACCTGTCCAGTCTGGTATGTAAGTCGTGTATGTGGAAGTAATATGAATAGTCCCGTTCTTGACTGTGTTTGACTTGCCAAAATGTCAGTGAGGGCCCAGTGGTGTATCCAATGCCTATACCCAGCAGCCAGTCCATGAGAGTAGCACCTGTAATGGTGGAGTGCAGTAGTACATCATCTACACAATTAAAATCACCCCCTAGTAAAAGATCCTTCCTCATCATCAAAACCACTGGGTCCAAAAGGGAATGAAGGAACCCTAATAGGGCCTGGTTGGGTGAATAAATGCTTTCTTAAAGTGACTTCCTTCCCTAGGGGTCTACCATTATTTAGTACATACCATCCCTCCTTACCAATACGTTTTTGCAATAGTTCAAACTGTACTCCAGCCCTAATCCAAATCAGTGCCCCTCTCATATAGGCGGAGTAAGAGGTTGCATAAAGTTGCCCCCGCCATATACGGTGTAATCAGGCAATCTCTACCTCCATAGTGTGCGTTTCATTGCCAGGGATTATGATTCCAGGCTTTCTGGGGCCTTCTGCGAGGTTGACGTTGTCATTCACTTGGCCTGCGCCATTTTTCACCAAGGAGCTCCAGTAATGCATGCCTCCAGCCAGTTCTAGGCTTCTCGGAGGTCGTCGCAAAAATGAGTCTTGCCGTCTACCATAAGCTTCAATTTGAAAGGGAACAATAGGGAAATTTGAATGCCCTACTCCCTGAGAGCTTTCTTCACTTCAGCATAGGACACCCTCTTCTTTTAAACTGCAGCTGTGTAGTCGGGGAGCATGTTTACCTTTCAATTCTCAATCTGATATGGGCCCTCTGTGCATGCACTATTCAAGAGGACGTCTCTGTTGCAGTAGTGCGACAACTTAACAACCACTGCTTGCAGTTGTCTTCCCGGGGCTGGGCGGGTCCCTATGGGCGCGCTCTAGTGCAAAAATGGGGCTACATCCATTTTGATCCAGTTCTCGAGGTATGCTACCATGTACTTCCCTTTTGCTCCCTCTAGCAGACCTACTATACAGACATTATTCGTGCAGTACGTAGTACTACTCAATCAGTCAGTGATGCAAATTGTTGTTCGAGGTCTGCTTGTACAGGGCGTAGTTCTTCAAGCCCTTGTTCTGTTTCCAGTACTCTGTCTGCCAGCTTGCGATGTTCAGCGTGCAGCAGTCCCAGCCCCACAGAGACCGCACTATTATCTTGCTGGAGGGCAGTCTTGGTATCAACTATCGCTGCCATGATTTTGACAAACTGTGACTGCATAGATGTAAGTATATCATCAGGGCCCCTGGTTTGGCCAGAAAGCCCCTCATGTACATCGAGAGTGCCCAGAGCTGCCTGAGAGGGCCGCACATGAGGTTTCCCCATCGCAGTCCGTTAAATGCGTACCCCTGTCAATGAGTTCAGAGGGATGCCACCAGCCGGGGTGTGTCAGGCTCACTCAGCTACTCCTACGGTAAGGTCCATCCAGACGCCCCAGACGAACTCCTCTGCATCTGAGCATCTCCCCTGCAAAGGGGGGCACAGAGGCAACATGGCCTCTTCCTCACCGCCAGACTGTCAGGAAAGCCAAGACATATGGCAGCAATCAACTTTGATGCCCATGCGGGTGCCGAACTCCAGAACCAAGAAGGTCCAGCGCACCCATTTCACAGAGCCAGCGGCTCGAACAGCACTGACGATCTAATTTAGGTAGAAATCACTACTTATAGTCTGGTTGTGCCCTACTCTGCTGCTCTGCATGGTTCAGTACTGCTTCTTTTAGCGTCTTCCCAGTCTGGGAGGCCTGAGGTTCAGGCAGTGCCCCACGCTAGATCTCACTGTGATCTCCTGGACTACAGTTCTCCTGCGATAGAAGGGCTCCCCCCTGAACAATCTTCAGGCCACCCTACTCGAACTACTTAGGCCTAGGGAGCGGGCGCTTAAGTCTCTGCTCCACAGTGGTGCTCACCTCTTCATCCGCATCCCTGTCGCCGCTGGCTCCATGCAGGTTTCTCCTTTCTGCATGTGGGGGGCACAGGATCCCCCCACGCAAGCTCATGGCCAGCCTATCCGTCCTTGCCATGCCCTCTGTGTGTGCCCAGGATCACCAGGGCCAGACCTGGCCCCACAGGACCCGCAGTCGCATCTTCTGGCCTCCTCTCGGCTGACAGCAGGCCGCTCTGACTCACAGCCTCAACTCGGTCGCCTTGCTCAAGCACAGCCCTCCACGCCCTTCAATGATTAGCAGGTGTCATGCCATTCTGTCTTTGTCCTCCAGGACACCATTCCATGCCAAAAGGGCGCGCTGGGCACTGAGGATTTGGGATAAACAGTTGGGCCCGAGTGAGCGGAGTGCCATAATTACGAGTCCATCACTTCTGACTGCTTGGTTACACCCCAGCAAGGGTGCTTATAATTGACACCAAGGATCTTATAGACACAAAATGAGTGCTTATATTTATTTAATTTGAGGTATTTATACAGCGCACAATCTCCCCTAAGGGAAATCCCAGCGTTAGACCTCATATTTGGCCAACTCCATCCTTCACTAAATCCATTAGAGCAGAAACAGTCAAGTCTTCAACGTCCTCGGAAAATTAACAAATCCAAAGTCAAACATAAATTGAGAGGTAGGTTAATCCAATGGGCGCCTGCCAAGAAATTAAAAGATCAGCCACCCATTCTAGATTTCTTCATTTGCCTTATAATTGAAACCAAGAGCCTTTTAAATGTACATCTAGAACCCAACAACTAAAGACCAGGGCTCTTTATAAACCATGTGCCTGTATATTTTACTATTCAATAGAAGGATAAAAAAAACTCCAATGAAATAGGAAGTATCAAACTCTCAGCAAAGAGTGGAGAGTAAGGGATATGCCAGAGCCTGCTGCCTGCAAAGCTGTGTTAATATGTTTGGATCAATCTTTTATCTAGCAAATGCCACAAGGAGGAATTGATGCTGCTTATTCATGATCTCAAAAGGACATTTAAGCAAAACTTTACTTATAGCACCAAAATTATGGATTTAAACAAAATATCCATACTGTCTAGCAAAAACATATAACCAGCCTTCTAACTCCTTAAAAATATTTTATCCAACAGGGCTTAGGAAAATAATTCTACTTCAAATTGACAACTAGGTCTCAAGAAGAACTTCATCAAGTGGTTGCAGTATTCTCAGCTCCAATTTACTTTCCTCTTCCTCCTTCTTTAAAGCCTTCATTTAGTTGTACGTCTCCTCCATTTTCTTCTCTAACCTGTCCTTTTTCCTCACCTTTACCTTCAACAGAGTAGCTTTACCTTGAGTTCTCTCAACATCTCTAGTTTTTCATACCTGTTTCCCTCTGTGCAATATTCTTGTTCTCTGATTTGGTGACCTTCTCTCCTTTTCTACCTTTACAACTTGCTGTAGATATAGGAAAAAAAAGACTACTGCAGTGATGTTTTTTTCTTTCTTTTTGGGAATACGTATCCTTCAAGTGTTGTCATCTTCATTTCCCCTTCAGTTTTGTAACAATTTTCTTAATAAGTGTTTTGTAACTGATCCGACTTTTGCATTCTTTATTTATTTTGCAGTTTTGTGGTTTAATTAGTTTGTTGCTCATTCACTTTTCCCTGAGGACTGCCTTGCAGCTTGGTCTAAGGTAGCAAAAGTAAAGTAAGTGTATCTTTACTCAAACCAGTTCATGGGTCAATAGGTTCTAGCCTTGAACTGTCAGAGCTTACTATCAAATCACTTCAAGACTGTCAATTCTCTCTATCATAGCCTAGCATGTAGCTTTCCTACAACAGTAAATGATAGTTCTTAAAAAAACACCAAATAGATCTGTGAAATTCATGAATATTAAGCACCAACTACAGAAAGAGCTCCTGAGAGGTGAATATTCAATCTAGACATCAGGAACTCTTTTTTTCTAAAAATAGTTAATTAAGAGTTTGTTTAATCATTATAGAAATGGCTTCTTAATTTCAATTCACATGCTTCAAAAAAGTCTCAAAATGTGAAGCTCCAAATCCTCAAGTATCTTGTATGGGATGACTAGGATTAGTCATGGTCAGGAAGAGCAGGCAAATCATGAACCTTTAATACGCTTGAAATGTACTGGAGAATAGCAAAGAGGCTACTAACGCTTCTAAAGATCGGAATCATGATAAATCTCTTAACAAGCGCAAGCTGTTTTAATTACTGACAGCTAATGAAGGCAAAAAGATAGGATCCACTTACCCAGAGCTTTCCAGTATAATTCCTTAATAGGTATAGTGCTTATAGCAATCAGGGAGAAATTCAGATTGTTGTTTGAAGCTAGTGCCCAATACCAATGTAGTGTACTGACTAATGCTTGAAATTAGGTGACTATAAACAAACGAACGTAAGAGTGGGTGAAGACTGACTATGACAGTGGCTAAAGAAGAGAAGCAATGGAAATTCAATACTGAACATAGATCTTGCGGGGATCTTGTTGAAATGGCACATTTTCATCTCAGTAAATTTTCTAGAATTTGCCCCTTTCAATAGAACAGACCAATGTTATCACTAAAATTAAAAGTGTAGGAGCCACCATTTCATATTCCGCTTAAGAGGGTGCTTTGTATCTGGGCCTTCTGGCAGTAGAAAAGAAAAACTATACGCCTTTACAAGTAATGCCAAAGACAGTGGCAAGTCTAGAAAGAAGAAGTCATACAGAAAGATTTGTCAACACTTTATACAGAGATTTGGCATGATTGCACCAAGTTTATCCGAGGCTCTCACAGACTTCACCCAGATACCTAAGCAACACAGCTGCTAATTTATACTAAGGGAGAGCAGTACAGCCAGGAATCGGTGTTCCTCAGCAACAAGTTCCCTCTGAACATCCGTCTGGTGCACCATTGGGAGGATATAAAAGCAGCAGTCACAACAGATTCGCATTTGCTCACTAGTAGAGGTCATTACTTTTTTCATTGTCCATGCCTCCCTAAAGTATGAACTTAAATGTCTTTATATTTTGTTTGTAACATGATATTGGAACATCATTGTTTTGGTATAGTCATCAAATGCAAAACCTAAATCCTAAATGATTTTCAAGTAACTTGTTCAATACTTAAAATACCGACTGTTGGCCCTTTCCTGCTTGTGACCATTCACAAAATATGCAACCCATTATTAGCAGGGCAAAAGAGGCCACATTACTCAGCAGTGAATAATTAACATTCTTGACATACATCCACAAAATACAACCAAACCCAGCTACAATAACTGTTTAAAACATTCTCTTTCCCATAGTGAATGGAAGATTTGTCTCATAAAAAAACATGAATTACATCCAGAACCCAAAATATGCCTCTGCTAAAGAGCGGACAGTATGCATTGGCTCTTTCTTATTTGTAGAGTCATTATAAAGAAGCAGTGTAGATTTGTTTACAGATGAGCCAGATGTATTTTGGTGGCGGCTGGTGAATTTTGATAGTAGGGCTGAATCACTGTCCTGTATTGCACCATTTATTCAAGAATAGCAAGAGCTGGATGCCCGACCAAGTGGGGCTTGGAGAGGTGTGGTGGCTAAGAATTTTTCCACACAACAAAAAGTGCATAAGAGGTACATTTTACACAATTTTCAAATAAACAGGCTATTTTGCTTTATGGTGCATAGATACTACTATAGGGGCACCCATAAAATATCCTAGGACTTGCAAGTTGCACTAAGCAAGTCTGACCCTCGCCATGGGACTGGTATGGAGGTGGGAGGGCACAGAGGGGGGTTTCCTTTCTCTGCTACAATCCAGAGAAGTATGACAAAAGAAGTCTAATGAGATTATGTTCATACAATTTCAGAAAAGTAATGGTCAAAAAGCCATAGGGTGTACAGGCAGGTCAAATAAACCTAACATGCTAATAAACCTTCTATCACTTTTCAGAAAACCTAAATCCCAGCCTACCTTCCAAAGAGATCCTGAGTCTTAAAATACGACTGAGAATAGCACTGGAGGATGCGGAGTGGGACAATGAAAATGTAAACATATCACTCAATTGTAAGATTTAACCAGGAGAGCGACCATATAGTACAATTTTACATTTATAGACCGTTGCAACACGCGGTTATCCTAACTTGTATCATGCACAGGGGTATGGAGACTGAAAAATCCACAGGACATGTCAAACCAGAATTACATTTTTACACCAACATGAAACCAAGCAGTGAATAATTCATGGAGCTAAAAAAATACGTACCTCTTGCTGAAATTGCAGTTTTTGCTGGGATCTATTATTGCGGCACTCGCGGAAATCTTACAGATGTATGTGATTCAGTGCATTTCAGCAGGTTAAAAAAAGTTAATTTTTGTGTTAAAATGACTCGGATTGTTAGCGCGACTACAGCAGAGGTCAATTTATTTATTGGGTTCCATCTCTAATCACATCTTTAAGTTCCCTGAAGTGTACAATTCTGCGTCTATCCTTCTAAAGAAGACAGAAAGAACACAATTCAGTTTAATAAAAACGGCTAATAATCCCACACACACCCACGCGCTCTCTACTGGCGATGCTAGTACCCTGGTTTATCTTGCAAGATTTTTTTGTACATTGAGAAATCTTTGTGGCCGCTTAGCGAGATAATTTTCAACCTAAATGCAACAGGTCTAGCTAGAAAAATGTCATTTTTATCTCTGCAGGTGTATTTTTTGCACGTTTTTTTACGCATATTAAGTTTATACGTAACAAAGTGTTGCAAAGTCATGATTTTTGTGGAAAAGTAAAAAAAAAAAAACTTTATGTAAACTTTTCCGTATAACTTCACTAACTGCGCAAAAAAAAAAATATACGTAAAGAAATTAAAAAATGCACACGCATACTGGAGGCAAGACTTAAATTCCCAACACTTACTGGAGAGCAGATAAGTATGAATGTGAACCCTAGCACTATGCACTTAAGAGATAAAATATGATTTACCAGGCCGCAAACTCCACTTTTGTTTTGTAAAAAATGTTAAGCAATTTCTTGTATGCACCTTTGCATCCCAGGAAAATGAAGGAAGGTGTCAATAACTGATAGTTGTGAGATGACCAAAATGATTGTATCTCAGTTGACCAGTAAAAGCTAAGCTGACCTTGCACCAAGAACCGGAGAGGTGTGGTCATGGGCTCAGAGTCTTCAAATGAAAATCATTGTGCTTGCAGTCATAACATAAGACAAATTGCTGGTGACATTTAAATACATGCATCAATGAGTCTGATCTACCCATAGAGCTGAGAGGCTGCCCTTGTTGGCTTTTCACAAAGCAGGGATCTAGAGAACAGTGATACAAAATGATGACGGAGGAGAAAGAGAGTGTGTGTGACAGAGAGTGAGAGAGAAAGGGAGGGAGAGGGGCACAGAGTGAGGGAGGGAGGTAAAGAGGTAGAGAGAGGAAGAAGAGAGAGAGAGAGAGAGTGTGAGTGTGAGTGTGAGTGTGAGTGTGAGTGTGAGTGTGAGAGTGAGAGTGAGAGTGAGAGTGAGAGTGAGAGTGAGAGTGAGAGTGAGAGTGAGAGTGAGAGTGAGAGTGAGAGTGTGTGTGTGTGTGTGTGTGTGTGTGTGTGTGTGTGTGTGTGTGTGTGTGTGTGTGTGTGTGTGTGTGTGTGTGTGTGTGTGTGTGTGTACGCCCCCACGCGCTTGTATCCGTCCGTCGGCAGTTGCCACAAGGTTTTATACTTGGGATTGTGTTTCCATATGAAGTGCATTTTTTGGTATGCTTATATCATTGGCGCTTCATAAAACTTTAGAGAGAAATGTTTTTCATCTAAGCTCCATCCTGGAAAGCTCCCTGTGATCCATCAAGGAGGGGCCGAAAAAAAGGGGGGCCCCAACATTTTTTTCCCACATTCAGTGTTCTATACGAACATTAGACACAGCTATAGCCCACACAGCGGAACGGATTTACACCAAAGGTGGCAGAAAGCTAGATCTTGGTTCATAAAGATAGCTTTTGTGATTTGGTGTAAATCCGTTCAGTAGTTTTTGAACAATTAATGCTCAAAAACTTTATATATATATTACAGTGCAGAGGATCTGCAGGGTTGGCACATCTCAAAGGCAAACCTGATTGGCTGCCACCACAAGGATGTAGCTGTAGCCATCTTAGGACTCAGGACTCCGTCATCTTAGGACTTGTGGTTCAGTCACGAGTCCTAGAAAAAAAGTATAAAACAAAATTAGGGGCTAGGGTAGGGATGCCCTGGTGAAGGGATTCCACTAAGGGCCATAAAAAAATTTTCTTGAATATTTGTGCAACTCTGCAGCACAATTTAGAAAAAAAAGTGTGATCCTGCGCTACTCATAAACCCTCCCCCTATAGGCCAGAGCCTAAGAGTAAGGTAAAATACTTCTTTTGGGTGAGGGGGGGCGTGGGTTCCCCCTCCCGAGCCCATTTAGGCCCCAGGGACCCCATCCGCAAGAACTAAATTCATAATAAAAAGAGAGGAGTGCCACATGCCTCCCGCCCGAGACTGTTAATGCCGAGAAGACTCCCTGGAGCTGTCTGAATTACTGCATCCTGGGTAGTTCACCCGCAGGACACAGTAGTTTCCCTGCCCATATCAGCGCAAGCAGGAAAACATACCTCTGCTCCCACCAGGTGGGTGTATTTTTTAAAGCTCCTGCTGAGTGGGAGCTAATATGCCTTCCCTGCCGGGTTGGGCCGCGTAGGACATGGGCTCCCCCCAACTTGCTATTTTGTGTTACTCAGGAGGGATACCGGGGCATTCACCTAAAAGAAATTCAGGGTCCAGGGCATGGGCTCCCTGGGGCCACTATTGGCTCAGGAAGGGGGCCCACAAGGCCTCCTTTCCAATTTTTAAGTCAATCAGCCACGGGGGATGGGGCCCCCGGAGACTATTAAGGCTCAGGAACAGAGCTGTATGGCTCCCATCCTCTATTTAAGGGCATTCAGCCCCGGGGGATGAGGTCCCCGGGACCTATTAAGGCTCATGGGTGGGAGCTGCGTGCTCCCTTCCCTATATTTAAGTAATGGCCTCTGGGGCATTATTTGCTGAGGGAGTGGGGCCATGCGTAAACCTGCCCTTAAAGGTCCCAGGAGTTAGCTTCCCAGGATCCCCTTGTGGCTTGGGACAGGGGCATCAAGACCCCTCGCCACTTTACAACTGTCTTTTGGCCCCTGGGGATGGGGTCTCCGAGGCCTAAAGAGGCTTGGGGAGGGGGGTCTTCACTCCACCTCCACTTTAAAAAAATAAAAAAGGGAGCCTTGGAGGATGGAGTCCCTGGGGTCCCTAGGTGACATAGGGAGGGGAGCAGCGCTAATGGGTTGGACACAGTGCCTGGCTGTAGACGTCAGGTTGCCTGCCTGCGAGATGATAGACGCAGGTTAGCATGTGGTTGGCTGTCTGTTGGGGGTTGGCTACAGATGGAAGGTTATACGTGTCAGGGGGATGGTTTTGGGTATAGTAATATTTTACTTAGGTGAGAATTTCAGTGACATTGTAACGTTTGGACATACAAAACCAGTCAACGTCACCAGTTATATTTATCTCAAGTATCTATAATTCATGCCCTATGGTAACTATAACTCACACCCTCGCTATGCATTACTAATTACCCCACATATTAAATCACTCATGACATCTTCTAGGACACCACTGATAATATCACTGCAACATTTTAGGTGATTAGTGATGAGTAAACTGTGCATGGTGGGGCCGTGGGATGTGGTTATCTTAGGGCCAAATAAATCTCCCCTTTCTAGGCCTTGTAGCCACTTCGATAGGGTGCCTTGTGTGTAAAAATTGGTAATTCCAAGAATTTAGGCCTTCATTATGAGTTTGGCGGGCGGCAGAGACCACCCACCAAAATCTTTGGGCCGGAAAACCGACACTCCAGTTTTCTGCCCGCTGGCCCTATTACAAGTTTCCTGCTGGGCCAGCAGGCGGAAACAGCGATTCGCCCGCTGGGCCAGCAGGAAACAGGCCACAACATTGACGCCGGCTGGTAATCGAGACAGCAGCAATGTTGCGGTGCGGCAGGTGCAACAGCACCCATCGCGCATTTCACTGCCTGTAATTCAGGCAGTAAAAAGTGTGACAGGGCTATCCATGGGGGCCCTTGCACGGCCCATGCCAAGTGCATGGGCAGTGCAGGGGCCCCATGTCCTCCTGGAACTACCATGCAAAAGCCAGTGGTGGAACCACCATGCAAAGGGGAAAGGGGACTAGTAATCTCTGCAGCGCTGCCCTGGCAGATTAAGACCGCCAGCACCACCAGGCTGTCAACCGGCGACAACCTCGCGGTGCTGCCGGTCGGACCGTTGCGGGTCCGCCACAGTCATAATGTGGAGGCCGGGCCCCTGCTTTGAGGGCGGTCCGACAGCCACCGCAAGTCTGTCAGTCTTAAGACCGCCAGACTCGTTGTAGGGGCCTTAGTGTTGGCATGTATGTACAACGACTACCCCCTAAAAAGTTTTTTTCTCTTTAAAAAGGATGTAGCTGTCCTATGATAAAAATGAAAGTTCAGAATGAAATACTGTTTTGCCATAATCAGGTTTTGGACAAGACATAGGAATGGTTCACCAACTATTTTTAATGCTTATTAAAATTCAGTTCACCGGTAAAGCCAGATTTTTGATTAGTGTTTAGGAAAAGTAACTTTTAAATGTTTGTCTGTCTGAACCAGCTGGCCCCTGTCAATGGTTCCTTTTGATGAGATGTGAAAACTGCCCTAAGACAGGAAGGAAGACTTGGGTGTGAGGTATGTGACTTATCTAAGCTCCAGAAGGGCTGCTGGATAAGTTTCAGAAACTTCATTAACTCCAAAGGGACCATTCATATTTAACTGTAAATGGAGATCTGGGGAAGAGAAGCCTTTGTTTATTGGGACAACTGAGCTAGCTTGGCACCAGTCTAGTGGGACGAAAAGGTGGTCTCAGAACCAGTTTGGGAGTTTTGAGGAGAGAACTTCTCATTTCCCTAAACACAAGCCCTGACTTGGACAGGTTGTTTAGTCCTGCCAATCTGGCCATCCCACATAGAACTACTACTGTAATTATTGTTGAGTACCCTGTACAATTGTAGACATCTTGGGTGAGCTTTATTTGGATCTCTAGCATTGGAATATTATCGTTATATCATTTGTTAACCAGGAATTCCTGTACTTTGACTTTTGGTAATGCTGTCATAGTTTGACTCTCGCTGTAGGCAAGACTGCTGGTTTAGGGATGACCGCACTTTTGTTTGTAGGTGACTAGGCCAATCCTACAACAAGTCGCAACTGTCGGCCCAACCCTCGTGGCTCACAAGCTCACCAAAAAACCCAAAGAGTAAAGGTGATTTGTGACAGCCTTTATGCATGGACTCAAGAGTGCGACATTTCAGGGAGGTCGTGGTTAAACAGAGATTACCCTTTTTCACACAGGCAACAAAAGAGTTGCAGTAAAGTTTTCAATAGGTTTTATTAACAAGACTGCAATCTACTATAAATTGCATGGGTTGCAATGATTAGGATAATGAACAATGTAAGAAACTGAATGGTAAAAAAGAGAGAGTCATACATACAAAGACCCCCACCATCTTGCAATTACATGAGATGTGAAATAGATGTGAAATAGGTCTTGGTACCCTAGATGATGGACCTAATCTCTAATCTAAAGAGAGCTAGGCGTGATAAACCTAATCTGCCAGTACCATGAGAAGAGCCCCCAACCCTTGTTATCTTGGAATAAGGTCTCTAGATCAGACTCCGTGGTGACACAAAGACCAGGTCAGCATCAAGGCGACCTGTAGCATAGATAGCGTTTATGGCATCTGGTAGGAATCCCTCTGATTATCTTGTCTGTGTGAGCTGTATTTATATAGATCTTGTAGGACCCCTGACGCAGGTATGTTCCCAAACAATTGAAAAGAAGACATGCTTGGGGCAGCAATTATATAAAAAATTCCCTGAAAAGGTACATTATGTTACTGTCACATGAAAGTGGGAAATTACATGATGTAAATACCTACGTATCTCATTTATCTTTGATGCTGATAGTTTTGCCTTTACCGAGTGGCATTGATAACGTGAAACTAAAACATCTTCCTAACTATAAACATGGCAGCTATCTTGGAAGAAATAATTAAATAAATGTGGTAAAACAGAGCATGCTAAGTAGGTTAAAAGTCACTGGGTGATGGGGGCACAGGGCTGCAAGCCAAAGGCTAAGCTAAACTCATGATTCAAATTAAAACTAAATAGGATCCACTACAATGCTGCTATGCCGATCAAACAGCAAAGTAATCTCCTGTGTGGCTTCCTTCTGATTCCCTCCCTAAAAATTCTGTTTTATAATAAAAACTCAGGTAGAAGGTCCTTTGTAGTGGTTTTGTTGCCCAGCTCCATCCATTTGTAATGGTTTCTAGCCTGATCATATTCTGGCTCTTGGTGCGGACCTGTTTGACTCAAGTGGCTAGTTTGCTGTCCAGGTGTGTTAGTGTATTCTTACAGATGGATCTGTAAGTGGTGTAATGGTGTTGAAGATATCCTGGCTTGGAGGTAGAGCAAACATAGTTTCAAGAGGATTGTCAAATGTGGTCTACCTTAGTATACCCTTAAGACTGGCTGGAGGGTAGTGGATGGATTTCTAGGATGTCAAAGTAGTGCTGGTGAGGCCACTGAGCAGAGTGTTGCCTCTGTAGTTGGCAAGACAAGGAGGTGAACAATTGCCTGGCTCAATTGGAGAAGCCTATGCTTCTTTTCAGGATGTGGGACTGTGTTTGATGGTCGACTGAGTTGAATATTGCAAAGAGGTTGAGCATAATTAAGAGCAGGGGTTATTTGGGTTATTTGTGAGGAAGGTATTGTCAATTTCTTGAAAAGTGGATGTGTACATTCTGCAGCTTAACCTGATGACAGATTGGTAGTTCTGTAGAAGTATGTGCTTGTTGTTGTACTCTTGTAGTTCTGTATAACTGTATGTGAGTGATGGGTTGGGAATTGTCAAAGTAGTTTGAACTGAGGGATGTTTTTGTTATCACTAGGACAAGGATCTGTTCTGTTTTGATGGCAATCAGGCATGGGTACCTTAGCGGAGTGAAGGTATTATATCAGAAATTTAATAACGGATGATGGTAAGATCCATTCTGTATTAGAGGTGGCCTTTAAGTGAGTTCATGATCTTAGTGAGTTCAGTATGCTAGATGTGGTAAAACAATGTCCTACAGCTTTAGCAATAGGAGATAGACAGTAGAGTGGGTGTATTTTTTGTACAGTGTGTTACACCACAAACCCTCCTAAATAAAGTAACAATGTGAAGCATCACTATTTGGTGAATTAGTTTTCCATTGATCATTTCCACTTAAGATCCCATATGCTGGTTAAAAAATGCCTCCTTTATTGTGTATGTGTAGTTAGCTATAATGTTATTTTCCCCTTTAATTGACTTGCTAGCCAACCTTATTGGTATTTTTTAGGTGTCCTTTCTTGCCTTTTTTAGGGACTAGACACAACTGCTTTGAGTTTGAGTTCTGGACCGAGGACCATCAAAATTGTCTGTACCTATGCAACCTAATGCTCTTGTATTAATATTCCTTAAGAGAACCACAGCACATGCTACTTAATGTTTGCAAATGGAGTTCCTGGAATAGTTCAATGGGGATTCAGCTGTTATGAACAGGATCCTTGTGCCTTTCCTAATGGGAAAGCCTGTGGAAAGGAAATATTTGTATTTGTATTTGGAAGAAATCTGACTGCATATCCTAGTCTTGCAAAAGGCAGAAGGATCAGGAGCCACAACCAAGTATCTGTGGTAAGATGAGGTTTAGGCATCAGCAGCAATCACTCAGATTTGTTTGTAATTAGATCCACCTGCCTACACCCAAATCCTGCTTCATCCTCCCTCATGGGCTTCAGACAATACTAAATTTAAGCTGAGAAAATATTTTAGTATAATATGAATTCTGAAGATTTTGCAAGATGTGATGTTTCAAGGTATGAACCATAATCTGTCAGTGTACTTCCTAGCTGCAGCAGTCAAGAACCTGAGGATCAACTTTTTCAGAAAATAGTATCTTAATATCCAATTTCCATTTTTACTTCTGCTTTCAATTTTTGAGTGTAATGAGAGATCTAGTTGTCATTTGTGCTTCTGGAAGTTTTTGTGTTTCTATGAATTGCACTTGTCAGCAAAATATAGCAGAGTACTATTCCAATTATTCAAAAGGTGTTACTTGAGGATGCATGTACTTAGTTGGGACTTTAAAGGTTGTCTAAATGTTGGTATTTTTCAGTTCATACAGGAAATGGCTGTTTCTTTGTTACATTCATGAAGGGAGCTTGCATTGGATGTGCACTTTCTGCTCTGTCCACTCTTTTGTTGATATTTCAGGCACAGTTTGAAGGACTTCAATGTTTTGTGAAGGGGTAAATGCCCAAATGCATGTCAATTTGCCCAGCTTTAAAAGCTTTAAGAGACGGGGGACTATTTGTATACTTTTCCATCAAAGTCCATGTTTCAGACAAGGATTTGTAACACCACCTTGGATGGGTGAATTCTTATGAACAATACTCCAGATAGGTTTTAGACAGTCATGGAAATTCTTCTCCAAATGTGCTGATGTACATATGTGCTGCAGGCATTTTTGAAAAAAACATTTACAAAACTCCAGGTATTGGTGTACATTTTCTACGAGCTTTAGAATCTACTCAACTGTATGCTGTTCAGAGAGAGAACAGCATCAAGAAACCCACTTTTACTCAATGATTTAATCATTATTAAGAATAAACAGAGCCCGTTCCAATACGGAGAATTAGAACATGCTCTCTGAAAGCTCCACAAGAAGCCCTATTATTAGTTGGTCATGATGAAAAACACATTGTCACCAAATGTGTTTGGTGTGTTCTATATCATCCTTTTGACACTTGGAGTGTACTATATTATGTAGATTGAAACACAGCATCAAATAGTCATTCCAGTAAAAGTGTTTGGTTGTACAACACATTCTGCAGCAATCTTTACAAATGGTATACCAATCACATTGTGGTACAGGGGTAGTTAATACAATGTCAGTGTGTAATCAATAGTTAGAAATAATTTTGTTCATGGCAATTATCCTTGCTTTTAGGCTTTTAGTTTTATCATCTGTGATGACACCTGTAAAGTATGAAGCCCACATGTTATAAAATTTCTTGTACAATTGCTTGGATCCATAGCTGTACTGTGGATCACACCCCAAGTGACTTTCAGCAAATTTTACCTTCAACCATATCAAATTATCCATATGCCAGATAATCCAAAGGCTGTCCTCACACTTACACCACAGTGATCAGCTTAGCATTACACATTCAAATGGGAGTTGGTGTTATGCCTGGGTACGTACATATTAAAATCTATTTCTAAACAATTGTGTGCCCAAGTCTGCCTCTGCAAATTACTATTCAGATTCTGAGCAGCAAATATGCTAAAATTACAATATGCTTTAAATGAATACAATTGTTTGTCCCAACATATGTATCTTCATCCCAAAAAAAAAAGTTTTGTTTACTCTACTTTTAGCTTTATTGCCCAGTATTAATTTGCTGATCCAAAAGCTATTCTAAATCCTCCATTTAGGTCTTCTTTGACAGAAAAGCATAATCCGCTTACAATGAGATCAATGCGTTCTTCTTTTTCACTTACAGAGAGTGGTTAGGGCGTTTTCTAGAGATTTTTTTTAAAGAGGTGCTACATAAATCTAAGCAAAACTGAAGTCGAGGGGCAGTCATATTTCAGACAATTATTTATTTACATTTTCTGGTGTCACAGTAATACTTTTGTTTTATTTGTATCTGTGTGTCCGTGTAGAGCCCAAATGTCAGTGTTGTGAATCAGATGTGCAAACTGCTTACCACTTCAAAATAGGTAAAAGTGTCAGGAGATACAACTATTCGATACATATGTTTACATATTGACCATTTATGATACCAGAATTGAGATCAGCCTTCCCCCGTTCTCAGCCATCCCTGTTCAGGTAGACCCAGCAAAAAACGCTGCATCCCTCAAATGACAAAAAAAAAAAAAAAAAAACACACAAAAAAAAACTCTTCCCTTTCCATCTTTGGAACCAAAACTTTCAGATGCAGTTAGGTATTATGATCCTGGAATAAAAACATGCAAATGCCAATATGTGCTTAAAGGGTGACCAACACAGGCATTCATGCAGATCTCAAATCGAGTGCAATTTGATAATAAGTGCAAACTTTCAGACAATTCTGGGCTAAGAAATTTAGTGCAATAAAACGTCCACTAACGACTCTGACCCGCATCGATGAACGATATTAACTTTGTGACTCTGATACCGGAACCTTAAAAATTATAATACTTAGCAAAACCTTTGCTAGGTTTAAGTAATTACTTAGCCACAAAGTCTGTTGTTCAAAATGTCTTTTGTGCCTATAGACAAAATTAAGTTTGTGTCCCAACAGGGCAATTGTTTATGGACACCCAGAGTGGACCTGTCCAAGCTATCTTAACAGATTTAACTCTCAACTTCTGAAGTTTCTCTGGGGAAGGCCCAATACAGACAAACATAGGAAGGTCTGTTTTCAATACAGTGTGTTTGAAGAGGGATACAGAAATCTAGCAAATAAAATGGGTTCATACTCCTTGCTCTGGCACTAAAAGAAGAATGTCCTATAGCTGTTCATTGTCAGTAGCCGTGGACAGCTTTTTTACATCATTGACGTCTAAAGAGAAGTTAAGATTCCCTTGTGTCAGTTTTGAAAAACGAAAAGCCCTGCCAAGCCCTGTGACTGTGATCAGAAAGTGCCTCTCCATAAGAAATACATGGCATCTTAAAGATACCTAATGCAAAACTATCAAGCAGATCTTATCAGACTAAAAAGTCTCAAGGATCAAAGAAGACCTCAAAGCTCTCCAGAACTTGATTACTTTGAATGGCTTTGGAGCTGGGATAGTGTGGAACACAGAGTGCTTTACCTGACTAATTCAGCAGAAGAGGATCCCTCGGGGACACTCGCTCCTCTGCGTAATTTCATATCTTAATAGTACTTCAATACTTTACAGGGCCACCAGAATTATGTGATTGTGCTGCTGCAGAGATTTTTGCATTAATTATAGATTTTCTACATTCGCCACATAATCCATCATTTGCCGCATAATCTGAAGATTTTATTAATGAACACATTTTGTTCCTTGTTCAAACATTAGTAAGAACACAGCACTCCTTCCTGCTGCACAGTGGAAGGCCCTTTACAAAGATTGACTGGTCACCTTTCTGTTGCTTACCACTATATTTGGGCATTTAGCTGGTACTAATGAGGAGCTGTCAAGACAGTGTTAACAAGTTTAAAAATGCAAAATAATTAAGTAATACTATCATAAAATGTGCTGCATTATGCCGCTTAATTTACCTTTCCTTGCTGCACAGTTTACTCAAATCTGCCAGGTAACATGGCCCACCCCTGACGCACAATTCCAGCGGCCCTGGTAATATATTAATAATTAATAAACATGTCACATTACGCCACATAATTGTCTTTTTGCAACATACTTTAGTCATCCCTGATGTAAAATGTGGTAATTCATAATTCCAGAGTCCCCAAGGATAGGTAATCAACATACAAACGAAAAAATCGCTTCAAGACACAGAACATGTAAAGAGGCTTTCAAGGCACAGTGAAACCATAATAAAGTTAATAATGACTGGAACAGGCACAAGGCACAGTGACATGTTTTTTCTGCACACATGCTAGACTTAGCCAAGGTAAACATCTGAAGCTCCGAGTTCAAAACTGACAAGTGATTATCCAGGCCATTTTACACTTAGTGTAAATGTGGAAATTCTACTATCCATTTATAAGTCACTTGGGTGAACAGAATAATGCACACTCCCAGAATGTCACCCATATAATTTAACTTTTTGGGTTATCACAAATATTTCCAAGCGTTCCCAACACTTGTCTTAGCTTCCATTCCTAAACCTGAATGACCCTAGAGGAAATGGAACAACAATATTGTAAAGGTGCATTAATGGTTCCAATTTTCACTGAGAGTTCTGGGATTTTTTTTTTTTTTAAATAAAAAACATTTTGCATGAAGGGGGGCAAAAAAGGAAACAAATAGATATTTCAACTTAATCCAGTTTCCACACCAGATTCAAGCAGATTCTATGGAATATGAATACTTGCACATATAATGATAAGAGAAACAAGAGTATTCATACAGTCAATATATGTGAAAACTATATAATCATGTAGATTCTGAAAATGGTAGGAAATGTGCACCAACTGCAGGACTTTTGTGAATGGGCTGTACAAAATATATACATTGCCTATGTGTACATCATCACATTTGGAGAAGAAGTTCCCTGCCAATCTGACATATCTGGAGTACCATTTATAAGAACCCACCGACCCAAGGTGGCGTTACAAAACCTTGAAGCAAAGACATGGACTCTGTCTGAGAATCAGAAAATGGTCACCTGCCTCGTAAAGTTTTAACAGATGGGCAAAAAGGCCTTCACAAAACATAAAAGCTCTTTCAAACTGTGTCTGAAATATCAAAGGAAAGTGGACAGAACACTAAGCATACATGCAATACAAAACAAGCTACATTAATGAGTGTAACCCCAAAATAATTATTTCCTTTATATCCCAACCAAATACATGTACGCAGAAGTAACACCATACGAATAAATGCAATAGTACCCAGACATATTTTGCTGACAAATACACTTCAAAGGAAAATAATAACTAACAAAAACCAAATGACAATCAGCGCTTGCATTATATTGCTAAAAATGGAAAGCAGAAGTAAAAGGGGAAGAGAAAATGTGGCAACCACTCAGCAAAAAGTTCAAACTCAGCTTCTTGACTACCTCAGCAAGGAACAGCACTAGTGGATCATGATTCATAAGTAAAAGCACCACATCTTGCAATATCTTCAGTATTTATAATACACTAAGAAATGTTCACAACTTTATTAAATGGAGAATGACCTTTAGAACTGTGTGGAGCATGTGAGGGTGGAGGAGGCAGCATTTGGGCTTAGGCAAAGGGTTCTCATTACAGACAAGTGTGAATCCCAGCTGCTGATGCCTAAACCTCATCTAACTACAGATAACATGATTATGGCTCCTTGTCATTCAACATATTTCTTCTGCCTTTAGCAAGGCTAGGATATGCAGTCAGATATCTTCAAAAGACAGATTTCACTGTTGGAAATGTCCTTGCCTCAGCTATACCCATTAGGAAAGGCACCAAGAATACTAGTCATCACAGCAGAAAAAAGTATGGCGTCAGCATAAGGTAATTCCGAAACCTCCATTGCAAACATTAAATGGTGTATTATGGTTCTCTTGAGGAATTTCAAAACAAAATTCCTAGGATGCTTAATTTCAGAAGACTATGAGGGGCCTGGAACTCAAACTTAAAACAGTTTTGAATATTTGACAAAAATGCAAGCAAAGACACCTTGAAAATACCAATAGGCTTAATTATTTGTTTTGTGCGTGCCAGCCACAAGGTTTACTCTGCAGAAAGCAATTAAAAAGGAAAATAAAATAACAGATAACAACACATACAAAATAAATAAAGTGTTTAATAAAACTAGCACATAGGTTCTCTGGAAAAGTAATTCCCGAAAGAGTGTTGCTTCTCAGTGCACTTTTGTTTAGGAGTGTTTGTGTTAGAGCATATATTAGCAATATAGAAAAATACATCCACAGTAAGGCACACCACCCACTGCTCCACTCTAAGTAGGGCATTTTTGGACCATTTCTTGCACACTGAACACATTAACATCAGGAACTCACTCTAAGGCCCGTTTCTATACAGATAGCATTGTATCATTAGCCACCATGAAATCTCTACGAGAAGATGTCTTCACACTTTCTAACTCTGCCAAGGAACTTACCCTTAAACGTCATCAGAAGAGAACAGATTCTTCTACTAATCAAAACATTCCAGGACCAATATTATTTTGCCAGTTTCCAACCCATCATTCACCTACCACTGTAAGGAAAATTATCAAAAAAGCTGTCTTGACCCAACTAAATTAGTACATCAACAACAAACTTCCACAGACCTACCAACCTGGCATCGGATTAAGCTGCTGCACAACCACAGCCACTCCTCAAGTAATTGACAGCACCCTCCTTCCCCATAACACAAATAACCCCTACTCCTAATTATGCTCAACCTCTATGCAGTCTTCAACACTATCGACCACCAAGCACAGACCCAAACCCTGGAAACGCACATATTCTTTTTCAGTAGGGTGCAGCAACCATGGTGGCAACACTGCTCAATGGCCTCCTGGACACCACTTTGGCATCCCAGAAAGGCATCCAATATGCTGGAGTGAGTCCCATTAAGGCCTTTGAGATATTCGACTATATCACCCCAATGGTCTAGGAACTATGTTTAAGCCAGTATACCCTGTAGACAATTGCTTCACTTACAGGTTTATCAGTTAGGATACCAGACATACCTGAACAACAAACTAGCCACCTCAGTCCAGCATTAACACACCACGAGCGAGGATATTGTCAGGCTGGAAATAAAAAGTGCAGAGAGTGAAAAACGGATTGCTGGTTGTCCTCTTCTATGCAACCAGGATGGTACAACATCCCTTTAAACAACAGATCTGTTCTAACACACATTTAGAAATAAAGTGAAGACACAACCTTCCATGGAACATTTGCAGGGGTGTGGAATTTCAGACACCTTGGGCCCAGGTCATATTGTTTGGGATTAAATACATGTTTTCTTTTTTATTTTGGCTTTTGGACAAGCAGGTCCAACCCATTGGAGCACAAACCCTTTACTACCATTTTATAGTACCACAATGTGGCTCTGTGAATGAGGAGCATCCACCACTAAGGTACATTTCTATCTATCAATATAAATTGTTCAGAATTGGATATATGATTCATTAATGCAAAAGCAATTATTATTAAGGTGAGTGTTCTAAGGAAATGCAGCGTGGAGTGAGCTCAACTTGCTTACTGACAGAGGTTGTAGTATAAACATGTGTACAATTTCAAAACTTAACAATTTCAAGCTACTGATAAGACTCCCTGAATGCTCCCTGAATACACTCAAATACATGAACAAGAATGAAAGCAAGATTGGAGGTTTACTGTTTTCAAAATAATAGGCACATACCCAAAATCCACAACTTATGAAAAAACTGGTTTCACTTAAACTATTATGCAACTTTGAACTAACTGTTCTGCTGCATCTTTGTTTGATACTAGTCAGTATCTAAACAAATAATGGTAAAATATGTAGAGGTACTAAGGGTAACATGAAAATAAATTACGGGCCCAATTCTCAAAGAAAGTCACAGAAGTACACATGCTTGTTTTGGTGCAGATTTACCACTTTCAGAAAGTGCTCATAGAAGTAAGCTACATGTTTACATGTATAAACATATAGGTTGATACTTGAATCATTTGGAGTCACAGGAGTTTGCTTGTTCTAAGCAGCCATGTGCCACTTAGTGCCATCTCCCTATAGTTCCAAATTCATCAAGGGACCAATGTGTTATATTTCTGTGCACGTCTCTGCTCCAGGATAAATATATTTAACAATAGGGAGGTAGGATAAAAAGTAGGCATCTTGTGAACCCTTACAACAGCCACAGATGTCATAGCTTGAAACATGGTAGCTTCAGTTATTTTGTAGAGGCTATCCTGACACAATGCCGTGGACAAAGATAGGCCCAAGGAGTAAGAATGCCACAAAATTGTGTGTGAAGGCTGTTTTATCCTTCCAAAGGGATTATCATATATAGGAACAGTGAAGTATCAGAATAGTGTTGATTAATCTCACTTTACCTTGTGAATACAAGCATTATAACCTAAAATCACGACTCTAGATGAAGGAGAAAGGGTGGTGTACATTAAATACAATGCAAAGAAAAGCAGCACATTTATCATGAGGCCTGAATAAGGTATAATTTCTACAAGATCTTTCCAAGATCAATGTTCTGCATTCATTTTCCCTTGCTTCTCTTATGTAGCCACTGACATACACAATCTTCCCTTACTCTTGTGTCTGGTGAGTATACTGGCATTGGGCTCTGGCTTCAAGTGAACAATCGGAATTTCTTCTTTATTGCTTTAAGCATTCTACCTATTATGAACTGTCACTGGGGAGCTCTGGGTGAGTGGATCCTATCTTACTGTCTTAATTAGCTGTCAGTAATCTAGACAACTTGTGCTTGTTATGTGTTTTATCATTATTCAGATCTTTAGAAGAGTTAGTAGCCTCTTTGCTATTCTCCGATACATTTCAAGCATAGTAGAGGTGCATCTTTGGCATATGCTTCCTGACCATGACTACTCCTAGTCATCCCATACAAGATTCTTGAGGATTTGGAGGTTCAGATTTTGAGATTTCTTTAAAGCATGTCAGTTAAAATTGCGAAGCCCATTCTAGCAAAAAACAAATGTAACAGAATAGCATACAGAACCGTGTTGTTCCATGATGAAATGAACATTTGGATAAGAAAGGCAGCGACCCCAGACTGTTCAGGGCATTGAAGCATCTGCCAACCGACAGCAGCACAAACTTGAATCCCAGTTAATTCTCATCACTTAGACATACAAGCCTGAGGCCTTCCTACAGCAGTTATTGCAGACTAGTTACATAAAGGGACCGTCACATCTTACTCTTCCCAGACACAAACCCAAAGGTTCAGGCAGCAAACAAAGCCTTGAAGAACATTAGAAGGAAACTCAACAACATGAAGATAAAAGCCTCTGTTTACAAGAGTAACTAAAAGTCCAGCACCATGGGAAAGATGTTCTGGTGGAACCTTTCTCCCAGGCATTAGAAGACATGGCCTGACACTTAATTACTATTACGTGCTACACAATGTGTTTTTGTAAGGGGTTCAGAGGCAGAGACATAGTGGGTTGTAGTGTCTGGTCCTCATTTCTTCGACAGAGCAGAATGCTGCTGGAAAAGTTACAGTATATGGTAGCAATCCGTTAAATATTTTAGGTCCTTTCACAATCTGTTTCTGCCTGCCTTTAGTTTCATTGTATCCTAGATAAAGTTTGCAAAGGGTAGGCATTAGTAGGCCACTTATCAACACAGAAAACATATTACATTTCATCAGTCTTTCAAAGGGCAGTTTTAAGGGACCTAATATTTGCCCAACTCCATCTGTCACAGAATCCATTAGAGTGGAAACAGTCAAGTATTCAACATCCTCCAAAAGATTAATACATCTGAAGTCAAACATAAATTGAGAGGCAGGTTATTCCACTGGACAGCTGCCAAGAATTTAAACAAGTGGCCACCCATTCTAGATTTCTTCATTTGCCTTATAATTGAAACCAAGAGCCTTTCAAGTGTATATCTGGCTCCCAACAACTTAAGACCACGGCTCCTTATAAACCATGTGCCTGCATGTTTTATTATTTAATAGCAGGATAAAACAAACTCTAGTGAAATAGGAAGTATCAAACTCTCAGCAAAGAGAGTGGCGAGTAAGGGATATGCCAGAGGCTGCTGCCTACAAAGCTGTGTTAATATGTTTGGATCAATCTCTTATCTAGCAAATGCCACAAGGAGGAAGAATTAGTGCTGCTTCTTCATGATCTCAAAAGGCAATTTACACAATACTTTACATACAGCAGCAAAATTATGGATTTAACCAAAATATCCATATTGCCTATCAAAAACATATAGCCACCTTCTAACGCCACAAAATTATTTATCCAACAGGGCTTAGGGAAATAATACCTCTTCAAAATGATAACTATGGCTCAAGAAGAACTTCATTAAGTGGTTGCAGTATTCTCAGCTCCCATTATCTTTCCTCTTCTTCCATTTTTTAACCTTCATTTAGTTGTATGTCTCCTCCATTTTCTTTCCTAAGCTGTCCTCATTCCTCACCTTTACCTTCAACAGAGTACCTTTACCCTGAATTCTCCAAACAACTCTAGTTTTTCATACCTGTTTCAATCTGTGCAATATTCTTGTTCTTTTATCTGGTGTCCTTCTCTTCTTTTTCTACCTCTATAGAAAAAAATGAGTACCGCAATAGTGTTTTTTTTTTTCTTTCTTTTTAGGAATACTTACCATTCAAGGGTTATCACCTTCATTTACCCTTCAGTTTTGCAACATTTTTCTTAATAAATGTTTGCTAACTGGTCGGACTTTTACATTCTTTATTTTGCAGTTTTGTGGTTTAATTGGTTTGTTGTTCATGCACTTTTCTCTGAGGACTGCCTTGCTGCTTGGGCTAAGCTAGCAAAAGTGAGGTAAGATTATCTTTACTCAAACAGCTCATGGGTCAATAGATTCTAGCCTTGAACTGTCAGAGCTTACTATCTAATTAGTTCAAGATTGTCAATTCTCTCTCTGATAGCCTAGTAGGTAGAGTTCCTACAATAATGAATGATGGTTCTTAAAAAACATCAAATAGATCTGTGAAATTCATGAGTGTTAAGCACCAATTAGAGAAAGAGCTTCTGAGAGGTGGCTAGTCAATCCAAACACAAGGCACTCTTCTTTAGAAATAGTTAATCAATAGTTTTGTTTAACCATTTTAAAAAAGGCTTCTCAATTCCAACATACATGCTTTAAAGAAGTCTTATCAGAATGTGAACCTCCCGATCCTCAAGTATTTTGTTTGGGATGACTAGGATTCCTCATCGTTAGGAAGTGCATACCAAAGACGCACCTCTATTATGCTTGAAATGTATTGGAGAATAGAAAACAAGCTCTACTAATGATCGGAATCATAATAAATCACTTAACAAGCACAACTTCTGCAGATTACTGACACCTGATGAAGACAATAAGATAGGATCCATTCACCCAGAGCTCTCCAGTGACACTTTCTTAATAGGTATACTGTTTATAGCAATAAGGGAGACATGCAGATTTTTGTTTGAAGCTAGTGCCCAATGCCAATGTACTCTACTGACTATTACCTGAAATTAGGTGACTATAAACACATGAACACAAAGGTGACAGCGGCTAAAGAAGAGAAGCAAGAAAAACTAAATACCAAACGTAGATCTTGGAAATTGAACATTTTTATCTCAGTACATTTCCAGAATTTGCCCCTTCCAGTAGAATAAACCAATACTATCACTAAAATTAAAAGTGTATGAACCTCGATTTTACATTCTGCTTAAGAAGGTCCTTTGTATCTGGGCCTTCTGGCAGAAGAACAAAAAAACTAGATTCCTTCACAAGTAATGCAAAAGATATTGGCAAGACTAGGAAGAAGTAGTCAAACAAAAAGATCTGTCAACCCTTTATACATGCACCATGTTTATCTGAGGCGGTCACAGACCTCACCCAGATACCTAAGCAACACAGCCATGAACTAATACAAAGAGAGCAGTGCTGCCACCAATCGATGTTCCTAAGAAAAATCTCCCACTGAACATCAGGCTGATTCCCACTGGGAGGGTAAAAAAGCACCAGTCACAAAATACGCACTTGCTCACTAGTAGTAGTCATTGCTTAATTCATTGTCCATGCCTCCCTAAAGTATGAGCTTGAATGTCTTTATATTTTGTTTGTAAAATGATATTGAAACATAGTTTTGGTATAGTCATCAGATGCTAAATAAATATGAACACAATATAAAATATATTAACTGAGAATTGTCAGAAGGTCAGATCAATATTTATTAAGTCAAAAAATCGGTTAGGAGTGGGGTACCGCATGCTACATTATAATGTTAATCTTTCAGAAATCAAACTCTGACAAAAAGTAAATCCTAAATGATTTTCAAGTAACTTTTTCAGTACTTAAAATACCGACAGTCAATCCTTTCCGGCTCATGACCATTCACAAAATATGCAAAAAAAAACAAACCCAGCTACAAAAACTCTTTACAGCATTCTATTTTCCATAGTGAACGGAAGATTTGTTTAATTAAAAAAAATGAATTACAGAATGGGGTCTTTCCTATTTGTAAATACATTTTAAAGAAGCAATGTAGATTTGTTTACAGTTGAGACAGATTTTTTCCATTGGCATCTTGATAGTGGTGGGGCTGAATCACTGCCTTGAATTGCACCATTCATGCCAGATTAGAGAGAGCGTGACCACCACCAAGTGGGGCTTTGAGATGTGTGGTAGGTAGGATTCTTCCTCACAAGAAAGTGTGCAAGAATAGTGTATATGAGGTACATTTTACCCAAAAGTCAAACAAACTGGGTATGTTATCTTAGGCTGTAGAGGTACTACTAAAGGGACACCCATAGAATATTCTAGGACTTGCAATTTGCACTAACAAGCCTGACCCACACCAAGGGACTGGGATAAAGGTGGGGGTTGCAAAAAGGGGGAATTTCCTTTCTCTCCTACAACCCAGAGAAGTATGAAAAAAAGGAAGCCTAATGAGATTATTTTCACACAATTTTCAGAAAAGTAATGGTCAATAACATATAGGGTGTATAGGTAGGTCAAATAAACCTAACGTGCTAATTAACCTTTTATCACTTTTCAAAAGCCTAAATCTCTCCCTCTTGTTTTCCCATCCAAGGAGATCTTGAGTCTTAAAATATGACTGAGAATAGTGCCGGAGGATGCAGAGTGAGAAACGAAAGATTTAAACAGATCACACAATCGCAAGTTTTAACCAGCAGAGGCACCACATAGTACAATGATTTTACATTTATAGCCTGTTTCAAAGCACAGTTATCCTGACTTGTATCATCTCATGTGTGGAGACTAAAAAATTCACAGGGCATGTCAAAACTGGAGTGCATTTATAGCCGGCATGAAACCCAAAATAAAATAAACCATGGAGCTCAAAAAAAGTACCTCTTCTGAAAGTGCATTTTCTGATGGCTTCTACTACAGTGGCACTCCCTGCAATATTACAGATGTATCTGATTCAATACATTTTTAGCAGAAGGTTAAAAAAAAAAGTAATTTTTGTGTTAAGGTGACTGATGGTTAGCTCTTCTACTGGAAAGGTCAGTATATTTACAGGATCACATCTTTAATTTACTCGAAGCGTACAATTCTGCATTTATCCTTCTAAAGAATATTCTTCTAAAGAAGACATTAATAACACAATTCAATTTCATAAAAACACAAAATAATGGAGGTCTAAGAAATGTGTCAATCAGGAACGGTCAATGTGCTCTCTACTGGCGATGCTAATACCCTGGTTTATCTTGCAAGGTTTTTCTGTGTGTTGCAAAATCATTGTGGCCCCCTAGCGAGGTAATTTTCAACCTAAATGTCTAGCTGGAAAATATATGTCTTTTTTTGTATCAGCAAGTATAAGTTTAGCACAGTTTTTTGCATAAAAAGTGTATATGCGACAAAGTGCAGCAAAGTCATGATTTTTGTACAGCTGTGGAACAGTGAAAAAATCTTTGGGCCTCATTACGACTTCGGAAGCCGCTGCAGGCAAAAGACCAACAGCAATGGAGGTCTTTTGCCCGCCATATTAGGAGTGTTCCGCTAGGCCAGTGGGCAAAAACAGTGTTTTCGCCCACTGGCCCAGTGGAAAACTAACCACAACATTGACGCTGGCTCGTGTTTGGGCCAGCGGCAATGTTGTGGTGCGTCGGGTGCGACATGGCAAGTTCATGGGCAGCGCAGGAACCTCCAGGGTCCCCTGACACCCCCATTCCGCCAGCCTTTCCATGGAGGATGGGGACTCTTAATCTCCAGGGCAGTGCTGCTTGCAGCGATGCCCTGGCGGATTACAACCACCAACATTGCCAGGCTGCAGGCTGACTGCAGCCTGGCAGTGTTGGCGGTTTGACCATGGCGGTTCCGCCACATTCATAATGGGGCGGTTGAACCGCCCTGTCTGCAGTGGTCCGATCGCCATCTCAAGGCTAGCGGTCTTAAACTGTCAGCATAGTAATGGGGCCCATATTGCAAACCTTTCCTTAGAACTTTGCTAACTGTGCAAAAAAATTAAAATTAAAATATTTAAAAAATACACACCTACTGGAAATGAGTCTTAAATGCCCAAACCTTACTGGAGGGCAGGGAACTATGAATGTGAACCCTAACACTCTGCACTTAAGGGATAAAATATTATTTATCAGGCCACAAACAGCACTTCTGTTTTGTGAAAAATGTAAAGCCATTTCTCATATGCACCTCTGCGTCTCAGGAAAATGAAGGAAGGTGTTCATAGTTGATAGTTGTAAGATTAATAAAAATGATTGTATCTCAGCTGACAAGTAAAAGCTAGGTTGACCTTGCACAAAGAACCGAAGAGGTATGGTCTTGTGCTCAGAGTCTTCAAATAAGAATAATTGCGCTTGCAGTCATAACGTCAGCAAAATTGCTGGTGACATTTAAATAGAGGCATAAATGAGTCTGGACTACCCATAGGGCTGAGAGGCTGCCCTTGTGAGCTTTTCACAAACTAGGGCACTACATCTTCAAATGTCCACAGCAACTCCATGGGATGGGATGTACTCTTAGAAAACTTGCAATCATCAAGTTTGTGCAGAAGCCCAAAATCAACAGTAATTGGGGTAAGCAGATGGGAGCATAACCTTTTTTGGGGACTTGTCAGTGACCAACAATAACTGAGAAAGAAAAAAATGTGGGCATTCTGAACACAGGATTGATCAACAAGGTGACAATGATTATAGAGAAAGCCTGTGGACTGAATGCAAGGTCAAAATAAGAGACTCGACGTCGGTAAGGCAATCATGTTCACAAAAAGCCAATAATTCACATGAAAGGGATAAATGGACATAAGAACACTAAATCAAGTATCTTATAAGGCATTCTAGATCTCCAAACGATAAGTATGTGAAGTCCAAAAATGGAGTCTGCTCTCCAATGTTCAAGTCGACCATAAAGAAAGGTTAAGAAAATGATAATTGAGACATATACAATAACTTCTTCCGTTAAGTCTGTGGAACATGTCTTGCCATCTCTTCAATTCGGGAGGTGAAGAGAGTCCTTGAAAGTCTAAATTTGATAGAGCTCAAAAGTATGTGGACTTGAAACTGCGTACAATACTGTGCTACACAATTCCTCATCTGCACTGTGGTATAACACCAAATGGAAGGTGCAGTTGGGTATAAACGATTTTGCAGAATACCAGAAGTAAGGGGTAGCACTGCTAGGAAAACAAAATAAAAACAGGTTTCGGGGGTTCTTGGGACACTGCCCTTGATCTACCACCATGCTCGCTCTTTCATGTGCAAGACCTATACACCAACATTTTAAGTGGTCGGTGGGAAAGGTGATAGTACCTTATCCCATATAATACATGGTCACACTAACTGGTGTACATGATAAGGATATTGCAAGTCACCTCGGAGATTCATAACCTTATAAAGGAACTCAGTGTTCACCCACATTCCTCTACAAGGTTATAGAACTCCTCATTGACTTGCAATATCTTTATAATGTACAGCAGGGGGTACCTTATCCATTATATATCATGACTTACCCTAATGTAGACTGTAGGAGAGATGTATATCACAGACATAGTATAAAAAGACAACGAATCATACACCTGTATACATTAATGTATAGGAAATGTTACTTAAGACAATGGGGACTACGAGGTGTACGAGTCACATGTCATCCATAATGTGGGAATTATCACTATAAAACAGACTCAGTATTTGCACTTCATAGGTTTTGGATGTGTAGCACACACGTGGATATATCTTTGGCACAGGAAGAGATAGACTAGGCAAACCACAACAACATCTCTTGAGTCGCTTCCCACTCCCCAAAACTATAAAAGTGATAGTGGATCTCGCCCTGCTCCTACCAAAGCAGGTGGTAATGATGAAGCAGGAAGCGCCACAGCTCCCACTGCTAACACAATCACAGGTGGTGCTAACCAAATGGGTGAAAGCAGAGAGCACCACTCTTCGCAGAGAGGAGAGATGTAATCTATGGAAATATCCTGGGGTCTGGATCAATTATGACACACTGGAGTCATCTAAATAAATGAGAAATGCAGCACAACTAAAATTAAATCCCTGATAGATGGCAGGCCTACCTAAACCACATTTTGTTCTCTTCATGGGATATAAAGAAATCCAAAATCTTGCTTGATAGGATAAGACTAAAGAAACATACTGAGTGTTAAGAACAATCCAAACATTTCCTGAATCAAACAGCGAACCTAATTCTATAAGGCAGAAGAAGGTTACTGGCAAAAGAATAACTAAACCGTAGTCAGAGCAACAAATCATCTATAATATTACTAAGAAACAATAAGAAAATTAATTTGGGGCAAGACAATATACTGAAAAGATTGGTTGGATAAAGGCTTATCGATGAAAAACAATAAAGGCACCTCTACTTTGAATATTGCTTCCCAAAATGCAATCTAAATTTGGACTACATAATCTAGACTATTAGAAATTTTGAAATTAAAACATCATCCTGTGGAAAATAGACAGACTATATAAACCTGATTTACCAAGGTTCATATGTAAATCTCAAAACTAAAAACTGTGTCACTTAATATCAAAAAGTATACAAATTATTATCTCCAAAGCCCTATGAACCAGAGCCCTATAAATTTCAGCCTTTTACGAAATCCATGTTATACATAATATAAATAAACTAAAAAACAAAGATATCCAATTTCTCAACCTAATTATCTTGTTGGGCATCAAAACAATACTTTATGTTTGCAAGTTAGTTGAGAACGTTTTGACAAAGACAGAGTAAGCTGGAGTATGTTGCATTTGTGGTGTTGACAATGCTTCCCTGAAACACTCACATTTTATCAAAACATAATATAAGACCATTATAGGCCGCTTTGGCTGTGTACCTTAAGTTGTCAAAACCACCATAGCAAATCTGCAATATTAAATATAAGGTTCCAATAACACAAATGTTTAGCTACTCTCACTAATGCTCAAATTTATGTATGTTTTTTTCTGTACTTGGTATTTGACTTGGCTACCTTTTCACTTACATATATTCTTATTTATTTTATGTCTGTCTTATTAGTTACTTCATGTTTCTATTTTTTCCTCTCTTGGCGACTTGCTGTTTTTCTAGATTTAGACTCTGCATACATCAACCGACGGGCAAAATTATACAAGACTGTGTTGAGGGATGTCCAATTAATGTAAAGTGTTTTCATCATACTTTACAACATGCAAGTGATAAAGAAGATCTCAAACCACGGCCACTGCCCATTGACTTACATATAACATATGACATATTACTCACTCTCATATGTACATTTCGGATTTACATCCAAAAAAACAGCATATCACACATAAAATTATGTAACAAATAATTACAGTCTATTTACAAATACAGTCAATTCAAATTTACAGTTGCAAGATCCTCATTTGATTTCCGTCTGTGCCAAGCAATACCTAAAAACTTGCTTACTGCAAAAACAATAAAATCAGATACATCAATTTTAGAAATCCTAAGAGCAGTTAAATATTGTCTGATGCCCAATTCCGTACACGCTTGCCAGGGGACACTTGAATTTAGCTACTTGGTAGGCTTGGTAGAAAATCAAGAAAACTGCTTCGGTTTCAGTTGCAACTGGTGGATAGGAAATATATTAGTAAACGTAATACCTCTTCCCCATTTTTAGCCTAAACCTATTCAATGGTAAAATTCACACTGAATTTAATATACAGACTTCTTATATGCGTGGGGGGTATATATTATCTAACAATACCTCAAAAGCAAGAACATGTCGGAAGCCCAGAAATCAGCTTATAATCCTTCCACTATTCGGCACCGAGGGCCATCCAATGATGAGACTTCGCCAGTAAACAGACTTCAATTTAAAAACAGTATGTCTGTTTATACAGGTAGGATCGTCCCACAACAATTCCAAGCTCAGTTTATAAAGCCATGTGCATATGCACTTGAGTCAAGGTGTCCTACTTGGAGTCCTGGACAAGCAATTTGCTAAGGCCATTCCGAAAGTGTTCCAGTTCTGGAATGGCCCATAACCTGAGCCTGTACAATAGTACATAGCGACTAGATGGGATATTCAACTATATCCATGAAAAGTGGCAACAACGGGGAGCTGCCTGGTAGGCCTTACTGTTTTCTGCTAGATCCAAAATACGTGGGTCGTGCAAGCCCCGAAGACTTCAGCCCCGTATATTGTGGCACTCTGTGCTTTTGCCCTATAAACAGCTAAGGCAGGGGTAACTGGTCAATACCTTGTGGCTCCAAACATTTGTAATATTACTGTAGCTTTATGAACCAGTGTTAGGCTATCAGCTAACCTGATGCCCGAGTAATGAAAACTGCAAACTCACTCAAGGGCATCACCATCTGCAGTCATCTTACAATTACGAGCTTTAAGTGCACTAACACCATATACTTGGTCTTCGGAGAATTCAGCTCAAGACCTCTGAACAAAAAATGCTATAAAAAATGTTTAAGAAAGCCCATGGGATACACTTACTCAAAACATATATAAACATCAGACACACTAGTCCTCATTAAATATAACCTGATTAAATACAATATGGGTGGTAGCTGCTGTTATTGCACTAATCAAAATAATGAGTTTTGTGATAAACATGAGGACACACCTGCCAATATTTATCAGGAGAACAATGACCATTATTTAGCGTAACGTACCAAATATGCATGTTATTCTTCAAACCCTCATAATTGAGTTTGCATAAAACTAGCATTCACAAATTCTCGTATTTATCGAACCCAATAAATTCAAACTCTGAGGAAATTAATTTTATCAGGTTTGATCAATATCATACTTATTACTGTGCACTCGAGGTCCTTTGACAACCAACAGGTAAATAGTTATTGTTTTGTATGAAATCTTACACAAAATGCAACAAACAGTGGAAGCCCTTTGTGGTGCATTGTATAGTTTATAGTTCTTGTAGCACATTGGAAAATAAAAATCCCTTTGAATTAAAAAAGAAGTTTAATGAAAGGCATACATCGGCTTCCAAAATAACAGGATAGGTGAGTGAATTTAAGAAAGGTTCAACAGCTTTTGATTTTGCCCTTCCGGGTCGGGTCGCTAGTGACGTTAGACTGGACTTTCATGTCGTGGGAGATGAAGGAAACACTGAGCCCTTCCAAGGCTTAATCACGTTACACGTATTGTAGGGCTTACAACACTATTATAATACAGCCACACACAAATGGAACTAAGGACATTACCAGACAATGTATAATTTAGTTTCAAAAGGCCTCCTGAGTATTTTAAAACCATAATCTTTTAAGCTTAACCTTCCGCGTGCCTGCTTGGCAGTTAACTTTTAATAGAGTTTTTGAAACTCCATTAAAAGATGGCCATCATATTTGTGCATCAAAGAACTGTGGCTATTTTGAAATGGTTTGACGTTGCAAACGTTTCTGAAGCAAAATAACAAGAACAGGAAAAGTCAAAATTCATGCAGTGCTGCCCCTAGGAAGTTGGAGAGAGCAGGAAAGATGGTCAGCGAGGGCCATATCCTGCTATACAGGGTTGGTGGGGAAGTCAGAGGTGTGAGGTGGCAGCAAAAGAGTGGAGGAATTAAACAAGAGATTTCTTAAAGTCCCATGCAACCTTTCACTAAATGCCATGACTTTAAGGACAACTCACCATCCAATGGCATCTTAAAATATGCCAACTATCAATGGCTTACTGGGGCAGACTAAAAACTCACTCTTGGTATTAGAGTGACACCTGCAGCTGTCTGTACATGGGACCTAAAAAGAGATGGGTAGAATGCTTCAATTAATCATAGCCACTGGTAATTATGTTAACCACATTCCAATACATCCACCCCCCCAAGTGCCACTGTACACAGAAACCAGTGCTATGCAAATCAACTTGGCCATTTTCTGGTAGGAATAGGCCAGGACTCCTCCGGATGGGGACAAATGCAAAACCAGGTTGATTTTGGCTTAGTTGAGCTTCACCAGTGAAGTGCAGCTGGAGTTATAATGGGAAAAGTGTCAGCAAAAACAGAGAGAACAAGGAAGCAGGAGTTAATTTTGCATAGAAGACATTTGTTGAATTGAATTTGATATGAGCATATGTCTCAGTTGAGAGTAAACAGGTTTGGGAGACAAGGTTGAAACAGTCAAACATAAAAACTTGTTTTTATGTACCTCCTAGCGCCACAGTAAATACGGGGGTTACATTTACCCAATACAGCTGTACGCAGTTTTTAGAATCTGGACTAAGGAAAAGCTCAACTAGCTTTGCCAGGATTCCAATCCCTGAACTGCGGATCACACATATTGTAACTAAGATAACCAAACCTGTTGCCATTTTGCATACCTAAGATGCCATGGTGAGTTATCCCTACTCCTCTGTAGCATTCCTTTGCTGACTTGCTTGATTCGTGGTACATGCTTTCTATTAAATACAAAAATCGGTACTAACCATGTAAACAAGCTAAACAACCTTACATTAGTATACAACAGAGAATGGTTATGTTAACGTGAATTATCATTGTTAAAAGTGATAGTTTAAGGGTTGTGAAAGTAATGGAAAAATCCTGCCTGTCCATATAGACTTCGATAGCTAAAGAATTAGAGATCCAGCTCAGAAGAATGCATTGTCTTCTTCTAGACAATCATGATGCAACTTTTACATCTAATCCTGTACAAGTCCTTTCGATTTTAGTCAAATAATATATACAATATATTTAATGGGGCTTTCAGACAGCCCTCTTCACATTCTCCTTAACCCATTGCAGCACAGAGCATGGTGCAATAGGTTAGTCCATTTCAGAACTCTGACCAACTTAACTGTGAGAGACAACATTCTACTCTTACTTTCTCAGAAGTACATTCGTACAAAAATATTACTTCCCTATGTTGTGTGCTTTATGCAACCAAAAATATATTGTTGCCATCAGCTAATATGATTTTATATTGGCGACTGCAGACAGCCCTTGCAAAGAGAACATTAAAAAAACAAGAAAAAACAGGTGCTGACAAAGCTAAAAGGTTGACAATCAACACCTAAACAAGTGGCATTGCCAATGCTTGTTCTTTCTAGCACTGCCACTATGTTTTACATCACACTCTCCCTCAAGCCATTCCAAACTTAGGGAAAGGAATATTTGTGCATTTGACAAAGACCTTAATTTTTTGCCAGCATATCTCTACTAGAAATAATTGTGTGTTTGAATTTAAAATGTTTAAATATTCATCCGGTAGGCATGTACACATAAAAGGGTTACTGCAGTTGTTTATAGAAGCATTTAACGATGTCATTTTTTATCTGTTTTCACTTAGGATCCTATGATTAGGCCTTTTACAGTTTCACACCATCGTTTTTTTTAAAATAAAACTTAACAGGGTTTAACCAATGTAATTAATGGCACTTTTTTTACTTACACAAAAAATCTAAGCATTTGGCTTCAATTGAATTCTTATTTGCAATTTTCAGATTCTAGGTGCCATGCAACATGTACATATTAATGCAATAAGAAACTGTCCCATCGTACATTAACCACAAAATTGCACCACAAATCCCTGACACCAAGCAAAACAATCCAAACCACCGCACATCATACTACCACACATCGACACCCCACCACCAACATCGTCCCGGCTGTACTCCACAATAATGTAATGTAAAAAGGATTTATAAAAGGCACGGGTACTCAAGAGAGTTTTGGCGCTAAGCGGTAAGTCAAGGATAACAGACCAAAAGATTACTTTGAAAGGAGCAAAGTCTTGAGTTTTTTTCTTAAAGGAAGCTTCATTCTATAACTGCTGCAGGTTAAGGAGGACGATTATTCTCTCAGTGAGGGACCAAGAAACTAAAATAGCGACCTATCACCTTAACCAGGCGGATGCTAGGAACCCTTGCCAAAGAATTATTGTGAGACCTTAAGGCTCTATTCGGGCAATAATAATACATCCTGCCCGCTAAATAATCAGGACCTGAACAATGGAGTGCTCTGAACATTAACAGAGAGGGCTTAAAGAGAATCCGTGTTTCCCCGGGGAGCCAATGCAGACTGCGTAAATGCATAGAACTGTGTTCTTGTCTTGGAAGACCCAGAGCCATCCCAGCTGCAACATTCTGCACAGCCTGTAGTTTGTTAACAGGTACTTGGGCAGAACTGCATAAAGAGTATTAGCATAGTCCAACCTGGACACTACCAGCACCAATAACACTGTAATTCTAGTGGGCACAGACAAGAAATGCAATCATTTTTTAGCCATCCATAGAATACCAAAGCAGACACCAACCAAGGGGATAATTTGATTATGAAAAATCAATTTGTTGTCAAATTTAATCACCAGGTTTTTTTTTTTTTTTTTTTTTACAGAGTCTGCCTATGCATCAGGTGATGGCACTCCGGCAGGCCAGTGGGCAGCTAGATTAAGAATAAAATTCATGTCAATTATTTCACTGGCAGCCGGTATGGGATGCTTCCTGCACCATCCACTACCAATCCAAATTGAGTCAAGAGCGCTCTCCTTCCAGGCAACGAGAAGGAAAAATCCATCTGCGGTTCTGTTATTTGAGACCCCACACTTTCCAATCATTGAGTTCCCAGAAACAAGACTGAGCCAGGCACTACCCGCCAGGTCCAATAAAAAAGTATGGATATTTTGCAATACAAGCCCTATTTAATATTGAAGGTTTAGACAGGGATGCTTATAGACATATTACACACACCAAATATCTAGTATGTTTTACTTTATGCTATGGGCCACATGCGTAATGAATTGTACCTCCCTTAAAGAAAGGTGGGAATAGTGATAGAACAGATAAGTGGGTGGATGAATGAGCGGATTAATGGATGGGTGAATAGATAAGTGAATTAACTGGTAAAAGAACAGCAGTTATTGGAAATCTGAGAGGGTGCTGGATGTACAGGTGAAAGGAAGACACAGTAAATGGAAATCTGGGTGGATGGATAGCAAAAGGGATCAGCTGATGGATCAAAAGCTTTATTGATGAATGTGCAAGTCAAAGGACCGATGTAAGATTGGATGGATTTATGCATACATACATGATCAATGTGTGAATGGGTGGATGAACTGATGAAAGATTGAATGATGGATGAAGGAATCAATCATTGTCCGAATGTGAGGGTGAAATTAAAGTTATCAGTGAATGGATGTAAGGGTAAAAGGATGAATGCATAGAAGCTTGCATGGTGAAGACAAGGGAGCTGTCAGAACCCTGTTTAGGGGCCATGGGGTACGCAGGGGTTACTGTGCCTAGCTGAGGTGGTTGAGGTCTTTTATTCTTGATGTCCCAGGGCCCTCCCTACTATGGATCCAGCTTAACTGGGTCAAGCCCCCCTTTCTGCACCTGACTTTCATTTAGTAGCCTAGCAAAAGCAGTCATGGCTCCCTCGGAGGGAATTGCAGATACAGTTTAGTGAACACAACTCATAACTCAACATGCAAGCAGCAAACACAATAAATCAATGTCCAGTCAAATACTTGTTTTGCATAAAATAAGTATTTTACTTCTAATTCTACTCATGCAAAGGTAAATAACATTTAAAAAACAAAAACACAGTCCCCCTTGAGGTAGGCCCACTAGTAGTTAAGCCACTACCCAGACTACCAAATTCCCATGTATCTGAAGTGCTGGTATCCTCCATTCACAAGCAGCAACATCTAGGGAACGTAAACTATTTAGACCCTATTTCTGGGGTATCTCCCTCTCGGACGGAGTTAGTAAGGTGTAGTCACTTAGAATTAACTAGGGCTGCAAAAACCAAAGGTGATATATCCCCCAGGGCCCAGTAGGCCCAGTTCTCAGTTTACCTGTTCCGGTGGTACGAAACCATACAGCGTGCAGTGCGGTCCTGGTCTGGATCAGCAAAGGCGGTCTGCACAAGTTCACACTCGCAGCTCCTGGCAGACGCTGGCTCTCCCTCCAGAGCCACGCTAACCAGTGTTCTGACAATCAGAGATGCTCGGGCGCCAGGCACTTGTGGCAACTCATTTTTGTTCTTTGCTCAGAGATGGGGGCAGTCTCCTAGGTCCAGTGGGACTTCTACCATGTTTCTCTGTCCTCTGGCCTCCTCAGAAACAAAGCCTCCCTCGTCTTGATTGTAGCAGCAGTTTTGGTTCATGGGCAATGGCCCAGGCCTCTGGCCTCAGTGCTCCAAGAGGCACCTTCCTGACATACGAGGTTGCTCTGACAAACCTCACTGTCAGGTCACGCTGGCCTCAGGTTGCCTCTCCTGTGGGCCCTCCTGACATACTGGGTTGTGGCAACTTCCCTCACATGGGCAATGGCCCGATCAATGAAACTATTGACCTTGGTGCACGGCAGCGCCTAGTGGCATATGGTGTCGCCAAACTCACAAAGCTGCACACAGGCGACAGCCAGATCAATGCAGAGCTTGTCCTTGGTGCACGGCAGCCTCTCCTGGCACATGGGGTTGCTAAATGCTGCATGCAGGCAACGGCCCTAATGATGTGGCACTACTCCTCACACCTTGCTCAGGAGCCCCACATGTTTCGGCTCCCCTTTAGATCTCACTCCCTCCAACACACTCCTCTCCCTCACAGACACACCGGTCTTGGCAGGTACTGGAACTCCAGACTCCAGGCCAGGTGGTCTTGGTTTCCCTGGGACGTCCCCTCGCCCAGCATGGAGACTAGTGTGCTGTGCACCTAGTCCTAGTCACAGGCAAAAGTCTTTCAGAGCTTGCTCTCCTCATGCAGTCCAGCTGGCCGCCCAGCAGATGATAAAGTTGGGGGGTCTCAAACTTCCCTACATATAGTTTTTTTCCAGAAATAAAATGTGATTTAGGATCAGGACCTTTGAAGTTTTATGTTGGGGTTCATCTCTCTCCTTCATCCTTCCTCCTAAAAGATGTCTGTCCCAGCAGACAGGACTCCAAAGCTGATTAACGCACAACAGGATTCATGGGAGTGACCAGAGTTCACATCTGGATGTCAGCCACAATTATATGTGCATCAAAGGTTGATCACGGGCCCTCCCTTTATGATTCTCTTATCAGCCTCATCTCCCTCTTCCTGTGATCTCTTCAGGGCCCGTCTTTGTAATCGGTCACTGAATCAAAGAGCCCTTAGAAATGCACAGGGAGAGCCTAACTGTCCCTCACACAGTGGTTGGTCCACCCAGCTTACATGAATGCAGCAATTCACAATTCTGTCTGGGGGGGGGGGGGGGGAGTTGTCTACTCCTCGTGTTTTCACCAGGCAGGCCTAGGATTCCCAAAATGTATCCCAAGGTTCTCCATATAATGCACTAGTGCAGACACATCTGCACTCAGTGTACGTTCACAACACACTCCACTGTCTAGTACTGTTGTGACCATGTACCATGCTACCACAAGCTTTCCCACATGCAGCAAATGCACTCAGTCTGCGCACAATGTTCAGTACTACAGTCTATCTGTGCTGCTCCAGAATGTGTCACTTTAAAAACACACTGCTAGACTATGCATATTTGCCATGTGCACACTGTTTACACTGCAACCTCTGTGTAGTGTATGTCTTGTGCCCTCACATGCATTCAGAACCTTTTCATCATGCACAAACTTCCATATCCACCTGATGTAGACCAGGGTTGAGCTAAACACACAGCAGCATAGCTTTTAAATATGTGGGCCAGCCTGTAGACTTTACTCTAGTGACACAGGGTGAAAAGGACCAGCTGTCGACTGCTGACCACTACACAGTACGCTGCAACCACCGTGCTTGTGCTGTTTAACTCCTGGTGAAGGCGGTAGCCTTCCACGACTATGAAGCGACCGCTTTCGGCGCCCATACCAGTCCAACAAGAATGCAATCCATGAGACAGGCTTAGGTCATGGCACACACGCATGATCCGCGTTTGCATATTACAACAAAATGGGCATTAGAGATCCAGGCAGCAATGCAGTTGGACAGACAGGACAGGGGAACTCATCTTCACCATGCAGAGGACATTTCCGTCCCAACAGGAGCTCTTCTGCAGTGTCAGGTGCACTTGCTTAACTTGCTTGATTGATATCATCAGATATTTTGATTCAAAGTAGGGTGCATTTCAGTTTTCTGGCTACTCCGATGCTATGGGCTTACACTGAAATATAGTCAAATTGGCATCTATGACAATTTTTCGAATTAGAGATTAGCTTCTCTAAAAACCAAACAAAGTTAAATTAAATATGGCCCCTCATGGCTGTAAAATGCACTTACAATTTGTACTTTGTTAGTGGTGTGTCACTGAATACAACTGTCAGTTTATAGCATGCACACACAGGGCCAGACTGGGAACCAAAAGCAGCCGGAAAAATGCTCTTACCTGCTCCGATTCTCTCCTTCTCTCTCTCTTTTTGCTTTCCTCTCTTTCCTATAGCCTCACCACTACACAGTGCTAGCTGCAACTACCTAGGAAAGCTGTAGAAAGTGATAAAGGTGCCAACAGCGCTCCCTGGCCTTAAAACACGGCTTCGAGTGGCTACAGCCCACTGTGGAAATGCCAGGAGAAAAGAACAAGCATTTGTAATGCAATGGGTCTCGTATTTCCTTGAGTTAGAGCTATTAGCTTTGTAAATTCCTAACTGGACTTTTCTTCCCACTTAAATTGAAAATGAGAAGTAAAACAGTTGACTTAAGCGCCGTGGGGGCCATGAGCATGAGTGCGAACGAGAGTTACAAAAAGAAAAAGAAGTTCACTTGCAGTCAAATTTACCGTCAATTGTGCAATTATCTATGTAACAGGGGCAGTCTGCAAGGCGGTAACAAAACCGCCACATGGAGGGACAAACTTAAAGCATTTACCAATGATGATAAAGGAATTCTGAAAGGCAGGCCCACAAACAAGCGACGTGATAGGCATGGTTAAAAGCCCAACATGCTTACAACAGGTCAAAGCGCCTGCGCGATGGACTTAAAAATGGGCAGATCGGGCCTGCGCAAAGCACAGCCTGGAGATGAAGGGGTCACAGAGAAATCACAGTTTACAACAAAACCTAAAATTAAGACATCAAAAGTGTGTTGGTACATGAGACGGACAAGTCAATATCTCTTGGCAAGGACAGCTCACATGATTAATGTGCTTGCATTTTAATGTGTTATATTTAATGAGCTGGGCCAGCAGCTCGGTATCAATCATTTCTTTGGAATAGAAACGTCGGAGAGACTACAGAGAGCGCAAATGGAGAGGGGGTCAGCCCTTCCTGTAAAAATGATTTAGTTTAAACCATTGCCCAAACAAGCTTACTCCAGTTCTTTCAATATATAATAAGGAGAATCCTGTAAAAATCGATAGGTCATGGAAGTTCAACCTATTACTGTGAAGAGACAAATATTGAATGTCTATCAGAATCTTTATTAAGTCATCTATGTTTTTCACTGCATATTTTCTGGATGAAACTGGATAAGTGCAAATGTACTTTACAACAAGTAATGAATGTTATTATCTAATCAGACAATCATAAAATTAAATTCCATCTTCAGCAATTTACAAATGCATAAAAAATAAATAGAAAGTCGCTTTCAGCGAACAGCAAGTACATAATTTGTAGGTTCATGAAATAGGACGTCTGTTTATTATAAATATATTCAATATTAAATCACATTTAAAATTACTTTTCATTATATAAACTGGTGATGGTAACATGATTTAGCATCTTTGAAATGCCGATATTCATTGTGAAAGAAATTAAGAGAAAGAAATCAATCCCATTCATTTATGCTGCATATTGCCTATCAAGTACGCATTGCCTATAAAAATAAAGACAAATAAAAGTAAATAAATAAATTTAAATACATAATTCGCATTCATGTGCAAGTGAATTTCAGCCCAGGACTCTCACATGAAAATCACATGAACAAAAAGAACATCAAAGTTTGGCGATTCAAACCCTCCTGTTAAAAGTTATTTTGTGATGGGTCCTGGAAATATAATATTTTTCAAATATGCTACAGTTTCACAAAAAAGATAAAAAGTTCTTCATTTCAGCCATATGATCCTAGCTATAATTATCCTGAAGCACAAGGGAATGTCAATTTCCCGTACCTGATTACCACAATGAGAGGGTCCTCAATGCAACCTCCATATATACATAAATCCAGTCGGCAAGAGTCCATCGTGAACCTGACTTCAATTTATGAAAGTACTCTTGAAACTCCTGCCCTGCAACCATGTATGTTAAATGTGAATTCTTACTTTCCTTATACCAGTCACACTTGCACACAAAAAGTAGCTGTCTATTGCTATAACTTGTGTCTAAGGGGCAGTCTGAAATACATGCCACCAAATCAGAAGTATCTGATAAGTACTATTTTTGTCATTGAAACAGTTCACAAAAGTTAGAAATAAAGCTAGTATGGCAACTATTTACTATTAACTTTAAAATCACAAAGGTTATGGGAAATAATAACATAAGCAATGAAACTAATCGAAGTGCATAACAGATGCACATTGCAAAGTACGCGCCCAACCTGGTAAATGTCCTGTGAAAATGGGTTTCCTTTGATAATTTTCGAGCTGCAGGTTAGTTTTGTTCTGTTTTTCCAGATAAAACCCTACATTTTAATGGATATTTTCCCCAACTTGAAAAATAAAAAAATTGCCAATCTACACAAGTTAAAACAAAATACTAATTTATGAGTATGTGAAGTTTCCAATTGTTGCCTTTCCTTAAAAGTTACCTGAAATAAGCAAGACGTCCAACTTTAAAAGGAGCTCTATTTGGAATTGATATTGACAACTCTTTGGAACTATCTGGTATCTATCGTTGCATACTGTCAGGGAAGTTCTTGTGATCAATAACTGGCAATATATATATATATATATATATATATATATATACACACATAGGAGTTACTGGGAGAAGCTGGGAGCTGCATCTCCGCATGCAGGATATAAGAATAAACCTTAACCATTACCTGATGACATCAGAGGCCAATGCTTTTGGGGTTTGAGAGGTGCATATTATGAAGGCTTGAAGGAAAAGGGCCCACTTCAAATTTAGACACATTGTCAAGAGTTCTTATCAATAGAAGTAGTAGACATATAAACAGAGAGTACAATTATTACATTGAAATACGGTAAATGTTTAAAAAAAGATCATCCTGAGGATGAATTCAATCAGAGTAGCTCCTGAATCATAGTAACACAAACTATGCTATCCATGAAACTGATGATCTGCAACAGTCTTCGTGTTAATAGCAAGGGGAGGTGCACGGAAGTTGGAGGTGTGGCCAATGCGCCCACTTCACTCATTTATGAAAAATTTGCAAGTTTCTAGAAGTGCACTTTGGAGGACAGATGGTGGTGGTTTTGGGGTTGGGACTGACGGTCTGGACAGAGCAGGGTTCCGGCACATGCAACTAAGCTCATTTTTAAATCTCTTCTTATTCATTTAAGCAATCAGGAAACACTGCATACCTTCATAGTAACTAATCCTGGTTGAAACTGGCTTTTAAGACACATGCAAGGGGGAGGACACAAAATTCAAATGTCTTAAATATCAGAGATGTAAAATACCATTTGAAATTTATTAGTGCTCTTGCAGTGTCAAATGCACACACTGGTCCTTCAGAACGAGATGAGTACTAAAAGGTCAAAAATTAAATTATACGTATCAGTAAGCAGTTATGGGAACGCCGGAGATCTAACAGGGCCTAACTGTGCAATCACAGTGAAGGAAAAAGGTAGAGTATTTTACTTTGAAAACAATTTCCGTAGTTACTTTATGATTATTTACAATTGCATAAAGGTCAGGACTGCTCTGATTAAATTAGCTTCTGCACATAACTAGGAAGATAATGATACATTGATGCAAAGAAGGCTTTTAATTGAATGTCTGAACCTTTTCCAATTTATTAGGTATTGATGAAACTCAATTTTGCAACAATTAACACATACATACATCTTTTCAGAAATCTATTAAGACTCCAGAAAAATAAGCCTAGCAGTGCCATTTTAGAATCCAATCAGAGCTGCTGCAATGTATGCAAATGGAGAATGTAACACACTGGACCACTCAATTGTAATGACTCATTTACTGAGCTTACAAAATGTGCACTTCTTCGACTACATAATGCCTCCATTAAAAATCTGGCGCTGCAGCTGTAAACAGAGTCAGGTTTCCCTTCACATAAAATAGCCTACTCCATTATTCTAGACTCTAGAGTGCAGATTCAAGTTGGCGTTGCATGCTAAAATGAAACTCTTGGGAATTTGATCACCAACCAATACTCCACTTAACATCAGTCCTAAAACCATGCAAGGCACCAGGTCTCTAAAATATTACTGAACCATATAAAAAGTAGAAAAACACTATACAAACACCACAGACCAAAACAGAAATATAATATGGCAAGAAAAATGCCATTTTCATCTGGAAACTTTTTTGTAGAAAAAACTTAAATAATTTGATGCACAGATCTAGATGGATTTTTTTCTTCCCAGAAAATAAACAATAGGACCACTACACACTTGTTAATATGTTTACTTATAGGCTTTATTGAAACACACAAATTAAAGAATCGTAAAAGAAAAAAGGAGAAAATTTTAGTGGTCAGTCTAACCAGTGCGCTGTGGGTTTTTGTAATAACTCGAAGATAATAAGGCTACAGTTTCATTAGAACCCTTAGACAAACAAACTTTTGGCAGCAAAATATGTTCAATCTTTGTACACAAGGAATAAGAGCCAAAGAAAGTTCAGATTGCACAACACCAAATCAACAATTTCACTACATGAAAACAGTCACGTAATTGCCAATCTACAAAGAATATCCTATGTGTTGCTCAACTGCTTCTTCTTTATAAATCAACAACAAGCAAGGCACTCCTAGTTCAATTCAACCCGCTCACTAAGATATGCAACTGAAAGGGGTAAAATACAACGTGACATTAACAGATCATCCCTGGATCCAGCTACAAGCTCTTTAACTGAACACATTTTCATATATGCTATTGGAGCTAGAATTATCATATAAATCAGCCAAACCTGCCATCTCATACTATGAAGTTCAAACAGTCCCATTTGTGTAAAAACTGTTTTGTCCGTATTCACCTAATTACATTCATGATGATGAGAAATGGCCTGAAAACCCCAAAATATTTTAGCAAACCATTCCTTTTAAATATTTTGATGCCACATTACATAAAATGTGATCATAATAAGACAGTCATGAACAAAAAAGGAAAAAATAACAGAAATTGAAATGTATATCACAAGGGGATGATAAAAAGGCTTAAGTACTTCTTGTTGTACATAAAATAATTTTCAATTACGTCAAACATTTAAAAGGCACAAAAGAAAACAATCTAAACAAACAGTAAATAGATTAAAAACGAAAATGCCACAGGATATCAGAAGATGGATAAGAGAGTGGCTCAAAATGAATCGCTGATGGTGCTGTATTAATAAAAGAAGACAATGCATGTTTGGTCTCAGATTTTGCTTAGCTGTGTTTTTTCTCAGTGATCCTGTTATTTTATTTTAACCCCCTCGCTAACTGGCATTTAACCCTCGGTACCAGGCCTTTTGTTTTGGCTATTTGGGGCAGTTTGCACTAAGGCCCTCATAACGTTTTGTCCACATAAGCTACCCATGCCAAATTGCGTCCTTTTTTTCCAACATCCTAGGGATTCTAGAGGTACCCAGAGTTTGTGGGTTCCCCTGAAGGAGACCAAGAAATTAGCCAAAATCCAGCAAAAATTCCATTATTTTTTTTAATAGAAAAAAGGGCTCTAGAAGGCTTGTGTTTTTTTCCCCTGAAAATGGCATCAACGAAGGGTTTGAAGTGCTAAAATCACCATCTTCGCAGCATTCAGGAACAGGCAGACTCGAATCAGAAAACCACAGTTTTCAACACAATTTTGGCATTTTACTGGGACATACCCCATTTTTACAATTTGTATGTGCTTTCAGCCTCCTTCCAGTTAGTGACAGAAATGGCAGTGAAACCCATGCTGGATCACAAACAGCTAAACATGTCTGAATAGTAGACAAAATTCTGAATTCAGCAAGGGGTAATTTGTGGAGATCCTACAAGGGTTTCCTACAGAAAATAACAGCTGAAATATAAAAATGTTGAAATTGAGGTAATAAAAACAGCCATTTGTCTCCACGTTTTATTCTGTAACTTTTTCCTGCAATGTCAAATGTTTGAAAGCAATATACCGTTACGTCTGCGAGACTCTTCTGGTTGCAAGAATATATAGGGCTTGTAGGTTCATCAGAACCGTAGGTACCCAGAGCCAATAAATGAGCTGCACCTTGCAAAGGATTTTCATTCTATACCGAGTATACAGCAATTCATTTGCTGAAATACAAACAGTGACAAATAGGTATCAAGAAAACCTCTGTATTTCCAAAATGGGCACAAGATTAGGTGTTGAGAAGCAGTGGTTATTTGCACATCTCTGCCCATACTAGCATGTGAATTACATTGCATTTCTCAAATAGCCGTCTTTTTTACACTTTGTCTTAAATTTGGAAGGAAAAAATGTAGAGAAAGACAAGGGGCAATAACACTTGTTTTGCTATTCTGTGTTCTCTCAAGTCTCCCGATAAAAATGGTACCTCAGTTGCATGGGTAGGCCTAATGCTCGCGACAGGAAACACAACATGGATACATCATATTTTTACATTGAAATCTGACGTGTTTTTTGCAGTCGCTAGCTGTAAATTCTGGCCGCTAGCTCAGCGGGAACCTAGGGAAACCTACAAAACGTGTGCATTTTTAAAAACTAGACATATAGGGGAATCCAGGGTGGGTGACTTGTGTGGCTCTCACCAGGTTCTGTTACCTAGAATCCTTTGCAAACCTCCAAAGTTGTCCAAAAAACAGTTTTTCCGCACATTTTGGTGACAAAAAGTTCTGGAATCTGAGAGGAGCCACGAATTTCCTTCCACCCAGCCGTCCCCCACGTCTCCCGATAAAAATGGTACCGCACTTGTGTGGGTAGGCCTAGCGCCCGCGACAGGAAATGCCCCAAAACACAACAAGGACACATCACATTTTCCCAAAGAAAACAGAGCTGTATTTTGGAAAGTGCCTAGCTGTGGATTTTGGGATATAGCTCAGCCCGCACCTAAGGAAACCTACCAAACCTGTTCATTTTTTTAAACTAGACACCTAGGGGAATCCAAGATGGGGTGACTTGTGGGGCTCTCGCCAGGTTCTGTTACCCAGAATCCTTTGCAAACCTCAAAATATGGCCAAAAAAAACACTTTTTTTCTCACATTTTGGTGACAGAAAGTTCTGGAATCTTAGAGGAGCCACAAATTTCCTTCCACCCAGCGGTCCCCCAAGTCTCCCGATAAAAATGGTACCTCACTTGTGTGGGTAGGCCTAGTGCCCACGAAAGGGAATGCCCCATAACACTAACCGGACACATCAAAATTATCAAATTCAAAACTATCTGTTTTTGCGTGTGTGTTGGGGGGTGCACCTGCATTTTTGGTCCTGGGCTCATCAGCCATTTAGGGAAACCTACCAAACCCAGACATTTCTGAAAGCTAGACACCCAAGGGAGGTGTGACTTGTGTGGATCCCCCAGTGTTTTCTTACCCAGAATCCTCAGCAAACCTAAATGTTAGCTAAAAAAAAAAAAAAACATTTCTGTGTGGGATCACCACACTGGGACAAATGTCCTCCCACCCAATGTTCCCCTCAGTTTCCTGGTAAAAATGATACCTCACTTGTGTAGGTAGGCCAAGTGCCCGTGACAGGGAAGAGCCAAAAACATGTCGAAATTGAGGGGGAACCAAAGCGGATCCAAAAGGGCAGTTTAAAAAAAACATTTTTAGGCTGACAAGTGGGGCAGAATTTTTATCGGTATAGATGAGACAATGCTGGGTGGTAGGAATTTTGTGAATTCCTGCAGATTCCGGAAGGTTCCATCATAGAAATGTGGGAAACGTGTGATTTCCAGCAAAGTTGGAGGTTTGCAGGGCATTGTGGGTGAGAAAATGGCGCGGGTGCATGTTAAGCACACCACCCTGGACACACCCAGATGTTTAGTTTTTAGATGTGTCTATGTCTCGTAGATTTTTCTACATGGCAGAGTCCCACAGTCCAAAAAGTGCAGCCCTCACCATTCCAAGTGAGACGATTTTGAGAGTTAGCCAAGCTCTCATGGCCCAAATGTAAAACCAAAACCCCAAATAATCAAACGTCCTCTTGCTTGCCATGGGATAATATGTTTTAGTGTGCGGGGGAGAGCTGAAAGACTGTTACCCCCTTCAGTTGGGGTGGGGGGCATAACCATGCCCATACTGGTTGGTAGCCACAACCACACTATTTTTTGTTTTCTTTTTAATTCCCTGGTGTCTAGTAGACTTTCTGCCCCCCCGGGTGTGGATCGGGAGTAAGTGCTCAATCTCCCCCCTGGTGGGCAGAACAACTTTGGCCCCATTTATTTGGGGTGAGGGTATGGCCATACCTACACCCTCTTATTTGGGGAAAAATAAATCCCTTGTCTCTGGTGGACTTTCTGCCCCCCTTGGGGGCAGATGGGCCTTCCAAAAATAGGCCGATCTGCCCCCAAGGGGGGCAGATATGGCCAACAGTCATGTACCCACATTGGGAGCAACCCTTGCCCAAGGGGCTGCCCCCCCAAACAAAACACACAGATACACACACACCAATCCCTGGTGCCTAAGTGGTTTCTGCCCCCCTCCCCCATTGAGGGCAGATAGGCCTAATAAAAATATTCTGATCTGCCCTCAAGGGGGGCAGAAATGGCCTAAGAGTAATTTTGCCCCCCCTGGGAGCGACCCCTTAGGCAATATAAAAATATAAAAATAAACAAAATATATTATCCCTGGTGTCTGGGGGCAGATCGGCCTAATGATAATAGGCCTATCTGCCCTGGAGGGGGCGGAAAAGGCCTAAAAATATTTTTCCCCCCCAGGGGAGCGGCCCTTGCCCAAGGGGCTGCTCCACTCCTTCAATAATGTAAAAAAAAAAAAAAAAAAATCCCTGGTGTCTAGTAGTTTCTGCATCGCAATCGGGTAGCAGAAATGCTGAGAAAGACATCAAAGGAAAGGAAAGGCCTCTCCTTTCCTTTGATGCCTTTCTCGGCCCCTCCACGTGATCGGAGGAGAAATGCAGAAGCAAATCTCCTCTGATCGGCGCTGGAAGCTGAGCTTCCAGCGCGGAGGGCAGGCCTCTGATGAGGTTAGCGCACAATCGTGTGCTGATGTCATCAGACACCACAGGGTGTAAGAGAGGGTGAAGGGAGGTAAGGGGGGGTGGGGGTGGAAGACGAAGTGATTCCCCTTACCTCCCTGCCCAGGGGAGGGGGGTGTGGGGCCCCCAGGGGGAGCGCTAGCGCTTCCCCCAAGGGCCCCAATGTGGACGTAACAGTTACGTCCTGGGCACCCGAGGGGTGCTGCCCAGGACATAACTGTTGCGTCCAGGGCAACCGAGGGGTTAAATGTAGGAACTGAAGAACAATTGACAGAGTGAAACAGAGGAATGTGGTAAGCTTCTATGAAGAGGGTGGAGCCTGGGCAGACTTCGACTGACGGACATAAAAATAAACTATCCCAAATTCATCTACACTACGGGCAGTGACTAGCAAAACAATATTTAGAGTCCTGATATCCCCAAAGACAGATCTAGCTAAAGGTTTTCTTCAAAAGAAATATTATGGATCAGTAAGGGTGTAAAGGGAAAGGCAGCGTCTGCGCATGTAGTAGTGATGCCTACAGCACGCTCCTTGAACCTCACTCAAGCTCTCCCTACCCAGCGTCCCAGGCACCTCTGCTCTCCACTACATGTCAAACTAAAAACAAAAACTGGAAGTGTAAGTAACAGCGCTCAGTATAGTGAGGAGGTTTGTTTTTCTCTCTGCTTGATGCTGTGGGAAAAAGTGAAACTTCTCTTGGCTCTCACTGTTCTGCTATCTCTAATTATTCTGTCTCTCTTAACATCGGTTTCCACTATTTATGCTACCAGAAAGCAGAGTCTGCTTCTCTAGTCTGGAACTCTTTGTGATCCAGGACGGATCAAAAGCCAGCTTCTTAGAAGTCTACCTTCATCACTTCAAACAGCCTCTGCCACAAGTACATCTGAAATATGGTATCTGTGATAAGCACTGTGCAGCATGAAGATGAATTCTTCTATTAGCCAAACTAAGCAAACAATAAGGTGCAGAGAGCAGAGGGATGACCAGGAGGAAGAAAACTATTTACACAGAATGGCTGATCTCCCCGGGCTAGCTTGGCATCTTCTATCATACTGGACCAAGCTGAAACTCCAGCCCCCCTACTCGCTGCTGCCACACAGCGAAGCATACACAATGAATGTGCTAGGGGCCTCTCATGTGCCCCTGAAGTCCGGACAGTACATCAGGACAAAGTTGGGATGATGCACTGAGCTTGGCCAGGAACAAGGTTTCAGCTCAAAACTAGCTGCCGGAACCGTAATCTGGCTATTATCCACTTTACAGTGGGAAAAGCACAGGAAGAAGCAGTTTGCGCTTCTTGCACACAGAACAGGTACAGCACATCAGGAGCACAGCAAGCTTCCACCACACACAGAATAAGTACTACGCTTCAGTAGCAAGAAGGGTTTCCCTCACTAACATGGGCATTACAAATGCACATGTTATTACCAAAGAAAAGGTAAATTGAGGCATAAACAGAAGATGTGCCATAAAAGCAGCTGCAGTGCAATCATCACTCACACACGGTACAGGTAATAGTGCGGCCAACAGCAAAGCCAGGTGCTTTAAACAGAAGGGGCAGCTACAGCACGAACAGCAGAAGTGCAGGCACACCTTTTTGACACACACAAAAGACAAATTAGGCACAGCATCTGAAGCTGCCACTCAAGTTTCCTACACATTGTTTCGTGTTACTTTGCTGTTATCTTTCTATTAGGCTTCTTGCCTTCTTATTTGAAATACAGCTCTGCACACTATGCTACAACCCTAAACCGGTAGATTAGGAAATTCAAAGCACCTTAATATCTTGTGGTTGTCCTCTCCTATCCTTTTTTAACATTACAATTGCCATACTTAGTAATTTAAATCTGCAGATTTCTCATGCAGTAGTTTAAGTTTGTAGCTATGAGCGATGAATCCATTAACAAGACTATACTTATATAAACGTGTGCTGTGCTTGAGTCCTGGAAATGTTATGGGCCCGTTTCAGAGATTTTCTAGTGAGTCTCTTTTGAAATACTCATATCTCACTCATAAATTCCAGGAGTAAGAAGTACTCTACGAGTATTCATGGCTTGCTCCAGAAATCCAGAATTACTGCAAGAGTAAGTCACACCTATTCATACACCCAATGCAGGAGACACAAACATTTCTTATTGAAAAGGAATACGATAAATATTGGAGGCACTGCAACAACAATCTGGAGAAAAGTCAATTTGGACAGCAGTAAAATGCAGAAAGAAATTAAGCTCCTAAAAACAAGCGCGTGTAAAGTAAAGGGAGACAGACATAAAACTTTAAATATGCCTATTAAATGTGCACGGGCCAACGTGCATCACTTACATAGTTTTTTTTAATGCAAATTTTAAGAAACCTAATAGAGACCCAACATGGCTCAATTCTGGATACGACAATCGGGACATTAAACGTGCCAACTCCTTACAAATTATTTATAGCACTATCAAAATAATTCATAGACCGCGACTAACCACTGGAGTCAAACTCCCTGTGCATGCACACATTATTGCCATTCAGTGGCTACTACCACAAAAAATATATATATATATATAATCTTTATGTTTTTAAAGGTCCTTGCTCAGTCATAAAAATGCAATATTAAAGTTAATGTATTCTAGGATTAATGCTTTATACTGTGCAAATAATCTTTGAACAAAGTTTTAGAACTAATAAATAAAAGGAGCAATGCATTTGTTTTGCATTAAGCGACAGAGGAAGGTACACAAGCAAAGGCAGCAATGCTACCAGAATTTCTCTAAGATGTGTTCTTTGTATCACTTATGTACACAACTATCTTGGAAGGAAAGTACAACATCACAATTAAAAACCACCTGTCTGAGACTCAGTGACTGTTGAGACTGATGAGCTTTGCCGATAAGATTAGCTATTTGATCCTGAATCTCCGGTTTGTTTCCCTTTCCACTGTGGCTATGGTACAAGTCTGGCTTCTATCTTCCAGCTCCATACACGTGGTGACATGCCTTTGATCTGTATTTCCCCTTCAAAGCAAAAAAAAAAAAATATATAGAAAAGACAAGATGTCTGGTATTGGGTGAAAGCATTTTGGCTTTGTCAAAGCCTGTTGTGTTCTGTTATAGTTTTTGTGGAACTTTTTTGCTGAGGGAGCTATACTTACTTTACTTACCCTTACAAAAGTGAAAAAAACACAACATTGCTTTAAAGCAAATTATTATTTTGTTTTCATAAAGCACATATTGGCATAATAGTCCCTGGCACAGAATGGAACTGCTTTCTGTGCTAATGGTCTCAAAAGAGCAGAATGCCGTCAGTCATAGTGAAGTCAGTCAATGGTTGACCTGAGCTAACCCACTGGCTCATGCTGTATGCGGTAGTGGGTGGAAGGAAAATGTGAATGACGCAACAGATCAATGAAAGAAGAGGGTTGGCTCTTAATCCCTATAAGTATGTATATTATATAGGTTTAGTAAACTCAAAAGGTCTTGGCTAATACCAGACCTAAAAATGCTGGGCACCATGGAATTACCCCTCACCACATCGTTGGACTACAAAGCAGGTCAGAATTTTCTTAGAAATTGAAGCTCCACATGTTATTTGCTTCATAATACACATAAATGACTCAAATAACCTATTAATAACCTATTAATAAAATAAGCAGCAGCAAACCAAACACACAATTCAGTTATTGGGGCAGGACATTTTTTGGGGTTTAAGTAAATGGTTCACAGTTGAGAAAGAGATACTGTCTGATACACCCTTAGTTTAAAGTCTCGAGGCCTGTAGTACAAACACCAGTCCATTTGGCATCAACCTCTGGTCAGTGGAATCGGCAAAATCCCCAGATCTCCAAAGCGGAGAGCAGAGGGTGAGTAAAAAGAGCTGGAGACCACAGAATTAGAATGTTTTTCCAGACAGATAAAGTTGTACAGGAACTTGCATGTGTAAGCACTGGGAGCCAGTGTAGTCCCCTCAGCAGTGGTGGGGCTCACTCCCTATTTCTTCACCCATGAATCAGGCAAGAATATGAGTGGCATCACACAAACAAGCTTAGAGTTTGAGGGATTCAACTATAACTTTGTAATAGTACACAGTGATAAAACGAGGGGAGGAGCAATTTGAAATGATAACGTTGGCCACAGAACCATCTAGGGTTTCATGTTTGCATTGGGTTCCCAGTGTATTCTGAAGTTCAGAACTTTTTCAGAAAAGTCTTGGGTTCTAGGAAGCTAAAATGAGGTCACAAGCTCTTGGAGTTCTCAAATATGTTCCTCATCAATTTCAGCAAAATATTCTGACATGCAGTCAAGAATGTACTTCTACCACCGGCAGGAGTATTTCAGTTAAGTCCCTGGTAATCAACTGCAGTGTCATCAGAATTCTAATAAACAAGTAGACAAAAGTGAGGCACTCCTGAATACAATTTTGATGGAACAGGAGCGACTGAATGTAAAACCTTTCCTGAAGGGCTAAAGTAAGTAAGGATTGAGATGTTATTGAAGGCATGAAACCAAAGGGTTAAAAATGTAAGAGGTGTGGACTTTCAGAAATTTGAGGCACAATCATTTTTAAGGGGATAAAAACAGTTAAAGAGAGCAACGTCTGCATAGGTACAACATCCTATCCCCCATCGGTTTATTACTGGGTCTGCCAAATTTCTCTGTCACGTAACAGTTCCCTAATTTAAAAAATCGTAACATTTTGGTAAAAAAAAATATATATATATATATATATTACATTACCTACTGGTCAGTTGCCAGCAGGCAGTTATAGTTAGGACCTAGTTTCCATGTTACCATAGGAAAGTATTTTTTGTTTGGTGCCGTTTGATGAATCTTCACGAAATTTTCAAACTAGCACGCCACTCACTTCAGCTGCCTGCTTGAAAGTTTTGTGGTGATCCGTCAAACAAGGGCCAAGGAAAAGGGGGTTCCCCAAAAGGTATGCTTCCCGTGCAATTTCCAATAAGGAATTTGAGCACGACTACAGCCCGACCTGCTGGACGGAATTACACCAGATTTGGCAGACAGCTCGCTTTTGGTCTGGAAAGCATGCTTTTTGTGAAGTTGGGTAAATCCGTTCAGTAGTTTTGGAGGTAATAAAGGAAAAATAAATGTGTATATCTAGGAATGGGAAGACTCCGTGGATCCCATGGGTCTCAAGTTGAGAGCTGTATGGCTGCTGATACTTCAACCAGGATGGGTTGGCAGCCATTTTGGGGCTTTGACTCAGCTGAGATCCTCAAAAAAAAAAGTTTAAAAAAACAAAAACAAAAAAGGGTACAGGGTAGGAATACCCTGACCACCTACACAGGGACTCAGCCAGGGCAAAAAAGCATTAAAAAAAAAACAAACAAAAAACACCGAAATTCGCTGAGGATCCGCAAATCTAGCGAAAATTAAATAACATTTTTTTTTTTTTTTAAACCGTAGTATTCTGAGCTTGTTTACAGTTTAGCCCCCGAGTAGACCAGGTCCCGGGGACATGCAGTAATAAAAAACAAAAAACATAAAAGGAGGGGGTGTGCACGAGGCACTGCTCCTAAGGCTCTTTTGAGCCATCGGGACCACCACCTCCCAGGGGGTTAATTTAATTCTTTGGAGGGGCCAGGCGTGGATGCTCCCAGGCTCCCGGGATCCCCCCTCCACAAGGTCGGCCTGTTGAAAGTAAAGGAGGGGGCCCACGTGGCCCCCTTCCTGGAGCAAATATTGGCCTACTCACCCAGGGCTGGCTCCCCATAGCAAAGTGCCCACCATCAGGAGATAGGAGTCTGCTGTCACTTGTCGGGAGCTTTGACAGCTCCGGCTCGCAGGGAACAAGCTTTTGATCTTGTTTCCTGCTCGCTGTCAAGCAGGCAGGAAAACAGATGAAAGGCTTTCCCCTGCATGCAGGGAGCTGCATTTTGTTTTGCTGCTCCCTCCGAAAGGAAGCAATGTTGGCTCCCGCAAGAGGAAGGGAGCCTGCGGGGACTGCGGGGGCTCCTGCGCTTGTTTTAAAAGAAAGCCCCCAGAGAGGGAGGGGGACGCACGGTGTCCCCCACCTTGGGCTGCTAAAAGCCCCGGGGACCACCACCTCCCTGGGGATTCAGATTAATTTTGGAGGGGGGTGCGTGGACCCCCCCCTCCGTGGGTTCTAATGAGCCCCCGTGATCACCACTTACCCGGGGCTTTATTAAATTGAGGGGGGCCGCATAAAACCTAATTTTTAAAAAACATAGAAATTGACCTAAAAAAAAAAAAAAAAGTTAGAGACGTTCTAGTTAGGTTCAGAATTTAAAAGCACAAAACCATCGAAATTCAGCAGTTATAGTTATCTCAAGTAACTATATCTCATACTATCAGGTAAGTGTAACTTGCGCCGTCGCCATGCACTGCTAATTACCCCAGTTATTACAGCACTTATGACATCTTTTAAAACATCACTAAAAATATCAATGTAACATTAGAAGTCAAATTATTGACCAGAACTGTTTATGGCAGGGACGCAAGTTATACTTATTTTTTTTTCTAAACTCTATTTTATATATATATATATATATATATATATATATATATATATATATATAGAGAGAGAGAGAGAGAGAGGGGGGAGATCGAGAGCTAGAAAGAGCGCACAAGAGGGAGATCGAGAGCTAGAAAGAGCGCACAAGAGCTAGAGAGAGACAAAGTCTCCCAGGTCCTCAGAGCCACTGCTTTGTCCCTCTCAGAAGAAGTAGGCATACAGGCGAGTGCACAAATTTTATTCCATCCCAATATCGCTGTCATTCAAAGAACCATGGCCCCCAGAACCTATGGTGCAAGAAAGAGTTTATTTTGTTTACATCAGAGTATGACAACCATGGTACTCAACTCTGAAACATCTGAAAAACCTAGATCACAGATCAACATTAACACTTTAGATCATGCCTGTGCAGACTACAAATGGTTGCATCGGCATGCCAGTGGGAATCAAAACCAGTACCAACAACTGTTTCAAACCTGCTAACAGAAATTGATGTGGCCTCTGATTAAGTTGTTTCAACGTTAAGCTTCAATGAATGAATGTAAATATGTGACACATAAACAACATGATTTTCTCTAGTTTCAAAGTGGACACTTATCTACAGGGGCAGACTGACTTTGAAAATAGACTCTGCTAACTTTACAATTAATCTGCAGGGTCAATGTGTACAGTTGGAAGGGAAGATGTTTAACTTATTCACTTGGATTAGGCAGAGGAACTGTTTCATAGTCCAGTGTCACTTTGGGCCTAAATGGCATGGGCGCCTTGACAAGTAAAATGTTTTTGAAATTACAAAGCAAGGAATTGCTAGTGCCACTACCAGTCAGAAAATGTAAGTCTTTCAAGACTCATGTAGGTTTATGAAACCTGATTTAAGAGTTTACCAATTTTCTATGACCTACCCATTTAAATTTTCCATGGCCTACTGCTAGTTTTGTTTAAATGGCTTCTAATGATCATTTCCAACTACACTTCTGTTACTGTTGTGCTACCTTTAAAAACTACGCTTTTGACCGTATTGCTGTTTACTTTTGTTTCAGAGGTAGTCTGAATACAAGTATTAAAATGAAAAACGATTCAGATGTGTTTCTAGCTTGATTCATGCAGAGGTACACTTGAAGCTTTCTCAACTAGAAAAATGAGTCTGAGTTCATGAATAGATGTTAACCTTGCTCAAATGTGCCAAATGCTGTGTTTTACTACTCTCTAGTGAATAGCTGGTCTCCACTAATCTTGCACTTTTCATTGTTACATTCAATGAAAGAGGTTTAATGACTCAGATGTCAACTGACACAGGAGAATTCTTGGCAAGAAAGAAGCCAGGAAAAGGGGGTTGTTTCATTCATTAATAGAAAGAATCATAGTGGGTCACGCAGTGAATCATAATCTGATGAAGTTAAAAAATATGATCTATTGCATCAACATCAGGAAAGTCAATGAGGATCAGCATAGACAACTAGATGGTGATTCTCAGATGCTGCCAAAGGAGGTTTCACCCTTGATCAAGGGAGAAACTAGAATGGTGTATTTAAAGAGGTCAGGCCAGCTTAAGAAATCATAAACCGATCATCACATTCTAAATCAACAGAAGATATTGGAAATAGCAGATTTGAAATTAGTTGTTCCAAATTTCTACCAAAGCAGATTCCCTCACTTCACAATGAGAGTGTATCCAAATGGAACCAAAATTTCACACGCAAAAGCCTAAAAATTTAACACAACTATGCTACATAAATAAATACATAAACTGTTTATAAGTCTTTATTTACCAAGCAATATCAAGGCTAAATTGAAAGCCGACAAGCAGTAGGAGGAATTAACAGTGAAGGCACCCTCAAACTATCTTCTAGCCAACTTTCAAGTTTCAGCTGCCTCAATGAACCTTTACCATTTGTTCACAACGAGTCAATGGAGGTCCATGATCAGCTAAAAGCAATAAGCCTGTTGAAGGGTTGAGACTGGGAACATCCTGCCTGCTCATTTCAATGGAAATGTTAATTGATGAATCTAGCTTACAATACCTAGAAACACATGGTCAGCAACAAATCACATCAATAATAAACTGCAGAAATCAATTTGGAGAGCAGGGGTGTTTTATTTTCTGCTTAAGAACACATCATTAGGAAAATACATTCTCGATATTCTATAGATGTGTCCTTGTTTAGTTTTAACCTGTATCACTGAATAAAACAGGTGATTGTTAGCCACTACCAACTATGTGTAGCACAGAACGGTTCAAACATTGATTTTGAGTCTAGGAACAATGGCATTTGCTTTATGTATTTCTGTGTCTGCATTTAGTTATGTTAATCCATGAACATTTATAGGATACATAGGTGAATCATAGGAAATTATAAACTTGAAAGACAGCACTGAATAGCAAGGCATAGCTTCAAAGCAACTTGTCCTCAACTCTGATATCCTATGCTTTTAAACTCATTTTGTACCCAAGTTATATTTTGATTGAATCAAAGGGACAAAAAAAACAAAAAAGCCCTAGTCTAAGTAGCTACTTTACCAGAAGTGAAACAGGATCCTGCTTGTACTCAAAGCACAAACACAGACTATGAATACACAAGTTTCAAACAAGCCTACACAAACACCTGCTGTAAAGGTAGGCAGGCTAATATTGCTTCTCGAAATTATTTCTGTGAGCTATAATTCATAAAGGAAGGAACAAAATAGAAGGAGCCTTTAAACATGGTCAGAGTACTTGAAGTAACTCAAGACTACGGGCAAAGCCAATAGGTCTGGCTTTAATTTTCTAGTGCATGAAAGCTACATCCGTGCATGCCTATGTTTCCATGTATTAAAACATTAAATTCAGAAACAGCTTTGCAATGCTTATTTTGTTTTAAGATGAAGCACTCTAAAGCAACACCTAAAAATGTGTTAAAGGGAAAACATGTATAATGTACTGACATTCTGTTAAGACTGCATTAGTGAATGTGCATTAATCAGAGAAAGATTATGTTGTGAGGATGAGACAGTGCAAAATGGAGAGCTAATTCCTACTCCAACACTACAGATTTCAAAACTCAATCACAGGCAACATTATTCATAACCACAGGGTGAACAAATTATACCTACCACAAAATATGAGGAAGGTGATAATGTGGTCTCTCGCTCAACAAATTTCAAATTTAACTGCCAAAGTTTGCTACTGATGTTTTCTAAAATATTTGAAGTTAATATGTCACAATGTCAAATGGAAACAAACGTTTCACCTAGTAAAAAACTAACCATGACCGGTCATATTCTGTACCTTGAATTAGTATACTCCCCTAAAAATAGCAACAGTGATCAATCCTCTACAAGCACGTGACCACAGGCATCCCCAGAACTTTGCTTAAGACCCTAGCAATGACCTCTGCCCATTGCTTGAAGTGAACTTTGAACGGTGCATCCGCTGTTCAGTGGATGGCGAACAACCAATCACCATGAAAGGCTGGCTTTTCTTTGAACAGTAGGTTGATCATGCCAGTGTCAATAAATGGAATAGAAAGTTCATAGATTATCACTTAGCGTTTTGACAAAGTCAAGCAGGAGTAGGACAATATGGTACCACAGACTTGGCTTACTACACTTTTTTTTTTTTTTAAATCTTGGACGATTTTCATGGGCAATAACTAAAAAAGGGCCAACGAGTCAACAAGACTTTTTTTTTTACTGTTGCATGTTGCCAAAAACACTACATTTTCAGCACAAAAAGAAGCCGAACAGCCGGGAAGATGATTTTATAGTGATCACACTACTCTTTTTTTTTTTTTAATAAGCATTGCTAATTTTTGTTCATTTCCTCCCTGGCTGATAAAACCAATATAATGATTACTTTTCTAAGAACAGTTCACATCACGGGCAAGGGAACAGTATATATGGAGGGCCAGATGAAGATAAGCCAATGGAGGTGGTGAAAGGTGATGACTGTCCCACCATGCCATAAAGGAGGGCCTTATTCTCTGACCCAGAGGTGATGACTTCTGCAAGTGTAAGAGAGAGGAAAGGAGAGCATAAAACGAGAAGGGACAGAGTCTAGCAAATAGAAAACTACTCACTTTACACAGTCCGGCATCCACTCGTAGCAATGCACCCATTCAACGCATGTATCTATTATGACACTCCAACGCATTCTTCTACCAATGCACAATCATGCATTTAAACAAGCACTCGTTCTCCGTCTGTGTGTGTCTGTGTATGAGCATGTCCATGCACATCCATGTGCACCTGTATTTGTATCAACTGTGACATGAGTGCTTATATATATGTTTATAGCGCTGTGCAGTTGTAGTGAAATAAAGACGGTTTCTCTGTGAAGAACAAGAACTGAGCTTTATTCAGCAGCCTGCCCAAAGCATGGTTTTCCTCACACCAGCAAAGGTCCAACTCGTACCAGTGGAATCAACGCTCCGGAGAGATCTAAATAATATATAGAACACAAAGTATACAATGCTTTAAAGGTGTAACACTTCTCACTCCTTTATAAATGCCATGACAAAATAACATAAAAGGAACAGCAAGATAAACATCCAATAAAATCACAAAGCAAACTTAAACTTTAATATATATATTTCAATGGAAAAAATAGAAGTGTACAATGTAAGGGCAACATAAAATAGAGATGCCAAGAAATGCGTAATATATAGGCAACAATCAATAAGAATACATAAATTATTTTTTTTAACATAGTCCTTTAGATAAACAGGGTGTTTGCGACTACTCTGAGTTCTACTCAATGCTTCAACTCCACCACTCCTGCTATCACCGCCATCTCCATCTCCATTCCCTCTCTCACTCACCACTCTCCTGCTCCCTACCATGTCTCCATCCTCCATCATCAAAAACCACTAATGCCACTAAATTTAAGACTCAAGTACCACATGCCTTTCATGGACCTCCCTAATTCTAAAGGGTCCCTCACATTTGGGCAGTCCAGCTCCCACCCGTCCTTTCTTGATCTTCAGCCAATCTCCTGCTTTAACCATTGCACCCGCATCCATCTTAACAGTACCAACATGCATCAACAACCTCATTTCCTTCTCCTCATACATTCAAATGGAGACATTTTCGTAACCCCATTCTCCGTGGCGCGATATGCCCATACTAGCTCATTAACTATTTTCTCAACATCTCCTCCACTCTGAATTGCCATCAAAATGGTACCTTTAACCAGTTGGTTAGCTTTTTCTATGAGTCCATTAGCTTGTGGATTGTACAAGGTGGTATATCTATTCCTAACATCATTATTTCCCAAAGATGTTCTCATGTCATGAGAAGTACGTTGAGTGTCATTGTCTGTTACAAGTGTAAGAGGAAATCCCTCTTCCCTAAACAATCCTAACACAGAAATAGTGCTTTTTGACATCACCGCTTTCGTGAATTTGACCACCAACCACTTTGAATGCACATCAACCATGACAAGAGCTTATCACAATTCAGTCCACACTCCATAAATAGCCCAATAAAATCCATAAAAACATTACACCACAGTTTTCCAGGATCCTCAAAGTGACTTACTTCAGACTGCACCCCAGTTCTTAACCTCTTCTCACTCTTTGCAGGCCCGACACCCTACCACCCAACTTGTAACCTCACAGTCCATTCCTGGCCACCAGCATTTCGCCCTTAATCTCTTCTTGGTCAGGGTTTGTCCAAGTTGCCATTATCCTTTTCCTCAAGCCTTGAGGAGGAATAAACTTGTAATTTCGCATCCCTACTTCTTGATCACACAAGGACAATTCTTCTAAAATCAATACAAGAGGCCTTACACTGGGAACCACTGTACTTTTTCTCATACCACCCTTCATTATCATTCTAACCACTTCCTACAAAACTACATCTTCCACTTCTGTGTTGCAATCTTCAACCATAAACACACCATTACTAATTTCTTCAATATCTGCCATCCAAGCAACAGCCCCTTCTAGTTCCGTAGCTGCCACTGCCTCCTTATCCAGGTACCTCCAAATCAAGGAAAGACATGGCAGACAATCCTCCATCCATGTATATACTCCGCCTCGTAGAGATATTCTTGTCGTCTGGCAACTAGTCTTGCTGATCCTTTTTCCTGCTCCACCAGATGTCAATACTTTAATCAAGGGTTTGTGGTCAGTGCGGAGTACACATCTCAAACCCCACAAACATGTTCTAAAGTATTCAACACTTCAGGCATCAGCCAATGCCTTCCGCTCTATAATTTAGTGGTTTTGTTCCGTATCAGTTAAGGGATTGGAAGCAAAAGTTACAGTTTTTTCCAAATCATTGTGCACTTGGGACAAAATAGCACCAATACCAGAAGCACTAGGAACCACCATTAACACTGACCTCAAGCGTGTGTCAAATGGCACCAGAATACCTGCACTGCATATTAGATTTTTAATTTGATCAAACGCATCTTGTTGATCACTATTCAAACAAACTGTGCACCCCTTTCTCAACATGCCTCTCAATCTTTACATTTTTTCAGAACACGTATCTACAAACCTCGAATAGTACTCCACCAGACCCATAAAGGAATGTAACTGGTCTTTGTCCTGTGATATAGGAGTCATTCTAATGGCTTTGAGAAGGTCTTCCTTTGGCTGTACTGCCAGGCCTGTCTCTGATATATTTCTCAAAGTTGGTCTTAAAACACAATTATGTTCCTCCACAGTCTTCCCAAATACAAGGATATTAACCTGAAATTAGATGACATTCTTTACCCCTCTGAATACTTTTGACATAATCCGCTGGAAAAAAAATTGTAGCTGAGGAGAGACACAAAGGCATCTTGGTGAATTGGAATGTTCCCTCCATGGTTATGAATGCTGTGAGATTTTTTGACTTTTCATTTAAGGGAATCCGATATGTGTTCTTCAGGTCTAATTTAGAAAAAAAAAAGTGTTCCCCCATTTAACAACAGACTCATTTCCTTTATTTGGCAATGGGAAAATATATGAAACTATATCATGTTTCACACTGCTCAAGTCCACACAAAAGAACAAACATCCATCTGCCTTCTCAGTTATGACCACTGGTGACACCCAACTTGTGGCTTCTACTGGCTTAATTGCCCTTTCTTTAAACATGTCTTCCAGCATTTTTTTAATTCACTCTTTATTGCTACCGGTAACCTCCTCACCTTGTGTTTCATTAGTATAGCTCCTTTCTTAAGTATAATCATATGTACATAACCATGCAACTGGCCCAACATCCTTGAAAACATCCTTAGCCTTGTCTGTTATCTCATCTATGCTAAACTCCCCACCACCATCAGTTGGTTGAGAACCTGGGATTTATGATGATATGTCACTCATATTGGTCAATCCACCCTAAAAATGGTGCTCCATTTTCAGTCACATAGACTTTGCCCATTACCTCTCTCAACATAAACTTTATGGAGGGAAGAAAATAACCTATGATGTTGTTTTTTTTTCCCTGATAGCCCTTATGATTTTTTTCCTTAGGAGACATGTTTACATCGGGCCCTATTTTCTGAAAGAATGCTTTGGGAATTATTTGGAACATGGAACCAGAATCTACCGTACTTTTGACTTCTCTGCCCATGATTTGAAATAAAGCTTTGGGTTGATTTCTTCTACCCTTGCAATCATCCCCATCATGCTCAACACTAAGAATGCAATCTTAATGACCCTTGACTTAGTGCTCTCTTTGCAAATGAGTGCACAGTGTCCCCAATGTCCACACCTCTTGCACTCTTTGATTGTCGCACAGCAGGACTTGGAATCTCCTAAATGAAAATTACTGCTACACATACAGCAACTTTTGTCAGGCTGTATAGGTATGACCATTTATTTCTGAAATTTCTTAGAATTTTTACCATTGGTATTCATTGCACCCACACGCTCTTGATCCGACTCATCTTTGTGTACTGTCAACACTCCTACTCCCACTACTGTTATGTCTCTCTTACTCATTTCATGCATGTAAAACTCAGATTTCTCTACTATTTTTGCAATTTGAACCGCGTGTTTCAATGAGGGATTTTTTTTGCTTCCCACAAACATTCTTGAATCTTTTTACTCCTAAACTGAACTATTAATTGGTCTCCGAAACGTTCTCCAACTCTCTCAACCTTGTAGCAAAATCGTTAATAAATTCTTTCAGCTTTTAAGAGTGTGTGTGGAACTTGTATCTTGTAATTGCTATATTAGTCTCTTTAGCAATCCTACGCTCCAAACGTAGCTTTGCTTCTCTTTACGATTCTGGTATGAGATGATTCTCAGCATCAAATGCAACTGGCAGAAACTTAAAAATATGTTGTCCCTCTTTTCCCAAAACACTCGAGAGCAATGCTTTTCTTCTTTTCTGTCCTAATTTTTTTTCCATCAAGATCTAAGATATAGTTTTCAAAAATGTCTATCCAAATCTTCCATAGGAGAGGAACCTTGAAGAGCGAGAAAAATGGTAGTGCTAAAATGGCAGAGGATTCCATGTATATTGTCCTTTAAAAGCTGATATCCTCAAATTACAGTTTTTTTCCAGTAGGTCCAGTAAGCAAAACCCAGTTGCTAAGTGACAGTACCTCGACCCAATGCTGTGCAATCAATGGAACTTCATGTTAGGTGGTTACTCCCCATTCCCTGCTCCAAAATTTCCTAGTGTGTGTCGATGGTTGAGCCGGTCTCTTGAGGGCGTGAGGACCTGAAATGCTGAACTTGTGCCGCAGGTGGTTTTATCCAATAATAATTCACAGTTCAAAGCCTGTAGCACTTGAAACTCTTCACGCAGCTTGCCACACTCGTGCTCCTTTTCACTCGTGCTTGACTCACGTTTGATAGTACCTCCTTTACTGGTGAGTCACCGACATCTCGCAAGCACTTTGACGAAATTAAAGGCGTGTATGCCAAGCTTAGTTTAATTGATGGTTGACTCGCGCACTGGCTTCTCACACACACTTTGACTCGCACCTCCAAAATTCTATTACTGGCAGTGGCTCTGGTTCTACAACTCCCTTGTGCCCTTAGAATTCTGGCAATTAAGTTCTGGCCTGGCACTTAAGCGCTATGCTTTTGTTCTGGAAAATTAAAAGTTGTTACTAATCACAAGTCATTTTGGATAAAGTTCAAATGTGTACGTTAATAAAATGCTGGCGCTGTGGCGTACAATACCAGTTCCCAGTTGTATGTGACTTCAGCAACCATTACCGATCGTGTAAGAAACCCAGAGCACTAGCAGGTCCTTTTACCATAAGGCAGGCTGCGTGCTGGCACCCTTGTCGCCAAATTGTGGTGAAATAAAGACAGTTTCTAAGTGAAGAACAAGAACTGAGCTTCAATCACCTGCCTGCCCAAAGCATGTTTTCCCTCATGCCAGCAGAGGTCCAACTGACACCGGTAGAATCTACCCTCCGGGAAGATCTAAATGACATAGCATATAGAACACAAAGCTTCCAATGTCTTAAAGACGTAACAGCAGCCAATGTATCTCTACTGGTGTTGTCCATTTACAAATGAATGTCTGATTGTGTTTTTACAAGGTTGCGTTAATCATTCCACCCAGGAACTTTACATTCCCAAAACATTTCTACATTACATTCATTCAAAATTGCCAACCACATTTTCTGAATTTTGAGCAGTCTGACATTCAGTTGAGACAAATTCCTCCATTTTTTTAACTTCCATTGTTTTGCCATGTCTTCAGTGCCTCATTACACTCGTATATGGGGTTTCCAGCTAAAAGCTAGATGTAAACTTTGTCTGATTTGAAAAGTGTAACTAAAACAAAATGGAAATGCATGCATTACTTTGAAATCTTTGACATAGCAAAATATGTTATACTGCAGTCTATTGATTCTGTGGTAACCCTTGCTGGTTTCTGAGGAAGATCTGTATTTAGACGGATGGACACACAAAAGCACAGTTCTGGGGGTCATGGGGACTCTCATGTGCATGTGACATTTTCCCTTAATAGCATGCTGTAGCGAAACAGAATGTTTATAATTTGCATAAGACTGGGCCTTGACTACCCTTAGAAGAGAAACGTGGGAAATTTCTAGAAAAGAAAGAAAAAAGAAAAGAAAGAAAAAAAAGAAATAAATAGGGAGAATAGAAGTCAGTGGGGGAACTATATTCGGGCCTGAATTGGGTTACTGTTATGTAAAGGATTTGCAAGTCTGCTGCTGCAGGATCAGATATTAGATAGGCAAATATACATTTATTTTCTTACCTGTCAAGAGCACAAGAAAGTGCTACAGTAGGTAGAGAAAGTGTGATGCAAGTGCTGTGCACTGGCCTGCAGGAGCAAGTTACTGGCAGTGCATACTCCGAATTACACAAGACCAGGCCCTGTCCACTGAAGCCCGCTGAGGAATCAGGTTTTTACATGCAGAAATTGGGAGAATAGCCTTGAAATCAGTAGTCTACCGCCTGAAACTGGAGGGCTGGCATGTATGACAACTGGTCTAGTGCAAGCACTATATAGACATAACAGAGATACCATATAGGTAGTATAAGATGGGTCCTATCAACTGTTTCATAAACAGAACCTATATATGAAGCACATTACATGTCCTACAAAGGTAGCATAGTGTAACATTACAGATGGGCTGTAGGGGCTATAATGGTTTTTAAAGGCCCTCTAACCAAGTGAAAGGCTCGGGCTGTAATGCAGAAGGGATACATCAGAATTCAACATTACCCTCATAGAGGGTACAATGTACTAAATCAAACAGATAAACAAACAAAGCCATTTGGGATCTATTATTGGCCCTCTATCACACTACTGTCTGCGATGGAGGGTCATGCATGCAAATATTCTAATATTGCCATATAGCCCGCTGCCAAAGGCTATCCAGGTTATTAAAGGCGCTGAACCAGAGTAGCAAGCAATGGCCTATAACATGGGAGAGGGCCTTCAACAACCAGTGCAGTCTGAGGCAGAAAAGATAAAGACCATTAGTGCATCCCACTTACTAAGGATTGAATGTTCTAAATCTGGTGTTTCCAACTAGTCAATTCCGAGCTACCAGTAGCTCCCAGACACCTTCAGAGTAGCTCACAGCCTTGGGTTTATTTTTACAAAGTCATAAATTCCTTTTAAGGTTAAGAGAAGGCTGTGGTTATTTTACATTATTTTCATCAGGCTACAGATAGCAGGGCCTGATAATGAGCAGTGCTCAGTCAAATTTGTGACCCAAGGCCACAGAGGTAAACAACTGAAGCACTGAGGTATTTAACTCCTAATAGGCCTTGTGAACTCAATATTGGACCTGCGAACAAAATGAGGTTTCGGAATGCTTTTAAATAGTAGAAAATTAAAATGAAAAGTTACCTTAATGATTAAATTAACTATTCATTTTAATATTCTCCCGCTTCAAAGTTTTACAGATAACAGGCTTTTTGCTTCCAGAGGCCAGTACACACTGAAAAATACAACCATTTGTTTTAAATGAGAGACATTTAAAGTGCTGAAAAATGTTTCATAATATGAATATGTTTGCAGAACATTTTTCTGCATTTTACATTTCTCCCATTTAAAAACAAATGATTGTATGTTTGTGTGACACATGGAACGGTGCCACTTACAGCAAATGGTATATCTTGTAAGTACATACGACACAGGCTCTCAGTCACTCATACAAATATATCCCATTCAAATGCACACGTTTATACATTCCCCAAAGGCCACGCTCTTACTAACACACATAGCAGCCCTCTCATAGTGCACCAAGTCAAATAATTTTGTTTAAACCACAGTATCTGGCTCTTTGGACATTAGGCTTAAAGTCAATGAGGCTGGAAGTGGGGTGTCTGGTAGCAATACACAGGTTGTTTAGCCTTCAATAGCTCACTGTGATTTTCACTGATAAGAAGTAGCTCTCAATACAGAAAAGGTTGGAGACCCGAGTTCTAAATTAAAAAGGAAAAAAAAAGACAAACACAGCAATGTTGGAGCAAAAGGCTTATACCAGCCATTATTAATCCTGAGCCACTTTATTGTCTTCACAGGAGCTTCCAACATTCCAATGTTCGTTAATAGCCTTGTAGCCCGTTGCCAAAGGCTATACCGATCTTAAAGGCTCCGAACCAGAGTTATAAGCCCTCGCCTGTAATGAGGGAGAGAGCCTTTAACAGCCGGTATAACCTGAGGAAGAAGGGCTATAAGGCTATTCGAACATTCCACCCACTAAGGGTAGAATGTTCTAAATTAAAAAGGGAGAAACATGAAGATAAACATTGGAATGTTGGATCCTCTGGCTTATACCAGCTATTAAAAGCCAAGAGCTACTCCACTGTCTTCAGCAGGGCCCCAACATTCCAACATTCTGATAATAGTTACCTTTGTTTCTTGCACTTCATAAATGGAGAGTAAAGACCCTACTAAAATCCTTAAAAATGTAGGAAAAACATTTGGAACATAAATCATATCAAATTAATACTGTTAAATACAGCAGTAATGGAAATAATTTAGTTTCCTTGAGCCTGGATTGCCATATTTAAAGATAGTCTGTTCACCAAGGGAAATAACATGCAGCAACCTAGTTCCTGCTGGTAATTGCTGCCACTGTTAGCTATTATTAAACATTACCAGCAACTACTGGGTAGTCTCATAGTAATAACTGGCAATATTTAACTGAACCAGAGAGGTCAAAATGTCCATTAACCTGACTACTGGACATTTTTAACACTCTTCTTGGTTATTTATGAGAACCCATTATTTCAGTGACAGTGCAGGTGCTTCATAGGTAGCAAGTGAGTTACAAATATGAAAATGCGGCTGAAAACAAGCACTTTGTCATCAATGTTCAACATACCCACCCCTATACTAACCACCGTCATCAGGAAGGGCCCTGGCACATCCATGAACGAGTGACTCTTGGGCACATGTCCACAACTGTAGCTTGGTAAATCACTAACATTTCGGCGTGGTGGGTGAAATGAGTTTCAAGGTGACAAAAAAAAAGTGTTTCAAAAATAAAAAGAAACTAATTTAAAAAATGATGATGATTTGTATGACATTTGTAAAAGGTTATCTTTTGCAAACATTATAACTCAATTTAGCTTTCAGTCGTTTTTACCACAATATGTCTAAACATTTACTAGAGAAACAAACTCACCAAAAACAGCACACTCAAAGTTCAAAATTCTACATCGCACTGCAAACTTGCAGCGGTTCCAGAAAGTGGAAAACATGTAATTTTTAATGAATCCACTAGAAACTAGATGACACCTTTACTGAGAATGTAAAATATATATAACCTGCTTGTTCATTCAGAAACAAAAAATTATGGCATGGTAATTTCACAACTGAAGTCAAGACAAATGTCAATATCCATCTATTCTACGATTGCCAACGCTGCCCTTTTAAAAGTAATCTTACACATGACAAAGTACGCAGATCATAGCGTCATTGCATAAACTGTACCCCGTTTGTGCAGACTTATTAACGATAAGGGAAATTCAATTTGAAGCTAGGTTTGTTAAATGTTAGGGTAGTCAGGCTTGAAGGTCTGTTCAACAGCACGTATCCACAATCTGTACAAATGAGATTCACAGGTCCATACTCCATCTGATTTCATATTCATACTCTTCTCTTCTGCAATTAACAGCAATATTACAGCCTTCTTAGTGGATGAATATCTCTTTATCACTAATTTGAAGAAGGTAATTGAAAGACCAGTAACAAATATGCAGGGTCCCTGGATATACTCAGATTGAAGGTACACTTAAGCCTCATCCAATTGCACGTCTGGAAAACCATCAAGATACTTTGATTTAGTACAAGTCTTCAGACTCTCACTCCGATTGCCTCATGGATCTCCTACAAGTTTTATGTTTTAGTTGTCAGCACTAGCAGACAACAGAGCTTGTTAGTCGTGCGGTAGAAGTAAATAAATTACACAGACACCGTAAGTTGGTATTTATTTTATAGTGATCAAGTTATAATTCTTTACTTCTTTCTCATGAGTACTGCACAGCCAAACCCAATACACTGATTATGGTCTGTCCAAGTAAATCTTTGTCCAAACATTGCACAATGAATAGGTTTGCACTAAGTTTAAGGTCCAGATGATGATGAGTGAAGACAAATCAATATCCAATAAATACAGAAAAGGTCAGGTTTAAAGGAGTCCTTTAATAAAATCAAAGGTGGGGATAAGGTCACACTTTTGAAAAAAACATAATGAGATAATTAGAAAACAAAGATGGATGACTGGAAAGCTGGAATAGGCGTAAGAAGGGCCTCATATTCAGGAACAAAAATCGCTAACTCTCCCACCAATTTCAGATGGCAAAGGAGGATTTACAACAGCGTTACTCAGACACATTGGCTAAAAAGATAAGGTTAATGATCCAGCTGTAATTGGAGCCAGAATCAGTGAGTCGAATGAACTCTAATAATTCCAAAGAAAAAGCTCATATGTTTCGGGGCAAAATTACTTTACATCTTGTGAAAACTCTCATGAGAAAGTCAGAGAAGGTAAAGAAAGAAAACTCTAGAATGTAATGAAAATAAGGAATTTGGTTTGACCTGACCTTGAGATAACCATAATGACTCCCAATGTACTCTCTACAGAAGATACCTTAACAATAAAGTGGGGTTAATAGCTATGTCAATGCGCTAAAGGAGACAATTATTAAGGAGGATACATTGCTTCAGGCCAACAGCAAGGTGTCTTTGCCTGAGAATTTAAATCCTTTAAACCTCATTTCAAGAAGCAAAATGATAGAAAATCCTAATATACAGAATGCAGAAGCCATTTAAACTGACTTGTATCCAACAATGTCTAACATCACTGGTGTGAACGCTGGATTTGTATTAATAGCTAATCATAAATGGAAAATTGGCGTAAGTGATGAAGCAGTTTCACCAATGTGATATCTGCAGTGACCTAGCTTGATAACGAAGAGATGTGGAATCCAACATCTGGAAGGTACACAGACGAGTGACAGTGGGACTGGCAAAGAGTGAGAGCCAAGGACCAGAAGCTGAAGCCAGTCATGGGCAAAAACTCTTGATAAATCTGTGTGATTGTGAGGACAGAGCAGAGCAGATCCAACCCAGGCTATCCCACTAACCTTATACAGAATGAAAGGTTCACATGTGGTAGTGCTGATGTTGTCTAAAATGTGCTCTGGTCTAGCAGTCATAGGTCTAACACTATGTGCTAAGCATTGGAACTAGTCCCACGTTTTTGTCCAAAATTACATCAAGGAAATTTCTCTTCAAGTGGTCTGTTGTATGTTGAATGAATTAAAATGGGGGGGAGGGCTCAAGGTAGTGAAATAAAAAAATTAAAAAAAAATTACGGGCTCACAAAAAAATAGGCAACTGGATTGAGGGCTTGTAGGAGGCTGGCCTGGCTTATATTGGGTACCTGATGGTACTTACACCTTGTGCCGGGTCCAGTTATCCCTTATTAGTAGTGTTCTAGCAGCTTAGGCTGATAGAGGTAGATATAGCAGAGCAGCTTAGGCTGAACTAGGAGACATGCAAAGCTCCTTCTATGCCACTTATATCATATAGCACTATATCATAAGAATCACAATACTCAGGGTTACTAAAAATAAAGGTACTTTATTTTAGTGACAATGTGCCAAAAAATATCTCAGAGGATATACTCCCTTAGGAGGTAAGTAAAATACACAAATTATACACACACCAAAATCAGGTAAGTACACAGTTAGAAAAGTAGTGCAAACACTGTAGAATACAATAGGATGCAATAGGCCTAGGGGCAACACAAACCATATATTCTAAAAGAGGAATGCGAACCACGAAGGGACCTCAGGCCTGGTGTGGTGTGTAGAGGGTCGCTGGGAGTGTAAGAAAACACTAAGGGTGTCCAAGATACCCCACCCCAAAACCCTGAAAAGTAAGAGTAAAGTTACCCTACTTCCCCAGAAACACACTAAAGTCATGATAGGAGATTCTGCAAGGACAACAACTGACTGCAAAGCACTGAAGACTGATTCCTGGACCTGAGGACCTGTAAAGGAAGGGGACAAAGCCCAAGTGACACGAAAGTGTCCGGGGGGGCAGGAGCCCACTAAACCCTGGATGAAGGTGCAAAAGGGCTGCCTCTGGGTGGAAGAAGCTGAAGCTTCTGCAACCACGGAAGATGCCAGGAACTTCTTCTTTGCACAGAAGATGTCCCACGGCGTGCTGGAGGATGCAGAGTTGTTTCCACGCAGAAAGACCACATACAAGCCATGATAGCTGCAAAGGTCGCAGTTGAAGAAAATGTGTGCTGCCCGGGCCCAGGAAGGACCAGGAGGTCGCCCCTTGGAGGAGGAGACAGAGGGGGCGCTCAGCAGCACAGAGAGCCCACGCAGAAGCAGGCAGCACCCGCAGAAGCACTTGAACAGGCGTTCAAGAAATCTGAGCACAGCAGTCATCTCAACACTACAAAGGAGGGTCCCACGAAGTCAGTGGTCAACTCAGTGAGTTGAGCAATACAGGACGGAGTGCTGGGGACCTGGGCTATGCTGTGCATGAAGGATTCCCTGCAAAAGTGCACAGAAGCCCTAGCAGCTGCAGTTCAAGCAGTACACAGGATTACTGTCTGGCGTGGGGAGGCAAGGACTTACCTCCACCAAATTTGCACAGAAGGACCACTGGAATGTCGGTGTCACTTGGATCCAGCTCTTGTGTTTTGGGGACCACGCTCGTCGAGATGAGAGGGGACCCAGAGGACCTGTGAAGCAGAAGTTTGGTGCCTGCATTAGCAGGGGGAAGATTCCGTCGATCCACTGGAGATTTCTTCTTGGCTTCCAGTGCAGGGTAAAGGCAGACAGCCCTCAGAGCATGCACCACCAGGAAACAGTTGAGAAAGCCGTCAGGATTAGGCGCTACAATGTTGCTGGTAGTCACCTTGCTACTTTGTTGCGGTTTTGCAGGTGTCCTGGAGCAGTCAGCGGTCAATCCTTGGAAGAAGTTGAACAGGGAGATGCAGAGGAACTCTGGTGAGCTCTTGCATACGTTATCTGAAAAGAAACCCATAGGAGACACCCTAAATAGCCCTCAGAAGAGGATTGGCCACCTAACCAGATAAGCACCTATCAGGAGGGGTCTCTGATGTCACCTGCTGGCACTGGCCACTCAGAGGCCTCCATTGTGCCCTCACACCTCTGCATTCAAGATGGCAGAGGTCTGGGACACACTGGAGGAGCTCTGGGCACCACCTGTGGGGTGGTTATAGACAGGGGAGTAGTCACTCCCCTTTTCTTTTTCCAGTTTCGCGCCAGAGCAGGGGCTGGGGGATCCCTGAACCGGTGTTGACTGGCTTATGCAAGGAGGGCACCATCTGTGCCCTTCAAAGCATTTCCAGAGGCTGGGGGAGGCTACTCCTCCCCAGCCCTTAACACCTATTTCAAAAGGGAGAGGGTGTAACACCCTCTCTCAGAGGAAATTCTTTGTTCTGCCTTCCTGGGACTGGGCTGCCCAGAACCCAGGAGGGCAAAAACCTGTCTGTGGGTTGGGAGCAGCGGTAGCTGCAGTGAAAACCCCAGAGAGCTAGTTTGGCAGTACCTGGGGTCCATGCTGGAGCCCCGGGGATGCATGGGATTGGCACCCCTATACCAGATTTGGCATGGGGGGGACAATTCCATGATCTTAGACATGTTAAATGGCTATTTTCGGAGTTACCATTGTGAAGCTACATATAGGTATTGACCTATATGTAGTGCACGAGTGTAATGGTGTCCCGCACTCACAAAGTCTGGGGAAATTGCCCTGACCAATTTGGGGGCACCTTGGCTAGTGCCAGGGTGCCCTCATACTTAGTAACTTTGCACCTAACCTTCACTGTGTGAGGGTTAGACATATAGGTGACTTATAAGTTACTTAAGTGCAGTGTAAAATGGCTGTGAAATAACATGGACGTTATTTCACTCAAGCTGCAGTGGCAGTCCTGTGTAAGAATTGTCTGAGCTCCCTATGGGTGGCAAAAGAAATGTTGCAGCCCATAGGGATCTCCTGGAACCCCAATACCCTGGGTTTCTAGGTACCATATACTAGGGAATTATAAGGGTGTTCCAGTGTGCCAATCAGAATTGGTGAAAATGGTCACTAGCCTGCAGTGACAATTTAAAAAGCAGAGAGAGCATAAGCACTGAGGTTCTGGTAAGCAGAGCCTCAGTGACACAGTTAGGCACCACACAGGGAACACATTTAGGCCACAAACTATGAGCACTGGGGTCCTGGCTAGCAGAATCCCAGTGAGACAGGCAAAAACAAACTGACACACAAGTGAAAATGGGGGTAACATGCCAGGCTAGATGGTACTTTCCTACAGAGCTACTTACAAAAATCTACTCTGGTGAAAAGGTTCACAGACCACAGACATACCACAACTTTATGGTCCCAGAAACACCATTAGTGAATAGCATTTAGCAACCTTGTAAATAAAAGTGCAAAAGGCCAATCAAATCGGTAGGCTACCAATGCACTTCAATGGTTGTTATCATCAACTACATGAGCTCCTATACATGTGAAATGACTGACAGAAGAAAAATAAGTTGGACTGTGTTATGGCTGACTTGTCGTGCAAGAAGGGATCGTTCAGGCACCACAGCCCCCAATTAAATAAAGCTTTTTCATAAAAAAAGATTTTTAAAGTTGACTCTGCAGGATTCTAAGATAATGTAGAACTCTGTGGCAAGAGAAGTGATCAAATTTAATAAGCTGGGTGACAATGCAAATCATAAAGTTCCGTACATTTTGTGGTAGGATGGTGGCATAAGTAAAAATGAACTCACTGATGCAATAATTAACTTTTACTAAAAGTACAGATGACACCACTTTTACATTTTGTTGCTTTGGACCGAAAGTTAATATGTTTTTAAGTTGGCAGAAGCAAGAGTCTGTCACTTAAATGATCCGGTCACTGAAAGAAAGGTTTTGAACAAGTCATAAACAAAGAGATTTCACGCTGTGTGCCAAAACTGGTCCTCAGAAAAAAGAGTGTTGCATGCCTCACCAGCTACAACCAGCTCAAATTAAGAGTTGAATGTACCATGCCTTGCTGGGTCTTCATTGGTTTTCAGGGGCCTTGTTATACAAAGCTTTGTGGAGGTAAAATTGGCCTCTCTTGGTAAAATGGCATGTGTGCCTGTTGCTTACGCCCTAGAGTATTTTGGTATTACTTTAGGGGCCCCAGACGACTGTGTGGCCCTTTCTGTAGCACAGATCACACAAGATATGTACCAGTGCAATCACAAGGGGGTACTTCTTCATTTCAATGTGTGTGGGAACCCATACAAATGAGAAAATGCTTTGCCAGTGTGCTCATGCCATATTACAGATGTAATAGCAAAGAAGCTGTCATGAGGCCACTGATTGTGTGCTACATATCACGGGTGGTGCACACACAGTGCGCTCCCTCAGAGTGCTCTTTAAAAAGGGACTGCTGTGGTCTCAGTAACCCCACAGGCAGGTCCTTTAACACACTGCACCCTACTGCAGGAAGGCCTCTGTTCCTTCTTGAAGTGTTGCCCTGTCCACCTAAAGGGAAAGACAAAGCACAGCTGTTTTTTAATTAACAATCTGTCCTCAGCAACTGGCGCAAACTGTCAGAGTTCAGTTCGCACCTGCACTGATGGTAGCACATTTTTAGTTTCAGTTTTATGAAGCCTTACTTACCTGGTCAGCAGTAGGCACACCAACTTAAGGGTACTCTATGGTACAAACAGAGACACCACATCCAACATAAAATTCGAACCCTGGTAGCAGGGAAAGAGCGTTGCCTTAACAGCTGAGCCAGCAGGAGAAAAATAAAAGTTTACTATTGTTTTATTTTTCTGCTGTTGACTCAGCTAGCAGTGCAGGGAGTAGCGGGGACTGGGCCGCTGGAGAAGGAGGGAATGTGCACCTAAATGTGCATGTGTGTTTGCGCGGCCGTCTTAAGCAGGCCAAACACACATGCACACTTTGGTTTCTCCAGCCCGGCTGTGTTTACCAGCCAGGCTGGAGAAATTGCACAGACCCCAGGGCTGTCTCTGGGCATCTGGCCAAGCTGCACAGACCAATCCTGGTGCTGCTTTCATGCTAGATGTAGCATGAAAGCAGATCCAGGATTGCAGGGGAGCCTGTGCTGGTGTCCCAGTGAAGGCTGGGACACCACATCCAGGCAAGAGGAGGGCGGGGGGAAGGAGACGGGTGCATCATGGCGGAGGTATATATATATTTTTTCCCATCATTTTTACACACCTCCCCCCACTCCATCTCCGTCCTCCCCCACCACTGCCCCTCCCCTTGAAATCCGCAAGCAGCCGGCGCTACAGGTACTTATCCCTAGATGTACTCAATGGATACCTTACATATCTGCGAATGGATCAAATTGCAGCAGTATGCTTTGTCACAGGAGTTGTTTTTTAGTACGTGCTTCCACTATCACATTGCCTCCGCTGGTTGCCCATCCCTCAGACGCAAATCAAAGTTTGCTGCACTGAACTCTGATTTTACTATGGGCACACTACTCTGTTCATCAGGACAACACAACCAGCTGCCCTCCCACCCCTCCACTCCGCCCCCATTATTGCCCAAGGAGAATCCACAGGTCTCAGGAGCTCTATCACTTGAAAATAACCACATGTAGAAAGATCTCCATCCTCAGCGGTTTCCTCACTTCTGAAATCAGCGCCACCCTATCTCGGACAGCTGACTGTCAGAAATTAACTTAACACCTGGTTTATCCTGCTCGCCTAAAACATTATGGCATTTTGAGTTAGAGCCTTGAGACCAGTAGGGGCGCATGCGCACCTGCTCACTTTATGAGACAACATTAACGGCACCCTTGAATTTAAGTAGTCGGCAAATTGGGCAATTTGTTAACAGTTTTCAATAATGCTGAAATAAAAAAAATCTGAACAGACTGTTTGTAATGGGAAATTACATCAGACTGAAGGTCACCTACGTTATGAAAGGCGCTGATTAACAGTACAGAAATTAATCCTTCGGACAGATGTTTTGCTAAATCTTTTTCTAGACAGGTTCACTGCTCGCCTGTGGCACTCTGGTGGGTATTTCCCCGTGGCTCAAATTATTGAACGTTTTAATAAAGAGTCGGTGAGATGAGTATTATCTTTAGGCAGCAAAGACATTTAGGAGTTTATTATGGTGCAAGGGATGGTCTCTTTACTCAGAGAAATGTCACTCTGTGGTTTCCGGCTGCTTCACAAGAAATGCGGAGGCATTTCCTAAATTAATTAGACAATTAACCTGCCTAACTTCCACTGCACGAAAAATCTGTAGTCTAAATTGCATTCATTTTACTGCTGATTGAACCTTTTACAATCCAAAATGACTATCCTGGGGCAGATGTTTGGCAGATGAGATGAGAGCCCTGGTAGATACTTCCTGAAGGGCAGTCTTGCTTTTTATTCAGGTCCTCAGTTCTCTGAGGGCTGCTAGGAAGCTCAAGCTGCCTGGGGCAGAGGAGATGGTAACGGACTGTGAAATGAATATTTCAGCCTGGTCATCAGTAACTACTCTTCTGTGGCCTGGTGAAAGGCCTTTTCTAAAATATACATCTACATGCCACTGGTACAGTCGCTTACAAAGGTACAGTTAATCACAAAAAACATGCAGGATGTGGTGGGGGTATCTGGGGGGGAAGGTGATTAACCTTAGGCGGGCCCGTACTACATTAAAGAGTCTCTAGGGCGCTGCCTTAAAGTACAACTGGGAGAGGTCACTAGAGACTGCACGCAATCAACAAGTGGCTTTAAGAATGGTGCTATTCCCAAAATAGGTGGAACGCCCAAAAGGCAAAATTTCATTTTGCATGAGGATTTTAATATGTTTGCGCATAAGTGGTCAAAAGCTGAAAGATTTCACGATAAAGAGCACTTTGGTGAACTGGGTTTTCAAAGAACACTTCTAACACATAAAAATCGGTCTCCCAATGCACGAAATTATTGCAAATGCAATTCAAGTTGTTTAAGTACGTAGTTTGCCCAAGGCTGCTAGTGCGTCCAGTGGGTGAACTTAAGTTGCAGTGAATTTTATTTCTTGCTTTCCTAACACAACAGCCCAGTTACTACCTGCTTCATTATTCATCAATGCCCTCACAGTTCCTCCCTAATTGGCCACCTTATTCTGCAGCCAACCAGTCTTTCTTTACACAAGTCTGGAGGGTTTTTTCCCCAATTGTTTTATGTCTGACTCTTTTTACTTTAGCTTTAAGCAAAAACACCTTCTTTTTTAGTATTTGCCCCATTTAATTTCTCCTTTTCCTTCTGTCTTAGGGTAAGTGGTATGCAGTCATTTTAACTGCTCCTCTTTTCTGCCCTTTCCTTCTGCACCCTACGCCTAGCTCTACCACTCACAGGATTCTTGGCCCAAGGCGAAACAACAAGAAATGCTGCAAACTGTAAGCACATGTGTCACATGGGCTTTTGCTGTCTCGGTTGCTCTACTGTGCTTCCCATGCTTTCTGGCCATTTCTGCTGGCGGTCAGTTATGAACGGATATTGTCGAGGGACTACAAGATAAACCACTGCAACCTCATTGACAGATAAAAGAGAATAATGCAAGCACCACCAGTGAAAGTAGGAGGCACTAGAAATGCCACTATTGTGAAAACAGCAATCATCTTAAAAGAACTCTGAAGTCCAGTCCAACAGGCAGCATTGTGACAGCCCACCTGGCAAGATGTAGCAAACACGGACTACCACTGGAAAGAAAGGTCAAAGACCTGTCTGCAAAGATCAAAACTGCTAGTTCCCACTTGATCCCAAATGTTGATCAGGGAGTCAGGACTTCTGGGTATACAAATGGAAACCAGAAAGGGCCCTCCAACTAAGCGATGCAAGCAATCACTGAGGAGCTTTGGTGTAGGGGGCTAAACCTTTCACTGTGGATCCTGGGGACCTGGGTAGGAATCCAGCCTTCACTCTTGGCTATAAATCGTATGATTCTGGGCAACATACTGGGGGGACATAGTTACTATTATTTCACGCAACATGGAACTGCAAGAGATGGTGATGAGTTGCGTGAAAGGGAGAGAACTGAAATGCTCTGTAGTTAGAAACATATTCATGTACTAGTGCAAAGTGTGCTGTCTAGCCTGAACGCATGCATCCTCGTGCCACGGTGCTGATACATCTTGAAATATAGCAGTGTCTCTCGTGTCACAAAAGTCATCAGAATGTGAAAATAAATTAATAATTTTACTCAGAGCACTGGTAGTTTAAACGTAGAAAGTTGTGCATTGACTTGCTTATGAATGTGTCTTGCTATAATGCAGAGTTTGTTTAGGTGGTATTTTAATTTGTTATTAGAACAAAAGTTGTATTAAAATGTAATTTTGACTCTGTATTAACAGGATATATTAACACAAATACTGAATTTCTAATGACTAATGATTTAAAAATATGTGCAAAAATGAGAGAAATGCAGTTCTCTGTTATAGTTATTGAAAAGCATTAACAAAAGTTTATCATTTAAAATGGAATGTATTACTCACAATATTGAAGAATTATTAATGTTGAAATTATAACCTTGCAGATTACACGTTTTATTAAAACGTATTAATTGAATGCAATTTCATGATTTGTTGTCTTACCATAAGTGAGGCATACAGAGTTTGCATTTCTGTCAATGCTCTATAATGCTGATTCATTCCCTATGTGAACCTTCTTGTAGGTTACGTTCACTTGGGAAGGCTAGGTTTTTGGTAATAGGATCTATTGTTTAAGCATAAAGAGAATATATCATATTGGCCTTGATGGAAAAAAGTGTGAAACATGGACTGACATTGTATACAATTGTTTCAAACTTGCGTTGAGTCTCACAGATGTAAGATGTTCCCATGACAGACCTGGGAGGGAACTGAGATGTTACAACTTGGAATCGTACAATCAATATTATTGGATGATGTCCCTTCAACATGACATGGACTGATACATTTGCGAATCAGAATGCATAGTGACTTTTTGATATAGCATTGCTTAGTTGGACTTTTAGGACAGTTCACGGAGCTACAAGGTGCCATCCTGATGCTTGCTGATGCTTTGCCGATGAAGAATCCCTGAGAGCTATATTCCTTGTAGAGGTATCTCACACTCTACTGCCCTTTTAGACTTAGTAATTTGTCTTTGTTCTCTTCAGAAGACTTGACTGAGCTTCCGATATGCTCATGCTACCATTTTACCTATATTTTGCTTATTTTAGTTAGTAATATAAAGTCCAAGATTAGCTTTTTCCAAATTATTTTTGTCCTTTTTATACTTTTGTATTTTGCCTGCATGCGTTCCGCCCCACAGATGCATTTCCCAGATTTGGTCAGTTGTAGGGTATTCCGCTGCTCAGTCTAAATTTGTAACTTTGTTAAATTGAATTTACAGATGACTGCTAATCCTGACAACAATGGATTTCTGTATTTCAGATATTCCTTTAAATATTGTGTATTTTTCTTCTCAAATGTTTACATTAGTTTGACTAAACTTTTTTCGTCGCCTTGGGCAACCTCTGGTGATAATGTGTGTTTATAACTTTGTGCTGAGAATAACTTACGTGACTTTGATTTTTAGCTTGTAATAAATATTTTTACCTTATTTCTGATTGGAGTTTTCCTTTTATTGCCAAATGGGTCATACTGTCTACATTTACTGAATGGTAATTGTAATTTGTTTGATGGTTCTACCACACTTTACTGCTGGGTCAAAAGGTCCATCGACCTCCATGAGCACAGATTCCTCCAAAGGATGAAAATGCTGCAGCAGATCTGGTAGCAGACTGATGGATTCCTCCCACAGAAGGGGACAACCATATTTTGTATAATGTAGGGAGTTAGAACCTACCCATGGAATTGTCCAGGTCAGATATTGGCCACCCCGTATCTCGTACCATGGTTTGGTCTGAAGATTGATGAAGTTCCAGTGTCTTGCCTACAAGTGACGGATGCAGGAGTATAAACAGCGTTTTGCTCTTGCAATGCTTTGGCTTTGAAGAATGTGGTGAAGTGTGATGTTGAGAAGTGTTGTGCAGAGTTGTTGTACTCAAAGTGATTGTGGCGCTTTTTGCTAAAAAATATCGGCGGTTGTTATTGTTGAGGGGTCCATCGTGTCCTAAGATCCCAGAAAAATGCACAAGTGTAGAAAACACTTGGTTAATTGATTGTCTGCAATAAGGTACTTGTCATGAGACGTCATTGACAGTGCCAATAATTTCCTTCAGTGAGTGTGAGTTATTGGTTGATATTTAGTGAATCCTGAGTGCACATGGAGGATCCGTGTCAACCGGATTGAGAATTACTGGTCAGGTTTCACTCGCTGTGTGATTGTGAAAGCTAGAGTTGGAGAAGAGTATGCCCATACAGCTTTGAAGAGCAGCAGCGGGGGTGAGCTGGCCCACGAAGAGGACTACCGGGCCATATTCTCCGTTACTGGCACACCCAAATTAGTGTCTGTGCCCAGAGGTGCTTTATTTAATTGGGGCAAGCTCCCGCTGCATAGGAGAGAGAAAGAGCAGCAGCGGAGGTGAGCTCCCCAACAAAGGGGATTACCGGGCCCATACTCCCGGTTGCTGGCACACCCACATTGGTGTCCGCGCTTAGAGGCGTTTTATTTAACTGGGGCAAGCTCCCGCTGCGCAGGACGGAGAAAGAGAGCAGCAGCGGAGGTGAGCTCGCCCACGAAGAGGACTACTGAGCCCATACTCCCTGTCACACCCACATTGGTGTCCGCGCCCGGAGACACTTTATTTAATTGGGGCAAGCTTCCCCTGCGTGGGATGGAGAAAGAGAGCAGCGGAGGTGAGCTGGCCCACGAAGAGGCCTACCTGGCCCATACTCCCTGCCGCTGGCACTCCCACATTGGTGTTCGCGCACAGAGGTGCATTATTTAATTGGGGCAAGCTCACACTGTGCAGGACGCACCCGGGTGCATGCGTGGGCCAAGAGCGGGACCATCTATGACCAGTCGAGGCCAGGCCAGGCTAGACTGCCCCCTTTGGCCTGCTGATTCCATATGGTGGAGGACCGTGAAGCAGGGAATTGGCCCCTGTTAAGGCATTGTGATCTTATGGCAATTATTCTGTGATCTTAAGTACCCACTGCTTCTTGTGCCTAACTGCACGGTAGATTAGGAGTGGCACTATTCATAAGCATGGTTTGCCTGGCTGTCTGTTTGTTGATCTCCCAAACTTTAAATCTGGGTAAACCCAAGGTTACATCTGCCGCTCCCCCAACAAATTCTACATTGGACAGCTTTTTGAAAAGACTTGTGGGTGTTCATGCAAAGGAGATCGAACCGACTGAGAGAAGGGCATACTTCTCTTCCTCAACACCACCTCCTTTTCCTCAGGTCGTAGTTCCAGCTCCAGCTGTGTCTCAGGAGAAGGAGGCTTATGATGGAGACACTGGACAGGCCACCCACTCAGTCTCTCCTGCTGTTCCACCTTCCCTTGTTGAGAGCTACTAAGACCCTGTTGAAGTCCCCGTTAATCTTACTTGCTCCCTCTCAAATTTGTCTTGCCCTGTAGGGGAGGGAGTGGTTCCCAAATCCAATACTGGAGAAAAAAAAAAAGGCCTGACACCACTATTACAAGGACCAAAAGGCAGAAGGTTGCAGCCTAAAAAGAGGATCTTTTAGCTAGCAAGGTAGTGCATGGGGTGGGTGCTTGAGTCAGCCGGTGGAGGGATGCCGTTTGTATAGGAGGAGTTGTACCTGAATATTGAGAAATACATGGGAAAATATATTAAGGATCCCATCGACCCATTATTGAACCATTTGGAGAAGATTGATAAGCAAAAAGAGCATTTGATAAGTGCACATAACAGAGATATCCCTCTGGATCTGTCCCATGGAGGAGGTAGAAATTCAAGCACTATCCAGGTGGCAAGCGTTGGCAGCTGTGAGAACGTAGGGCCACCAGCCATCGATAATTTAATGCCCAAAACATACTCCCTCAGCATCCCCGTTCATACTCACGGCTCTGGTCAAAGGATTGGTGTTAGACCCCTGACACCTCTTATGGTTTCTAGCCAATCGAATTGGGAGACCAGCCTCTTTGCTTATAATTAATTTGCCACCAGCATCCTGCCCATTTGTAGTAATAATGTTGGGAGTCTGGCCACTGGACAATGGCCGGAAAGAGTCTCAGGAGGAACTATCAAATAAGTGCCTTCATTGGCTAGTAAAGATTTTTTCCATCTCAGCAGCGTCCAAAATACTGCTGACGCATAGGGGAGGTGGACTGAGATCTGGACCGAGGGCTGCAGCTGGGCCCATCGCAGTCAGCTAACGCAGGCCCGCAAAACACCAGTCTCCAATTAAATTCGGGGCACCCACAGTTGAAGCGGTCAGTGACTACATCTTTTTACCCAGTGGCGGTGGTGACAGACTTGGCTGGGAGCTGCCTGTGCCCACCCAGATGCGACTGAAAAGGTCACTGGTGGTGGCGGGGGGAGTGAACCCTGTGGAGCATCTAGAGAGGGGGCCATTCGCCCACAAGTGATTGGCTGAGGATGCCCTGGAGAGTATACAGGGATCACCGCCATTATCTAGGGGGGGGAGGGGAGGAGGTGGGCAGTGGGGGGGCGCATCTGATTGTGCTCCCCTTGAGGAGCTGAACTGAATTGATCAGTGCAGGAAGCTATGGATGACGTACGACGGATACTCCACTACCCCAGGCCGACTGGAGACATCTCACTCCTGGAATCCCTGATAACGAGACTGTCCCAAGGGAAGGACTGTGCTGTGCTCGCACCGGACACACTAAGAGCAGCAAGTACCAGGCATTGGGGTGGCAGGAGGGGCAAACAACTGAGACTAACCACCAGACTGGGCAGGCAATGTCCCCTCCCGCTGACCCCACGGAACAAGATGCCCAATCCCCCCCATACCTGCAACTGTGGTGCCCCCGACTCAGGGACGCGCAGAAACCATCAATGTCTGATAAACTGGACCAGGTGCTTACGACCATAGCACAAGTTAAGCATTCCATGGAAACCTAGTTGGGAGCAGTAGCCATGGAGTTTGGCTTCCTGCGAGACAACCACTGAAAACTAGTAGACAAAGTTTCTGAAGGGGGAAAGATACGAACCGAACTGCAGCCACACGTAACAGAGCATCAAAAGGAGCAGCGGGACCTCCGCAACTGGGTCTAACGCCTAGAGATGCAAGCAGATGATGCAGAGAGACGTTCCCGAAGGAGTAACATCAGGATTGTTGGGATGCCCAAAGGTGGGAGGAATCAGATCCTCTGGTCTTTCTCGAAAAGTGGTTCTACTGCTTCACTCCTGTAACAGATCTCACACCCTTCTACACATTAGAAAGGGTGCAGAGAGCACCTGCCCGCCGGCTACTCCCCCAGTTGCCACCGCTCCCTATGCTCGCTAAGCTCCTGCACATTACAGACAGAGATGCCATCCTGCAAGTGGCCAGGAAAGCGGCACCGCTGCGGCTTCAAGACAAAATAGTGATGCTATTCCCTGACTACACCAAGCAGGTCCAACAGTGGCACTCAACGTTCCTAGCGGTCAAACACCGTCTCCGATAATTGGAACTGCAGTACTTACTACTCTTTCCGGCCCCATTGTGGATCATCGCAAACAGTAAGAGACACTTCTTCACAGACGCACCAGAAGTAACAATGGCTCAACAGTCAAGACAGTGGCACCCTGATATGCAGTATTGGAGGGCTGTCCGGTCTCCTCGTCAAAGGCATGGTCGGGTGACCTGGCCGCGCAAGAGGGCGGCCTCCTGGCGATCCCAGACCGCATCCCTGCATCTGGAGCAAATCATCAAGGAGAGGAAGGCAGCGCAGACCACTGTAGCTGCCCTGGGAGTGGCAACTCCCTTCATGGACAACGATTCTGGACCTCACCTCTTCTCAACAGAAGAGGATTCAATAGACTCAACCATCAGATCCCGAGTTTTGCCCATAATGCCTATTGTCACACTCCAGACGTAGGATGGACTGATCTGAGAGGTCGGGCTTAACACCCCAATTAAACGCCCTCCTCCTTGCAGTGGAGACGGACCCGGCCGAGCAGCTGGAGGATGGTGGTAACCCGTTAGACTTATATAAAGACAATACTGGATATATGTCATATGATAGAATGGGAGCCCCCGCCATTTCCTCTTTCTTTCCTCTCCCGTTATATCGGGTGGGGTACTCCACCACAGTCTGTGTAACTGAACTGAATACCTCATGGACTTATTGCAGAGCTGGCAACCCTCTCCAACTTCCCTACCTATCCCCGCAATGAGGAAGATACTCCAAGCAGATGCAAAAAAGATCCGCACACAGGCCACACCCACAGCTCGGGCCACCATACTCCCCCTACTCTAGTAGTAGACACTATGGCCCTCTTTACAACCCTGGCGGTCGGTGGTAAAGCGGCGGTAAGACCGCAAACAGGCAGACGGGAAAAAAAAATGGAATTATGACATCCGCCAATTCACCATTCCGACCGCCATGGTGGTGAAGACCGCTGGGCTGGAGATTGCCCTGGAGAGTATACAGGGATCACCGCCATTATTTTTGGGGGGGGAGGGGAGGACGTGGGCAGGGGGGGCGCATCTGATTGTGCTCCCATTGAGGAGCTGAACTGAATTGATCAGGGCAGGAAGCTATGGATGACGTACGACGGATACTCTACCCCAGGCCGACTGGAGACATCTCACCGCCGACGGTATCAGGAACCTGCATACTGCCATGGATCTTGGGTGGTTGGGAACCGCCATGATATCCATGGCGATAGGCACTATCAGTGCCAGGGAATTCCTTCCCTGGCACTGATAGGGGTCTCCCCCACCCTCCGCTACCCCCCACGAATCCTCCCCCCACACCCACTGCCACCCCCCAAAGGTGGCACAACCCCCTCCCCACCCCCGAACATGCACATATACACACCCCTACACGCACACACCCCCAACATGCACATATACACACCCCTACACGCACACATACACCCCAACAACACATACCCGCACACATACAAACAGACATGCACACCGTCTGACCCGCACACATTTCCCCATACACACAACACCCCCCGCACGCATACACTCACTCACTCACCCCCTCTACACTCTCACACGCACACCTCCATGCACGCACACAACACACAACACCCCACCACCCCCTTCCCTAACGGACGATCAACTTACCTTGTCCGTTGATCCTCCGGGAGGGGACGGGATCCATGGGGGCAACTCCGCCACCAGAACACCGCCACACTGAATCATGGGACGTGATTCAGTGGGCGGTGTTCTGTTGACGTGGCGGTGGAGGGTGAGCAACCTCCACTTTCCCGCCGTCTGCCAGTATGGCTCCTGGCGGCTTTCCGTACGAAAAATGACGGCGGGCTCCCAGCGGTCATAATACGCGGCGCAGAAGATCGCCACCACTGGCGGTCTTCAGCTCGGCGGTCTTGCGAAAAGACCGCCGAGGTCGTAATGACCCCCAATATATCTACAGTTTGGGCACCTAGCCTGTTGCGAGGAGCTCCCCCAGTTTAATACCACTTTAACATCCTTTCCCGTTTTATAATGCACAACCCTTCCCTACCCAGACAGCAGCACACTGAACCCTACGCGAGACAAAGATGCACAACTTCGCCCATACAGGTAGATCCAGGCGCAGGGCCGCATGAGTTCTCCCCTCGCTTCCCCTCCCCTTTGGCAGGCTTATAACATCCAAACGCCCACACCAACGGCAGTTCGCTTCCTCACACTTAATGTGAGGGGCATGCTCACAGCACGGAAATGCTATACTGTCTACTACTATGTTCGCCTGCTGCCTCTCATTCCAAGAAGCAGGTGTTACCATTGACAAAGAGGGCCGCTTTGTATTATTGGAAGGTAGGCTGAATGAGAAGCCATTCTTAATAGCAAGTATATACATCCCCAATGTAGATCAACACCTCCTCTGGGATCGCATGTCAGAACACCTTGCTCACAAGATGCATCTCCCATTACCCCCAACAGTGTTCTGGATATCTCTCTAGACTGGTCTCACCCACCCCTGCCCCACACACAACCCTGTCGCCAACTGACGCATCTTAAGAACTGGATGGAGCGATGGTCCCTAAAAGATATCTGGTGCACATTACACCCAGCCAATAAACTATAATCCTTTTACTCTGTCCCTTATCACCTACATGCCCCACTGGACCGTTTCCCAAGTTCCCACTTCATACTCCCTCAGACACTACACTCTGATTACTTGGGCAGAATTGTGGCAGACCATGCCGCCCCCTTGACAGACTTGGCTTGGTTGCCCCCACGACCTCCTGTCCCTCTATGCCGCCTTAGACGTGACACACTGGAAGATCTTGCTTTCTGTCATATACTGGGCACCCACATACAACAATACTTTTTAGATAACCACAACACTGCAAGAAAGCTGTGCCATAGAGTGGGACTCCTTTAAGGTTTTTACACGGGGCGTATGTATTAAAGAAATTACAAATGTCTGCATAACATTAGAACGTGACCAGGGGTAGGCTGAGGCACAATTAGCTGAACTAGACAGGTACCCTGAGTCCAAATTAGATAATACCATGCAGCAAATTCAAGTGCGCAAAAAGCTTGCCACCTAACTGAAACGTCTTAGATGTTTCAATTTCACTGCCCATACAACAAGGTTACATCAAGAAGGAGACAAGGCAGGGCGACTAATTGCCTGGCTAGTACGACAAGAATCGCCCTAATCACAGAAATACTATCTCAGTCAGGAGTGCTGCTTAGAGACCAGGACTCTGCAAGACTTCACACAATAATACATAAGGATATACAAGGCTCCAGCTGAACCCCCCTGCCCAGGTCGCCACCAACTTTCTCACAAATTACTATACCACATATCCCCGCAGCCACCGGGAAGAACCTAGATGACCCAATTACATAACAGGAGGTCTGTCAGGCAATTACAAACCTAGCCCAAAATAAATCACCAGGCTTATATGGCCTGCCGCTGGAGTTTTACTCCACATTTGCATCAAAACTGGCTCCATGACTAGTGGCAATCTATAGTGAAGTTTTACGGCTGGGTGCCCTACATGGAACGCATCAGATATGTCTCCTTACTTCTATTATCAAACCTGATCGAGACCCAACCTCCTTGAGTTCCTATTGGCCGATGGCCATCGTGGGGGTGGATTAAAAAATATTAGGTAACGTTCTAGCAAGCCGATACACACAAATAGTGCCCACCTTAGTCAACGAAGACCAAAACAGATTTCTCCCAGAGCGGAACACCTCACACAATCTCTGCCGCCTGTTCCATATCCAGGATCAACTTTGTGACTTTTTCCTACATACATACAGTGGTCCTTATCCTGGATGTGGAGATGGCATTCAACACACTGTCCTGGGATTATTTATTTATTTCAGGTGTTGATCCGAATGATAGTGGGAGAACACTTATCGGCATATACCCACCTCCTCTAGAGTAATCCCTCTTCTAGGGTCCGGTTGCACCCCCTTTTTCCAGCTCCTATCCTATACAGCGGGGCACGTGCCCCCCTCCTGTTTGCTTTAGCAATGGAGCCGGTGGCAATTGGACTGCAGCAGGAGGGCACACGTTGGGGTATTCCGTTAACCGACCGGGTACACGTGACCTTGTTGTAAGCGGATGACATGCTGGTGTACCACAGGAATGTACAAATGGAGCTCACCTTGCTATACACCACATTAGAGGAATTTGCGGTTGCTTCGGTCCTCGAAATTATTTGGACCAAATCTATGATCTACCCTTTTTGCTCAGAAACCCCACGTCCAGTTGTTCGGGTAGGCCCCATTCACCTTTAGTGGAGCCCCCAGGCAACCTGGTATCTCGGAGTCCACCTGTATCATATCCCAGAGCACCTCTATGAAGGTAATCTTTGCAGAGTGTTGGCAGGTATCAAAGCACAGATGGCATTCTGGCAGACCCTCCCATTTGCCCCCATAGGAAGGATAACACTCACAAAAATGCTTATTCACCCCAAGTTATTATACTTCTTTGCGAACTTCCCAATTGCCCCGTGCCTTTTTAAAGGAACTAGACACAATGATGGGGACCCTGATATGGGGTCAACAATGACATCGAGTGACTATTTTGAAACTGCAGCTCCCCCGGAATCGGGGTGGGCTGGCGCTCAAGTGTTTGAGGCTTACTTTCTACCGTTGCAACTTCAATGGCTGTACCGATGGATAGCAGGTCGCTACATGGGTGAGGCTACCGGCGCTCAGGACTCCCTTAAAGCAATCACCATTTGCAGTCTCCTATTTTCATTCCGACACCCTTCTTCCCCGGGCCCCCAGGTCTCGATGGCCTGCACCGCCATGCTGAAAGTATATAGACTATGTTGCGGCAGACCATGCTATGCACCCAATATATCCCACTGGTCGGTCTCCCTCAACCTGTAGGCCATTACATGGCATGCCATTTGGCAGACTGGATAGCCAACGAAGTTACAACAGTAGAGGATCTATACCTAGAAGACCAAATACTACGTTTAACCAACTTACGGAGAATAATAGTATACCGTTAGGGCAATTTCTTACCCATCGACAGCTATGCGTCACCATGCAGACATTGTGGGGCCAAATGTAGATTGAGTTGCAGCATCATCCTGTCATACAAACACTAAACACTATGGGCCCCAGCTGTCACCTAATAACCTGACTATATAAAGCCATTCTCGATGTACTCTGCGTACCCTTAGACCCACTTAGATGCCGCTGGGAAGCAGACTTGGGCAGAGAGCTGAGCGTCAGGGAATGGGAGGCGGTGTTGTCCTACCCCAGGAGAGCTTCACCTAACTCCTGCTTCAAGAATATACAGTTTTACCTTCTGAATAGAGCGTATCTAACAACGACCCGTCTAAATAAATACTACCCCAAGGCACATCTCACATGTCTGTGCTGTCCACAAGAAGAGGGAGATCTCCAAGACATGCTCTGGGCCTGCCCCACACTCCCTCTTACTGGCTCACAGTACACGATACTCGGACGGAATTACTGAAACTACCAGATTTGAATAAATGGGAGGCCAGTGGTCTAGGCATCTTCAAACATAAGAAAATACATAAAGTATGATCCCGCTTCGCAGACCTGGCAATTCGCACAATCACACTACACTGGTGATCACCCATCCTGCCCCCAGTGGAGGCCTGGAGAGGAGCTGTGGCTAAATGGGGGGCAGCAGAGGAGGAGGAGGCCATACGCAGTAAAGAGGTGCGAGGCCTCCGTTGCCACACCATCTCACACCACTAGGTGACAATTCTTGCCCACTTCAAGCAGCAATCCCAGGGAGCTCCAGTTTAGCCCTTAGATTTATATGCATGTGCTCATAACCATTTATCTTTTGTTTGTTTTTACATTTTTGTGTATTATTTGGCTTGAGATTGGTGTTTTACACACTCGTACTTTTGTTCTATTTCTGTATTTATTTATCTTTTATGGTGCGATGCTGAAATAAAGATTACTGATTGATTTGAGTTTCTACCCATAGTGTGCTGACAGGTTGTTGGTTTTTGCTCCCAATATTTTGCATTCATAGTGTGTAAATGTTACATAGGAGACTAAAAAGAAAGAAGTGAGTGTGACGTCATTTTGTGTCGCACTGGCATAGGTCAGGTGGTATGAAGTTGCGCTGGTATTGGTGGACAGTAATGCGTTGCTATTGGCCAAGAACAGCTAGTGAAAAGGGTTGTGGAATTGAAGTTACTTCCCGATTTGATCTAAAGATATTGTGATTAATTGAATTACAGCAAAAATGAACATTTTCAAGGCATTTAAGAGTGCCTTAAGAGGAGAGGTATTTATTCCTGTTAGAGAGGGTACAGAAGCCCCACACGGAAACAAAACAGCTTAATATGTGGCGTCGTTAAAAGGAGTTTCTGCATGTACATGGCTTGAACAATGGAGTAAGATGACTAAAAAGGAAAGTGCACTAGCCTTTCCTCATTATGGAACTTTTAATTTGAGGATTTTTGATAATTTAAGACAAATGCTGTATGAGTCCAAGCCATCCCCACGACCTACACAGCTTGAAGCTCTTAGTATTTGGGAACTTATTACAAGAGTTAAAATGACAACTAGAAATTAGAACAAGATGCAGAAAGCAATTAAGACATGAACAGAAGCTAGATGGGATGCAGAGCAGAAAAGGTGGAGAGCAGATATAATAGATGGAGTAAAAATATTTCCAACTATTTCAAATGAAGATGGCGAAAGGAATTAAACCTAAACGAGAACGAAATGGACAGTAAAGCAAAGTAGAGCAGACAGCTGAAGATGAGAACAAAAAGACAGTGACATGCGAAAGCGATTTGGAAGACAAATTCATAAATCAGCTTTTCATGACTCATCCACCACTGTATCATTCAGTTGAGGCAGGAAATAGAGGTGGAGTAGAACAAAGTGTAGTCCCAAACGTGCCAACAGCTCCTCCTGCACTGACCCCAAATCAGATTGTTCCAAGTACACCTGTGAATTCAGTGACTCAAGTACCCATGGTTTTTCCACCAGTCCAGACTGTTAATGCAGTTCAGCCTGAACAAAGTTGAGTTATAAATCACGTTGCTCCAAGTCCAGTTGTGAATCTAACAGTGAAGACACCTTATGTAAATATGCCTGTGCAGAACTGTGTGCCAAATTAACCTGTGTCAATGCTAACTCCTGTTCAGTCAATGTCAAATATTACCCTGAATCAAACAGGTCAAAGTCACAGTGTTGTTTTAAAAGCCAAAGTACTGGAATTACAATTTCTCAAAATCAGACAAATCTTATGGGTCCCGATGCATTACAGTTCCTCTGACTATAGGTCCAGTTGTTCCCTGGTGTGCTGAGAATAACTTATGTGACTGATTTTGAGCTTGTAATAAATATTTCAACACTTTACTGCTGGGTCAAAAGGTCTGTCGACCTCAGTGAGCATCAATTCCTGCAAGGATGAAAATGATTCAGCAGTGCAAGGGTGCCTATGTTACAGGCAGGATTGCTTTTGAGCAGAAATGGATACCTTTGCCTATAAAAACAAACCAAAGAGGCATTTTCCTCTTTCTAAATATGCTGCAAAAGGCACCCCGCACAGAAAGAGGAAATAATGAGGAGAAATATAACTATTCTGCTTATTACGCCTCGGTCCTTTGGGTGGACCATTTTGACACAAACCACGGTCGCAAATCTGGGTTTGCATCATAATACTTTGGTGAATACACAGGAATGCTCATGCTTCACCACCCATGTAATGCCTACCCAAAGCAAAGTAAAGCAAGGCAGCGCAATTCACTGCAATGAGTTACTCTGTATTTACTAACCCACACAAAATGGCTCTCCGTGGCTTAGTAAATGTCAAAAAGGAATTTGCATTAAAATCCATGCAAACCCCCAAACAAATCCATAGTAAATCTGGGCCATAAACACTCTGCTCTTAAAATTTAAATTTGTGTCATGCAAGTGTAATTATATTAAATACAATGTTAACTCACTAGATAATCTCCTAACACTGCCACCATCAAAATAACATCAGAACTCGGTTACTCCTCAGCTAGGTTTGCACCATGTAACTACTTGTACATACATGCATGTAAGTCAACATAGCCAACTGGCTTCATTGCTTACTAACTACCTCAGCAAGGTATGGTATAGTGCCAGGTGTATATCCAGATCTGAGTATTCCAAATAACGGGCGCCCACTTTTTATGCCTTGCCTGAGACAGCGAATGTGCTGTCGCTTGAAAGACATTCTGTTTACTTACTCAGGACTTGGAGCTCGCCCACTGCTTACCACTGGTTGACTTCAGTGTTACTCTCATTTCCTTGCTTCTCTTTGACCAGTACGTGCTGGCCTCATTTTTTTTTGTGTTCGACAGCCCCCCCAAAGCATGACCCAAGCACTGCTTCCTTGCCCAAGGTATGTCCTTCCACTGCTCGTCTGGTTTAGGGAGAACTTTTATTTTAATTGCAGCAGTGCAAGTGTTTACAGGCCATTCCTCCACTCCTTTATATGCTCTGCATTGTTGCTTGCCACATTGCTTGTTGCTTGCCCCATCGTTTCTTTCTTGCCCTGCCTCCCTCCCACTTTGTTACTTTATCCCTCCCGTCTCACCCCTTCACTCCTTTCCCACATTGTTGCATGCCCACCTCAAAAGAGAAAAAAAAAAGCATTGGCAAAGTCAATAGGTCTCGCCTACACAAGACATTGTGGCTTTACCAATTCTTTTTAGCAATGTTGTTCAGCAGCCGGACTGCTATGCAGCATGGCTAAAAGTTTTTTTTTTTAAACTTTAAAAAAATACATGGACCGTGTAACCTGCGTGATTATGCCTTTTTTCAATTTACTTACAGCCATGCTGCTCAGTACAAATCTTCATTTGTAAGCGAATGTAGCCTGCAAAGTAACACAAACAGGGCACTGTCCTGCTTTCCATCTGACGGGCCCATAGATGGTTCACTGGAGTTCCCACACTACTACTAAAAATACAGGACAGGATTTTATGCCTAAAAACATAACGCATCCTTGAGCTGGAGAAATCTTGTAATTTTTCTAACTCCTCACAAACTGCGTACAGAGCTCTACGTCAGTCACACAATGCGTGAAAAGTTGCATGAGCAGCCTAACTGTGCGTCACCACTGGGAAAGAAAGCAGCAGAGCCATATCTCAGTGGTATTGCTCTGCAATGCTCCCTCTCCGAAGCAGAACGCAGTGCAAAACCTTGGTAGCTTCGCTGCACTGCACTGGAAATTAGTAAATGAGCCCTATGGTGGCAACCCTTCTGTATCAAGTTGTCTTTTCTAGTGCAAACAGTACCCGGCTTCTTGATGTTTTATAGTTACAACGGCTCCAGAGCGTCGCCTTTTCGAGCCACAAAACCGTGACTGTGCCTCCATTGCTTTCTCAAACACTGCACAGATCCCAACTTTGTAGGCTGCTCCCATGTTGCACAGCTGTTCAACAGCATTCTACCTCAGACCTCCTAAAACGGTACATGAATGTACCTGGTCGGCCAGCACAACTTGCTGCGCTGGAATAAACTGCATGTGTAGATAACCTTGGAATACAAACGCAAGTGCATGTGTTACGTGTGCACTAGAAACCCCACAGATTGCACGTACATCGATCTGCCAAATAAAATAAGAACGAGTAATAACATGTTGTAGCTCTCCGTGTCCTTAAGTGGGCCGGGGGTTTCCAGGACTAAATCCTGGCAATTCAAAGAAACAGAGAGTGACCCAGGGCTCTAGGCAGCCCTCTAGTATCAGTCCTTCACAGCCTGAAGAAAAGGAAAAAAAACACTGTGCCAACTTGTTTGTCACACACCAATGCTGCAATGTGAGTTCGCGGAAAGTTGTTTAGTGGCAGGAGCAGGTTGGGCAGTTGCTCACAATTGGTGTTCCTGGGCCTGGGATAACATTTAATTTTAACTGAACTACCAAGTTATACCCTTCCAGCTCTCCCCTCTCCGTGTGGAGTTATAGCAAGCACTTAAGGCCAAGGCGCCGCTTACTTTGAAATATACCATACTGTATAGGGCCCAGGAACATGGTGCTATATACGCAGTTTAATGGATATCTTATTGCCTGCTGATTTCGGTTATTCTTTATCCAAGAAGACCCAGGATTCCATTTCACATGTATTAGGCCACGCCTCTTGTGAAGATTTTATTCAAGTGACTCTTAGGTCACTCCCTTTTAGAGCTACCTTCGCTGCTTCCACCTATATATTCCATACCACTTGACGCACGAAAATAGGTATAATATAATTAAACCAGTTTAGTTAACCATCAGGGAGGAAAACATATTATGACAAGGAGGAATATGTAACGGACAACAATATTCAGCATATGCACAGTAAGTGATAGTCATCCACGGTTCCAACTCATTCTCACCACTTTATCAATCTTTAAATTATGCTTCTAATATTTTTGCTTGGGTCTCAAGGCATATGTCTACATGTGATCACTTTGATCTGTAGAAAGAGCATTTTTATCTCTTCGTTTTACACTCAGCACAGCTTTTGTAAAACACTGAAAAATATTGAGATACTTTGCATCCCTAGCCAGTCTCTTCATCTGGCTTCAAGTCGTTTGTCTGGCCCTGAATCAAACGAGAAGTCACAATGACGTTTCTTAAAAGGCAGGCAGCCGGACATGCATGCCTGAGATATCAAATGCTGGCCGGTAAGCGCGATATAAATTTTAATGTAATCTGCTAAAATGAAGTGAAGAACAATTATGTAGAGCTAACTTCTAAGCCCCCGACTTCTACTCTTTCCCTGCAATGGAGCCAAAACTTCAGAGAAGAAAAAATGTGTTTGTTTTCTGGGAAATACTGAAATTAGTTGCATGATTTCCTGCGAAGCAGCCTCCACATTTTAAGTATTTAATTGTGACACTGGAATTCTGCCACAAATATGGCAATACATTCTGGGAAACAGAAAGCAGGTAGTAATCGTACCTCCCTTCCTTTCTGGCTTAGATAAAGCAAGTACAATAAACAACGGTTTTGGCCTTATTTGCCAAAGCAGAATTATGATTAGAGCACTGGAATGTTGATAGTTCCACTGAAGACAACGATGTGGTTCAGGGATAATGTCTGGTATAGGCCTTCTTCTCCATATTCCAATGTCTGTCTTTCAGTTTCTTCATTTTTAATTTAGAACATTCTACCGTCAGTGGGGTGAATGTTCTAATAGCCTTATCCCTTCTGCATCGGACTATACCGGTTGTTCAAGGCCCTCTCCCTCATTACAGGCCCTCACTTGAGGCTCGGTCCTATAACTCGGATTAAGGGCATTGAAGAACCAGTATAACTCTTGGGCTTGGGCTATAAGGCTATATTAGAACACTGGAATGTTGAGCTGTCCACTGAAAACAATGGCATATTCTAAGCTTATAATGTCTGGTATAAGCCCAGAGCGCCAACATTCCACTGTTGGTCTTCATGTTTCTCCCATTTTAATTTAGAACATTCTGCCCTTAGTGGGTGGAATGTTCTAATAGGCTTAAAGCCCTCAGATGTGTGCTACAATGCGATGTTAGAGTATTGGAATATTGGGAACTCCATTGATAACAGGTTGGTGGCTCAGGACTAATAATGGTTGGTATAAGCCCAGAGCGCCAACATTCCAATGTTGGTCTTCATGTTTCAAAGCAGAATCATGATTAGTGCACTGGAATGTTGATAGTTCCACTGAAGACAACGATGTGGTTCAGGGATAATGTCTGGTATAGGCCTTCTTCTCCACATTCCAATGTCTGTCTTTCAGTTTCTTCCTTTTTAATTTAGAACATTCTACAGTCAGTGGGGTGAATGTTCTAATAGCCTTATCCCTTCTGCATCAGACTATACCGGTTGTTCAAGGCCCTCTCCCTCATTACAGGCCCTCACTTGAGGCTCGGTCCTATAACTCAGATTAAGAGCATTGAAGAACCAGTATAACTCTTGGGCTTGGGCTATAAGGCTATATTAGAACACTGGAATGTTGAGCTGTCCACTGAAAACAATGGCATATTCTAGGCTTATAATGTCTGGTATAAGCCCAGAGCGCCAACATTCCACTGTTGGTCTTCATGTTTCTCCCATTTTAATTTAGAACATTCTGCCCTTAGTGGGTGGAATGTTCTAATAGGCTTAAAGCCCTCAGATGTGTGCTACAATGCGATGTTAGAGTATTGGAATATTGGGAACTCCATTGATAACAGGTTGGTGGCTCAGGACAAATAATGGTTGGTATAAACCTTCTGCTCCAACATTACATGTTTGTCTTTCAGTTTCTCCCTTTTTAATTCAGAACATTCTACCCTCAGTGAGTGGAATGTTCAGACAGTATTCTAGCCCTTCTGCCTCTGGCTATACCATTTTTTAAAGGCCCTCTCCCTTGTTATAGGCCCTCAACTGCCGCTCCGGCCTATAACTCTCGCTCAGAGCCTTTGCCAACTGGTGTAGCCATCAGAAGCAGACTATCGTCATGACAAACTTGCTGTCCAGGCCTTCAGTGCCTTTCCCTTGTTGCTGGTCCAGCTTAGGGGTTACTGGGCAGCGTTCCCAAAGGTTCTGCTCAGTACCATCCTGACAGTTACCCATTCAAATCATGACTGGCCATAACATCCAAGTCACGAACACTGCACTTGGAAACGTTAGTCACCCACATATTGCGACTTTGTTTGAACCACATTTTAGTAGGTTTTTCACAACGCTGAACAAGGAGAGATGTGTCAAGCGCAAGCAGGGCCATAGCATCATAACACATCACAAGCAGTAGTATGGCATACAGATCATCATCAGACACAAGAGTCAATGGGCCCCACCAACAACACACCATGCCATCTATCATTTCATTTAAGGGTGCATCCCGAAATTCCAGTACCTGCAATCCTTCCACTCCATCTAAAGTTAATGGCCCACTGATGCATGGCTCCAGCTGTATCCCCTTATAGTCTGCCCAGTCTTTCCACATCTTAAGTGCTTCTGGGGGCATCCTCCGGACTGATATATTGGGTGCTCCAGCCCCATGCAGTGGTCCATGGTCTTGGCCCACATCTCTACCGAAGGAGACTCAGTTGCCTTTAGGGTCCTAGCAATGTCTCTCTTGGCCACCACTAACACCAACCAAAGAGGTGCCTTTTGATAATGTGTTCCCCCTGCAACAGCATGAGTCTGGGATCAAAGGGAATGCCCCAGCCCAAGACCCCCCTCGAGCCTCCCCCGCACGCCTCTCCAAAAGTGGGTCAGCCCTGGGAAATGCCAAAATGTGTGCGGGAGGTCACCCTGCTGGTCGCCTCATCTCAGGAAGGCCCCCAAAGATATCGGGCCCATGCAGGGGAGCCTAGCCCTTGTAACATAGACCCTATGGAGTTTCTTCAGCTGTATCATGCGGAATGGAAGCCAATAACCGCTTCTCTAGATGTCACCACCATCTCTCTCCAATCTCTGTCATCCAATTATCACAGATTCCCCTCCCATGCCCTCTGGACTACCTCCATTGGATCCAGTAACTCGCATAGTAACATTCTGTATATAGCAGACAGTTTACACTCCTTGAGATTTGTGAGGAGGATCCGGGGCTCCGTTTGGGAAAACTCAGGGATGCCCACCTCCATTTTTATAAGAGGGAGAAGAGCATGAGGGAGCTGCAAGTACTGTAAAAACTACATTCGGTACAAGTCATACTCCGCCTGCAAGTCCTGAAAGGACTTAAGTGTCCTGTTGTGAGGCACATCCCCCAGCTCAAAATGCCTATAGTATCCCATGCAGAAAAGCGTTGGAGGCCCATTGCCTGTGGAAGAGGGGCTCCCTGCCAAAAAGGAGTCTCCGATGTGAGACAGGCCACCCACCCCACGCTTCTCATTGTTGTGTTCCAAATGCCCAACACTACTCAGGTGGTTGGCGGTAGCATCCCCCCCCCCCCATACCTTACCAGACCTGCAAGCTGGGGTGCCAAATCCCAGTCATAGGATCCGGTCGCATCTTCAGTGACATAAAACACACAAGTATTTAAACCCGAGTGGGAGAACCGGTATCCTCCCCACCCTCAGCATAGGAACAATGGGATATTTTGCTGATTTATGGGCATTTATACAGACGTCCGAATAAGACCCAAAAATATCCAAGATCTGCAGCACCCTGGACCCAAGACATACAGATCATCTAAAAATAGCAAGACATCGTCGGCATAGAGTGAAATTCTAGGACATTCCTCCTCAGTAGAGTTCATGGGTTTTATGCTGCATCCGCTATGTCACCTACACTGGGGCCAAATAAGAACACCTACGTATATAAAAAGATGTACTTAACCCATTCAGTTGTTAGCCTCCAAATTTTGAGGATGTCAACTGGCCTAATTTCAAGTAAGCCAACAGCTTCACAGTGATAGTAAAACATAGGAAAATGTGGACACAAGTTCGGGTAAACTGTCAAAGGACTTCCTAATTTACTGGTCTGCACTAATGGTTCTTGACCTCTGTATTATATGCAGTTCATGTAAAGGTTACAATGCATCTTGACCACATATTAATTATGCCAGTACCACAGATGGCCATGACGGATCTCTTGGGAGATGTTGATATATTCGTACTTCCTGTATTCCACTAATGGATGCAGAAATTTCATTGATAGTATTACTACTGCAGCACGGTTCTGAACTACAGGAAATTACTTTCTGGGACAACCAAAATCAATTTTGAAGAAGTAGAGCTGGGTATTAATGATCCCTCTTAAAATTTTGGATATTGCCTATGTTACATAGAAGATAGTTTCACAAGGATGAAACGTATAGTACAAAGTGCAGCACTTGTATGGGGTGCAGCGTTTGTTTAGAGCTTATGCCACACTAGGGCACAGAGTGCTCCAATTTGTCTCAGTTCCTGGTTCCTGTTGTAGTGCAAGCATGTAAGGATGTTGCAGATATGTTTGTAGTATTAGTATTAATCAGTGCTTGAAATGGAAAAATTAAAGTGCCGGTACTCTGTGCCAGAGTACTGACAAAGGCAAGGATATGGACAAATTATAACTGGAGGGAAAGCTTGATTCTGATAAGGGAGGTGAACTGTTAAGGAGTCATAAAATAGTGTTACTTAAAATATTATGTATTTAGCTCTTTCCTTAAATGGAACAGGGTAGTGGAGGTGGGGATGGATACAGGGGTGTTGATCCAAATCCTGGACGCATAAGTGGAGATGGCCTGCTGCTTTGGTTTTTTCTTCTATGTACTTCTTTGTCTCCAGTCTGATGATGTACTGTACATCATCAGAGCGCCAACAGACATGAGAAATATGTCAACTAGATAGAAGGATGTGCCATTGTGAAGGCGTTGCACATGATGCAGCTAGTTTTGAAGATGATGCAGACTCAAGAAGGGAGCCATCACGGGAAGGGTGATGTAGTCATATTTTTTCATGTGGGATGTAATATGTTCTGAATAAGAGGTACTGAATTAAGTGCGCTGGGCTCCAAGGCATGGATCAAACATTGTGGGGCCTACTTCCCTGCACTTAACCTAAAGATATTGAGGGTATCCGAAGAGATATTTCTATATAGATACTTACCAGCTTGTATAGTCATTCTACCAATTTTATGATAATGTGGATGGAGAGAGCCAGGTTTTTAATGCTTTCTAGAATTCAAGGCTATAGTCCATTCTTTATATTCATGCAGGTATCAAATTCCAGAGCTTGGCCGTCTGTACAGAGACTGAGCTTCTGCCAATTAGTATATTTTAGAAGGATGAGAGAATCAGAAGAGTTTCTTTTAAAGGAGGATTGGTCCAATCACATGGATTGACTAATGACTAACACACTGGACTGAAAGCGAAGCATCTTAACCAGAGGTAGTGGGTATAAACAAATGATGCCTGGTATTATATGAGGTGTACCAGTAGGCTGAGAATCGGTCTGGCAGTTCCTTCATTCTGAATTCTCTGTAATTCCTGAAACATTATCATATGATAAGGGTTAGTTCACTGGCATAGCTAAGATAAGGAGATCATAGCTTGAACTTTTTGTGAGAAGATTCACTGAAGGCAAAATCATCATAAAGAAGCTTAATTGGTGATTTTTAGGCAGGATATATATATATGTGTGTGTCAGACATGGGTCAGCAGGGATTAGGCAGATGCACAAGCTCTTTGTGGTGTTAGTGAATTCTTCATGGATTAGAGGTCTGAAGATTAGCTTTGGACCAGGATTTGTAGAGTAAAATGGAGGGGTGAATGATAGAGTTTTATTCCCACATTATATTCCCAGCCTTTCTATGTGTAATGACATGGTAAACTGGAGAGTTACACAGTTCCTCAGATTAAGCCGTTTTGGGATTAACGCTTTCAGGATTTCATGAGGTTGGATCAATGCCTTCTGGGATTGTCACGACTCAGACACACTTAAGACGTCTGAGTTATGACACGAGTAGTGGAATTTTTTTTATGCCAGCATTATCTATTCAGGAATAGAGTAGGCCTAAACATTGTCTTTATTGTTGTAACATCTCCAGGAAGCTTTCATTTGGTTTTAGTAATTTTACTTCAGGTGTTAATTAGCCGAGTCTCCTAAAGGTTTTAGTGCAAGCAGGGACTGGAATAGAACACCGCTTTTAAAAAGGAGATGGGAGGTTGAATGTGTATTGGCAAAAGGGGCATAAACCTAATTTTCTGCCATAGTCTCATACCTACTTTGTGTTTTGTGGGGGTACCAGCTAGCACAATGGAGTGACTGAATAGGATCATATGACTGTCAGTACAGGCGAGGAGTTACATGAGAAAAATGCTACTGCTCAGGCATTTTGATTGATAGGTGAGGTTTGTAAAGCCAGATATTGAAGTCTCCAACTATGCAAAAAAATTGGATTATTTTTAGTAACCCCTGTAATTTAATTGTGGAACGGCTAAATGAATTCAGAATTGTATGGCAGAAATCTGTAGACCAGGAGAAACCTGGATGCATAAACAGGTATATATGATTAATTGTAGCTCAGGGCTTTGTTCTGACATCAGTTTGGAGATGTTCAGGCAATTCTTATTTATTGATCGGTCATTACAGAGCATAGAGGGAATCTAATAAAGGGATCCTACAAAAGAGAGAAGTGTGTAGTAGCTAAAGTAGAGGGAGGAGGCAAGAGGAGGAAGGTAGGGTCACTGCCTGACTTTATCAGTCTATAAACATTCAACAGAGTTTGGGAGAAGAGGGGGAAATATCTGAAGATAGAGTAATGCAAGTGTGATAGTAAGCAATACAGTATGGGCAATGAGAGGGGATACCTGTTTTAAAAAAATATATTTTTGTTTGATTTTTCATCAAGCGTAACATTGTGCACAACTGCGCACCTATTACAACAATTATATTGGAGTGGATTTGCATTTGTTCAATGTTTACAGTGATACAGTGCATTTCAGTTAATTCTTGGCTGTTGATCAATCAGACATTTGGAGGTGTTGTGTACTAGGCAGTATTTCATTATGCGTTACTGGGACTGCGTCTAGAGGGTAACCTTCCTCCCTTTCCCCCACATATCTTGTATAGTATGTCCCCGTGGGACCGCATACAATGTAAAACGTCTTTGGGCATCCTCTAGCCTTGTATGTAACCTTTTCGGCCACCATATATAAGACCATTCGGTTTTCCATTACCTTACCGTGGGTGTCTCTGGGGCTCCCCAGTACATGGCCACGTCTCTATTGGCCACCATTAGGCCCATATTGCTAAAATTAAGTTGAGAGGGGGTATTATTGATGGCTGGGGAGAGATCGGACAGAGCAGATAGAGAGGGCTGGGGAGGCTAGGAAATATGGCATGAGAGAGAAGCTAATTGGGAAGCAAAGGTAGGATATTTGCTAGTGCTTGTATGAAAAGGAGTACGTGTATGATATACAGTTGAAGGGAGGTAGGCACCAGTAGTTGCAGAGGAGGATTTGCTTCCCAAAACAGAACTAAAGGATAATGCAGGAAAAGAAGGAAGAGGTAAGTTTTTGACAGACAGTTATAATGTGGGGTTTGTGAGAGATGGTTTTAACAGGGAAAAGTAGGAAATGTCTGAGAATGGTTAATAGTGTAACAGTTGTAAGGGAGTGTTCGGGTAGCAGGAGGTGGAAATTGTAACCCGGAAGAACATCAATTGAAAACAGAGGGAGAGGTGGAGCAGAGATGGATTGTTTTTCTCATTGTCGTGACTTAGATGGTATGTGTGCCATTATTTTTGGTGTGATTTCTATATGGACACAACATGTTTGTTTATGTACCATTTTTTACTTGTGGAAGTCTGACTTAGAAAGCGGGGGTAACAGTTTGGTACTGCAATATGGTCTTAAGGTCAGAAGCAGCAGAAGCTCACATACCAGGGACTATTTGTCATGGTCAGGAGTAGCAAGATAGCACTTCTATTATTATATTATATTGTTTAAAGCAGTAAAGAACAAGTTACTTAACTTTGGGAATGCCTTATCTAGTAGGGACTCGAAAGCACTGCAGGGAAACATTTGTGGGACTTTGTGGAAATCACAAACTCCCTGCGCCTCAACATGTTTGAGTATTCTGCATTTCTAAAATAAAAAATGTACAAGGTGCCGTTACAGAATCCATCCTCTTCTCATCATTTCCTGCTTTCTTTAATATGGTCTCAATAAAAAAAAAATCAGATTTTCCCATGAGCAGCACACTGGTTTTGAGATCTGGCGTTGCTGTAAATATAAACACTCTGCTGCTATTTTAAGCTAAATCCATGCTACTTTCTGTAGTTAACAGGCCGCAACATATTTGAAAGAATTAGATGTTGGAATGGTTAAGCATCAGATAGAAAATTCATTGCAGTATACAAAGTTCCTTTGTAGCGGTTGCTAATAACAACCTAAAGAATGAAGCGCAGGGGTTACTAGTTAGGTTTGCTTGTGATTTTTCTCAATGAGATGCCATAGCTTGGGCCTACTGAAGTAATTCTAACTGGAAAAACAAAATTCCAATGGCACTGAACACAAGTGAGAATAGACATTAAACCGAAACTCACTGGGTTAATGTTGTGACAGCAGTTATACTCTTCAGGATTTTCATGCAGTAGAAACTAAAGATATTTGGATATCATGGGAACATGCAAACATGATGCTGAGATTTCCTGAAAAACTGCAAGGTCAGTCAAGGTTTTATCAAATCCAGACACACTAAAGAAGACAAACTTCCAGAATGGCCACCACTATTAGTTATTTAGTCTGTTTGTGTTCGGTCTGTGCATACCACTTGTCTAATGGTCGCTAAACACTCTTTACATTTGGACAACCAGTCATTAAAAGTGTTCAACTTAACAACCATCTGGAGGTCATCAGTGCAAATTTCAAAGCAGCGCAAACATTGAACACCTCATGCTAGTCTTGCATAAATTCCACGTGCAGAAAACGTGACAAACTTTACAGATAATCATAGTATGTGTGAAGATTACGAGAAGTTAGTAAGAGGAAAAACTCTGCATACAAAATTTGATCTCGGATGAAATGATGAAAACGGCGGTTGAGATGAACGGTACAAGTGATGGTGTTAGAGTTCACAAAAAGATCGGAGCTTCTGGGAAATTTTAAATTAAAAAGGTAAAAAAGGTCTATCTAGGATGAAACCAAGTCAATAAGATTGTTGTTTTACCAAAATCATAACTTGAAATGTAAATTTCTTCAGACAGAGTCAATCTTCACAATTAGGAAAGATTATGATCAACAGGGGCACATAATATTTCTTCATCTTTTTTTTTACTAACAGAGAATTAAAACCAACAGGTTACAGTCCATGTGCTTAATATTGCAACACCAAGTAAGTACAAATGTCACAAGAAACTCTGTAAATTCCAAAGCTGAAAAAGCTAAGACTTGATGAAGAACGTTCCTGTCATGTTCCTAGGTTTTTGGAATAACCTACCAAAGAAGTTAAAACTAATCCCTAAACTGCTTTATGCCAGAAAGAAGTTGAAATCTCATTTGCTACAACCACTCCTCACGCTCTCATTATATCGAATCTCATTAGAGAGCTTAAACCAGTGGTTCCCAACCTGTGGTCAGGGGACCTCTGGGGGTCCGCGAAGCCTCCTCAGGGGGTCCGGGACTGCTTAGTAAATTAAATAATATTAACTGATTAGGTCCCCAGCTTTCATCAATGACTCAGTGGGGGGGTCCCCGGATTTCAATAATGATTTAGTGGGGGTCCTCGGGTTCCAGTAATAATAAAGTGGGGTTCCACATAAGTCAAAAGGTTGGGAATTACTGGCTTAAACCATTTGTTGTTTACACATGTTCTACTCGACTGAATACTTTTCTTTCTAAAGAAAAATGCACAGCACTTCAATAAATGGTGCTTAGCTGAATGCTTAAAAAAATGGACTAATAAAAAACAATACGTAAACAACTAGCTGTTACAAATCTAGCATCATGATTGTAGCTCTCAAATTTACAGCAGAAACATTTCTTAGTGTTGTCTTCTGGATACATTTAAATCTATTAAGTGGGAGCACAACAAATAAGTACATCAAGTGGCAACTACAAATATTTTTATTTAAAACAATATTTCCTGCAGATGTAGAAAATACATATAGTATTGAGGGAAGACAAAAGTCACTATTTTGGTTCCTCTGTAGCTCTGAATTTGATGTTTAATTATTGTATATTTACTGTGAAACTGGTCCAGTGTGTGGGGGGTTGAAGTTTAGAATGGAAGGTTGAGGGGGGTGGAACAGGGAGGTTAATGTTTTTGATTATTTCTATCGAAGGTTGTTTTGGATGACCTTTTCCCCTTGCAAATACATCAATAAAACCATTGAAAGGTAACAGACACTATTTCACAAGTTTTTTGTTTTGGAAGAGTACTTAAATTATCAAATTCACAGGGGTTTCTGCGACAAGCAACACAAAGAATGTGAAACTTCATTGTAGGATGCACTCCCAAAATGAATCTGAAGAACACTGGTATCTTCCACAAAATCCCTATCTAACATTGCAATAACTGAGGGACGAGACCACGTTAGGTGGGGAGCACATTGCTGCTTCTATGGACACACACAGTAAAATAAGAACACGAGCTATATTCCTAGTTATGATATTGGCCCACTAGTTCCAATTCTGCCACTTCGAAGCAGATGGTTTCGATACCCTGAGCTGTGATTTCACAGAACAGAGTAAATCCAATAATGGCAGTCAGTATGTATACCATAAAATTACTGAGTGCAGTTGCTGGATGTTCGGATGTGAATGAATGCATTTAGGATACTTAAACTGTTTTGTGGGCTTTACCAGGGATTTAATGGAACATTCCATTCACAACAACAGTACTCAAATCTAGAGCTAGCCCTAAGAAATGCCCAGATTTTATTTTCCTATATTCCAGCTTAGGGTAGTATTTGACCACAAATTCACAAATATATTTTAGTGATGCACTTTTACTTCCATACTATTTGCAATACAATACATAATTTAATTATTAATTTAAACGTTTGTCATTGTGCTTATAGCTGCAAGGGCCTTGTGGAACCATAAAACAATGTCCAAAATCGCAATAAACTATCTAATATGATCAATGTCAACATACGTTTTCACTTTATGCGAAGACCAACAACATCAATACTTGCCTTTTCTGAACACACTAAACAGAATAGACAAGAAAGAAAAGACTTCAACAGAGAGAATCTCAGGAGGTTCATCAACTGCAGCAAATCAAGTTTTTGAGAGGGGAGCAAAAGGCCCTCCACCTTTAAAGGAAGTGAAAATGTGTTCTATCAGGCACTCCAATGCTTTCAAATTACTTGTATGCTATTCTATGTTTTTTAAGCATAGGAGCACAAAAGGATGATGGACGGAGTGTTGAAACCTTTCAAACACTTACCCCCGTCACAGATCTGGGTTTAATCCACTGTTTTTTTGCTCACCATGCCACCACAGCTTGGACCCAGCCATATGTAAATCAGTCTTGACCCTGTTCCCCGTGGGAACAGTCCCACCCGAACTGCCAGGCCAGGTCCTCCCTAGACCGGAAACAAGCATTCTGGGACTGGTTCAGGGTATCACCCTTCATCAGCCAGGCTAGCTTGAATCCAGTGGCACAGTGAGCAGGGGACCCACGTCTGGGCATACCCTTCCCACTTAGGGCAACTTTAGCAACACAAAAGGATGAAGGACGGAGTGCTGAAACTTTCCAAACACTCAACCCCAGTCACAGATCTGGGTTTAATCCATTGTTCTTTTGCTCACCATGCCACCACAGTCTGGGCATACCCTTCATACCATATGGCTGGGTCCAAACTGGAATGGCATGGCAAGCAAAACAACTGATGGCTTGAACCTAGATCTGTGACTGGGGTGCATTCTGTCCATCATCTGGTGTTTTTGCATTTGTCCCCTCCCAAGTGGGAAGGGTATGCCCAGACGTGGGTCCTGTGCTTGCTATGCCACCAGATTCAAGCTAGCCTGGCTGATGAAGGGTGATACCCTGAAACCAGTTACAGGATGCTTGTTTCCGGTCCAGAGATGACCTTGCCTGGCAGTTCAGGCTGGTCTGTTCCCATGGTGAACAGTGTCAAGGCTGATTTGCAAATGGCTGGGTCCAAACTGGAATGGCATGGCAAGCAAAACAAATGATGGATTAAACCCAAATCCGTGACTGGGGGTGAATGTTTTATTTGATATGCTTTCCATTCATCATCTGTTGTTTCTGCATTTTAAGCACAGGAGTACACAGTATAACATGGTGCTCAGAGCTCAATGTGATATTTTAAGCAAATTATGTCAGCGACCATAAATTAACAACAGCTGTAAAAAACATGAGGGATTTTGAACCTCAACCTTGAACCCGTTTGTAGCCAGGGCAGTTAGTGTGATACTGAGAGGAGGTGGCCATACATAGCCACACTTTGCTAACATGCACATGCACTAGCAATGAACCTGGCTCAAGCATGCAACGCTGTATACAAGTGCACATTTGTAATTCATATGAAGTAGTAAATTGTGGTCAATAAGAGGATTATTTTACAACTGTGAAATGAGCAATCTTCTTTCTAATTCAATTTTTGAATAAACTGCATGGTCAGATGTCAGTGCTTACTGTTCTACTAGTAAATGGGTAACAAGTTTAAAAGGTAAAATCATCAGAGCTAAAAAGAAACAAAGTTACCAGTGCAAACATTCCTGGCCCCAAATCTAAAAAATCAAAGTAGAAAAACGTGGATATGAATCGTGTGCCCCATACACAATCACACCTGCTCAATTTTCTAGTTAAGCCGCTCTTCACACATCACGTCGCTGCTCAATGAAAACAGAAAATACGCTTAGGCTACGATCTAAGCTATGCTGTTTTCTCAGAAAATGACCAATGAGCTAGAAAAACGGATTATGATTAACAATTCATTTCGGCTGAGCAGTACCAAAAACTAGTAATTGATTTTCAGAAGAACAAATGGGAACTATAAGACACTTTACACTGCTGAACACAGAAGGGGAATACATAAAGTCTGTTCCGTAGATGAATGGTCAACATAGAGATATTATCATCACATTTTTAATGTTGTGAAATTCTGCAATTTTCAGTTTCATCTTGCCAAGAACATTCAAATCTTCCTTGTCCTTCACGCATGACTATCATTTATAATATTCGGAATTTTTCAGACCAGTCTATGCAACTTTATACAAACACTTTCTACCTTGGCTGCCCAGCATAATGCCATGAAAAGAAAATAAGTGGTTCAGGATCCACAAGTCAAGATCATATGCAAGATAAAAATAGCTGACCAGACCTCACTTGAAATTCCTGTCCTTCACTACCTCAGACAGGTCACGGGGTGGAGAGAGGCTGCGGATGAGGTAGGGATTAGAGAGAAAGCCACCCTCACAAAGGTTTATATGGCAGCCACAAAGCCCTTCATAATAGCATCACCGCTTATCTAAACATGTGCACATGTGAAAGAAGGGGAACCTCCCTCTCTCTGAATGACAAAGACCGAAAGCCTCAGAGTTGAAGAACCTTCCAAGACTGTCTACTGAGCAACAGACCATAGTAATTAGGAGTGACGTCACACCCATCTGATCCAGCTAAGCATCTTGGACTGAAGTGTGATACAAATGCAGCTTTGGCCATCAAATTACAACAATGGTTAAAAGTACCAAGTTCTACTTCACATTGTTGAGAAAGATTCTTCTGGTGTTCCACTAAATCAAATCACTGAATTAACAGGGGACCTCCTTACATCAAGGCTGGACTAGTGCACCACCGCCTATGCCAGATAACCAAAGAGAGTAACAAAATTAGAGACTAACACAATAGAGCTAACTCTGTCTAGATATAAAGTTACTGTCTCACATTACGCCAGTGCTCAACGCTCTCAACGGTGCAGAGAATAAAGTTCAAGCATCACGGCACTACTTCAAATCACAGAAGGGACATGGCCAAAAAAAGCACTTTTTTTTTTAATATACACTCAAGCATTTCCTCAAGGCCAGAAATGCAAACCTAATAACCCCGAGCAAATTCAAACGCAAAGCATGTGAAGGAAATCCATTTGGGGGATCAATGCTCTGAAACAGACTGCACACCAACCTTAGAAAGCAGTCAAACCAGGCTTCTTTCAAGAAAAATACTGACTTCAAGGAGTTCTTATTTTTCATGTGCATCACTAAGACTACAACTGGCTGCTACTCTAAAAGGGTAAGCCCCGGGATTGCAGCATAAACCCCCACCGATTAAAGGATCTGAATAACCAAGCAATTGCGATCCATCGTAGATACAGTTCCACATCAAGAAACAATAGGCCTGGGCAGCCTAGGACTTGCAGCTGACAAAATGCCTTAAGTGGTACAAAGTGCTCATGTAGAAGTGGGCAAGCCACTGAAACCTCAAGCTAGATGCCAGTCTCAGACTCAGTCTGGGTCCTCTTGGACCTTGCATGAAAAAAGAGCCAAACCTTCATGTGACTTCTGCCTGAGTATCAAAATCTGCCCTCTATGCCATCTCTTATCTCTTTTGCACTAGAGGAGGCACGGTCCATGCTTGTGGCATGATCTGCCTGAAGATGGACTGATGAGGAAATATTTATGGAGTAATGTGAAAGTGCTTGAGGAGCAACAGTATGGTAATATTTTTTCACACAGTTTAGAGTTGGATAGGATGGGTTTAGGCAATCAGCCCATTTGAACCACTGCCCCCAATCATAGGGGGTGGGTAATTAAAAACACAAAAAGCCTGCATGGTATGTAGTTTGGGTAAAAACCTCAGTGAAGGCCTGTAACTCTGTAGGCTCTCCTGGACCTTGGTTTTGTTAATCTATGTATTTTCCTTCAATGGGATGTGCAGTCTTCCCTGAAATCATGCTCTTTGTTAAGTCAGGTGATGCTGGCGATATAAGCATTCAAATAGTGCAGCCTGGCTTCACTTAGTGTAGTAATTTGTCATTGATGTCAACTTGCTTTTAACATGCACCTTATTTGTTTGACACAATCTTCTGGTTTGACCCATTCGAGAACAAGCACTAAGCACAAACCTTGGATGGCAAAAGGGGCAGAGTACATATCTATTGGCAAGAACCTCCCAACTATAAAGCGTGGAGGTCATCTTTGGGACCGAAAAGCAGCTCACAAGGAATGGAAGCAGCAACACAGAAAATAGCAACTACCACCACTGAGATGTGGGACTCCTGTCCTTTTTAATATCAGTATAACCAATTTTGATTGTCTGGCTTCAGAATGAAACATCATCATATGTTGTTGTACTAAGTTCTAAAAGGGTTTGAAAGCAAAATGTAGGTGGGCATTCGTCACCGGCAGCAAGCGGAATCATAGCGTGAACACGCCAGATGGAGGCTGTAAAAGTGCTCTGAATAGTCATGGGGAAAGTTTTAGTTCTGTATGCCTATGACTCATCCTGTTTTTGTATTTTTCCCTTTGCCTAAAATCTCTTCTTTAGATAGAGAACATTCTGCTGATTTTCCGGAGTGCACTGACATCCAAGTACTAAATGATTGCGCAGCAGGGGGGCTTTGTCACAGTGGCTTAGACTCCAGTTGGGCTGTTTGCCAAGCAAAATGTACAATATTGATGTTTGGGTGAATAATGCATTTTAAAGTAAAAGGAATTGCCACCCCTTACTGGGTAGAGCTTATGGTCTTTCCTAACATTTCATTGTGTGGCATGTTGTGAAATCCTTACAGTGGAGCTAATAAACACTTTGGTAGATGTTAGGGAAACTACGTTTTTACATTCTATATTCTAACCATTTAAGCTCTTTTTTTTGCTCTTCATTTCTAGGCTTGTCTTTACTGTTTGATTTTATTCACTTTGTGATGCAATAACTAAATGGCCCAGGCCTAGAGAAACAAAATTGATTAGGCACAAAGCACATGTTGGATGTTTCTTGTCATTGAAAGAGTAAGATAATGGACGATGAACACTTTTACTCTGATTTTTCAATAGTGAATTGTGTAAATTATAATTGATTTACGTATTGGAAATATACTGGTTGTGTTATTTAATAGAATGCAAATTGCATCACATTTTTAGATCTCACCTACAGCCTCAAGCACCTGTCCGGTTGTGAAAGACGTTTTGTGGGTTTCCCAAAAAAATTACAGTGCACTTAAAACCTTAAAATTGGTTGGCTTTATTGTCACTCAACTTGCTTTTTATTTAATGGCTTGCTTTCTTCTTCTTCTTGTGTTTGCCCTTCCCTAGAGCACAGCCTTTTAAACAACCTCCTGATTGGCTGGTTTGTACCCTTCCACTGCTGACCTTTAAGGGACTGCTTTGGATAAGGTTTACATGAAAGTGTAGGTATTTTCCAGCTCTCCACACGAGCATTCCCCCAGCATGCAATTACAAAATGATGCTGTAGCATCGTACAATGTGTTTTTTTTTTTCTTTTTAACAATGCTGTAATGCTTTGGTCCCAAAGGCAAGACCTACTGGCTTTGCCAAAGCTTGCCTGATCACTCCCCTCGATTAAAAGTACTATTTTCTATCATGCTACCTTTGCCTACATTCCATTTTGGCCTAAATCCCCTGCAACAAACACACACAAAGCAGCAATGTATATTCCCAGTTGTCTGCTGCTGCCGCCATCACATTATCAAACGATACCTCCAATATCAGCACTGTTCTACTTGAGCTTTGTTCACAGACTATCGGAAATAACTTTACATTAAATCGAACCTCAAAATTCTACCTTATCTGGGATAATATTTCAGCTGCATCCTTTTCTGTACAGCGACCTCCTCTTTGTCCTAGTACTCTCAGGATATTGACTCCCTCTTGTGACCAAGAAAACCATGATAACGTTTCTGACAACCTCCTCCAACTCATTCATGCTTATGCTTCTGTCTTTCAGATCCTACTGAAGCTACTGGAGAGATATTGGACCTTCGATTATAGCATTATCCTTCACCATATTCAATCAGTATTCATGGTGCCTATCCAAAGTCTCAATAGTTGTTTGTTCTGCCCCCACCAGATCCAATATCGTCTGTGGTCCCTCAGGAGTATATCCTTTCTTGAGCATTGTTAAATATCTACCTAAAGTCACTATGGGGTGTGTGGAAAACCTTCAATGCTGGATTCCATATATACACACAACAATGTCACTTCACTTCACCCACAGTCATATCTATGTGGCTGAACAAAATTAAGTGCTATGTGGCTCACTGAAGTCAATGGCACGCCAAATTCCACCCAGAAGCCTCAATGAATTCAAATATGGGATGTCTCAAACATCCTTGAAGAGAATGGGAAAATAAGCTACCAATTCCTGGAGAGCACAAAATAAATCATATCTTCAGTCCCACTGTGCTACTCTTGTTTTGCTGGGTCACAAAATATGACAGGCGATTTCACACTGAAAAGTCTTCAGAAATTGAGATATTCTTCTCCAAGCCAGATGCCAAAACAGTCATTCAAAAGTTGCTCTCTCCAAATCCCCATCACTCCAATGATATCCTAGAACACTGCAAAATTAACTTCACTAAGAAATAGAAAATAGCTCATTGGTATTAAAACATACAAACTAACTTTTCAACTTTGGAAGCACATGTATAATGAAAATCAATTTAAATTGACAATACCAACAATAATACATTTTCAATTTAAAGTTACAACATCCTACAGCTGCTACCCAATACTACTAAACAGTTATTTCCAATTATTTAAAAAATAAAATCACATCTAAGATAAACCTTCAGCTGCCCCCTTCTTAGAGAGAGCTGTCTGAAGCTTGTAGATATGTTTACCAATCCTTGCTTCAATGAAGGAATAACATGTACCCAAAAGTAAAGGCTACCTTAGAAAACCACATGCACCTGTTTCCAATGAATGCTTAGATTCCTGGTAGAGCCTGCCTATTTATACCGTGTCATGCTCCTTGTACTATCTTGGTAGGCATGTGACCCAATGATGCATCTGCCAGACCGAGTGCCGACTCCTAATGTCATAACAACACGGGCCCAATCCTAAACGTCTTTGCAGGCCCTAGGGCCATATTTAACACACTTGCAATCTCCCGGCAATAATTTAACTATTTCTTCTAAAGATTTACTATTTAACTATCATTAAATATCACTTTTAGTGGCATCAGCATTCATTGTGACATTTTTTCTAAACTTAGGCCAAGTCTTACTCCCTATCATAGAGACATTTCAACTCAAAGCAATTAAGTGTATCCACAAAACTCTATATGAAATGGCCCAAAAATATGCATCAAACGTAATCACTCCCTGCTAACAAAGTGACCTTGATGATCGTCTGACATTACTGACATGACAACATTCAGGGCATTGTCCTTCAGCTGACCCAGGTGTAGCATTCAGAAACGTTACAGCTCAGCACCTGGGACAGGCAGAAGACTAACTCCTATTTTGTTACAAATGAAACTTGGCTATCCCATGTAACTGTATCTGATCTGATGACCTTTTTTGAACAGCCCCTTGGGTTTCCTTGCTACATTTCCAGCATACAGAAGAGCGAAATAAACAAGTTAATAAATAAGGTGGCCACTGTACATTCGGTGTGGAAGTTTAGCACCCACTTTACATAGCCACACATTTGTAAATGGCTATCTTTGGATTGCCCTACCTAACTTCCTCTCCCCTAAAAAGGATTCTCCAGAAGGTGACTGAACACTCTTTTTGCACTTCTACTGAATGGAAATAAGGGACAATTAAAGGGGAAGAACAACAAACTCTCACTCAGGATAAAATGGCATTCAAAATCTGAAAAGGAATGACCCTCTAGAACTCAAAGGACGTATGCCGTTGAAATAAGAAAGAGGACTGGTATTTTGTTCTTTGGAATTCCTGCACTAGATTCCAAGCCTCTAGTGAATTGTTAACCTTCATAAAAAACGTTTTAGATTTTAAAATACTATGAAATGCCCCAAAACAGCTTTTGGGCTTTTGATTGTCAATGGTAAATAATGAAAAACATGGGCCATCTTGATAGGTGGGTGGTTCAACTAGGCAAGTAGAGCAACATTAAGCAGTGTGACATCGCTAGAGCCTGGAAATTGCTGGAGATCCCCTCCATGGACCACTGTCTGAGTGTGACGAGGGCCATTTACATGGTGTGGGGGTATCCCAGGAGCATGACAGGATCTGGGGTGACTGTGGAGGCAGTCAAGGGATTCAGGTTGAATGCCCTTGTAAGCAATTCAGGTCACTGGACGACAAGATAAATCATTTCTAGTCAGGAGGGGTGGGTATGTTTAGATGGGTGGGATGTAGGGGTCCAGCTGGCTTGTGCTGCAATGTGGGTTACTCGAGCAGCGTTTGTATTGCATACTAAGAGACCGGGATGCCTGAATGTGCTACACTTGACTATAACTTCTTTTTTTTCTCTTTCGTTTCTGTCTTTGTTCCAAAATGCCAAAAAAAACATGTTATGAAAGATATCATAAGGCAATAATAAACCGCTGTTATGTTTTGTCTATATGTCTTGTTAAATGAAAAAATGATAGATATATGTTTTAAAAAATTGCCAACATAATGTGATATGTAAATGGCTGCAGAATGCAAATGCAGAATGTACTAAACATACATTTGCATCCACTTGAATTTGAATAAAGGATTGTACAAGGCCCTTTCAGATGCTAACGTAAACCCATTGACAGATGAATACCAAAATAAATAGACCATATTACCACATAAATGCATATTGGGGTATGTGCTTTATTTAATTTTTCATTTGATTTATGGAACTCGGACTCATGGTAGAATACCAATGAGTTGAATAATAAATCTAAAATGGTCAGTAGCTCTATTTACTATAACAATCGTCCTTCCTTCTCTTTATTGTGATTATTAATTTCTATTAGCATTTATTTAAAGGACAGTCTTAAATCGTGCTTGGAAAGAGTCGCTTTACTGTTCCGCTTCAGTAAACATGCGACTTTGATCCAGGCTTCTTATTCAATTCAGAGTTAACCTATTTCCTTACTATGCATTTGTACGAGCACAGTTGAAAATGGATATCCTTGTAACAAGCTAAACTCAAAGTGACAGTCATGCAGCAGGTGTCTTGAATTTACAGACTGAGCATCTCTGCCTGATGTTTAAAGGGGATAGCCACAAACACCAAGAGATCCATTAAAAATACTTTTAATACAGATGCACTGGGATAGCAGATGTAATAATAGAGCAAGAACTATGCAAAATAAAGTTCAGGAAACAATATCAGATCTAAGTGGCCATCGACTCAGCTCCTTCGCAAGTGCCAACAGAAGTATCCTTACACAACTCCTGGAAACTGAGATGGTCGACTTTGATGATAGTGGAAAATGTGATCATGTTTTATAAGAAAGTCCAAGAGTTGTTTATAATTTGGTCAATATAGAATGAGTATCAACCGGTCTACAATTATACCAAGAGTGCACTAGAGTTTAAATAGCTTTGTCTTGCATGTACTAGATTAACGGACTGGTAAAAGTGATGCTGTCAATGAAAACATATGTCATGTCATTTGCATTTCTCAGGAATACCATGTTTATAACTTTTTGAAAATGTAAAATATTTTGAAATGCAACTGTGGGCATCATAGCGTGAGTTCTCATTTGTTGGAATTAATACTGTGCTTGACACCGACCCTATGGGCAGTTACATTCGATATTTAAAAGCATAGAGTAGTTCAGATTGGTAGAAGGCTATTTCTCAATGGGAGAATCTGAAGTGGTGGTAACATAAAATCAGTGGTGTTTTAGTTCTCCTCTTGTTCGTAAGCGAATTCAAATCGGCTCCAGACTATATAGATGGCACTTGGGGTTAGTTTTCATTTTTAGAGAAGTTAGGGCCAGATGTAGCAAAAGTTTTTACCCATTCTGTGTCTATGGGAAAAAGTGTTCGTACATTCTCATCTCCTGCATCTTAGCTGCTATGAGTTAATTGTGACCGACACTTAAGGTTCCATGGCATGAACTGGACATTGCTAGCTGATTTGCGTCTAAGGTGCCCCAGGTGGTGATCAGGCAAAAGGATTTGGAGGATCCAATACAAGTCCACTGGAGTCCTGTCAGCTGATCATGGTCAGTAGCTGGTTACATATGCAAATATTTTAGAATTAAACTTGGCATCAGAACCCCGTGTATGTGGAATGAGATTAAACAGAGGAGTAAGAGCTGTATGTTGTCACTAGATTCACGGACCTTCTCAAGTATAGGTCCCTCAAATGATGGAACATGTGTGCTGGGAAAGTTCAAAATGTCTGACTTGTACTGCTCACAACACAAGCTCCCTGGAGCCAAGATTCCAAATTGAAACTAGAGGTGGAAAATAGCAAAGACGAAATCTTGTCATAAATTGCCAGCTGGAATACTTCAGTTTAACATACAACTAAATCACAGATCTGTGTCACGTGTTACTGTTCTATGAAACAGATAAGTTAAGGGTAGTAATAGTGGCAAGGAAGGAAGAGCCTGTGTTCATTTACTGGCCAGTTACTAGCACTCCTTTGTTAGACTTCTGACAAGTGCTGTAATTTGACTTCAGCTGATGTCTCTGGAAGGAGCGGTACTGTTCTACACGGAATCAATCATTGAACAACAACTTTGCTATTCTCTATACTCATTTCATCCTGTAAAACACAATTTAGAGCTGGTGTACCCTGTCTGGACTATGTGTTCTTTGTTAACATTGTCCCAGGTGCCATTGTTGGATTTTCTGATATAATTCTCCAGGCTGTGATGCTGGATAAACAGCATCAACAGGACAGGTAAGGGAACTGTATAATGGGGGTACAGCACCTACAACACTCTATTGAGAAAGAGAGAGCACAGCAGAGAAGACTCCAACTAATGAACTGTTTAACTTCTAAACTTGGGGTCCATGCAAAGTTTGGCATCCAAGCAAACTGTCAAGTGTTTGGTAAAGGCCATCATAGACGAAAACGAGCAGACACTGAAGCCAAGACTCACAGAATCTCCAAGAGGACCACAGCAATCCTATTATTCAAAAGGACATTTTATCCATGATAATCACAGCAGTCGTATTAGTCAAAAGGGCACATTATCACCAATAAACATAGCAATTCTGTTATTTGAAAGGGTAAATTATCAATTTCTTTATGTACAGAAATCACATGCACAAGTGAGTGAAGTCCAATTTTCAACTACCAAACATGACACCGCTGGATGTTTCAGCTCTCGTATATCCATCACTGTAGATGCAGCTGAATTCACTGCTATCAGCAACATCTTGTTATTAATAGTTGTGGAGGTCATTAAAATGATTCTAAAAGGTTCCCTTCCTTGCTTAATCAGTGCTACTTGCTGGAAAAGTAGTGGGAGGGTAAGAGGGCGCCGACATATAAGTGGCACACAGGATTTAAAAGAAGAAAAAAAGTGACAACACGCACTCCTTAGTTTCCATGGAAACAAAAATTGAAGGGGTAGGGAACACAAATACATACATTAGGTTTGTGATGAAAACGGTGAGCCTGTGGTAAAGACAAGAAAAAACTTTTTAAGCACAAAGAAGCTCGAGTTCTTCAAATGAGATTCAAACATTAAAAGGCCCTGAGGGCAAGCAGCTCCGTGTTGATATCGGCCATAACCCCACCAAGGGTCTTCAGTGACCATCAACAGTATCAGGTATAGGCACTTGTTTGGGGACAGATCATTCACATCATCCGATATGTGTAAGGCTTTCATGCAAACGTCTTAACATAAGGAGAAGGACAGCTAGCATGTCTCTATTAAGTACACACATGACAACAACACAACATGGTCATGAGAAGCAGAGAATTTAAGGAAATTAGGCTAATTTAGTACAGCACCATACATATAGGGAAATTAACCCAAGTCAGAACACAAGGTGGATGTGTTGCACTTGTACTATTTCCTCATGAAGGTCATCTGGTTGACAAGAGAAACTGGTTCAGCTATGAGGTTAGGATGACAATGGTGTAGTCCTCCAGAACATGTCACTACTTGCTGAAAAGCCAGATTTAAGAACAGTGCACTTCAGTTGTCAATTTACAAACTACGTGACAAGCCAAGTAAGCTGAAAAAACAAAACAAGCAATTCTAAATCATGGCTGAAATGTTACGTTATTGGAGGAAGGCCAGTGCACATTTGAAACATATGTAACAGTAGATAAAGTAACTAGATTATTGCTTATCATTAACAAACAGATGGTCTTCATATACATGTGGGCCTCATCAATGAGGCTTATTACTGGAGAACACTGTACAGGAAGCCTGATCAAGTGGATTATACTCAAGTAATAAAAACTTTTTGCTCAGCCTTCTATACTGCACTAAGGCAGTTTCTAAGGCCTGTAAATAACAGGTCATCCCATTACCCAATTCAACGGTACTTCATTTACCGAACTTAGAAGGATGAGGGGTTAAGTTGGCCTTCCTAGGATTCAGTTTCATTAGCTGCACATGACAATAAATGTGAATCGTGAGCTTTTAACTCAATCTTTTTTTGGCCCATACCTGAAATGTCCAAGCTTTTTGTGAAATGCTATTTTCTTGGCCTTTACGTTTTTTTTTAAGCCCATTTTATGTGCAGATCTTCCAAAACGTCTGGGGAAAGGGTCGTCGCTCTACTGCTCACACTCCTGATCTCATGGACTGTCTTCTAAGATGGTGGCATGTGGGTTTGAGCGTCACTGCCTCTCTCCCCAAACATGGCTGTACATACGGTGAAAGGCAGCCATTTCTAAGCAGGGCTCAGCAAAAGATCGAAAATGTGCAAGAATGGTGTCAGGAACACTTCATAAAAACTGAATTAACTTATGTTTTAAAAAGGCTAGGTTTGTGATCAAGCCAAAAAGGACATCTGTCTCCAGTACCTATGCGTCTTTCTTAATTATTCTTTTCTGGCCCAGCTCTAAACCACTGAATATACATTAGACAGCGCCGAAGGGATTCATTCAGAACCCAGCAGTGGGCCCCTTTCTATAGATATCTACATATCAAACTTAGGAGCTGAGCCCTTAAAGGCTCATTAAAGAAAACTGGAAGGTTTGTGTAAATTGTTATCCCAGGAAATGTTCCAATTTCAAAGTTAGCAATACACATAAACATTCAGGAAAAAAGATGCTGAATTGAGAAATTAACTATACTTCCACTTCTAAGGTCTACTTAGGACCTTCACACGATAGCATGTGTCCACTTTTTCACAAAACAGTTAACTGGGATTAGGCATTTTGCAGGGGTACAAATATTTCACAGACAGCAATGCAAAGGTAAAAGGATTTGAAGTACTTTTGGCAATCAAGCAGAGTGGTCCTTTGGTAGTGACCACCTGTTGTAAATTCCGCCAACTTCAAGGGGCGTCAACTTTCGTATGAAACTGGTAAGGAACTGAATAATCATACACATACACATTTCTTGGGGCAGAACCACCTTTTTCTGCTGTGCATTTCGTAGTACAATATCTCCATCAAAGCTTCACTTACATAAGAATCATAATTAGTTAATTCAATGTTGGCCCATCCCATTCCTTCTGTAATGTCTTAGAGCCACACATGGCGTTTGGTTACATGTCAGGAAAGAAGAGTATCCCCAACTGGGATATTGTGCTGCCTGATCACAGCTGCCACAGTATACCCACTCGTGGATTTTCCCAAGTATGGGAAAACAGGGTCCATTTTACTGGCTGGAAACTCCGGCTGACAGAAGGTTTGAGCAAGGGCCGTGGGCAAGAGTGAACCCTGGCCACCTAGCTCAATTCCTCCTATGGCATGGGTGGAACACGGATAACTTCTCTCAACCTGAATTCAGACTCCTCTGCCCACTGACATTCTCCCGCCTGCACTACCACCCAGACTCCATTTAAAATCTTCTGAGTGGCAGATGGCAAATGGGAGCTGTAAACTGTATGGTGCAGGGAATTCCAAGCGTAATGTGACATGGCAACAAAAAAAAAAACAAGCATTTGCAATACAATGGGTCTCGCATTTTCTAGAGTTAAAGCTATTAGCGTTGTAAACTCCTAACCAGACTTTTCTTGCCACATTAATTGAAAATGGGAAACAATACAGTTTCACATAAGGGAACCGATTCAAAGCGCCATGGCATCAGTGTGAAGCAGCACACAAAAAAGGAAAAATAAGTTTGCTTGCAGTCATAACCTATCGCAAAAGTGCAATTAGCCATGTGACAGGGGCGATGTCCAAGGCGTAACTAAACCGCCCCAAGGAGGGACAAACGTAAAGCATTTAACAACGAAAATAAAGGATTTCTGAAGGGCAAGCCCATGAGCAAGTGGTAGTGATGGGCGTGGTTAAAAGCCCAGATACATACCAACACGTCGGAAAAGCATAGATTGTGCACTGCTATGCTCGAACTAAAAACAAATCCCTACGGGTATTCCCCATTCCACGGGAATTAACTGATAATTGAATGGTTCTGGTGGGGTGGTGTTTAGCATGATTCTATTGTCTTTGAGGAGTCTGCGCGCTGCCAGTTATGTGCCTTTCATAATAAGCTCCATGAAGGTCACTGTGTCCCTCCAAATAGAATATTCCTCCATTACCATTGCTGTGGTCTAAATCTCTCACATTATGATCAATTATCCATGTCTTAATGATACTGCTAAGCTAAATAGTCAAGTACATCCTATCTTATCAGTGCCCTTAAGTACTGAAAAGCAGATCGTGCATCAAGGAAGGCAAAATTATGCAGCGTATTACGTGAGTAAACCGAATTTACATTGAACTCTCTGCCACAATTATCAAACTACCTTGACATTTTTACCGAGATTGATGCAAACTGAATGCTCATACTTTAAAAGATACAACTTTAAAAATAAGTCAAACTGTGCGCCCTCACCAGATTCTATTCAACAGCTTATTCACCTAAAATGAATGTTGCTATCCAATTTAGAAGCAAATGAATGCCATTTGATTAATTCTGGACTTCCACCCTCCTGGGTAAAATAGTATGTGTAAAAGACATACAAACCTCCACTCGGCCAAAAATAAACCTGGTATCCACGTCCTGAAATAAAAGCCACAGCTCTTTTATTCAGGTCGCCTCGCTTATGGTTTAGCTTGTGCACGATGGGGATTCTGCTAAGCATGCATTTGTGTGAAGTACGAAATATAACATTTTAATGACAAAGAAGGGATCATCTCCTCCACTCTGAAATGTATTTGTGTATTTTGAGGTTGTTTATTTACCAGCTTAGACAAAAACCCACCTCCGAGCCCATTAACTGGAGAGGTTCAGAGCATAAGGGAACATGGCAAAACCTTTAAATGCCTCCACAGCAGAAATCCACCTTTGGAAGGAGGCCAGTTAAGGTTAGCAGTCTCTTATGTAGGATTTCCAGAATGAACTGTTGCGAAGTGTTAAGCTTGACATTTCACCCAGTGTATAGTATTTTTAGACTCATAAGTGAGGGGCCATGTTTTTGACAAGCTGCAAGTTATGCAGGATATAAAGATTATGACGCAAGTGCTGCAAACCCAGATTTAGGGAGAACACACTACAGAATTAGAACATTTTGGATCCCCACTGTATAAGCCAATTTCAGTCCTCCTAACTTTGAAAAATTGTTTGAACAGCGCTATTAACCCAGTCATTTCTTCCCTTTTCACTGTTTAATTGTCACTTTACGAGAAAAGAAAAACATGGTAAGGAAATATTTATGATACATTTTTACACCACAGTTTGATATAAACACTGTCGTTTTTTAAATGGTTTGTAATGATCTGAAAGGAATTAAACACCAGGTGATGCTCCGAGCTCATACAAAGACCGATTTCTTAACAAACATATTCTACTGCCTATGTGCAGCGGAAAGCCAGGCATTAACATGCCAATTTATCCCCTCACGTGCAAAGGATTCTAGGAATATATAGAGCGGACCAACTGCTTCACTTTAAAAACCTCTAAGGATGTGAGTGTAGCTTTAAAAGGAAACATTCAGTGCCACAAACAGTATTTGCACTTCACAAAACCACACACAAAAGTAATTAGGTTGCTTTGTGCCATAGTCAAATCCACAAGTCCAATACAAACTACATCCAGAAGACAAATAAAAACTAGATTCATGGCTCTGAGTGTACAGAGCATTGCACAACTGTTCTCTATACAGCAAAACAAAGAAAACGTGCAGGTCTGTGGGGAAAAGGCCATTTCCTAGAAATAAATGATTTATGCTCCTTTTCGGACAATACCACTAACTAATAGAGGAAAAATGTTTGCTAATGCCAACTTCCATTGTCCTCAAAAAGCAACACGGGTGGAAATTTGTACAAATAAAAAAAAAAATGAAGCAGCGCAAAGAATTTCGGTACATGAATGAACGGGGTGATTGTGCAGCCTCTGACGGACTACAAATAAAGATCATACTTGTAAGCCTTGGTGCCAAGTTCTTGTTATGCTTCTGGCAGTCGAGAAAACTGAAAAAACAACACAGTTTGAGCAAGATAGGAATAGCCTAAAAACATAACGCTATACCTAAGTGTCTAAGGCAGTGGTTCCCAACCTTTTGATTTCTGTGGACCCTCACTTTAACATTAATGGAACCCAGGGACCCCCACTGAATCATCATTAGAATCCGGGGACCCCCACCTGAGTTATTACTGGAAGCTGGGGACCTAATTTGTCAATATTTTTTAATATTCTCAGCACTCGCGGACCCCCTGAGAAGGCTTCGCAGACCCCAGGGTTCCCTGGACCACAGGTTGGGAACCCCTGGTCCAAGGCATACAAATCCTCCAAATCTTGTCATCTCAATACTAATTTGGGTACACTCAATTTACGCAGATACAAAATTCTCACCAAAAAAACAAAAAAAGGTACACGCTCAATCACATTTCTCTAAATGGTTACTACATGGTTATACATAACAACCGGATGCCACACCATGTTTGGAGCACTTCTCCGAACCTCAAGTGCATCAGCTCAACTAAGGCCAGACTGAGACTTCCTATGAGCCATGTTCTCCAAAATGGCACCTGAAGTCCGTTGTAAATCGGATAATTTTCACAGCCACATCTGGGAAACAAAGCACTATCTAAACTTTACAGAAAAAGACCCTGTACAAAAACAATATGTTGCACAAAAACAACTTTCGGCATCAGACTTCATTGATAGCAGAGTGATTCTTCAGATGAGGCCGTCTAAAAGACCACACCTCCGGAGGGACTGTCTGTATAATCAAAGGATGTCTTTAGGAAGAAGGGAAAAAAGACCAAGAATTTAAAAAAGGAGGGTTGCACTATGGAAGAAGGTGTGTATGATCATATTTTATAAGGAATACAAATTCCCATTGCATGCATAAAAGGCATACTGTTAGGGACCTCGGAATTCTATGAACTTACAAAGGAATTTGTGTTTTAAGACTCATGCCTCTGTTTGGACACAGATGCGATTGACTTGCAAGATCCTTGCACCATAAAATAGGGAGCATTTACAGCCCCAGACAACAAGACCATACCTGCTAATGTAGCAGTTACTGGTGAATATATGTACTGCTAAAAGCACCCAATGGCTCCGCTGTTTCAAAATGGAACCCTATATGGACATGGGTGACCTGCAACCACAGGCAAGATCATCATCAACAAAAAGGGATGGAATCCCCAATAGTCTTCCTACAGGACCTTTACTAATCAGTAAAGAACACTATTTCCTATGCACACACAAAAGTAAAACTATATTGCATATAATTCTTTGAAAAGGAACTAATTTCATTTATAAGCAGACGTGTCTAGAAAGAGCTACATTTTTTTGAATACCCAGAGATTGTGACTACTAATGATTATTTCTCTTTTTGCGAGAGGATGCCACTAATATATTTTCAGTTTTGCTTTCATGGGGATGACAGAGTAATCAGACTTCAGTTTGTTTAACTTCCATACATAGTGAACACTTTGACCTATACATTATGGGATTAGGGTATTCTTGAGTTTCTATGTGAAGGATAGCTGTAAAGTGTATTCTAAAATAAAAAAAAGAGTTTTAAAACGGGGACCCTCCCCAATATACTTTTTTTGCAGGTCATTCGCGTTACACAGTGAAATTGAGATTTGTCTAATTTAGACCAAGCATCTACACATAGCCACAGATTGTGACCACTGATGACTACCTAACCTACTGTGACAGGATGCTAATCTTTTCATCAATGTGCGTACATTTACACAAAAAAAATCTATATCTTAACTGTAAATCTGTTTTAAAAGGCATGTATAAATAAGACTTAACTGCATCGGCATGGGATTAAATTCTGTGACATGGGATTAAAATGATAGAACATGTGAAACCCTGCCTCATCCTTCTAATCTTCCTTCAATCACAAACAGGAGCCTCTTCAGATGTACAACCCTGATGCAAAACAACCTAGCTAGGCGTTATTTAGTTAAATTAAGTAAATTTTCAAAAAGCCTAAAGTTAGGATTTGAAAGTCTCCAAAAAACATGTTGTCCAGGGTGAAGCATTCATACAAGAAATAAGAGAACTTCGGAGCTGTGGTACGCGTTGGTTTCCATTACAAAAGTTAAAATTACAAAACAATTGTTTAAGGCTGGGTGAAACTGCAATCCTCCTCACATCTTAAATGGTTAGATCATATGGATTTTGTCTAAATTATATTTATCACGTGCTGTACACTCTACTACATCCAAGCTGGGCAGATAATCTGAACCAATTACAGAATTTAGACACAACAAAGACATGATTTTATAAAAGCCATCTCAGTACTGTTATTATTAGGTGACTCGCTTGACAAAAGCAAACATCTATACAAAACCATCTAATGATTTACAACTTTTTGTTTAGCATTTCTGATAGAGTGACAGATTGGGTGGCTTTTTATATTTTTTGTTGCTCCCCAAGCGCACTTTAATAGTCTAAAGGCTGGAATGTGTTTTTTTCATTTAAAACCAACTCCTCCCTCTTGGAGTAGATTATAAAGAAATGATGAGGGGGATTCCCTCAAAATTTGTGAATTTCTCTGAAGGAGATTCTCCCTTTTCAATGTAAACTTTTTCAATTTCAATGTTGTTTTTCATTAAAACTGTTTTTTAATGAGACTTTGGGGGTTTATCTGTATCCAAAATAATGCACATTTCACAATTAAAATATAACTGCCTGAGTCAGAACTATATAAATTTCACTTTATTTAAATTAACACAATCAATATGCACCAGAATCAATCCAAAAAACAGTCTATCACTCCCTTCTCCATTTTGGTCCTCAAGCAAATAGAGTAGGCTACTAAAGTGCATTCCTGCTTCTGCTGCAACAGAGGTCCTCTAAATTCAGTCTGCTACTCAGCGGAAAGACTTTGGAAGCGTCATATATTGTTAGTGTGATATTTCGATAAAAGTGATCAGAATCTTTTTACATACCATGACATAAACTAAGAATTTCCAAGAGAAGGAAGGATCTTGAGCAAATGTCCAAGATTGTTGGGTAAAGTAAGGAGCTATGTAAAATCCCAGAAGACCAGTGAAATTCAAATGAAAATATCTGCAGGAACTAGTCATACTCCTAGCCTATATGAGTGATGCTGGCAATTAGCAGCGTGCCAGAATTCCCACCCCCAGGGATGTGGAATTCCTATCGCCCGACGCCGGGACATCTTGTTTGGGGTCAAGGGCAACAAGTTTTTATGTTTACTTTGTCCTTGGGACAAGTAGGCCCAACCCTCTGCAGCACAAACCCTTTGGCTGCTTGTTTACAGAGAGTGGAACTCTCTGCAGTTGAGGTAATGTGTTTCCTAAAGATAATGCTGTTCGAATTTGTATTTATGGTTCATTATTTGAAAGCCTTCATTATTAGGGTGAGTGCTGTAAATAAATGTTTTAAGGTCACACTTCAATACTGACGTTGGTTGCAGTACAAAAAAAAAAGAAAAAATGTGTATACACATGTTTGAAAAGTTTAGGCTATGAGGCTAAGTATAATGCTCCCAGAATGCTCTCTGATTAGATGCAAATGAAGTGTCATTTAGTAAAATGTGTTGATGCATGCTAGTATTTCCCAAAAATATTTCTAATGGAAAATCAGTGTAACCATTTTCAACACAAATATGGGAAGCATGAAAATAAACAAACACTGACCAAGCCAACTGATCTGACATATTTTTATAAGTCTTTTAGTTTCATCAATGCGTGTCTTGTTTTGACAGGGCTTTTGTAACACTTTATTGTTGTGGGAGCTACCAGGCCCTCAACATTGTAACAAACACTGGCAAAACCCCCCCGAAAAGTTTTTGAACTCTAAAAGCACACGTTTCCACCAGTGGCATAACAAAGGCCCCGCAGCCACCCTCCAGGGGGCCCCTTCAGCACAGCACCTGCCCTGAGTGAGTCTGGAGAGGGGGCTCCTCCATGTTCTTTGCAAAGGGGCACCCTCCAGTTTTGTTACGTCACTGATTGCCACTGTAGTTCCTGCCACTGAACAAAACTACTTTGTGTGCCAATATGCTCCTAGTGGAAGAGCAGAATGCGATAGATCACTCACAGTAAAGCCAGCCGAAAGAGAGAGAAATAGAAGTTTAATAAAAACAAAATGTGTTTGTTAACATCGGACCTAATTAGGGACCAAGACCCACATGTAGGTCGCTTTTTGCATGTCGCAAACAGCGACTTTCGCTGTTTGCTACGTGCAAAAAGCACATTGCGATGCACAAACCCAGTTTTGTGATTCGGTAACCTTGTTACCGAATCGCAAAACGGGTTGTCGCAATTAGGAAGGGGTGTTCCCTTCCTAATTGCGACTCGCAGTGCAATGTAGGATTGTTTTGTGACCGCGAACAAGGGCGCAAACCATTTGCAGTTTGCACACATTTCAAATGGGTGCTAACACTTTCGCAAAAGGGAAGGGGTCCCCATGGGACCCCTTCCCCATTGTGAATGTCACTGTAAACATTTTTTCAGAGCAGGCAGTGGTCTTGTGGACCACTGCCTGCTCTGAAAAAATTAAACGAAAACGTTTCCTTTTTCATTTTTGTAATGCATCTCGTTTTCCTTTAAGGAAAACGGGCTGCATTACAAAAAAAAAGAAACTGCTTTATTGAAAAGCAGTCACAGATATGGTGGTGTGCTGTCTCCAGCAAGCCACCATCCCTATGAGGTCCGCTATTCGCAAGGGGGTTGCAAATTGCGACCCACCTCATGATTATTCATTAGGTGGGCATTTGCGAAGCCCTTGCGAATCACAGATGGTGTCAGGGACACCATCCTACATTCGGATTTGCGACTCCCAATTTGCGAGTCGCAAATCTGAACCTACCTACATGTGGCCCCAAATTCTTAAAGAAAGTCACAAAAGTGCACCCATGGTGTATGTTGTACCCCTATAAAATATTTGTGAACTGTATTTTAGCATGGGTAAATACGCATGTGTAGATTTGCTCATGTGAAAATCTGTTGAGCATTTGCAAGTTCATTTTCCCTCCAGCCACTTTATTCCCAATCCTGGAAGAAGTTCTAATTCTGCCATTGTCCGGAGTAAATGTCCAACCTTTCTTATTATGGGAAAATATTAGAGAGAAGCTGGTGAAAATCTTTAAAACATGCAGGTTAGTAGGTTTGCAGACTCAAAGGCATTCCTGCCCTGGAACTATTGCTTACTGCTTCCTCCAGCCCCAGTATGCAGATAGGTGGCAAAATAAGGAAACTGCTACAGTAGGGATTGAAATTGCAAGTATTCAAGCCCTACTATGGTAGTAGCCCTGGCATAAACAGAGAGGCTATTATCAGAGCTCTTACATAATGAGATTGCTGACATAATTTGTTGCCACACTACATGGCACCAAAGGGACAAGTAGATCTTTTTACAGGACAAGTAGATTTGAGAAGCAACCTGTCCCCTGGATAAGTAGATATTTTAATAAATTCCACACCCCTGCTATCTGCAGGAATTCAAGAGTAATTTACGAGAAAATCACACCTAACTTACAGAGAAAAATTATGATTAAGTACCTGATTGAGTACTCGATTAAGCGGTGCAATATGGCGGAAGGAGTTGAAGGTTACAGACCAGCCTTAACGATTGAGGCGAACACAGTCAGATTGCAGAAAGGAAAATGTATCCACAAAGCGCCTGTTTTGTTGTACTTTGAGTTTATATTCCTAAAAAGAGAAAGAGGGGGTGTATGCCAATCATAAAACTATTGTTTCCTCTATTATGAGAAGGCAGCTGCAGGGCACAGACAACAATCTGCACGTTTTTCCGGGGATTTAGGCATTTTAGGCAGCAAATCGATTCAGTATGAGGCATAGAAGTGTAATTCATGAGGTACTGTGTGTGGAGGAGATGTTTAATACCGGCCCCCTGATATATCTTGAAAAAAAAATTGTGTCCAGAGATTTTCATTTCTGATTCTCATTGCTGATCCAGGACACATTTTTCTGAACGACATTTGTAAGGATGCCGGATGTGTTGCAGTGATGATGTAATATTTCAGGAACCTTGACACCTATCTATTTCATTCTGGTGTCAAAACATAGGTTTGGGGGTCAAGTAGTCTAATAGAGACAGTAAATAATTCCTCATAGAAAGATTGCTGCTCTATAATGATGTGTTTTAGCAATTATAATGGCAATCTATTTATTTACTTAGAGGAGAAACAGGAAGTTCCATTAGACTGATGTCATAGTTCAGTGAGGACACTGCCTGGCACATTGAAGGACTGGAGCATCACTCAGTTTCAAAGTCTTCAAAGATTTGAGAAGGTAAGATGAGCGCATACCCTACTATCCAACTAAGCATATAGAAACCAGGAGAGATTGTCCCACTTGCCCTCTAACTTGTACACAGATCCCTGGAATCCTATGGGTCTGGGGTCGGTGCATGGTAGTAACTTGGTCCAAAAGGATCAGGAAGCAGAGTCAATTACACAACAGGGAAAGGGTCATGAATTCTGTTCCAGCAAGTTACACCACATAACCTTCAAGCTTTAAACTCACCAGCTAAGGGTAGATTACAAACCCAAAGGAAATGGAGAACACTGATAAAAGAACAAAATAATTGAATTCAACAGTTTTCTTTGTGGACACGTTTACGTAACATTTATGATAGCAAGATGCATAATCAATAGTGGACACCACATCTAAAATCCAAAAAATATAAAAACCTTTTGTTACGGACAAGGTGACAGGAGGGGTATAAAGAACAATACAGTACTTCATGTGCACAAGAAAGTTTCTTCACAAATAAATCAAATGAAGTAAGAATAAATAGGCTCAAGTTGACAGTGCTGTTGTGCTTTAGTACAACCTATATGTAATTTATATTTTTCAAGGTTATATCTCGGACAACTTGTTGCAAAGATTTTCTGACGGAAGAACAAACTAGTTATCATTATATATGCACCTAAAGTGACCATAAAACTAATTACATAATCCCCTTCATGAAATTTGTATCCAAGTTAGTTTGTCCCCGCCACATTGACATGGTTTGTCCCCACACATGCCTTTTGACTGGTTCATAGTCTTTACTGCCCAGGGTACAAACTAGTGTACAGACTTATGAAATGACTTATTTTTAAGGATAGTCACTAGGTAACATTTCCCAGATTAATTTGCAGCTCAATTACAAAAGAAACATGTATCAAAACATTATATTTTGTGCCCCTCTAATACCTGGGTATGGTAATATATAAACTGAGAGAACCATTATGTAGCTTACCAACAGAGCTGCATTGATCTTTCTCTAACTGTATAAATAATTCACAGAAAGGACCATTCTCTTTCAACCTGGTCGGCATCATCCAGGTCCCAATGCTTCCTTCGCAACTCATGCCATGGAAACACCCAAGTGGATTTATTAATTGCAGATTTACTTCTTATACACAGAGAGAGGTTTGTTGTATGTTTATGAATAAGGGGGTGCTAGGTGGAGATGGATGCCACCTAGACTCCTTTCTTTGAGGAAAACAAGCTATAACTTCCAGCCCTAGGACTACTGACCTTTGATACTACATAGAACAGGGATCCCAACCTGGGGTACCAGATGGAATTTCAGGGGGTGCAACAGAGGGAGATGATGTACTGTATGCATCACAGGAATCCGGCCAGAATATGTGCAGGTATGTCTATCCACTGCTAGGGGCGCTCGTACCCACCAACACACCTACGTACCGTGGCCGTGTCGGTGATCATCCCCTCCTGCATCTCGATTGTTTGCGCATCGGATTGTCAGTGTGTTTTTTTTTTTAATGGAGCTTTCTTCACTAGGTATGTAAAAACTATCACAGAAATTCTAAGCTCTATTGCACAAAAACTTTGGCCTCAAAATCTTATTTTAATGGAAAAGCTGAAAATTAATTATCATTGCAAAATGTTTTACATTATTTTTGTGCGTTATTTCAAAACGTAAATTGTGATTTCTTACAAGAATTAATTGATAATACATTATAAATTGTTGAACTACGATCATTCCATTTGCATAACTGACCAATAGTTAACTTTCATGATTGTCGAGGACATGTATTGACAAGATTTGACATGCTAGAATGTCGAAAACGCAAACAAGTTTTAATAAACTGTGAATTAGATATCTAAAAGTGAGGTGCGCTGTCCGATTTTCATGGTGCAACCGGTGTCTTGCAGTGTGCTGGCATTTGTATGTCATTTTTAATTTGCTCTGAGTGCTAAGACATTTTGACATTACATTTTTCTAGAAATATTGCTCAGGAAACATTTGTCAAAATGGGCTTCATGAGCAGGTAAATTAGCTCCTATTTTACTCTTTCCATTTCACAGATTAACCTTTCATCATGTCAAAAAGAAGGAAATGGAATGATGACTATGTGGTTTTGATTTCACCTCCCAACATAAATGACTTGCAAAACCCCAGTGCATCCTTCTAACATTGAGCTTTCCAACTCAAATCTGAAGCCATCCAAGCTTCAAGAGCAGTTCAAGAATAAGCATGGTGGAGCTGAGAATGAAGGACATGGTGTTGGGTCACTAAAAATCAAAAGAGCTCATTTTGTTCTGGAGGGACACTTCCAAAAGTGGGTTGCGTTTCTGTTTAACAACCACTACTTCTTGCTTTATACCAAGTTGCATATAAGTTAGCCAATCCAAGAGGCCCCATACAATTATTGAAGTCATCAAGCCATGTTCAATGGAAATGGCAGCAATTATTGTGAGCAAAGAAGAGAGAAAATAAATTAACCAGTGCCCCTATTAAATGTCATTCACAAACAAATCAGCAATTTGAAAGAAGATATTTTGGACCAAGTAATCTCAAATGTCGGAGCTAGTTCTCTGAAAATCTTTATTCGGTTGGAGGAGTCAACTGATGTCTCCAGTTGTAGTCAAATCATGACATTAGTGAGGTATGTCAATGATGGTGCTTTGAAGGAAGATTAACTGTTTTGTGAAGATCTGCAAACAACCACAACAGCAAATGATGTGATGCAGCTGGTGAAAGACTTCTCTTACAAACATGATTTAGATATGAAAGGCTTTGGTTCTCTGTGTACTGACGGGGCACCCATAATGTTTGGAAATAAATCGGCTCTGCTGCATTAATGAAAAAGGAGATTCCAGACTTGAAAATTACCCATTGTTTTCTTCATCAGCATGCTTTGGCATCAAAATCATTGTCTCCAAATTTGAAGCAACTCCTTGATACTTGTGTGAAGATCATCAGCTGGATCAGGGGGCGTGCTTTGATCCATTGCATCTTCAAATCATTATGTGAACATCAGGGAAGTAAGGATTCAATTTTGCTATTTCACACAGACGCCCACTGGCTGTCAAGAGGGCAACCTTTAACCCGCTTCTTTGAATTGCGGGAAGAAATCACAGTTGTTCTGGAGGAGTGAGAATGGGATCAGGTTGGGGCATTGGAATCACAGGATTTCGCCCAAATGCTGGCTTACTTGTCTGACATTTTCCCTTGTATGAATGATCTGAGTATTTCTCTCCAAGGAAAAAAGAAAAACATAATGAAGGCTTTCGAAAAGTTGAATTCCTTCAAAATTTACCCCTTTGTTGTCAAAGGATTGAAAGCAGAAATCTTCAAATTTTCCTTCACTTGAAAAGATGGTTGGTGATGTTGGATTCATAACTCCTACTATGCATGAAGAAATTGTGACTCATTTGGAAATGCGGTCAGAACTGTTTGATTCATATTTTGCCACTGGAGACCTGAATATTTCAGAAGAATGTATCATGAATCCATATTCCTACAATTTTCTGAAAATGCCAGATGATGAAGAGCAGAAAGAAGATCTTATTGATTTACGGACACATCAAGCTCTTGAAATGTAATTTGAAAGCAAGACTTTGGAGGAGTTTTGGTGTTCAGCACTGGATATGTTCCCAAGACTTGAGGCCCACATTCCATTTGCAACAACATACTTGTGACAATCTGGATTCAGCTCTATTTTGTGACTCGAGACAAAATCTGGGAATTGCCTGAATACACAGGCAGAGCCGCAGGTCACATTCAGCAAGAAAGTTTTACATTTTGGCAAAATCATGAAAGAGAAACAGGAACAAAAAAAGTCACTGAATTCTATGTTTACTATTGGGATTTATTTTACAGTTTACAATTTTTTCTTATTGCTCCATTTATATGTGCATTTTATACACATAGTTAAAAGCTTTTTTTTTTTTTTTTTTAAGTTCTTGCCCACCTGCAGTACTGTATGCAGTTCAATCTGTGGTTCATAAAATAAGAATTTGCCTATTCATCTTTAAATGTGATATTACATTTTTAGGGGGTGCAAACATTTTAATCAAACATTTCTTAAGAGTGAAGGACATAGAAAATGCTGGGAACCCCTGTTATAGAAGGACTTGAATTAAACACTTAGAACTAAAGGCAACAAAATATAATTTGATGTAAAACATCACCTTTAGGTCCCTTATTTAATTTAGTCATTTGCAATTATCATGACATTCGATAAGTGGATGCTGAAATCCACAAAAGCAATTCACTTTGAAGAGTTTGCTTCTAAGAGCTGTACAGATTGAAATAAAAAGCACTTAATGTGTAACAGCTAAAATGTAGGAGCTCAAACAGGAAAATGATCTTCCAAGATAGTTGTTTTGATGAACTTCACAAATCAAAGTCGGCTGAGGTCTCATCATGATCATGGGTGGCAAGCTGGTCAAAGACTTTCTACCCTGACCTATTTGTTTCAATTTACTGTGCAAGGTGGGTTACTATGAGTCAGTAAACTCTGGAGTTATGGGTTGGCGTTATGGTAGAGTAGTGGGAGATTAATCAGCCCGAAAGTTATTTTTAGTGAACATGGCTATATGAGTAATGCAATAATGTCAGGCATGTTTAAAGAGAGTTCTGTCTACCGAAAGAGCTAATGTATGTTCAGCAGAAGAAAGATTGCCATGTAAAAGCAGTCCCACTTAAGACTCATAGGCACAGATGTGTGCAGCAACATTCCACCGATAACAAAAGGGGTTTGGGGGAAACCGACCAGTACCACACTGCAGATACACATACAAGAAACATCTGAAGTGTGCAAAGAGATTTTTGTGTCGGAATCCTGGGAGTGTGGGGGAGGGGGGCGATTGCCACAAACTGCACACCCGCTAATTCGTATTAGTGAGAAGTGTGCCCGATTCCAACTTTGAAACTGGGAACTATGATCCAAAATTGCATGGTATTCCTACTGCATGGTGTGCAACCAGAACATGTGCGTAATCTGTGCTTGGGATTTGCACCCACATTGTAAGCCCAGGATGGGTGCAAAAGGGACTTGTTTCCAAATCAAGACTACCAGCCTCATCATATTCAGGGCCCAACTGTATTTAATTTGGTTTAAGGAACAGTAGGACTTTATTAGGGAACAAGAGTTAATTCACTCAAGATACAATGTTAGACATCACTCCACAAAGTGAAAGATATATTTCCAAGGGAGCAACGTCCCTCTAACCAATCAAGATGGGAGGATGATATAGCAAATTTTATAAGCCTTAACCATTAGGAAATTTGAGGGTATACAACCTTTTAAACAAGGTCGATGATATCTATTTTCTCGGACTGAGAAAATGCACCAATAAAGTTGAGGATCTGTAGCACAGACCACAGAGAGACCTCATGTTTAATCACAACAGTGACTAGAAGCATTTGGATAAATAATGAGAGAAATTGAATTTTAGATTGTAAAGCTATCATTGAAAACATGAGTTTTAAGGGATGCTATATTTTGGTTGTTGTAACTATGGCACGCTTGAAATCAATGAGTCAAAGTCTGAACTATTCCTAGGCAGTGCTCTGCCTATTAGACGGGTCTTACAAAATAAGAAAGTCCTGAAGAAATGGGATAATGGAATGAAGGTTTCTACTATATATAGAAAATAGAGATAAAATGTATTTAAATAATTGTCTGAAGGGAGTTGCGGAAAATACACCTAGTCAAATTCACCTTCACTGTCTGATATCCAAAAATATTGTATACGGTTTGAGCGCTCAAATAGTCATTTTTCGGAACTGGTGACGTTGAAAGTCGCAGATATGCAGAAAACTGCGTTTTTGAATGTGAAAGGTATTAGTCTGTACCTGAAAACACATAGCACAACTCTAAATAGACTCTGTGGTGAGTTGGGCCATAATTTTCGGGTAGGTATACAACAGATCCGTGCAGGTACCAAACTGAAGATGATGGTCACTCTTAGCAACGATGGCCAAGGCACAGGCGCTAAGTAAAAACTCCTGACAGAAATGGAAAGGGCAGCGTGTTGTCTCAAAAACTTTAGTAACCCTGCCCTAGACTGACTGGAGAGACCTTGTGGAATGTTGACAGGCCTAGAAAGATTTTGTAATATGGAACTGAGGCAGCGAACAACTGGGCCATTCATGAACATGCAGGCAGGGAACTTGCAAAAAATAACCCACACTTTCAGACTGGCCAGGCCTGCTGCCCAAAACAACGTTGTATTCTGGGACTTGCAATGCTAGTTTTAAGTATGGACTAAAAAACATCCCAGCATACAAAGTAGATCCGGCTAATCAATGAGGAATGCTAAATGTGTCATACATGGCAATGGCCGCTCACCAGCTGTGATAAGGAATAAGGATACTTCACTGACCTTTTATGGGTGGATGCCAGCTTTACGGTGCTCCCTTATTTTCTAAATTCTAAAAGAAAGAGTGAGTCTGCTTGAGAGGGAGAGCATGAGAGAGAGAGAGAGAGGGACATGGATGTCTCATATGTAATCGGTTTTATAAAACTGAGAAAACATGGTACGAATTAATTGTGTTTGTTATTTTAATTAGGGGTCATTTTGAATGTTTTTACAAGCACCGACGGGAAACGGGCATGATTTATGCAAACAAATATGGCCCTGGCCACTTCACAAAAGCCTTTAAGTTACATCTAAAGTGGCGTATGCCCCCCAGTATGATCTGGTACGTCTTACAGCAAGTTTTATTTCAATACTTGAGAAGTCTTCAAAGTTCATAAAGAGATTTAAAGCTGCCTTAACTCTGCCAAGAGTTAGTTTGCGGGACTGTGTGAAATACATCTGGCGGTTCGTCTGTCTGACCATCTGGAGAACATTTCAGGAACCAAAGAGCAACGAGCAAAAAAAAAACTCCTCCCCTGCAGCAAAGACAACTGGGAGAGCTCAGTACGTGTCACGCTGGACAGCCAGACGTGCATTCGGCATTGCTCAACTTCAAAAACTAGTGAAGAGCAAACAGACTACGTTGAGTAAACACGCTCTGCAGCACAAGCCGCCAGCTATATTCAGGTGACAAGGTGACAACGATGCCCTGTCCATCAGATGTTTGCAGATGTTGTCAAAATAAACAAAAGTATAAATCAAGTATGCAAATGATCTGCCGTGTATCCACAAGGGAGGTTTGTGCCCGTATCTCGAGATGAAGTGACTAGCATGACTCTGGAGGGGTGGTGGTAGAGACTGCGTGGAATGCCACAAGGGCATATACTATAATGCCATGCTAAAGTGAAGTCATGTTCTCTCTCTATGCCAACACGATGGAGTAACTAGGCAAGTCCTCCTGCGTGCCGCTGAATGTGCATGCTTAAGATCACTACGCACAATATTTAAGGGAAGGGAAGATGTTCCCAATGGGGCAGTCTTGGGTATGTTAAGTGCAGACGCTGGACAATACGCATCTCATTCCCCGAGATGGTCCGGATGCACGCGTGAAATGCGCAGCCCTTTCCTGCACGAGGCAAAGTACAATTGCACCCCCATCCCTCGAAAAAAAACAAGGAGAAATATACTACTTAAACTCTTGTGCAGTGTGCAACCACACGTTAGATGCAGCTATCTAACCCCTCGGCATTGAGCAAGTCATGCCCCCAGACTCTTCCTGACTCTCCTGCTTCCACCAAAATTCCCGGAGTTGTGGCCCTGGAACTACTCATCTCAAATGAAGCAGCACAGGAGGTCCCCTCCAGACCCTGCCCAAAAAGCTCACGACGCAGTGTGCAGGTCCCTTGACCTCCCACCACACTCCTCTAGGACTAGGTGAAGCCATCACCTCCATTGGCAGCTCTTGCTCCTCAGCCCAGCCCATGCTCTCCTCCGCCCTTACCTGCAGTCTCTCTGACGCCGGCTGCCACATCGCAGGCTCTGACCCCGGCTCGGGCTGGTGGATGGTGCTGTATGCAGTGAGGTCTGGCTCACATCTGCCGGTGCCCTCGAGGATGCGCTCTGTCCCTGCGCTGCACTCGGAAAGAGTAATGAGACAGGAGGGCGTGAGAGCAACTGGTAGCAGAGTGCTGGTGCCCGGCCTCCTGCACGCAGATCAGGGCTTTTCCTTTGGCTGCAGGGAAGGCAAGGAAGAGCCCCGCCTCCTACAAGAACCCCCTACTGCAGCCGCCCACCGCTGCTGCCAGGTAAAAGCAAGCACAACCGCTTGTCAAAAGAAGACAAACACTGTCAAAACAAGACCAAAGTAAGCCCGGCCCAGATAAGGACGGAATTGGGCTAATAAAGGTAGAAGTACAATCCTACTGCCTTTTCTCATCAGTATACTCAATTTTCTTTCCAACCCCATTGCCCCTTCTCATTTGTATACTTCTGCTCTATTCGTTTTCTTTGCTCCGTTTTTTGTTTTTGCCTCTTTTCATGTCATTATTATCTATTTGCATTTCCTTTTTTTTCCTTTCACCATCCTGTAGTTTTGCTTTCCCTTCTACATTTTCTTGTTTTTATATATTTTTCACTTTTATTCTAACAAGGTAGGCATCTGTTTTCTCCCTACTTATTTTGGTTATCTAGAATTTTTTTGGTCAAGATTTCTTATTGGCTGTGTTTCACTTTTGTAATAAATTATTTTCTTCCTTGTTCTTAATTTTCTTTGTACTTTTGTATTTTTCACAATGTTATTCACTTTATTTAAATAATTATTTTTACTGGTCCTTTTCATTTGTTGATCACATATATATCTTTCCTTCACTTGTTTTTCCTTAATAAACACGCTATCTCCGATCTACCTGTTTCAAAAAGGGTTATTTTACATTTCCTATAATGTGTATGGTTTTTCCACCATTTTCACATGTCTTCCCATTACAAATAAAAAATAAAAAAAATCTATCCTCATAGCTAATAACCTGATTTTCATTAAAAAAAAAATCTACCTCATGGAACAGTCACCCTTTAGTCACTAGAATAAACTATATATGTTTATTTTAAGAACATTACTTATTAATTGTGGTGATGTAGTCCACCCCAACTGATAAAGTCACTATCCTATTAGGTCTAGGAAAAGGTTTCAATAATTTAAACCTGAGCTCAATTCCTGGTAGCCAGGACATGGAACAGATAGATTTAACTAAGAGAACATTTGCAAAATCATTTAGAAGTACCAAAACAGATAACAAGTCATAAACACAATTCAATAAAAAACCCACTTCTATTAATTAAAGAAGGGGTAACATTTAATAATAAATGACACGAAAGTGACAAAAATCCAATATGGGTAACTGATTTTTAGAAGATTTAAGAGAAAAAGAAAAGTGCCATCAGTTATCACTGTTCGCAGGTGACTGGGACTTAGGTGTGATTTCAGGCTGACTGCAATTAAGCACCGGTCTGATATACTAAGCAGGTTTGTCCGATCAAAGATTTTACCTTACAATTTAGACTCTGAAATGAATGTCATAATCCTTGAGCAAGACAAGATTGCAGACTGTATATGAAAAATTGCTCGAAAAGCCAGATAGCCATTGAATGTAGTCCAGCTGAAGCCATTGGTTTTGGATGGGAAAAAGGTCTGAACGAAAAAGTTAAAATTTCACAACCAGGGACATTCTCTCATTGGTTGGATACTTTTCACAGCTTCGTCCAGTCAAGATTTCTTTGTTCAGACTTAGGACCTCATTATGACACTGGTGGTCTTCTGACTGCCAGGGCCATGGTTACGGTATCATCGCCCCCTCCCCCCACCCCCGCATACATGCACATACACACAGATGCCCACACGCACCACACATGCACTCATTCACCAACACTGACATACACGCATTCACTCACGTGCATCCATACACACATTCACTTCAACACTCATACACGCATTCACTTCATCACTCATACATGCATTCACTTCAATACTCATACTTGCACTCACTCCAACATTCATACATGCATACACACACACATCCACACTTACATTCATATATGCACTCACTTCTACATTCATACATGCATTCAACCACGCATACACACATACACACACAAATGCAGACAAACACCCATTCACACACACAACACCCCCCACCCTCCCACCCCTCTCCCCTGTCGGCAGCCTGACTTACCTTGTCTGACGAGGAGGTCGTCCGGCATGGAACAGGAGCTTCCACCAACGGCAGCGCCCCACCTTCAGGACAACGCCAGGCCTTATTACAGCTCGTAATATGGCTGGAGGAGTCCTTTTGGCAGTGCCGGTGCTGGTACCTCCCCAGCGCCTCCACCCGCCAGCACAACTACTGCTGGATTTCCGACCAAAATGAGGCAGAAATCCAGGAGTACTCGTAATATGGTGGGCGGAAGACCACCAGCACTGGTGGTCTTCTGGTGCCCGTGGCTTTGGCGGTCTTGCAAAAAGACCACCAAAGTCATAATGAGGGCCTTAGTCTCTTTTTTGGACCTCAAAATCCCCAGCAGAGCAAGCGTACCAGCTGCATCCAGAAATGTCGCTCCAAAGTCAGACAGGCTTGCTGCAAGCATCTGCTGAACAGGTTTTTTTATGTGGAAAAAGCTCAGAGAAGGGCCAACTTGATTTTCTTGCCCAGCAATATCGCACTTTGAGCAGATTGAATTGGGTGATTGGTCCGAGTCCTCCAGAGATCGGGAAGTTGAACATTCTTTTAGGAACAAATGTTTCAGAGATTTCAGAAAAAGTCCTTCTGGACACCACTAAGGATCTCAGGACCTCAGGAAAGCACTTAGGAGTCAGGCCTCACTCTAGCATTGGTCACCAGAAGGGCCCAGTCCTCATTCAGTTGAAACTATTCACACCAACAAAAAGGCCGCTTGCAGCTTGTTTTGTTCCTGTAGCCAACTGACTCATGGAATGCACTTATTTGTCCTGGGTACAAGTAGGTCCAGATACAGCCCTTCAGATCTCCTCACTGGTTTTAAAAAGTAGGCAAAGTCCTTCTTCTGTTCTGCCACAGATCCAGAAATATTTCTGTGGATCTCGTGGTGAGGTTCATTTCTATATAGTTCAGTACCCTGTAGGTGGGTAAAACTCCTAGACACTACGTAACCAATGGGCAAAATCTTTTCAGGCACAGTCCTATCAACGTTTGTAGCACATCCTGTGTGTTTTACTGCACATTGGCGTGTATTACTGCAGACTGTCCCTATTTTAGAGGGAATCCAAAATGACACCTAGCTTCTGCTCTTTGAAGAAACTTGTATGCCAAGACCAAGAAGTGGTGTGTTTAGGAAAATGAGAAATCCCCTCTTCAAAGCTAAATCAAACTAGTTCTGGTATCAGATCCAGTTTCCACTGTGCAGATCCACTGCTGGGTACTTTGGGCCTAAATAACAAAGACATTCCCTTCCTCAGATCTCCCCTTGCACTATTGTGCCTCACCTCTGCCCCTTTCAAGTTAATGAAGTTCCTGGAACCTCCGCAGCTACCCTTCCTAAGCTGATTGTGATCACATGCCTCACACCCAGCCACTAGACCTAAGACATTGCCTTTGCTCTGGAAGCAGTTTTCACACCTCATCAAGATTGAGTATTGACACGCAGCTGGTGTCAGGCGAATGAAAATTATCCTCCAGGAGCATCAGGCAAGGAAAATATTTCTTTCTAAAAGTTACAATTCCTAAATTATTATTAAAACCTAACTCACCAATTAACTTTTTTTAAACAAATATTAAAAATGGTTGAGCTATTTCTTTAAGTTCTCCCTAACCCGTGATAGCAAAATTAATATTTTAATCTGAACTGTTATTTTTCCTCATCAAATAGCCAGAGCCTTCACAGTGAAAATAGCGTTTGGGGCTTGCCACTGCCCGGACATAGTAACATTACATTTCTACATGCACCTTTTTTAAATAATACCATGTACCTCAAATTGTGGGCTACAAGGCTTACAAAAGGGTGACTTTTTACTGCAGTGCTCAGGCTACATTGGTAGTCCTGTAGCCATATTCTCATTGTCACACCAGTGGATGGCACAATGAATCCTGCAGTCCACAGGTGAATTTAACTATTTTTCTGAACCATGGGTGTTGTTTCTACACCATAAACTATGGCTTTATAGGGGAGCTAAAAATGGCAACCAGGCAATAACCATATTTACAAGTTTAAGGGGTCAGACCACATACACTGGGCACCAAAGACTCCCATGCTTTTTCATTCCCGTGTATTTGCTTTCAAAGACAACTTCCTCTTTTCTTATGTCATTATTTTGTTTTTTTTTACCTTATTGCCTTTTTCATTCAAATTACCTTTCACTGCTTGCCCTGTTTTTTTCATTTTATTTTATTTGAACAATGTTTTCTTTCAAGGGTGTCTTTCGGAAACGATGAAAAGTAAAGTGATGGCAAATGATGTCAGAAGACTCCATAATGTATTAGTACTCTCATGCAAAATCCACAAGTATTATCTGCATTTAAGAAGAGATCTTAAACATAAATTTCATGTGAGACCCCATAACCAGACAATGCTAAGAATATAGACCCTCAAATTATTTGCTAGTATTTCCTCTTTAAAGGGCACCTCTATAGGAGCTTGTGTGAAAATGATAATTATTGGGCAATACATGCAAATGTATCACACCACAAATGGTGGGCACGGGACACCTACTTAAGGAGTACGCACTCAGTACAGTCAAAGTGCGCTGGCAACCCCATCACATCACAGAGGGTATGAGAAACAATAGGTGCCTTTATACACACTGGGCAGTAGGCTTGGTGTATCCTCTGGACAAGTTTTCTGACCAATGCATGTCTGTTGTAGTTTTGAAGTCAGGTCCTCCTTAGTTTGACATAGCTCTCATTTCTTTCTCTTTCTTCTTTCACTTTTTTTCCTAACTGCTCGCTTTGTTTCCTCTACTTTTTCTCCTTCCTCTCCCCATGTTTCTTCATTCTCCCTCTTCTTTTCAGCTATTCTGTTCATCGCCAATTCAGCCCCCTGTCATCCCTAAGGTTGCAGACTGACTTATTGGGTGGATACATTTAGCTCTATCTGTCTCTGTATACCCATGATCATTACTGTTGTGCTTTCCTCCTGCCAGTGAGTTTGGTTTTGCAACTGTGACCGTAAATGCTCTTTTTCACTAAATATGTTGGCTCTTCCAGATTATCTCTATCTCTGAGTGATGTACTAATTCTAATTTGTGTTTGTTATGTTTTACTATAATTCTGTGAAAACTCAATAAAAACTTTAGATTAAAAAAAGTACCAAGTAACTTGGCCCAAATTATTTGAAAAGGTGTGCAAAAAAAGCTTAGTGTTGCCTCCAATAGGCAAACAAGTAAAAATGAAATTATTGTTACCAAGAAGCCTGATAGCCCACATATTGTTTTTTCAGGATATCAGAGACACTGATAAGGAAGCCAATGTCAAACACAATGTCTTTCCAATCTGAATTGATTGGAGCCTGTCAGGCCTTGTTCAGGGCGTACATGGCAGACCCCCCAACAATGGTGGATGAATTTGTGTGTCCTGAAGTCTGTCCTACTATGGCTCTCAAAAAGGAGTAAGTTATAACTTTTTTTTACCCTTTCTGCAATGGACTCTCCGGGTAGTGAATGCAAGCAGTCACAAACATCTTAGGAAGTTTGTGTGAGAGACAAGAGCCCAGAACTCAACAATTAACCAATAGACACAATAAAATAAAGTCCAGCTCAATATTTTTCCTTTTATGGAAAAAGAAAGCACTTTAATTTCACAGCAATACTAAATACTACACAATCTGGTGGGTATTTCATGTAGGGTTGTACCAAGTTGCGTTCTAACAGAGAAGGGCTACACCGTTCCTCCTTCCTAATTATTGTTCTCTCTCTCCAGGGGGTGAGTTCCTGCTATTACCATCCCCTTCCACTCTACAAGTTCAGAAAAAGATAAGGCTCAGTAGCAGTGGGCTCAAATATTCTCCACTAGTTTGAGAAGCAACTTAGTTCAATGTCTTTAGCATTCCTTTTTCATACAGTCTACTGCAGGTGCATCATACTTGTCCATGCACCTTATTCTCTTGTTACTCTGATGAAGTCTAAGTCCTGCAGTTTACATGCTTTGTTCACAGTAGTCTGGGTTTTGTGGTGGGTGCAGGTTGCACACCCGCCCTGATGGCTTAACTCTTATTTCATAGTAGCTGGGCTTAGAGACAGACGTTTAGGACAAGGTTTGTGGGGCATCCTCGGGAAGGCAGTTTGTGTGGCAGAACCTTATTTCGGCAACAGAGCCCTCCTGGTTGGCTGGAGTCTGCCACTTGGCTGTGGCATTTGTGGGATCCAGGCAGAGTTCCTTCGGGCCAAACAGGATTCACAGCTTCTGTGGGCACTCAGCCTTTTTCTCCTTGTCAGAAACACCACAGCCAGTCTCTTGAGCCCACAGCAGACTGCCGGTCTATAAGATTAGACAACTTTAGTACAGCGTAAGTACAGCTCACTCCAGAACTGTTCAGAGAGACCAGGGGTCCCTTTTCACAACACAGGTCATTCTAGGATTGATTCTTGAGTCATCAGTTTTCTCTGGTAATTCTCAAGCTAGGAACATGCTTGTTGTCTCCTCCTGGTCAGTTTCCTTCTTACAGGGGTAACATTCCTTCCCTGTCTAAGCAGGCATGCAACATTGTATGATCTTTAGGCAGACCATCAATTTCTCCAGGAGAAAGTATTGACTTCAGATGATATCCCCTAAGTTCTGGGAAACTTCATGTCAGACAAGCACTAGCCCTGGTTGCAGATCAGCACTTCAAGGTGTTTGTGTTTCGCTCCCAGCGCTGGTCAAGAAGAATGTAGGACTGGAACAAACTGTGGTGGTTTGGATCTCACTTTTATACTCATTTTCCAAACAAGGGATGTGCTGGGTAAGGCTTCAGACCCACTTTGTATTGGTTCTGCTCCAGATGTCACTTCCAGCTGCTCACAGAACCTTTGTGCAAATAGTTTTTTTTAAAATCTTTGTATTGAGGTTTATAGTGCACTTGATGCAAACAGCAAAAGACAAAAAGAAAAATGGAACAGAAAAGTAACAAGTTGGTAAGAAAAGTGACAGAAGCCGCACAATTACATCTGCACCACTCTGAGACCAATTGTGTGAGACTCGAGGGGGTTGGGGATGGGAACGTGAGGGAACACCGCAGGTTAGACATGATGGCCATAGGATCAAAACCCCATTATTGTACACATTATATCCCTAATGTGTCTATAGACATAAAAACATCTTACAAAGTTTATGAAATGAGGATCCACTGCTAGCGTAAATAATCAAGGTGCCACAGTACTGAGGTATTTTCCAACCTAGCACGCATGCAGGAGCGATCATATATGAGTTAATGTGAATACAGATGTGTTGAAGCTACAGCCATGGGGCCATCTGGTGAGTTGGTCCAAGTTGCGGGAGGGTCCCTGGTGCGGAAAGTGTTTCCCTTTGTGATACAACTGGGGTGAGAGTACAATTTTACGGGTCTATATGGGGTCAATGACTTGGTATACTTTTAGGGGCAGCGGAGATACTATCACTTATAGATGAGGGTGTAGTAGTATATTTTGTTCATGGGGGTCGATTGTTGTTTTTGACTTCTAGTTTGACGAGGAATGTGTTCTATATGTCGCTACCTCATAATGCTAGTCCCCTACTTAACAGTGCTTTTAGTACTTCCGCATCTGCTCGTGCTAGCTATAGCAAGGAATGTAGCCATCTGACGATGTCCAGGGGCGAAGGCACCTTCCAGCACATGGCAATGAGGCATTTAAAAGTAGGAAATGCCATGTCTATAAATCTGTGAAGGTGTTTGTCTCCACGCTTTCTGTCCCGTAGCCCCAGTAAACAGGATTCAGGTGTGGGTGTCAAAGCGTAGTCTGTTGTGTCAACTGTGGTCTCTGTCACCTGTTTCCAGGACAACTGTAGTGGAGGGCATTCCCATACCATGTGGTAGAAGTTAGCCTCACTCAGGCCGCATCTCAGGCATTTAGGGTCAGACATCGGGAACATACGTTTAATGTGAGAAGGGGACAGGTAAGTTTGGTGTAAATAATTGAATTGGATGAATTGAAGCCTGGGGTTGCATGATACCCCCTTAACCCCAGACAATGCAGACGCCCATGAGCCCTGGGGCAGAGGTTGGGGGAGTACCTCATCCCATTGGGCGCTGGCTTTCTCCACCCCCCATACAGTGTGTCATGTTTAAGGCAGTGTATAATAAAGAGATTGCTTTACTGGTCCCTGGGTCAGTTATTATCATTGTAAGTGCTTGCGATGTTGTTGGTTCGAGTCGCCATTCCTCCATGTATTATGTATAAGTCGCCTGATCACACAATATGATAAAAATAGTCCTGCGTGGAGGTCTTTGGATTCTCTAAGTTCTTCGATCATCTGTAGTGTACCTTCTGCAAAAAAGTTATTATAGGTTTAGCAGACATCCACTGGGCCATATCACAGTGTCTCAACATATCCAGAGCAGGTGGTAGCCATGCTATAGGTATTAATGGGGAGTATGGTATGTTTATAGAGGTACTGTGTATATATCTATGCCAGCAGGTTCTGGCCATATTCAATAGTAGAGATCTGCGCATGGGAGGGCATGTCCTGTCCGTCAACCAAGTATACACTCGGGTCGTACCTAGAAAGTCAGTCACATATGCTTTATCTTGATTCTGGGACTCACTCAGCCACCGTATGCAGGCATACCTAAAGAGTCAGAAGGTACACAAAGCCATGCTCCAAGAAACAAACCTACCGGAGACTGGACTCTCTAAGCTCAATAGCAACTGGAGAAGGCAGACATATGGCAACACTGTGTCTGCATTTGCCTGGGGGGTGCTAATATGGGTGGCACCAGGTGTCCCATACATGCCGGAATGCATTAAAAAAGACCTTAATGGTAGGTACGTGATCACAGAATGCCTACTAGACAGAACGCCGCTGACCCTGGTGGGTATATACACTTCCAATTCCAACCATGGGTCCTCAAGGAATTTCTAAAAGTAGCCCTGTTTCCATCCTCCTCTCTTCAAGTGTATGGTGCTCCACACACCAGCCACAGGAATGCAGGCAGTATACTTCCACTGTCTGAGGAAGCTATCCTCATTATCCATCTTGTGTAATTCTAAAGCAACAGCATCCAAAATGTATCTCACTGTCCCTGTGAAAGCTTTTTTTACTAATTTAAAATGAATAATCATTAACATGCACGAGATGTTTTGTAAACCCCAATTAAAGGCTGCATATAAACATGGCTTTGCATTTGAAGCTTGCACAAAAACGTGTATTCAGTTTTAGCCACTGACTACTACAACATTTATTTTCCTCCCCTCTTCTTTTCCTCCTTTCAAGTTCTGACCTATGTCATGATCATAAGGGTATATCTTCATTACACAAATGCCTTATTGTCACAACTGAATGAATAGAAAGAATGTAATGTCTTAGATTTCATACCCATGTGACCTATGTAAAAAATACTGCTATTTATTTCTGAATAGGCTCTGTCGCTCAAGGTGTATGAGAAGGGAGAGAGCTCATTGCGGAATGTACTTTACTTACCTTGACTTATTTTTGTCTTATAGAGCATAACATTGGGAGAACAGAGTAAGATTACAAATATGTTGTAAAATATAGTTAAATGTATCTTGTGTTTAGGACGTTCTTTGTCAAACTTTCTAAATCGACTGAAGCTGTCCTGTTCCCATGAAGACATTGTTATTCTATTGGTGGTGACTAGAAGCCATCTTCACAAGAGTTGCAAAATATTGCATATTTTGGATACTTTTTGTTGTATAAATGTGTGTTCCCAGGCTAGAGCAGATGAAGAGATAGACACCAATGCACTCTCTTCTCAGGGAGAGAGCCTTTCCCATATTTTCGTGAGAGCACTTGAACTCAAATACATTCTGACTTAGACTCTTTGCTGATGCATCTCAGATTCACTGTGGGAGAAAATTCTACAGCTGTGTGAATACATGCTCTTTCTCAAACCTCTCTTTATGAAAAGTTCTAGTGCAGATTTAAATTCACATCTCAAGGCCAAATTTCTTTATGGGTTCTGTTGATGCCTTTCTTCACTCTAAATTGCCATAGAACAGGGATTAGATTTTATAGAACACGCTTCACTTCTTTGTTCTGTAATTGTATTGCAGACTTAGGGACTGATTTATAACTCAGCGGACTGGTTACTCTGTCACAACAGTGATGGATATCCCCTCCACCGAAATCTAAATCCCATATAATATAATGGGATTTAGATTTCAGCAGATGGGATGCCCATCACCGTTTTGACAGAGTAACCCGTCCACCGAGTTCTAAATCAGGCCTCTAATGAATTGCTAATAAATATTTCAATTACTGAAAAGAGAATAATGACTTCAAAATGTAATCAAGCTCTCATTATTGACTCCCAAGAAATACAAAATGATTTTTAATATCTAAAAAATGTTTTTATTTGCTGGTCCTTAATAATTTCTATCTACCTCCAAGGTTCAACCTCTTGGGCCCAGTGGGGTGCGGGAATTTCATTTTTCTGGTTGAAGAAAAATTATAAATGATTGGAGTTCCCAATAGATCCTTTAGCAAAGTTGGTAGCTGAGGATGGTTAGGTAACAGAAACAAGAAACTGTGAATAATTAAAGAGTACCCCACAATAGATAAATGCCCATGTCCTAATGCATCAAGGTTGAACCCAAAGTCTGATAGAATGCATTTTCTATAGTAGTTGCAGATTTGGAGGTGCAAATAGCAATAGGGATATGCCTCAATATTGACTGTAGGTTATTGATCGTTGTGGAGTATGTGTATTGAATGTACAATTGAAGCTTATAATTGTTTGCATATATATTGCTGATGCTTATGTGCTTTTGTTGTAAAAGATAAAAAGGTTATCTGGCTAAGAAGTAGTCCTAGATCCCGGGATAGATAAATAAGAATTAATTTATGGCATTTTTGTTTGCCAGTGAATTGGAGTGCAGCTCATGAGATGTTGTCGACTGCACTTTGAGATAGAGACAGTAATACATTGTTGTGATTGTACTAATATTGGTCAGTGTTGGTAGAACCGGATACACAAAGGTGACACTACATTGATCAGGTGATTTCCATCTGGTCGAGATTTCATTGATGTGCGTCAAAACCCTTTTTGATTAAGAAAATCAGCAATTGTGAAAAGCTGATTATTATTCAGGTTGTTGAATCATTCTTTTGTTTTCTTTAGAAGAGGCAGACAAAGACTTTTATTTGATGTCACATAGTTTATTAGAATTGATGCCTTGTGGGAATATGGTGAAATTGTACAGGAGGGTGATCCGCTGCAATGAGCAGGTGATTGCATCAACTGATGCGGCGCTGGTATTGGTCGGTTGGTATGAAACGCCATGCTGAGGTTGGTTGAGCTGTGTGGAGAGTCATGCAGTGATCAGTTGTTGATACACTGAGCCGCGCTGGGATTGGAAGAAGGGCTTACTGAAATTTGATATTACGTAAATGAATCAAGACATTGAGGATTGTATGTCATTTCATTGTAAATTGTTAATTTGAATTCAGAATCATGAACATTTTCAAAGCTGTTAAAAGTTTAATGAGAGGTGATGTGACTATTGCAGTACGGGAGGGTGAAGAGGCTCCTCCTGAAGGTACATCTGAATATCATATGATGATTGAGGAAGGGTTACCTACATGTATATGACTTTGTAAATGGTGCAAAATCACTGAGAAAGAGGGTCCTCTGAGTTCTCCTAGATTGGGTACATTTAATTTGAGAATTATTGACAGATTATGAGAAACACTTTGTGATTTGAAGCCTCCTGCTAGACCAACACAATTTGAAGCACTAAGTGCATGGGAGAAGATGGCTCGCAACAGGGATAGAGAAAGGTATCAGAGACAAACAAAAAGAGAAATGAAAAATTACACAGATGTGTTAGAAATTAGGTCTCTAGTGGGCAGAGGTATGCACACTGTTCAAGTAGGGACCACAATCCTAGTCAGGCTAAGTCAAATACACAACCTAGTCAGGCTAAGTCAAATACACAACCTAAATTAACCTGTGCTCACCCACCAGTAGCTTGGTGCAGAGCACGCAGGCCTCACTTAGAAGAAAATATGTAAAGTATTTGTGCAACACACATACAGTAATCACAACTGAACCACCACCAAAAGACTCCACAGAGATATATAAAAATAGAGGCTAATTTATCTGTGGAAATCAAGGTCAAAACTACAAAAATACAACCAATAGATGAGGAGTTATGTAACTTAAAAAGGCTTAGGTCAATAAGCAATATTAGGCTAGAATATCAAGAATCCAACTAATAATTCAACATTAGTCTCTGTACAATCCTCACAGCAATAGAGCAATGCTTATCTTTGGGATATGCAGTTAATAATGTTAGCGTGTGGGAGAGTATCCTTGTGAACCCCATGCGGTTTGCGAATGGAGCGATGTGCTCTGATAATGTTGCTATCTAGACAAACTACAGGTGCCCTCGCTTTATGGGATTAACGGTAATCCCCTGGTTCACTACGCTGGCTGTCTAGCGTGTGGAGATGGAGAGGCTGGAATGTCAACAGTACTTTTGCTGTCGTGTCGGAAGCACCTGTGTGCTTCTAGGCAGAAGATTACGGTGTCTGGCTTTCTTCTTGTGTCTCAATGTTGCAGCACACTCCTTCACGGCTCAAGGCACTGCGGGTGGGACTGGTGGCTAGAGTACTGGTCACCGGCGATCTTGCTCCCGGAACTCATGCTGTTGGCCGGAGTCACACTTGGGGCGTTGGGAGAGTGCAAGTGGGTGAGAGCAGTTGTTGTGCTGCTTCAATCCAGTGAGGTAAGGACTGCGTCAGTGCAGCACGCAGGACCCCAGGGACAAAGAGCACAGGGGGAAGTGCCGAGCTCCACCTCTCAGTGGTGTGAGACCCAGTGGGAAGCTCGCTGGGTGATGGGGTCTTTGATGTCCCAGAGACTCTCAGTAGAACTAGAGGCAGGTCAGCAAGCCCTTGGAGACACTCTGGGGGTGATTGCTGGTCCTTGGTTTTCAGGGCAGAGATCAGTCGGCAGCAGGGCAACAAACCAAGGCAGAGCAGCAGTTCCTGGGAACAGTCAATCCTAGCAAAGTGGGTATCCTGGCATACAGCTGTCTTTACTCCAGAAGTGTACTATTTGTGGGGGGTTAGAGACCCAGTAGTTATTCTAAAAAGTGTCTTTGATGTGGGGGATGATTTCAAAAGATTTCTGTGAAGTGCATAGGTCCCCCTTTCATCCCATCCCCGGCTCCAGACTATCAGTCGGAGGTAATCAGCCCCTTTGTATGGGCTCTGGCCACTAACCTTTGAAATCCAAGTGGAAGCCCTTCCCAGCCTCCTTCCCAGTAAGACCCATCAGTATGCAGATGTATCCAGATGCAGTTTAGTATCCTGTGTTGTGGGTATCTAAAGGGAATGCATAGTGTAGCTGTCACCCAGCCCATACCAATCATGTATTGGAGACAGGCTGTAGGCACACAGGACAGTGAGAGCAGAGAAATGGCCACTTTCTAAAAGTGGCATTTCCAAAATAGTAATAATAAAACTGGCTTTACCAGTGAGGAGGATTTATCATTACCATTCCAATGATACTAAATATGATGGAGCTACTCCTTTCTGATCAGGAATTATAGCTCAAAAGTATTTTAATGGATTCCTAGTGCTGGCCTATGAGAGGAGCAGCCCTCACAGTAATAAAAAATGACTTTGAGAGTTATTTAATACCAGGACATGTAAAACTGAGATGTACATTCTCTGCCTTTTACTGACATGGCACCCTGCCCTATGGACTACCTAGGGCCTACTTTAGGGGTGTCTTATTTGCATGAAAATGGGAGTTACTGGCACTCCCAAGGTTACACTTGAAACATAGGTTGGAGTAAGGATCACTCCTAAGGTATTATCAATTGCTCTAAAAGAACATTCTTATTGACACTTATGTTCATCAGGTAAACACTGAATTAAGGGCCTGATTTAGAGTTTGGAGGATGAGGTTACTCCCTCACAAACATGATGGATATCCGATCCACCGTATTATGATTCCACAATATGCTATGGAAATAATATGGCGGAGAGGATATCCGTCACATTTGTGACGGAGTAACCCGTCCGCCAAACTCTAAATAAGGCCCTAAGGTTCTAGTCCATATGTAATAGCAGTTCAAGCGCCATGGTTGTAGGGAGGTTCAGAAGTATGAACAAGCAAGGAGTGCTGGAGGAAAATGATGGTGAAGGGGCTGGCGACAAGTCTATAGTCTTAAAGATGATCCTTAGAAATTGGATCTCTAGTTGGCAGAGGTATACACCATTGTCCAAGTTGGGACCACAATCCTAGTCAGAGTAAGTCACTACACAACCCAAATTATCCTGTGCTCACCCTCTGCTAGCTTGGCACAGAGCAGACAGGTTATGCATAGAAGACAATGTGTAAAGTATTTGTGCAATAACTCAGACAGTCATACAGTGAAAACACCACAAAAAGTACTCCACACCAGATTAAGAACATAGATAATATTTATCTGAATAAAATAAGACCAAAACGACAAAAATCTAATATGCACAAGTCAAGATAGTACTTTGTAAAGGTTTAAATGAGTCTCAATCCTTAAGAACCAGTGGTTGTATCCTTGTAACACACAGAACCTGGGAAGTGTAAAAAATGGTTGTGCACAGGGGCCACAGAGGAGGAGATGTGTTGAAAAATAGGGTGCTGCATAGGATTTTCAGGCGCGGCACAGACGATGCATTGTTTAATTTCATGCTGCAAGGTGATGCGTCAATTTCAAGGAGAGCAGCCTTGGTTCCTCACTCCGATGCAGGGATATTTTGACGCCCAGGGACGATGCGTTGAAAATCCTTGACATGCTGGTAAGAAGGAGCAGCGATTTCTGAAGGCGTTGTGGCAATTTTGCAACACACAGGGATTTTCTTCTCTTTGGTGAAGTCTTTGTGGTCCCGAGGCTTCAGAATAGGAGCCAAGCTCAATCCAAGACCTTGGAGAGCACTTGTGGGGAAGGAAGAGTCCTTCCAGCAGAATCAGGGGCCAGCAGGCAGCAGGGCACACAAGCAAGGCAGCAGTCCTTCCAGCAAAGCAGTCCAGATGAGTCCTTTGGGTAGCCAGGCAGTCCCTCTGACAGAGTCCAGTTGTAGATCCACAAGTGTCTGATTTGGTGGGGTCACTGACCAGTAGATATACTCAAAAGTGCCTTTGAAGTGGGGGAAACTTCAAAGAGTGATTTTGAAGTGCACATGTTCCCCTTTCAACCCAGCCCTGACTGCCAGGATTCCTGGTGGGGGGTTATCAGTCCTTTGTGTGAAGGCAGGCCACTGGCCTTTCACAGTGTGAGGGCCCCTCCACCCTTCTTGCCACGGGAAATACATATGTGTGCAGATTAATGCAGATGCAGCAGAGTGTTCTATATTTATGGCTGTCTGGGTGTAATGCACAAGGGGAGTTGTCAACCAGCACAGACCAGATGTGGATTGGAGACAGGCTGTAAGGCACAGATAGCAGTAAGGGCAGGTAAATGCCTATTTTCTAAAACTGGCATTTCTGAAATAGTAATGTAAAATCCAACTTCACCAGTAAGTAGGATTTCTTACTACCATTCCAACCAACCCAAACATGAACAAGTCTACTCCACTCAGATCAGAATTTACCACTTCAAAGTATATAGGGGAATTTCCAAAGCTGGCCTATGAGAGGAGCAGACTTCACAGTAGTGTAAAATGACTTTGGGGAGTTTTTTCACTACCAGGACATGTAAACCTTATAACTCAATGTTGTGCTTTTTACCTACATAGCTCCCTGGCCTATGGGTTACCTAGGGCCTCCCTTAGGGGTGACTTATATGTAAGAAAAGGGGAATTTAAAGCTTGGCAAGTACTTTTAAATACCAAGTCGAAGTGGCATTTCAACTGCACACACAGGCCTTGCAATGGCAGGCCTGAGACATGGTCAAGGGGCTATATTGTGGGTGACACAATCACTGCTACAGGCCCACCAGTTGCATTTAAGTTACAGACCCTAGGCATGTCTAGTGCACTTTACTAGGGACTTATAGCTAAATTAAATATGTCAATTGGGTATGAGCCAATGTTACCATGTTCAGGCGATAGAGCACATGCACTTTACCAATGGTCAGCAATGGTAAAATGCGCAGAGTCCTCAAACCAGCACAAATGAGATCAGAAAAATGGAGGGAGGCAGGCAAAAAGTTGGGAGAAGACCACCCATAGGCTGTCAGGTCTAACAATGCTGATACTCGGGCCTGCTTACTACTATAAAAGGATTAATGCGCACTAGCCTGCTATTGAGTACTTAGCTAAGGTCTTAAGCTTGTCTGGAGTTCGAAGAAGGTCTTGAGGGCTTGATTCTTGAAAGAACAGGGGAACAAGAAGAGCTGTGCGGTAGGTGGAGAAGAAAGAGTCATTGAGGGAGCTGGAGCCCAGGTAAAACATCGGAGGAACTAGGGGCCAGATGTAGCAAAGGGTTTTTCCCATTCTGTGTCAATGGGAAAATGTGTTCGTACATATGGCCCTAGAACTTTAGAAAGCTAGAGTGCAGGAAGTTCTGTGCGATTTAGGAGGTGAATGCAGGGATGATGCTTGAACAGGAATTGAACGAGGCCAAGCCCCGATGCAGAATCAGAGGGCGTATTTACGGTAGAAGAAAGAGTGTTCCAGAAGGCACGTGTCCAAAATGGAAGCGTGGAATATTCCATTGAACTTGGGGAAGATCATGTGTTACATACAACAGACATGAGGCCTTTCTAGCGGCAAGTGCAAATAGTAATTGACAATAGTTAATAAGTATAACGGAACCCCAAGTGCATTATGGTACAATTCAATGGGTAACAGTGGATAGCGTAACTTGTCCTAAAAGACACGTGATGATCTGCAGGTGCAAAACAGATTAAGCTTGCTTAGCAACAGAACAGGGGGCTCAATAGTCCAGGCTTCCTGGAAGGAAGACCATATAGTGCTCGAGACAGAAGATTGCCAGAAGTGAAGGATGGCTTGGAGTGCTTAGGATAGGGAGGTGCACAAGGGAAGGGTGACATGAGCTCGGCGAGTGAACCCCACCATGCATAGGGCACAAGATGGAGTTGTGACAAGCAAACTGCAGTACTGTCAAAAAGAAGTCAAATATTTGGGGCAAATCATTGAAATGGTGAGTTAAGTATCACGAGAAAGAGTAGAGGCCATTCTAAGAATGGGTCCTCTGAAAACACAAGGAGAAATCAGAATGTTTTTGGGAATTATTGGCTACTGTAGACAATGTATACCCAACTTTTCCTTAATGGCAGAGCTCTTACTGAGGCTGACACACGGAGATGTGCCTGATCCAAATCCATGGGGCAACAAATGCATGAAAACTTTCCTAGAGCTGAGAGAAAGTCTCTGTAGTGCCCCAGCAGTAGGAAAGCCTGATTATTCAAAGAGTTTTACATTGTTTAGCAGTAAGAGGGAGGGCTGCACTCTCTCAGTGCTTACACAGGTACATGGTGCAGCAAGAAGACCTGCAGCCTAATTTTCAATTACCCTTGATACCATTGCCACAGGAGTGCTGGGTCGTCTAAAATCAGTGGCAGCTGTGAGTGCCAGTCTTGAAAAATGTGAAAGCATAGTGATGGTACATCCCTCAACTGTCGTCCCTCATTCTGTTGAGGTCTTTCTTACTAGAACTGAAAATCAGCATACGAAAAGCTCAAGATTGACCAAGTACGAGCAGCAGATTCTTGCTGTTGAGAACGTAACACTGAAACGATGTCAAATTTTGAATCCAGGTACACTGCTCCCACTATCTGAACGTGAAGTATCAACCAATTTTGAACATGATTGTCTTGATGTCATGGATAGATGCACCAAGCCAAGACCTGATATAAAAGATGATTCTTTAATAAGTCATGATTATGTTCTTTTTGTAGATAGCTCATGCTTAGGAACATATGATGGTTTCCTGAGAGAAGCTTATGCTTTCTGTACAATTCAAGAAATTGTAGAAGCTTCAAGGAGTTTCCTCACCACAAGTTGCAGAGTCAACTGTTCTTACCAGAGCTTGCAACTTGACAGCCCAGATAAGAGTGACTATTTTCAAAGATAGTCAATATGGCTTTGATGTAGTCCATGATATTGGACAGTTATAGTCGCAAAGAGGTTTCATGACCTCCTCTGGCTCTCCAATTAGGGATGGGGAACAGGTGAAAGAATTGCTAGAGGTTTTGCAACCCCTGGCTGAAACTGCTGTTGTAAAATGTGCAGCGCACGGCAGCAACAATGGTTATGTCACAGTTGGCAATAGTTATGCATCTGAAATGGCACGCTATTGTGCAATTGTGGCCTGTACATTTAATGGAACATTCACAGATGAATCTCAAGAGGACACTGTCTTTACAATGTTGATGTCTATAGATAATCACTGGGGAAATCTGAAAGTTATGTATGAAAATGTAAATGAAGCAGAACAACAGGGTTGAATTAGAGAAGGATATGGGGAGGATGCAAGTTACATTTGGGTTTCAGCTAATGGAAGACCTGTGTTGCCAGACAGTTTGTTATCATCAATGACTCAAAATTTTCATAGACCTCTACATTTAGGCAGGGATGCTCTGGTCAGGGCGTTCATACAGAACTAATTTAATCCCAGATTTAGTGCTCACGCAGAAGAATTGTGTTGTTGTGTAACATGTCAACAGATGAATGCGGGAAAATGAACACCAGTCACACTGAGCCGTTTAGGAAGATCAGGTGGTCCCTTCAACAGAATGCAGATGGATGTTATTGAAATGCCTGTTTGTGGTGGGCTGAGATATGTCCTGCTATAGTGTGCATTTTCTCTAGATGGGTGGAAGCCTACCCACAAAGAGAAATGACAGTCTCACTGTAGCCAAACAGTTTTTAAGAGAATTGGTACCAAGGTATGGCATACCGCTTTCTCTGGAGTCAGACAGAGAAACTTACTTTAACAGTGAGATCATTAAGATGTTGTGTGCAGCATTTTAAGAAGATCAGAAGCTACATGCAGTTATCTATGAATCCTCTGGCACTGTTGAACAGATCAAGGGAACAATTAAGTCTTGGTTGGTGAAGTCTGTGCTTCCTCTTCATTGAACTGTTCTGATGCTTTCCCTTTGGTGCTGATGGGTCTTGGAAGTACACCTGGCAGAAAGACAGGTTTATGCCCACACAAGATTCTCATGGGGAGATAAATGAGATTGCCTGCTGTATCTGTGAACGTGACAGATGACATGGCACTTGATTACTGCAAAGGATTGGCTGGTGTGGTGCGTTCTGTCTCTTGACAGGTCGAAGCTGTCACGCAAACGCAAGCAGGGCCAGGATTTGTGCCCAGGGGACTGGGTACTTAGCAAGAACCATTGAGAATGTCCTGACTGCAGCTGTCAAATGTGCTGAAGTGCCAAACTAGGTGCATTCTTTGTATTCTCAGAGAACAAGAGATCCATATGAAGAAATAGTGTTTATGAACCACAACCAAGAACACTGGTGTACGCACCACCACAAGTTGTACAAGGTACTCAAGTTTATGAGGTAAGATGGCAAGAAGAATGGGGTGATGAACTGCACTGCAGACAGGTGAAGAAATCCAATTGTCAGATATCACACAGATCGGCATTGGAGCTCTTCGTGTGGAAGGTGAAGAAGTGAGAGCTCAAGCTGAAGTGACATTTGAGACACTTTTAGAACACCAAGAAGATCCAGGAGAAGGAATAAACATTGAAATAAGGACAATAAGAGATGTCTTTAATGCTAAAAGGCCAAAAGCTTACAGTCAAAAGAAACTGAAATCAATTGTGTCAGTTGGATCATCCGACAATTGATGAGTAAATAGAGTCAAGTGTTACAAGTGACACAGAAGGAGACCAAAAACACTTAGAAGATCTAAAAGAGCTATAACACATTGGTGAAGATACTCAACACCTGAATGGACCTACTATTTTTGCCAATTGTTTAATATCTCAATACCAGACTTGCCTGATTGGAAAAAAGAACTACCTGAGCTACCTTAAGGTTGTTCTGAATTTTATTTAAGGCAAAATTGTTCAAAAGCCATCTAATTAACTGTGCTAATAGAATGAAATCAAAACTGATAATTTACTAAGTAGAAAGAATTAAGAAGATTACCAAGGCCCGAGGCAGCTGTAGAAGAGTATGGATATCATTTTAGAAGAACACAGAGTATGGTTAAGGAAGACTATACAAAGGTTGCTATAAATAATGTGCAAGGAACTAATCTAAAACATACAAAGAAGAAGATAATCAAGAAGTTTTTGCATTGGCGATATTAACTTGCTGTCATACTCCTCACTTTTAAATAATCTAACGCTAGATAAACATCTGCATCATACCCAGAAACAGATGCAAGATTATTTTAGGTGTTATACTTATATTGATACTTTTATTAGCTGACACAATATTATTATTGAGACAATTTGCACCAGAAACAGACATCTGTATTTTTATTCACTAACACAACATCCAAACTAGAGACTGATGAAAATGAAAGAAAAGCTTCATTTGTAGAATACATGAAAAAAATTACTCAACAAATGTTTATTCTAGGTTAGTTCAAGAGTATACATGAGCTATTTATGTACAGGATTCTATGTGTATGCACACTTGCTATGTTATGCTATAGTTATTTATTAATCACAACTAAACACTCTCCGAGTGTCTCTTGGCGCTATTACAGCTCTGTAGGTTGTGGAGCAGGACATTTGTGACGATTGAACTGAATTTAATTGAGAATAAAAAAACATGTTTTAATGGATGTTTTAAACTGCTTGAAGTCCGTGCATGAACGTAGGTGTAGCAGAAGCTGATCCCAGTGCTGGAGACCAAATATTAAAATGAGTGGCCCCCATACTTGGTAGTACGGGTGCACCAAGTATGTAGCAGAGGTTTGCCACTAGATCTGACACCACGAGTTGGGGCATACATCTTCAATTTGCTCTGCAGGTAGAGAGATCCTCTTCCCTATAGGGACTTGTGTACCAGACAGAGAAGTTTAATCAAAGAATGCTTTTTTATAGGCAGCCAGTGAGGAGCTCTAAGTGTAGGCTCTGAGGGAGATCAAAGAGGCAGGTTAAAAATCAGGAGTGGCACTGTATTTTGTACCACCTGGAGCCTGGAAAAAACGTCTTCATTCATGGCTATCATTAAGGTGTTGCCATAGTCCAGAGAACTAACTATGAGAGCCTGGATAAGGAATTTTCTTGACTGGAGGGTTAGCCACTGAAATGCTTTACTAATGAGGAACATAATTACAAAGCATGATCCCGCAATGGCAGTAACATGCTCCCTCATGGAAAATTTTTCATCTAACTTCATCGGCTGATGAGGAGGTGGCATTCCATCACAGTCCTCTTTCTTATGCTACAACTTTCAGTATTTTACTTAGTTTATAGGCAGCAGCACTTTAAATATTATGAAGCTAATTTTGACACAATTCTTTCAAAAGTAGCAGTGATGAAAAACATGAATTTACACCCACAGGAGAAAGAAATGGAGAGATCCTTATAAAAAGGAAGATGTCTTAAAGAATGTATGGAGAAAGGAAAAAGATCAGTACAGGAAGGAAATGTCTAGTCTAAGACTGAAGTTAGACATGAGACACAAGGGAAAAGTGTGTGTCTTTAAAAGAAAAATTCAAGTTTGAAAGAAAGCAGTAGGAAATAGTAATTCTGAATGTGTTTTTGAGCTGTTAGGGTGAGCATGGCAAATCTTGCAGGGAGGTGATTTAACTATACCTGGGGTCTATTATCGTTGTGGATGAAAATGCTTACTTTAGATGGCCTACTTTGTGGGAAGGTCTATGTTATATAGGCTTGCTTTTTCCAAAGATGTATCACATACAAAGTTTAGATGCACTAAAACTAACACCAGAACACAGATTCTCACATAGTGTGAATGAGGGAACGCAATTAGTGGCCGATATATGTGGAGCTATTATACCAGCAGTCGGGGTGATCATAAATGATGAGAAGATTAGGAATCTTTCTACAGTAGTGGATAAACTGGTAACTAGTACTTCTGGATCACTATTTGTAGAAATCAGTTAATAGACATTAGATCAGTGAATCAGCACAACAGATATGCGTTAGACATTTTACTCGCAGAAAAGGGTGGACTCTGCAAGATGCTGAAGATAGAGAATTGTTGTATATGCATCCTTGATGGGAGTAAGAAAATTGTAGAGAATGCTAAAAATATCTCTGATCTAAAACGTGACCTAGAACATTTAAAATCCACTAGTATAGTTCAAAGCTTTACTACAGAAATCCCTGCAATAGGCAACTGGATTAGAGCAGCAGCAGGAGGAATCCTCAAAGCCATTTTAGTTCCTATATTAATAGTAGTTGTTTGTTTTTTGTCTACAATAGTGGTCTGTAAAGCTATAAAAGCCTAATTAGAAACAAAGAAAAATAGAGAAATCAATAAAAAAATGAAGAAGATTTAGATTTAGGTGAGCATATCAATCAAGAATATAACATACTAAAAATAGGGAAAACTTGAAAAGAAAAAGAAAAGCCTCACATGAAGATGAGGGAGAGCAACATTTTGTGGCGGTTACAAACCATCAGTCAGGGAAAGCTGTGGAAGCGTGTTTACTAATTTAAAATTAATAATCATTAACCTGTATGAGATGTTTTGCAAACACTGCATTTAAACATTCCTTTGCATTTGAAGCTTCCACAGAAACATGTATTCAGTTTGAACCACTGACTAGTATAATTAAACCATGAACCAATTGACCATGACCACCAGGTGGACCCTGAAGAGATCACCAGTTGCAGTGTCAGCCAATCCTGTGAACAGTTACAATGCTGCCACTTTCTTGAAACCACCACCACCTTTCAATACTGCCAAAAAGCCAAGTATTGGCGATGGATTGACCGCTTGGATGGACATAATTGATGATTCCATTGATGCACTAAAAGAAACAGGTAGCAAAGAGTTTATAAAGCTCTTCAAGAATCTTGCTGGTGATGGTGTAAAAGAAGTCATCAAGAAAATGCCACGAGCTGATGAAGTTATATACTGTCAAATCTAAGAAGCCTTGAATCTAAAGTTTAATCCAGTGCCAAATGTAGATTATGAAAGGTAAATTTTCAGTCAAGAACATCAAATAATTGGTGAAACCATAGATGAATTTGTTGAGAGACTAGATACACTCCTAAAACACTGCAGATTAGATGAATGTAATAAAGAAGAAGCAATACATCTCAGATTCATTCAGACGACGAATGCTGAGAGAAACTTCTAGTATAGAGCGAGTTCTCATGGTTGCCGGAGCTGAGCAGCGTGCTGATCGCCACACTGCTGAAATGAAGGCAGGAGGTGTCCAAAGTCAATCAGTCATAAACATATAAAGTCAGCAGAAACACAAAGCTGAAGGACACAAGGTCATGTCTCCAAGGAAAAAGAGGTTGTGTTTCAGATGTGGGTTGTCATTTCCACAGAAAGGTAATTATCCCGCCATTGGACAGATATCCAAAGGCTGTGGTAAACAGAAGCATTTTGCAACAGTCTGCAAGGTGATGGAAAAAGTAAGTTCACCACAATGGGAAGACAAAATGACCAACCGAAGAGCATGGCGAATGACCTTGTTGAACGTTTCATGAGTATGTTAAACAAAGCTGATCAGTGTGCTCCATTAGAGAAACTCAACCTCAAGACTGTCTTAGATTCTACCCTACAAGCTTCTTTTTCCAATCCTCACTCTACCCCAGGTGAAAGCTGTGCAACATTGATGTTCGGGAGAGCCATAACGACCAAGTTACCTCAGTGGACCAGAGTTAGAGCCAAAACTGAGACAGAAACACAGACCACAGACTTAAGTTGTAAGCAGAAAATTAAGGCCTATGTTGACAAAAGGCAACATGTGATGAACATTGTTTTCAAACGAGGAGATCGAGTGCTTGTTCGTCAGCCACAACAAAGTAAATCTGATGCTCCTTTTGATGCTGCACCATTTCAATTTGTAACCAGCAAAAGACACATACTGACAGCTCAACATCCCAGAAAATATATCAGACACGGTTCCTCACACTTCAAATAGGTGGCTCAGCGATCATCAGAAGTTGTAATTGTAGAGACTGAATCAGAGAGAACCCTTAGAGAATCCCAGACTGTCATTACTCCTACATCAACAAAGCAGATCATGGACCCTCTGATTATTGATTCCTAGTTTCCAAAGACACAATCTGGATGAGTCATAAAAGCACAAGAAACTCATTGAAGAATTACATTTTGTATATGTTGTAAAAATATATATTTTACAGAGGGGGGGATGTCATGTCTTGTGAGTATGCATGATGGAACCTTTTTGGATACTGAATGACTCCATAGCATGATTACGTAGGTGGTAGAATGTAGCAAAGTGAATGCAGGTTTAGAATGTTGAGTTTGCAATTATGTCCTGAAGAATAATGAGTGTAATACATAGCTCCATCTGTGGCATATTCATTGGTGGGTACCCAGGCTGGGGAGAACGCTACAGAGGCCAGAACTCTTTACGGGTTCTGTTGATGCTTTCTTCACTCTAAATTAGCTTAAAATAGAGATTAGATTTTATGGAATGTGCTTCATGCTTTGTTCTGTAACTGTATTACGAATTTAATGAATTGCTAATAAATAATTAAATTCCTAAAAAGATAATAAAGTCTTGAAAATGTAATTAAACTCTCATTATAGACTTCCAACAAATACAAATGATATTTAACCACTGATAAATTGCTTGAGGTGCAGTTCCTGATTAATTTCTATCTCCCTGCAAGGTACAAATGCTTGGGCCTAGTGGGGGTGAGGGAGGGAACTTCAGATTTCCGGTTGAAGAAAGATTATAATTGATTGGAGTTCCCAACAGTCCCCCTTTAGCATCCCCATTACTTAGACTCCCACAACACAGAGTCCTACTACCCTCCTTCTGCTATACACACAGCTCAACATACACACATCCTTGACATATACAGAGTATAGAAGCGCAAGATTGTGAGCGTCATATAAAAGCAGAAATTTACATGGGATGTGTCAGGAGACTGCACATTCATTGACACAGAGAAAAGGATCACACTTATGTGTAGATCATACTAAAGATTCACAAAACAGTACACTGAGACCACAGTTTTACTTGGTGCACCTAGGGCATCAACAGCAGTCCACTGCCTACTATAAGGGATCATTTGTTGTGCTCCTTAGGGCCAAAGGATAGGTTATACATCTTCCCTTGTTAGAGTCAGACCTATGTGCCTGCACACATTAGATTAGTGTGACAACAGGGTCATAATATGTCAGAATACCTGTTTTACCATATGTCGGACACATGCCTGCTTATAATGTAGGGGACAATCCACTTCCAACAGAGACATCAACAGAAGCGTAATGCAGACCCCTGCAACCCCTGTGGCACGGGTGGGGTCAACCATTCTGGTTGGCCCCTATTCATCTCAAGGACAAAAATAAATGTCAGAGGAAGGCACAAGTAATGCACAAGGACAATTCTTCTGAACTCAAATGACGTCACACCTTATGGGCTTTAAAGGATCCCATTGCTGAGTCAGGACACAAAGGGAAGACAGTAAAACAATGGGGCTGGTGGAGTTCAAGTAGGATCACTGTACTGAAAATGCCCTTCTGCCCATGAAGTTGCGCTTATAGCAAGCAACAACCAATAGCACTGGCAGTAGAGGTGTGGCTGCGGCATCAGCAGTCCCAGATATCCTGCAGGACCTTTTTTTCAGCAAAAAAGCTTTTCCACAACTGCCTAGTAGCTCATGTCCATGTGCAATGTGTTGCTCCAGTCCACATTTTTGCCTTTGAATTCTGGGACTTGTGGTCCTGATTTATAACGTAATAAATAAGACTACAAGCCCCAGAATTCGAAGAAAAGACCTGGATTGTATCAGCACATCACGCATGGACCTGAGAAACTCAACAGGGTTGCGGTTTTGTTACAAATGACTGTTATTGTTTGGCCATGTACATCGGTTTTTACATTCCACTGCTGCAGTGTGCGGGCATTTTATTCATAGTTATCACACAACAAACATAAAATGAAATAAAGAAAACTTTTTTATGGGCACATATTACAGTGAGTGATGGTTTTATTACTTGAACTTTAGTGATACCCATTCTTGACTAAGGAAGGAGAATAACAGTTTTAGAGGATCACTGACTTTAACAGATGTATAAAAACATTTGGTAAATGCAATTCTACAGTTTACAACCAAATTAAAATATATCATTGTAAGTAAAAATATGTCTCAGTTCCTTTATATAGAGGTCTAATTAAGATGCAATATCAAGAGCTTTGGGAATTATCTTTACACCTATACCTGATTAATTTAGCTTTTTATACTTTGATATCCTATTTTGTTACAGTGTGTATCCTTTTATTCTACTGCTATTACAGACATTTGACATTGCACATCACAGGCTCTAAGGAGCAATGAAATGTTTAACTTTACAATTTATATGTTTTGCCGCCAGCACATCTCGAATACAAGATTTTTAGCCGAAACATGAGTGGTGTGTGTATGGTCTGGTTGAAACCAAATCACAGAAACCAAGATGCGCAGGGAGGAGGGCAGTTAGTATAGTTAATCGCAGAACTTTTTTTTTTTTTTTTACTTACAAGGCGTTTCCAATGTGAGGCACATGGGAAAAAAGTGATTTGCTCAGGAACCGCATACTTTTGGTTAACTAGCACAGCAGATATTAGCACCACGTTTTCCAAAATGGATGGTAAGCAACCAGCCCCTAGACACCATCTCTCTTAGTTTAAATGATGGTATAGTGTGTGGTTGCAGCACTTTTACTTGTAGTTTTGTTATTCCATATACTTGAGGTATTGTGGTGTTGTCACAAGAGGCACAAAAACCCACTGAACCACCATATGATTATCAGACACTCATTAGTTGGTAATGAGTCCACTGCTGGTACCCCGACCCTGACTGGGTGGCTACATTTGTGAGGCACACAGTTGCTTAAAAGTAACTTTTTGTTTTTTAGATGATGTTTTGAGTTGGTCTAAGAAGGAGGCCAGAAACATAAGTGGTCATTATGACATTGTCGGTAAATCCCATTTACCGCCAAAGTGAGGGCCGCCAACATACTATAGCGGATGCGAACATCCATTCGCCATATTATGACACACACACTAAACCGACAGAATACTGCCACAAACACATATCTGCCAGATCAAAGGTAAGAGTTAAACTGTTGTACGAACACCCACACCGTCACGCCAACAAAACAATGCCCTCCACATTATGACCCATAAATCACCACGGTGGACATTCAACAGCGGTAAACCATAGGCGGTACACACCTGCGCAGTCAGAATGGCCACCACATACAAAACAACCCAACATTGGCCAATACCAAAAACACACACCTGCCACCAATACACACACCACACCCACCAACCAACGGCACTATAAAACACACACCCACAACCCTTTACGAACAAGAAAAAAAGCCACGGGACAGACATGAAAAACAAAGACAGAACTACACACACTACCAACTCCCAGGCATCTGTCACTCACCCCACACCCCATCACAATATTCAACACGCACTACACAACACACACCACATAACACCCATGGCACCCCGTTTCACAGATGAGGAGTTGCGGGATATGTTGGAGGAAACAGTCAGGGTAGAGACGCAGCTGTTTGGGGCACAGGTGCAGCAAATATCCATTGCAAGGAAGATGGAGCTATGGTGGAGAATTGTGGACCGGGTGAATGCCGTGGGACAGCATCCAAAAGCAAGGGATGACATCAGGAAGAGGTGGAACAACTTATGGGGGAAGGTACGTTCCATGGCTGCAAGGCACCAGCTCGCCATCCAGAGAACTGGCGGCGGACCTCCACCTCCTCCCCCACAGCTGACAGCATGGGAGGAGCAAGTCTTGGCAATACTGCAGCCTCAGGGACTCACTGGAGTTGCCAGAAGACTGGACACTGGTGAGTCAATATTTACGAACTATCACCCCCATACATGCATGCCATCTCATCCCCTCACTCTGACTCCCATCACTCCACTCCATCCCACACAGTGCACCTACACATATGACTAACCCCAATGCCAAGCCCTGCATGCCATACCCACAGCATGGACAGCCCTCCCAGCCCTGCATGTACACCCACCACCTATGCATGCACAGCATGGAGAACTAACAATCCCACGATACATCACCATACACATGCTAGGGATGTACAATATGTCACAGACATGAAGCATAATTCATCCCTTACATCCCTGCAGGTACCCCAGCCAAACCCTGCGGCGAGGAGGTGCCACAGCTATCCAGACCCCCAACAGAAGATACACCCAGTGATGACAGTAACTCTGGACATCTGGATTAATTTTCTGTACCATCAGGGATCACTGGTCATTCGGCCACCCCAGCCCACTGCCAGTCCACCACAGAGCCTCCCCCTCAGTATCTAACACCACAGCACCCAGCCAACGTCCCCACACCTCTGTCCCCAGGACACTTCAACCAGCAGTGTGCCCACCTGTACAGGGACCTCAGTCCACACCTCCCAGCCAAGACAATCAGGGTCCTGGGGTCAGTGGCAGTGGGCACACCATTCAGTGGACACAGGCACAGGGGGACAAGAACTCTGGGAGGACAGCTGTGCAGCAGGGGGAGGACAGGCTCAGTGTACCAACTGTCCTGGAGGCACTCACTAATGTCCTGGGGGCTTAACAAGAATCCCAGGACAAGATGGGCCAGATTCTTGACATCATGCAGGAGAACCAGCGGATGCAGGAGGTACACCATCAGGAAAGATTAGCAGGCCATCACCACAACCATGGTCTCCATAGCAGGGGTGCTGGCTGACAGGGTCTGTTGTTATGTTTAATGAGGGCATATACAGCAAACCAGTGGGCCCCTTCCACTAGCCAGTCAACTGAACAGCCCACCATATCTGCTGCAGCTAGTGGACAGGAGGCCCTGCCACAGGACCCACAGGCCACCAGCACCCCTCTCCCCTGCAGAATGTGAATCACCCCGCAAACGGTCCCTGTGACCCAGACAGATGCCAGAGACACTTGCCAAGACCAAGCCCACCGCCAGGAAATGAGACCCTCCTGGATGTCCCCCTTGTGTCCCACTCAGTCACCTTGTTCACTTTGAACTGCCTATGCTCCCCTTCCTATGGCCCCTTGGACCCTGGCCCTGTGCTACAAACAGACTGGACTAATACCCTGGACTTACCTCTACCATCACCCCATTCCTTTGCACTATTCTGTCTATAAATTTAACTACCATAAACACCCTTGAACACAACTTGAGTGATAGTGCTTTATGTTAAGAAAATGTGCAATTATGGTAACAGTTACATCTTGTGCAAATGACCTGAACTCTGGGATAGTACACAAATAATGACCTGTAGCTGTCTGTAGTCATCACATCAGTACACAGTAGTAATAACACCAACATCTGCAAAATGAGAAGGCATAGGTGACAGTCAGTTAAGATGCAAAGGAATTGACTGCCATCATGCTACTGCCACACGGAAAGGATAAATAATCAGAGGAATGTTCAGTTTCACTGTCTCACCTGTGTGTCATTGGAAGTACTGCTGTATAACTGATGTTCTGTTGTCCACATCCTTATCCTCTGCCGCCTCATCCTCACTGTTTTCAGGGTCCACTGCTGCCACACAGGCATTTCCAATCTCCTCCTCCTGCAGATAAGGCATATGTCGTCTGAGGGCCAGGTTGTGCAACATGCAGCATGGGACAACTATCTGGCAAACCTTCTCAGGGGAGTAGCACAGGGATCCACCTGTCAGATGGAGGAATCTAAACCTGGCCTTCAGGAGTCCAAAGGTACATTCTATGATCCGCCTGGTTCACACATGTGCATCATTATACCGTTTCTCAGCCCCGGTCCTGGCATTCCTCACAGGGGTCAGGAGCCAACAATAGGTTTGGGTAGCCAGAGTCACCTGCAAGTATTGAGGGGCAAACATTAGCCTTGCACAATGGAATGGGGGATGACTCCTGAAGGCATACACTGACATACAGTGGGTGGGGACTCTGGCTCACCTAGTGGCCACACCCTGTGCCTCTGTAGTTGCGCCATCACATTTGGGATGCTGCTATTCTTCAGGACGAAGGCGTCATGCACCAACCCACGTTACTTGTCAGTGACGTGGGAGATGTACTGGTCAGCCAGGCACACCATTTGCACATTGAGTGAGTAGAAACACTTCCGATTCCTGAATACCTATTCATTGTGCCGGGGGTGGGGGGAACAAATGCAATATGTGTTCCGTCAATGGGGCCAATAATATTTGGTATATGTTCCATTGCATAGAATCCAGACTTCACAGTGGACAAATCTTTCACTTGGGGGAAAGCGATGTAGCTGCATATGTGTTTGACCAAGGCAGACAAACCCCTTGCCAGCACTATTGAGAACATTGGCTGTGACATTCCTGCTGCCAAGCCCACTGTCACTTGGAAAGAACCAGTTGCCAGGAAATGGAGCACCAATAGAACTTGCCAAATATGTGGGATCCAGGTGGGATGACGGATAGGTGACATCAGATCAGGCTCTAATTGAGTACACAGCTCTGTGATTGTGGCCCTGTCCAGTCTATAGGTCAGTATTATGTGCCTGTCCACCAGTGTAGCCAAGTCCACAAGGGGTCTGTACACTGGGTCTTGTCTCCTCCTCCTATTCCTCCGCAGTGGTAGGTATCTAAGGGACATAAGAGTAGGGTGTCACAATCTGAACAATGGAACCACCACCTCAGTGTACATAGAGCATGTATGTAATCGGACAATGTGAATGGCAATGTTTGTGCAATTTAGAGCAATGACGCAGTTTCCTATTTCTGAATGTTGTCTACCACCACAAAATGGCAACCGCCTGTCCTGTGAGTATGGGGAGGTGGAAGTGATGTAACTCCGCTGGCGTTGGGCATCATGGCGGAAGGCGGTTTCGCGCCGCTGTGCTATTTCTCATGGCTAAAATGGGAGTCTATGGAGTACATTGTCCAGTGGGGATCACCGGCGGTGGTGACGGTGTACTCCGCTGCGGACGTGACCGCCATTTTCTGTCTAAAACCTCACTTGATTCCTGACTTTCCACAGGGCAACACTTCCAATGCGTGTGCTGCTGTGACCTGTATCTGGATCCTGCCATGGCCCGTGTGACAAGGGAAAAGGCCTGTGACTTCACTTCGGAGGAGCTGGAGCACCTAGTGGATGGGGTCCTACCCATGGATGAACAGCTGTATGGGCTTTCACACCAGCAGGTGAGTACACTATGGGCATGATGAATGTGACAAGGTTGCATGGAGATATGTGGGCTAGCAGTGTGTAATTTGGGTTGGGGGAATGTCTAGTGGTAGTATACATGCAGTGCTCCGGGTGATGTGTGTACAAATGGAGATAGAAATGGCATTTTTGGGCCATATGTGTGACTGGCTGGATTGTATGGTTAATGGTGTCCTTCTGTGTGTATTACCTCTGCAGGTCAGCGCCCATCAGAAGAAGGGATTGTGGCGTGCCATCACCAAGGACGTGCGGACCCTGTGGGTCTCTAGCAGGCAGAGCACCCACTGTAGGAAAAGGTGGGAGGACCTGAGATGCTGGGCCCAGAAGACCGTGTTGGCCCAGCTGGGGATGGCCTCCCAATGAGGGCCGGGTGCCCGTCGCAACCTGACCCCCCCCCCCTGATGGCCCGCATACTGGTGGTGGCCTACCCAGAGCTGGATGGGCGCTTGGGGGCAGCAGCCACCAGGGGGTGAGTTCAGTGAGCATGACAACAATTATTTTTGGGTGGCATGGGATCCTGGTGGTGGGTTTCAGTTAGTGGGTGCCCCTTAATGCCAGCTCAGCTATTGCTGCATGATCCAGTTCAAGGTAAATGGGTGTATGGCAAAATCTGGTAACCTACATTGATAGCATTCCATGTCAGACAGGGCTTAGTGAGTCCCAGTAGGGCTGCAGTTGGTGGTGGTTGGCTTTCATCTTGCTGTGGCACTTAGCCAATGTAATTCCAGTGCGATGTATAGTGCTCAATCCTGAACCCTGTGTGTCATGGTAATGTGTATGCCAACTGTGGTGTTGTTGGTATAATTGACCAAGTGCTCCCTTTCTCTCTTTCTCTGTCATCCTGTCCATGTGTGCATTAGCATCATCTGGAGGAGGAGCAGGGGCACCGGCGACTGAGGGGGCTGCATCCCACAGGACCCAGGAGGCAGAGTCCACATGGGCTGAGGGGACCAGTGGGACGGAAGGCGAGGGGAGCACCACGGCAGAGACAGGAAGTGACAACACTGATTCTGATTCCTCCCCCAATGGGAGCTCCCTGGTGGAGGGGAACCCCTCTGGAACTACTCCAGCTACAGGTACAGCCACCACCCCATACCAGCACCGCCCTCCCAGTAGCCCCCCACCGATTTGCCCCTGCCCGCTCACCCAGGGGGGTGGGCATCTCCTTCGCCCCAGACACCTCAGGCCCTGCCCCAGTGAGTCCTGCTGCCTTCAGTGAGAAGGCTATTGACCTCCTGAGATCCATTTCTGTAGGGCAGTCAACATTGTGAATGACATCCAGGGGCTGGCATCCCAGATGCAGTAATGCAATGCATACCTGGAGGGCATCCACGGTGGGTTGGCGGCCCTACAGAGATCGTGTCAGGCTCTGGCCTCCTCTCTGATGGCAGCCAGTGTCCCTGTTCCTACCATCCCTCCTCCAATTACTACTTCCCAGTCCCAGTCTCCTCAATCCCAACCCATCCAAGGCACAGATACAGACAAGCACGTACACAAAACATCACACAAGAGTAGCACAGTCAAACACAGGAAGCACACTTCAGGCCAGACGCACTCACACAAACAACAGACACTTACACACACAACCACATCCACTGCCTCCACCGTCTCCTCCTACTCCTCCTCCCTCAGAGTCACATCTGCACTCACACCTGCATGCACTGCATCAGCAGCCACCTCCACCATCTCCACATCATGCAGCACACACTTCACTTGCAGACACCTCCACATCATCCATCCACACGTCCCCTTTGTCCCCTTGCACCCTGTCTGCCCCCCTCCTAAGAGACACATGCACACAGACACCCAACAGCCATCCACCTCACGAATGCCCACTGTCCATGTACCTGCTCTCAAGTCCAGCAGACGTACACCTCCAACAACCACTCCCTCAACCTCCACTCCCATCCCTCCTCCCACATCCAGCCCCAACACCCCTAAGAAGATTTTCCTTGCACGTCTTGACCTCTTCCCTCCCCCTCCATCCCCCCATCCTGCCCATAAGAGCAGGGTCCCAACGACCCAGCCCAGCACCTCAGCCAAGCAGTCTGCCACTGCTCCCAGCAAATCTTCGGCTGCTGGCACAAAGGGGCCCCAGAGTGTGACAGCTGCCACTCCTACTGAGAGCACACCTCCGGCTCAGAAAGGGAGGACTAGGGTGGTAAAAAGCAAGGGACGTGAGACGGGGACAGTGGATACACCTCCTAGTCCTGGAGGTAAGGACACAAGTGACATGTCTAAGGCCAAAGGGACCTGTCACAAGAGTGGACACATGGATCTTCCTCCACCAGCAAAGAAAGTGAAGGTTCCCACTCAACCACCAATGAAAGTGAATGTTCCCACTCAACCAACAATGAAAGTGAAGGTTCCCACTTAACCGCCAATGAAAGGCAAGAGGCCCACTCAACCACCAGTGAAAGGCAAGAGGCCCATTCTGGCAGAGGGCAAGGAGCATCCACCTCCAGTAGAGACACAGCAGCCCTCACCTCCAGAAGAGGGCAGGGAGCCCCCACCTCCAGCCGAGACACAGAAGCCCTCACCTCCAGCAGAGACACAGCAGCCCTCACCTCCAGCAGAGACACAGCAGCCCTCACCTACAGCAGAGGGCATATAGGCCACACTCCAGGGACTGTTGTACAACGAGCACCCTCCAGAACCAGTGGGCAAGTTCCCCACTTCAGAGACTGTGGCCTTGCACTCCCCAGCAAAGACAAATGGGCATGGAGCCCCCTCCAGAATCAGTGGGCAAGTTCCCCACTTCATAGACTATGACCTTGCACTCCCCAGAAAAGACAAATGGGCATGGGGCCCCCTCCAGACCCAGTGGACAAGTTCCCCACTTCAGAGACTGTGGCCGTGCACTCCCCAGCAAAGACAAATGGGAATGGAGCCCCCTCCAGAAACAGTGGGCCAGTTCCCCACTTCAGCGGAGGCGACCCCCCAACCTCCCCCTTCCCCCTGAGTTGCCTGCCCATTTCCAACATGATGCCCCTGAACAGTGGATTCTGGAAGTTGTCAGGAGTCAAGTTGGGCCTTGGACTGTGCCCTGTAGCCATGTGGCCCTTTTGTACTTTGGATTGGCCCATTCTGAACATTTTCGCCTGCATTTGAAATCGAATGGACAATGTGGTGGCTGTTGGCATCAAATTACAGTGTTTGCTGATTCTCATTGTTGCCCTTGTTTTATTTAAACATGTGTCCTGTGACATTGGTTTAACTCAGCAGCTGGTTCTGTGTATGGTGTGTGTGTGTGAATGGTATGTGTTGTGCATGTGTGTGTCACTCTCCTTTCCTCCCTTCCTCCCTTGTGTGCTAGGCGGCTGTGCTCACCGTCGTCGTCTTCGCCGGCGTTGGTGTTCAGGAGGGCAATGGCATAGAATAGCATCGGGAAGACTTGAAGTTTCGGTTCCATGGTGGCAGCAGAGACCTCTATGTATGTGTGGGTAAGTCTTTTGTTTTCTGTGTTCTGTTTCCGCCAGGCTTTTGATGGCGTAGGTACTGCCCCGAAAATCCTGGCGGTTTGCTATGTCATAATATGGTGGGCAAAACCTTGTCTTCCGTCTGGCTGTTGATGGCTACCGCCGTGGTCAGTGGTGTTAACCCCCTGGTGGTTGGTGTGGTACATTGGCTGTCTATGGGAGGTATCACCGCTATGGTCATAATTTGGCGGTATTTACTGCCAGCCTGTTGGCAGCATTACCACCACTTTATCTCTCACCGCCAATGTCATAATGACCACCATAGTACTTATCAACCTCAGCACGCCCTTAAGAGTTATAAAATATGAAACTTTTTCACTCTCAAAAAAAGCACACTGTTTAACAAAATAATGGTTAACCAAAGGTTTCCCCACAAGTGTTGCATTACCACAGGATTGCACTTGTGTTATTTATTGGATAAAGTACCCTCCGCTGTAGATTATAAGGATATTTATTATAAGCCACCCAGGAGTTCCTTGACCATAAGGAGGCTGAATGCTTACTGAATTTACAAGGTAGTGGAACTCAGGTAACTTGAAATGTCCACTAAGAATGTAAATTTAGAAGGTTTTCTGCTCATTATAAAATGTGGTTTTATCAATCAAAATGCACCTTCACACAACCTCACAATTGTAATTTATTTTTATGGTGTTTCACAATGCACAGTTACCATTCCCAGGTACTGTAAATGACAAGTGCTACCCAATTTTCCATATTTTGCTTGACATTCGTCTGTAATATCCCTCTTTCTGTCCAAAGCAGTCAGCAGTGGTATATCAGCGGTGTCATGTGCAGCAATGCAAGCAATTAAAATGGGCACCTTGACTTCTGGTAAAGCAATAAAATACAATCATCAGGGTACAGCGGGCTTCTTCGGCCCTCGACCTAGTGCAACTGCACATGCTGCTCCACTTATAGCTACTCACAGGCTGCCTGTGCTAAACATTTTCTTCTTCTTTTTCTCTCCCTGGCAGTTTCGGAGGGGCTCATGCTCATCTTTCCGTTGCTGCTCCTCGCCCTCACCCCTTGTCAACCTTTTTTTTTTAAACGTTTGGAAATCGTCACTACTTAGATTTTTTTTATAAAGTGCAAGGCTGCATTCCAGAGTCTACTTTTGTACACAGAAAATAGGGAGAGTTGGTGCATGAGACGTTGATGTTGTTGGTCTCCTTTAATCAATTATTGGAAGCGACTAGTGGCCAGATGTACTAAGCAGTTTAAAGATTGCAAACATCCGGATTCATCACTTGCAACTTTAACAATTTTTTCTCATCTACTAATCCCATTTTAGGAGTCTGATATGTTTTTCTTACTCCTGAAATGGGTTTCCGAATGGATATCAGTTTGGTATCTGGAAGGGTTGTATGGTAGATGTCCCTTCCAAATACAGAATTGGTATCTTATGTATCAATGTTTTACAACAACAATCCTTAAAGGAAGAGGTAATCCATTTGCCAAAGGGTAGTGATCCCCTTAGGACCGCTTTCCCTTTGTGAATTAAATAAAAAGTTTGTTGATGACTAGGCAGTGGCATGCGACCATTAGCAACTGGTAACAAAAAATTGGTCTCAGAAGCAGTAGCGCAAGAGCTGCTTGTAGCATAGAGAATGTTAGACCTGAAATCCTTAATGTGGTTTCCACCTAACTTTTTGCCTTCAGCCCTCCTGCTTTGGCTGACCGTGTTTGCTGGCCTTAGGATTCTGCAAACGTTACCAATGCTAACCAGTGCTAAAGTGCTTGTGCTCTTTCTCTAAAACATGGTAACATTGGCTTATACCCAATTGGCATATTTAATGTACTTATAAGTCCTTAGTAAAGTGCACTACATGTGCCCAAGGCCTGTAAATTCAATGCTAATAGTGGGTCCGCAGCACTGATTGTGCCACTTACATAAGTAGCCCTCTAAACATGTCTCAGGCCTGCAATTGCAGAGCCTGTATGTGCAGTCTTAACTGCCATGTCGACATAGTAAAATAAACCTTTTGCCAGGTCCACCCCTTCCTTTCTAATACATATGTCACCCCAAAGCAGGCCCTAGACAGCCCCAAGGGCTGAGTACAGTGTATCTAAAAATCTGGATTGTACTTTTATGTTTTACATGTCCTGGTATTGAAATACTCTTAAATTCGAGTTTCACTACTGTAAGGATTATCTCTCCCATAGGATAACACTAGAGTTGCCTTATTGCTTTTTGTAAGTGTAACTTCCATATGGGAAGAGATAAACCCTTCATGTTTGGTGTCTCTGGAATCCTAATTAAAAATCATAACTTATGGTGAAGTTAGATTTTAAATTACAATTCTGAAAATGCTACTATTGTAAAGTTGGCATTTTCTAGGCGTAACCATTTGGTGCCTGCAGCCTGACTCTGGTCACATGATTGGGTGTAATTGGCAGTTAGACTTTGTGTATTCCTCCTAGACAGCCGCACATAATAGGAGCTTAGGTGTCACTTAATGGGCCATCACCGGCAGGACGGGAAGGAGGATCTGGGCCCAGCCTCACTTGCACCTGAAGAGCATGTGACCTGTCTCCACACAAAGGCCTGCATATCCCCTGTAGCTAGTCTGGAGCAAGGGTAGGGAAGGCAGGGATTCAGTGTCCTTTAAAAGCATGCCTCTAGAAGCTTCTCCCCACTTCAAAGGCACAACTGTGTATCACTTGGGAACCTCAGACACCACCATTTCATTACACTTCTGGACCTGTGGATACTCTGCCAGGAAGAAGGGCTGCTGTGCTGTTACAAGGACTGCCCCTCCGCTGGACTCCTGCTTTAGAGGAACTGCTGCCCTGCTGTGCTGATCTGCTGCCCTCTTGCCTGGGTGAGGACTGGACCTGCATCTCCTGAGCCCAGAACCCAGAGTAACTCTAAGGGCTAGTTGGCCGGCCTCCTGATATGAAGCCTTAGGGATGTAACAGGCTTCCCAAAATCTTGCACCTGGACTCTGCCATCTGTGAGTCTACCCTGCCAAGTGGTGCCACCCCAGTCCTGCACCCTTGGAAACAGGCCTGAGGGGCTTGTTAGCAGAACTGATGCTTCACCTCTGTTGAAAGGCACATCCCTGAGCAGAACCGATGTATCTCCTCGAGAGATCGGCACATCCCCAATCAGAACCAATGAATTGCCGCTGCTGCGCAGATTGGACTAGTTGCAAAAGACTTGCACAGATGCCAGGTACTGCATCTTGGATCTGACGCATCACCTTGGAAACTGCTGCTGTGAGAGGCTTCCCCAGAGCAGAGCTTCACCTCTCTCATTGACGGCAGAGTTGAAGACAAAGCCGAATCTCCACATTGCAGCTTCACCGCTCTTCACCTCAACTGCATATCGCATCCCAGGGAACAGCCTTCAAATTGCAAGCCCCAACTATGGGATCATTAACGTTGACACAAGAGGCCTACACACACTGCAGCCTCGCCGCACCTCAGAACCGACAAACTGCCTCCTTTGCAAGACGCATCTCGGAAGAGGTTCCAGGCAACACTCCACAACCAGGATTTAAGGTACTTTGTTCAGAGGGCCTAACTGGGTCCCTGTAGTGGGCCCACGTTCCATCACTGTAGGCCTGAAATTGTGACTTTGTCCTGGTCTGGTGCAACCAGATATCCCCAGTTGGTGCTTTATGATTTTAGGCTCTGTACTACAGTTAGTCTTTAAAAACTCATAACTCAAGTTCTACTGATTGGATTTTTGTTATTTTGATCTTGTTAAATTAACTAAATTAAGCAATTTTTTCTAACCTGGTGTGGGATCCTTTTTATGCAGTGTTTGCACTGTTGTACAGTTTGAAGTGCTTCACAAATACTTTACACATTGCCTTCAAGTTAAGCCTGACTGCCCTGTGCCGAGTATTGGGGGTGAGCACAGGTTCATTTGGGGTTTGCTTGTGTCTTACTCTTACTAGGATTGTAGTTGCTGCTCACACCCTAGTTGACCAGTAACCCAGTTCCTAACAAAGAATATTAGGGTAGCACACAGGATTAATATATTTCCTCTTCACCAAATGTTGTCTATATGAGCTAATGACAGGTATCAGGACACTGCAGAAGTTCTGTCTGCTCAATATTGATCTCCGACCAGGGTGGCGTTTTATGCAGAAACAGGATGGACAGTCCTGTTTCAGAATGCCTGGTGGGCATTCAAAGATGGAAGCAGAGACCTTTTGCCCTTAGCAGATCAGAAATTGAAGTTACGTAAATAGATGAGAGTGAACGAGTGTGAGGAAACCTGGCTGTGGTTGTGCAGCATGAGTCCTTCACAAGTACTAGATACACAACTACCCCCTCTTTGGGAGCCATGCAGCCCATGGTGGTGCTTGACTCTCTCAGGGTAGCACAGCAGAGCAGGCCAAGGCCCACTCAAGGGAGGTGGTGTGGGCTAGTAATCACCATTCACTGGCACACAGCAATAATACTCATTAAACTATTTTCCTGACTGTGTTTTTTTGGGGAAATGGAAAAGTACAGTTAATATACCAACAAGCACACACTATTCAATACTATGCACCAATTTACAAATAAACACATATAAGGTGGGTGGAAATACCTTTGCTGACTGACATTTTGAAATCACATTTGACCCCTAAAGGGTCATGACCCCATAAATACAGTACCCTTCTCCATTCCAGTTAGCACATTACTATATAGGACAGCTGCACTTTAAATAAAGCAGATTTATTGGCTTTATCAGGCTTACCACACCAAATCACCAAGATTCATGCATTATTAACCATCTCTCTACCGCTGACATCAGTATCCATTTTTTTATCTGCAATCATTATTATCAATACAGCATTATAACATTTAAGGAAAATCACTGTCAGCAAAACATCTATTAAATATAGCATTCTGAACAACATAAGTTGTGTTTGTGCCTTTTTTAAACCACTTTAGGCCTCAAAACATGCAGCCACAGGACCAACCACCAGAGGTCCCTGCACTCTGAGGATGTAGAGCAAATGTTCCGGTCTCAGGAGCGCTTAAATACTTAGCTGAAAATCTGGAGATTCATAGATTCTTTGGCCCTGGAGACTTGTGGTCAGCACTTAAATTTCTTGCTGGGGAACTGCAGCCCCCCACAACTTTCCTGTGAAACAATGTTGGTACCCCTGCCCTCCTGGGGTCACTACCGGTAAGAAACTTTGGGCCATTAAAGACCATTCTGGGGCGCTCCTTCCTGGAGCTTTCCATGTGGAAAGAGCAGCTTCAGCTGCATCTTTTGTTGCAAGGAGCTTTCCGCTGTGTTTCTTTTGTTTCCTTTTTGGAGGTGCCCAGTCTCACCCGGGACGCCCTGACATGCACTTATGCTCGGGCAGTGAGGGAAGTCCAATTTCACGCTGGCCTGTTGGTTCTGCAGTGTGCTCTTCTTGCGGTGGCTGCCTCACTCACACACATCATGGGGCAGGCTCACTGTTATTGTGGGGAGGTGCATGATTGGGCTCCTCCTTCTCCAAGGCTTTTTTGAGGGTTGCCTGGAGATTGGGTCCTGGGGCCCTTCTCCATACAGAGGCCCGTGGGTTGTGGTCCCTGGGCCTCATGGAGCTCTGGGGAGGGGACACTATGCATGCCTCCTCCTACAGCATGAATTGTTTATAAACTTACACCTACACCTAGGCCCATCTGAGGAATTTTTGTGAAGTGGAAATATAGGCGCTACGTTTTCTCAGTGGTGGTGGCAATTTCTGGCCTTGTTTGGCGATTCCACAATGTTGGGCTCATTTTGCTCCTGGTGACAGCCTTTTCAACAGGCCTTCTGGCCTCTGAAGTGGCACGATTTTCAGGGAACTGGTTCAACTGGCTCCCTGCCCCTGTTTTTCTCCTTTTCTTTGTCTCTGGTGTTGCTCTCCTCGGGCTGAGGCATAGAAGTCCAAGTCTTCCCCCAATGGTACTTATGGGGTGTAAGGGAACCAGCCTCACTGGCTTCAGAGAGATCCACTGGGTCAGGATCAGCTGTAAGTAGAGTCCTTAGTCTATTACAGCATGCTGTTGCCACCGACCAATCTCAGTATCCAACTCTTTGTTTCTCCCTTGTGCAAAGCTTTTAAGTGAGAGTGGAAAGTTTTAGATGCATGGCAATTCTGACCAATCCGAGGGAGCCAAATCACCCTTCCACACCATTCGAACGTGCTGCTGCTGGGACAATTCGAGTCACACCCTCATGTGGCGTCTGTGTACATCTCCTCTGGAGGGCCTCAGCTCCACTTCTACCTGACATCACTGACAGAGGCTTTCCCAGCAAATCTTCAAACGGAAGCCTCCTCCTGTGTTGGCTCCAGATGACTGAGCTTCCTTCTTTTTTTCAATGAACCTGGGCTGTCCCAACCCTGGGACAGTTTGACAGTGAGGTAACAGATTCAGATTGTCTTCCCCACCCCTTCCTCCTCAGGAGCTGAGTGAAGGGCTTAATGCTCCCTTTGTGTGGGGAGCTCTTTGTTCCCTCTGCTGGGGAGCAGAGTAAATAACTTGGCTCATTGGGGTGATGAAATGCCTAGAATCTTATCCTAAGCTAAGTTTGAGAAATGTAACAATTCTGGTTGACGCATGAGGTGTACATGCAGGTTCTTGTGACCTGTGTATTCAAACTTGTTGCACGTCTCAATCCGTTTTGATATCTTGTTAGGCTTAGAGCAAGCAAACCTTCACTTCAAGGAAGGTTTCGCCCTGTGTGTATAAACCAGTACACTCTTCTGAGCCCACTAATATTGTAAGGCCTACCCCAGATCAATACTTAACATTGCAGAGTCCTCTCTTGTGCTAGGCTGCCTATGTGCAATTTATGTACTGCGCACAATAGTAATCTCACACATGCAGATTTACCACATGTGCACACACTTGTTCATATGTAACCCACCCAGTGCTCTTTTCCCTAGCTGTATCTCAGCAGCCTTATATTTAAAGGCAGACACTGGCTGTAAACACGCACAGTCCATTTACCATGTGATTACTCTTGGTGAGACATAAGTAGCGAGACGCACCCTCAGTAAAGGTAAAAAAACAGGTGATCAAAAAGTGAAAAAATCAGGGCACATTAAATGGAAAGAACCCATTCCGCTACAAACATTGCTGGTATTCTTCTTCTTAATCAGAGCCTGAGAACTGAAGATTTCCACCGTCCACGTGCAGATGTCTTTAAGGAACCTGGACTTTCAATCTTCTACATGATTCTCTTTGCCCTGCAGGTTCTCCACTGTCAGTGACATAGACTGATCTAGGGCTCTGGCTCTCATGCCCCCAGTTTATTTATATAGTGTACTGCTGAAAAATTGTCCATCTTCAGAAGAACGCAGCAGATTGACTTGTCTTTGGTGTATGGTTTGATCATAAAATATCCTGCAAAGATTTAGTTAATAGCTCCTGGTAGGTTATGTAGAAAGTCTGTTACTGCCCTGAGCATGTCTTGCTGAGGTCAGGTCTGCGTACATGGCAACACACCTCCGTCTGCTGCCATCAGACTTTATTATGATCTCCAGGTACGAGCTGCAAATGGCCTAGCCATTCCATGCCTCCATGTGCGACAACCACCAAATTAGGGGCATAATTATACTTGTTTTGCATCAAATTTGTGTCATTTTCTTTACACAAATTTGGTGCAAAACTAACTCCATATTTATACTTTGGCGCTAGACCTGTCTAGCGCTAAAGTTATGGAGTTAAATTCATTTTTGGGACGTGGAAACCTACCTTGCGTCAATGAGATGCAAGGTAGGCGTTCCTGTGCAAAAAATTACTCTATGGCCTTAGCACCTTGTTTATCGCCCATGCTAAGATCACGCACGGAGGGTAGGAGGGGTCAAATAATGGTGCAAATCTTGCTTTGCACCATTATTTAATGCCTGAGTCAGGGCAGGTGTTTGGAGACCTGTGGGCCTATGCCTACAGGTGCCCTCCCCAAGCCCCAGGGACACCAGAGGGATAGTGGAGGATGGGGGACCCCATCCCAGGTAAGTATAGGTAAGCACAGGTTAGCATTCATTTTATTTTTTAAAGTGCCTTTGGGGGCCCTAAAAAGGGCCTCCCTACATGGCATTGGGTGCAATGGCCATGCCAGGTACACTGGTTCCCTGTGCTGGCCATTGCGGTGGTGGGCATGACTCCTGTCTGTTCTAGGACAGGAGTCATATTGTATGGATGGTTTTGCACCAGAAAATGATTGTAGGCTGGTTAGTCATTTATTTATACCCTAACTGCCTAACGTCATTTTTTGGTGCAAAACCCCCTTCTCCTATACCATCACCTATACCCGTCTAATTTCTTTTACGCTAGCCCACCCTTTGCGCCGGCTTGCACCATTCCATAAATATGGTGCCCGGCTGGCGCTCAGGAATGGTGCAAGCTGGTGCAAAACATTTTGATACATAACTGCGTTAGTGCAGTTTTGCATCAAAAAGTATAAATATGCCCCTAAGTGTCTGGATCGCGTCTCCCTAAATAGATACATTTTCTTTGTATGACAGGCCTTTCCTGAGATGGAGAATGTTGAGCCTTTGAAAGGGTCGGATCAGTAGGGATCCTGGGACTAGCACCTGAATTGACAATTAAAATATGCTCACAAGCTTCAGTTGTTTGAGTGTGCTCTGTGTGAGAATGGATCTTAGTTCCCTCTTTATCCATTTTACCTTTACATTGGATCGCAGTAGAGTATCTGTTTGGGCATCTGTCTAAACACAGAAGAACTGTACATGCTAGTAATAACTGTAAGGATTTGGGTTATTAGTTGATGGTGGTTAGTACCTACCTCAAGTAACATTCACAATTCTTTTCAGGGTGAACCACTAAAGTCACCATAAAACCTGAGCTCAACCTTCTGTTAGCTATGGCACAGACAAGCTTAACTTAAAGCAATATGTAAAGTAATTATGCAGTAAAAAACAGCAATAAAGTCGAAATGTAAAACAATAAAGATCCTCAAAAATTAGAAAAATAGTGTAATATTTAATAAACAAAATGGCAAAAATCCAACAAGTTGAACAGGAGATATGATTTCTTAAAGTTTTAAGTAGAAATAGCGCCAAGAAGTAGATAGCGCCAATGATCAATTGTCGCTGTAGAACAGGACCTAGGCACAATTTGACACTATCTAAATTGGAGTGCAGATTGGATACTCTAACCAGGGTTTTTTGTCAAGGTTTTTACCTTCTGGTTTTAGTCTGTTAAGACTGAATGCACCACAGAAGTACACTGCTAAAGCTCTCCGAGTCTTAAGGGAGGCACTTAGAGACTCACAGGGTGGCAGGCAGAGATCAACTTGGGAGTCCAATCCAGGTCCAGCTGCCACCGGGCAGTTGTAAGAATAGTCCTCTTGTAGCTTGTATTGTCCCTGTAGCTTTTACAGGAGGCCAACCCTTGGAACCCATTCATTTGTCCTGGGTACAAGAGAGAGAGCATGTCCAGTTCTCTAGGGCTTTTCTCATATTGGAGAGAGCAGGCTAGTCCTTTTCTGATCTTCCTCATGTCCAGGAGTGTTATACATATAGATGCCATATCTATGACTGGCATGACCTCATGGGTGGGAATGAATCCTGGGGATGCCCTAACCTATGGGCTAAAGTCTAACCATACTCACTTTGGACATTTTCAAGATGGCCCAAATCATCGGTCATGCTAAACTTTGGTTGTGAAAGCTGGATGAGTGTGTGGGGAGTTTACTACGGTAATCCCTTATATAACACAATAATCAATTTTGGGTCAGTCCCTGTATTCACACAAACATCAGAGGCAGAAGGGTTGCATAACAATGCTGGGTTGTCAGCAGCCAGACAGTGGATACAAACAATTTTTTTGGCATTCTGTTTCCATCCTTTGAAGTGTGATGTGGATCTAAAATGGGGACGTCAAGTAACTTTTCTTTTGGTCTAGCCCAAGCATCCAATCCCCCTGTCTCAAGACATCTCATAGGAGATGAATGCCATCTAGCCTGAATTGCAATATAATATGAACACACTGAGATCTCTAAGTTTTATCGTGAGGCAGAAACCTTGGTCCTTTCGCTCTACTAAGAACACTTTTCTGATAAGTCCATTTGGCTGAGGGAAACTCCAGGTAATTGCTCCTTTTTGGAATATGGCCTGAATAGTGGCTTCCAAATGAAAAAATGGCAAAACATTTAGGAATTAAAATAATTCATGGGGCTTAGAATGTGACGATTCATGGGAAGTTGGTAAAAGTCCAAGAGAAAGCTTTGGATTGTCTGCAATACCAATACGTCCGATGTCAGACAGGATCAATTTGGAAAAAACCTCTTGTCTTCCCACTGAGTGTGACAGACCTTGTGGGAATGTCAGGATTGAAAAAGTTCCTCACAGTAATTTCCCTCCTGCAGGTGGCACTTACCACTGTGCAAGAATTCCTGACATCACTTGTCATAAAAAAACATTTAATGATGAAGCACTCATAGCATTATTCAAAAACCTGGGGAACGATGGATTCCATTCTCACACTGGAAACTGTACTGAGAGACAATGCAATTTTTGTCAGTCTTCCTGTTCCACCATTGTATCTCTGCTGCTTTGGAGGCTGAGACTGTCCCTGTTCAAGATGGTTTAGTTGTATTACTTTCAGGTTGAGCATGGCATGGAGTTTATATAAACAGATCAAATCAAATCCTCTTTGCCTGGCAACTCTGCCTCATGGTGGGCTCTTTCACTGCTGTACCACTGAATGCATTTTTCTTGGATACTCCATTCAGTTTCTTCTTCCTCAGTTGCTTACCTCCCTCTTCACCCTATTCCACTACTTCCAGTTTATAAAGTCTTAATCCCACAACCACTTTCACTTCCTTGGGTCTACAACAGGAGTATTCGTTCTCACGCTGTAGGTGAAGCTTCTCTTCTAGCCTGCAGTTATCTGTACATATGTTCACGTATACCACTTGCTATTGTTTAATACACAAACTTTATCTTCCTATCAAATGTGCTGTGGTCTGGAATAGTTGGTAACCTTGCCTCAGAGGGAATTTTGGAGCTTTCTGAAACAAGAGTTCATTTGATATATTTCTTCATTTCTTATTCCTTCTTCCCAATCTCGCAGTGACTTATGCACAATACTTGTGCCTTTACAAAGAGCTTGTATTTAAACTCATGGTAGGCACTGGGTCTGCATTGGGATCTACCATTTAGATACTTTAAAAGGAATAAGACTCAACTTCCGTTGCCAGATACACTTTTGGGGCTTTGATATAAAACTCAGCCTGGTCAAGTGATCTTTTACATGACAGGCTACAATATCGGGGTCCACTGAGGACCCATCACACTTGGCTGTTAAGGCAAAATCAATGATTTTCATAAGGGAAGCAGGTACATCCTAAAGCATATCCTGGTACCAAGGCATGATCCAGACTGTTCTTCGGGTCTTTGGAAAATATGGTAGGAAAGGTGGCCATATTAAGGTCAATCGTACAATGTCACCATGAATTTACAGTTGGGATATCATCAGGGGCAGTTAAGGTCAGGGGGTGTACTATTCATCAAGGAAAAACATCTCACCTCTGTATCCACTCAGGCACCTAATTGACCCTAATACAGTAACGGGAGCCAGTAACAACAGGACTGTCTGATCTACATATCGCTAGATAGTTTCCCAAGATTTGCAAAACCCACAGAAGTTTAGAGAAGAATTGAAAACGTTTTTTGAATAGTTGAATCCACTAATTGAGCTGAAGTAAATCAATTGCTTCAAGTTATTATGCCTGGAGAAGCCCAAGATAGACTGGTGACAGGTTGGTGACCAAGGTCTAGGACCAAAGATGCTATGTTATTTTCTAACCCTATAGAAATGTGAGAGCCAGTTTCTTTCTGCTTTTTTATTTGACAGCTCTCAAAAGATGTGGTCTGTGCTTCTTCAAGGGTATGTAGTCATCTGCTATAGTCTCACAAGCGCATAACATATATATAGACACCTTGTACTTCTCACGAAGGTCTACTCTTGTTGAATAGGTCTACTCTTGTTGAATATAGTGATGATTTGTAAGTGGCATCTGATTCTATGGACTTATGCGAACATGAAATGCTGCACCTGCTCATCAAGCTAACAAAGCATGGCCACAGTGCCTCTAGGAGAGAACTGCAGTTCAGTTGCCTGTGTTTGATACTTGGATCATTGAATCTCTGCAGGAGAGAGGCACCTGTCTGTTTACCACATCCAGTCTATTTGGCGTGCAAGATGTCCCCTAAGAAAGAAAAAGCGAGGAAATTTGCCTTTCAATCAATGCAGCCAGGGCTTTAAACAACATCCCTGTATCCATCAGAGCTACTCCAACCTTGCTGCATTTCAGGGAAGAGTTGAAGATACATCTCTTTAAAGAGCACTACATCATGATAAAGTATCAGTCCATAAACCTGCTAAATGTCAAATCACAGGTTGGCTGTTTCTTTTCCAGTTACTGTATCTCAACTACACACTTTTTTAGGGATGGCAGGCTAGTGTTTTCAGCTTTGCAAAACCTCTTTGGCATCTTGTAAAAAATGACATCACTGAACGTTTGCTCCAGTCCAGGAAAGCACAACAGATTTTGTTTCCTCACAAAATGCATGATAGAAACTGGTTGCTTAATATTTTTCTGTTCTTATGCTGTAGCTGTGGGGATACCTCCAAACCTGCGTGCAGTGGCAATGGCTGCTCATCTCATTAAGGTACGTGTAGGATCATCAAAACCACTTGTGCTGTACATCAAGTTGTAGTTTTAGCCTGAATGTTGTCTGGATAGAAAGAGACCTGTTGCTGTTCTTGAGCTGATGCTATCTCCAAAGCGAAAAGCTTCACCCGACACTTTGTCCCTAGGATGGGTATCCCATTTAATTTTATAAGTGGTATAACAAAATAATTTTATGTGATCAGTAGTTCAAGAACTGTGCAGAGCTGTAGGGATGTGACACGTTTCCAATATGCCTATCACCAGAGTCTTTGGGGAGGGTGGGGTAATTCCATAGAACACTGAAAATAAAATATCCAAGCTATGCAAATGCTTAAATGGCTTGCTGCATTGTCCTTAGCCTTGATGTTGATAAGAGCTTTTCCTAACCAAAGGGCTAAGTGAGCCCACATTAAATTATCTTGGGCAGGCCCATGATTTAACTATCCACTCCTCCAGGGGCCCCAGTTTTACTTCAATTGCATTTTTCTGATTAGGTGAGTTTAGAATATTGCAAGCACCTTTGATCGTCTGTCTTAGCAACCTCTGTTCTCAAGTGCAATCTGGCTCGTCCACTAGTCTGAACAAAACCTTTCATGAGCTATACAGTGTTGATTGTGCACAGGACAAAGTTCAGCAGCAAAAATCATCACTATAACCCAGGCGACGCAATAATTCCACATCCTGCTCATCAGCAGCACCACTATCAGTTGTGAAGACTGATGTCCTGGATAACCACACCATATTGCAAGTAGACTACAGAACTGAGAGATTCTAGACCTGCTGACAGAAGTGCTCTTGCCACTGCAGCGGCATCACCAAAATGCAACAAAGATGCAGTCCCTCCTCCTATCCACACCTAGGGTCTGCAAACCTGACAGTGGATAGCCTTTCTGCTTCCATTGTTGGGTCTGGCCCACCCTCTTCACCACAATCCATTTTGGTATGTTCATCATGTTTTTTGCATTGAGTTTCAAAAGCCTAGCTTTCTCACTCAAAACATTGTACATTCTTGTACTCATGAAGACCATCTACATGCTCTCTGGTGAGCTCGTCTATTCATTTACTTATAGTGTGGGTGAGAATTTATGTTATGGTGTATGAAAAATATACTGATTTGCAAACTCGTTTTCAAATGTTATAATGGGGATGTGTGGTGTACTAAAGTGTACTAAGAAAGGAATCAGAAAAATGCACAGTGAACTGGATATTTTAGAAATTGTTTAAAAAAAGTATTATTTCCAAAATGTGATTTGTTAATAAGGTATTGGTATTCAAATATACTAAAGAACTGCAAACTGCAAATAGTAGCAAACCAGACAAATTGCATGTGCAAATTACCATCAAATAGAACCTGGTGGTATCAGGTGGAAGGGGACTGAAAGGCAGCTCAAACTTTCACAACTGCACATTATGGATGTTTGAGAAGAGGTGCACATTGGGAACTCTGCAGAGCAGAAGGAGAGGAAAGGAGGGAACTTTTAGGCTGGGAGTCACCCCATTTGATCAGACAGAGAAGGAGGTTTATACCAAATTCAGAAAAGCTGTCATACTTGATTTAATTAATGAGGTGATGCCTATATTGCAGAGGCCGAGTGAACTTTGTCAATGTTCAGATTGTTTGCCCCCTACACCTCCCAGCATCAAGGAATTACCCCAGGACTGTTGCAGTAGCAGATCACACCTGCCAGAGTGCACTTTCAAGGGTATTTAGACATGTCACTTATGCAATACAGACCAGGATAAATGTTCATATTAGTTTTCCAAGCACTTCCTGACAGACAAGAAAACCACCACCAGGACCAACTTCACCAATTGAATGACCACGGTAGCAGACTGGATGCGAACCAACTGCCTGTAGCTCAACTCCAACAAGTCAGAAGTACTGGCTTTTAGCAACAAGACCTCCTCATGGGACTCTATCTGGTGGTAATTGGAGCCAGGACTATCACCCACAGACCACACTAGAAATCAAGGAATCATCCTAGATGACAAGCTCAACACGATGGCTCAAGTCAACGCTTTGTGCAGCACATGCTTCCACATCCTTTGCATGCCGTGAAAGATCTTCAAATGTTTGCCTCAGAACACCAGTAGACCATCACTTGAGCACTCATCAACAGCAGGCTGGATTACAGTAACATTCTCTACTTCTCTTGACTCTTCAAACAACTCCTACATAGACTCCAGACCATTCAGAACACCACTGCAAAACCCATACTCGATCTCCCACCCTGCACCCACATCACACCTCAAGAAGCTCCACTGGATCCCCATTCACAAGTGCAGTGGATTCATACTTCTCAGATACACCTACAAAGCCTTACAAAACACAGGACCAGAATACCTTGAACAACCACATACACTTTCACCAACCCACCAGACACATACACTGTGCTTCACTCTCACTTGCACACATTCCCAGCATCTGCAAAAGCATAACTGGTGGTTGCTTATTCTCCTACATCACACCCTTGACATGAAAAGACATCCCTCTACACAGTCTCCTCCTCATTTCTTGAGTTCTGCAAGAAGTTGGAGACCTGACTCTTCCAGTAAGCACCTTGGGCATCTCACATCTACACACCTGCCCAAGCACCTGGATACCCTTTGGGTGATTAGTGCAATATGCAATTCAATATAACATAACCCCAGGTAAGTTACAACATTCAACTGTTACATTTTATCAAATTGAAGGCATTCCGCTCGAGAATGCATGCATAAACATTCTAAAATATATAGTCAATGGATACTTTGCAGTTGCGTTATTCATAATCCAGGGGAGAAGGTAGACTGATTCATGATTCCAAAAGGGGCATATTGGGCAAACCAGAAAACTGTCAATGTTACATGCATGGTGGGTATGACAAGTTGTCTTCTATTGTTATTGTATTTGTCCCTGCTACCTGGGAAGTGGTGCAAACATCATTATGTAGAATTGAGGTATACTGCTGAAATGCTCCACGCCGTGACATGTTTATAAGAACAAAATAAAATAGTCTGATAAAAAAAGTATATATAAAAATGCAGGTGTGCATCTGGGACACATATATAAACTTGTATACCCTCCCTCTGCCACTGAGTGTATTTTCAGTAATAGAAAAAGCCAACATTCTGTTTACACCCACATGGTGTGTAGTGCAGATTTTGTAGTCATGACTCAATTTTTTTGTCTCCATGGAAATAACTGTTGCTTGGCAAGGGGAGACATGGGAGATGCAGTAGGGTGACCACCTGGTATGGAGGCAAATTTTGGAGAGGACTGTAAAAATTTCAGGACAAAGGGTCAAACTTCAGGACACAAATTCAGGACAAAGGGTACAAATTCAGGACAAAAGTTAAATTTACCAACACATCCAAGGACAGGCCACACAAGACTTCTTTATCAGGGCATTTATTTACTTTATTATCCATAGCACTATTTATTCACTATGATCTTTATGTGATTGCCTCTAGGAATGCTACATTCAAGTGACACATTATATCCTTGTTCAGTAGTAAATTAATGCCCTTGAGCACGGTGTCAAGGGCATCTGCGCTTTCAAAATGTACCCACTCTTTCTCAGAAAGAAAGCAACAGCAACATTTTGATTATGTTTCTAAACATTTTAAAACCTATGGCATACCGTTTGGGAAACATTACTAACTGGGTGGTTGACCTGGCTAAATCTCTGCACAATGCAGACCAGGGTAAAGTATTGGAATATTCTCATAAAGTATCATGCGGCTTCCATTTTAAGTATATTCAATTTAATATTCTGAACTGAGCCTACTTTACTACTGCCCAAATTACCAAAATGTTCCAGGGAGCCTCAGTTGCATTTGTCCTTGCTGTATACAGTTAGATGTCAATTTGCTTCATATACCTTGGTCTTGTCTCACACTCTTTTATACTGCCAGAGAGTTGCTGAAGTGCTGTCAACCATGATGGGCCGCGCACTAACGAATTCCCCAGAAATGGTCCTATTCGGCATATTCCCTCGCCCTATGTTCGAGAAACCCTCCACCAAATACCTTGACCCGGCACTTCCTCTGGTAAAACACAATATTACACTGCACTGGAAGGATCCATTTCCTCCAACTAGCGTCAGTTCGACCAAGGGCTTGCTCTCTTCATTTCGGTCTGAGAACACCCTATTACACAGGAAGGAATGAGTGGTCTGAGAAAATATTTTATTGCACAGAAGTGGGATATTTTGGTGGAGGGCTTTAAAGACTGCACAAAGAATGATGAAGATGGTTTCTATGCACTAGTTGTTCTTGCCAGATTTAGGTAACTACACAAGACAGTGGTCTAAGAGCACCTATCTCCGATGCACTGCTGAATTTCCACAGTTGAACATTTTCAGCACCACAGGGTTCATTGCTTTGCTTCCCTGCACTGATAGTTAAGGCAGTGGTGACTGGGCAGGAGGATGGGGATGAACAGTGTATTATGGGTCATTTTGTTACAAAGAATTTTAAAAAAATAGTATGCTAACTTTTCATAAATGTATGTAGCCCAGCACTGTTCTTCTGTAAATGTACGATGAAATCTTCTGCTACAGACCTGACTTCCATCATTCAATGTAATCTCTTTTTGGCATACAGCAATAAAATCTTGAAAAAATATATAGGTGGTCATTACAACCCTGGCGGACGGTGTTAAAGCGGCGGTAAGACCGCCAACAGGCCGGCGGTAAAAAATTTTGAATTACAACCGTGGTGGAAACCGCCAACAAAGACAGCCACTTTAACACTCCGACCGCCATGGCGGTACAAACAAACAGCACGGCGGTCACCGCCAACAGACAGACGGAGGACAAAGTACCGCCCACAGTATCACAACCTACCAATCCGCCACCTTTTCCGGGGTGGATTTACCGTGGACAAAAACATGGCGGACACAGGACTTCAAAGGGAAAACGCTCACCTCTACATACCCCACGAGGAACCAGGACGCCATGGAACCAGAGCTGCAGATCCTGCCAGCCCTTATCTTCTTGCTCCTCTACCAGGAGCACGAACGTCGGCAGCGAAGTCCACGGTGAGTACTGCACCTACGACACAGGGGAGGGGGGAGGAAAAAAACAGGGAAACACACATGCAACACGCAACACGCAACACCCCCACCCGACCCTCACCCACGACAACACACACACTAATACATCATGATACATTATAGTTACATCCCCCAAACCCCCCCGGAAGAATGCTAAGACCAAAGAAAATTAGTGTAACCATTGTAATATATGAAAATGCAGTACGCAAAAATATACATCTATACACTATAAACAAAATATACACGAAGAATAGTAGTCCAGGTAGTGCTCCATTGAAGTCCGTGGAACACTGGACCCCCACGGTATGGGCGAGGCCCACACAAGATCCCCGACCATGACGGAGAGAACACTGCAGGGGTATCAGATAGCAATAAAACAGGCACCTCAGGGGGAGGGAAAGAGGGGGCACCTCTGCCAGTTGAGTGCACCACACCAAATCCACGAGGGGGCCACATGCCCACTGTTCAATCCTGGGGAGTGCAAAGCCACAGTCTCTCAAGTCTCTACAGTGGGTGGGTTGCCCAATGCTTTATCCTGGGGAGTGCAAAGCCACAGTCTCTCAAGTCTCTACAATGGGTGGGTTGCCCACTGTTCAATCCTGGGGAGTGCAAAGCCACAGTCTCTCAAGTCTCTACAGTCGGTGGTTTGCCCACTGTTCAATCCTAGGGAGTGCAAAGCCACAGTCTCTCAAGTCTCTACAGTGGGTGGGTTGGCCACTGTTCAATCCTGGGGAGTGCATAGCCACAGTCTCTCAAGTCTCTACAGTGGGCGGTTTGCCCACTGTTCAATCCTGGGGAGTGCAAAGCCACAATCTCTCAAGACTCTACAGTGTGTGGTTTTCCCACTGTTCCATCCAGGGGAGTGCAAACCCACAGTCTCTCAAGTATCTACAGTGGGTGGTTTGCCCACTGCTTTATCCTGCGGAGTGCAAAGCCACAGGCTCTCAAGTCTCTACAGTGGGTGGTTTACCCACTGCTTTATCCTGGGGAGTGCAAAGCCACAGTCTCTCAAGTGGATGACTCTCTCCACTGGTCCTGGAGGGGGCTTGGTGCCCAGAGTGCTTCATCCTGCCAAGGACTGAGGTAATGGATGTATCTCTCCACTGGTTCTAGAGGGGGCTTGGTGCCCAGAGTGCTTCATCCTGCTTGTGACGGACTCAGTAGCGTCAGTGCCGTTGGGGCTTATGGGCAAGCGGTGCTTGTGGCGGTGGTGCCCTGTTCAGCAGTGCTTGTTGCGGGGGGGTGGGGTCCTTTGCAGTGACTCAGCTGCTGGCGGTCCTTCATGTCCCAGCGGGGCTGGTGCTGGCGGTCGTGTCTGGCCCAGTGGGGCTGGTGCTGGCGGTCCTGTCTGGCCCAGCGGGGCTGGTGCTGGTGGGCCTCTCTGGCCCAACGGGGCTGGTGCTGGTGGTCCTCTCTGGCCCAGCGGGGCTGAAGCTGGCGGTCCTGTCTGGCCCAGTGGGGCTGGTGCTGGCAGTCCTCTCTGGCCCAGCGGGGCTGGTGCTGGCGGTCGTGTCTGGCCCAGCGGGGCTGGTGCTGGCGGTCCTGTCTGGCTCAGCGGGTCTGGTGGCCTCTTGGGCAGCAGGGCAGGTGCTGGCGGTTGCCTCCTGGGCAGCGGGGATGATGGCGGTGGCCTCCTGGGGAGCAGGGATGATGGCGGTGGCCTCCTGGGCAGGGGGGATGATGGCGGTGGCCTCCTGGGCAGCGGGGATGATGGCGGTGGCCTCCTGGGCACCGGGGATAATGGCGGTCTTCTCCGCCGTGCTGCTCTTCCCAGACCTGCTGACTTTCTTGTGGCCCTTCCCCACCTTGGAAGGTGTCACAGCTGACTCCAAACTCCCACCTGTACCCCTGGGAGCGGCTTTGGTGGCTGGAGTCTTCCCCCTCTCCCGCTTCACAGGTGGGGGACTGTCCGTGCTGTGGCTCCGAGCCACACTGGCTGCGCTGGTGGCCGGTGCACTCCAGATTCCGGTGACTACAGGCACCACTGGTCCCGGAGATGTTGTGGCTGAGGTGCTAGGTTGGGACCTGGAGAGTCGGGCCCTAGGAGACGGACGGGGTGGGGGAGGTGTGGGAAAGAGGTCAAGGTTGGACAGGAAAAGTTTTTGGGAAACACTGGGACGGGTAGCTGGAGGGGGTTTGGGAGTGGAGGAAGAGGTTGTGGTTGTAGGAGGTGTTCGTTTGGTGACTTTGGGTGAAGGTGCATGCAGCTGTTGTGAGGTGGATGGCTGTGGGGTGGGTGTGTGCCTGCGATTGTGTATCTTGGGAGGGGGCGTCACAGACACACTGGGAGAGGACACAGGGGACGTGTGAATGGCAGTGGGGTGGCGACTGCACGTGAGCGGGGTGTGGTGGTGTGTGTGCAGGTGATGGCAGTAGTGGCTGTAGATGTAGTGCATGCAGGTGTGAGTGTAGACGAGATTGGGAGGGAGGAGGGGGGCGAGGAGGAGGGGGACACAGGGGAGGCAGTGGATGTTGGTGTGTCTGCATGTGTGTGATGCTTGTGTGAGTGCCTGTGGGATGTGTGGTGCTTCTGTTTGCCTGAGCTTCCCTTGTGTGTTGACGTGTGTGCATGCTGATCTGAAGGTGTGCTTGGGATAGGCTGAGGTAGAGAGGATTGGGTCTGGATGGAGGAAGTTGGAGGGGGGAGGCTAGACACAGGGACAATGGCTGCCATCAGTGCTGAGGCCAGAGTCTGAAAAGCTCGCTGAAGGGCCGCCTGACCAGAATGAATGCCCTCCAGGAATGTCTTTCTACACCCTGGATAGCATTCAAAATGGTAGAATGCCCAACAGTGAGGGACCTGAGGAGCTCAGTGGCCTCCTCACTGAGGGCAGCAGGGGTGACTGGGGCAGGGCCTGAGGTGCCTGGAGCGAAGATCATGCCCACAGTCCTGGGTGAGCGGGCACGGGGCAAAGGCTGATGGGCTGCTGGGAGGTGGTGCTGGTGGGTGGGGTGGCGGCTGTACCTGTAGATGCTGGGGGCACAGATGTTGCCGCCACCACAAGGGAGCTCCCATCAGAGGACGAGTCCGTGTCACTGGTGTCAGCTCCTGTCCCCACCGTGGAGCTCCCCTCGCCCTCCGTCCCACTGGTGAACTCTGTTGTCTCACCCTCCAGGGCCATGTGGGATGCAGCTCCCTCCTGCTCTGGTGCCACTGCTTCTCCGCCTGATGATGCTAATGCACACAAGAACAGGGAGAACACAAAAAGGGGGGAGACGACAGAAGAAAGACATGTTGAGGGCATGCATTACCGCTACAGTTGGCGGACACGACAGACACAGAAGCCCCCTGCACTACGCCGCGCACTTGGCCTCCACTGTTCAATCCCTGGGACATTTCCTACAAGGCTATGGACGACATCTGCACACATGGATGACACAGGAGCCTGACTAGGTGTACTTGGCACTATACACAGGTGGGGTGGGGTGCTACAGGGTCTGCCAGAACAAGGGTACCTTGCTTACTAAACTCGCCCTGGCCTAGGGAAACCCACAGCCCACCTCACCCACCAAGACACCTCCACTGCGTGCAAAATCAGGAGAATGAGAGTACTCACCCCCTTGTGGCTGCTGTGATGCCCCCAAGCGCCCATCCAACTCCGGGTACGCCACCGCCAGGATCCTGAACATCAGGGGGGTCATGGTGCGACAGGCAGGCCTCCCATGTTGGGAGGCCATCCGCAGCTGGGCCTCCTCCGTCTTCTTGATCCAGCGGCGAATGTCCTCCCATCTGTTACGGCAGTGGGTGCTCTGTCTGTGGTAGACCCCCAGGGTCCGGACGTCTTTGGCGATGGCACGTCAAATATCTTTTTTCTGGTGGGCGCGGACCTACAGGAATTGTACAGAGGGAAAAGAAAAGTTATTACCAAAAGCTCCGTCACAGTCATTGGCCCCCATCCCTACCCTTGCCATGATGCACATGCACTCACTGTCATTTCATGCACGCCTCAATCTCCCCCCCCCATCTTTCATCCACCCCACTCCACACAGGCATAGCCCATACAGCATGCTCCCAGTGTATTTACCTGTTTGTCTGTAGGACCGCAGAGTAGCGTGTACTGGGGGAGGACCCCATCCACGAGTTTCTCCAACTCTGCCCTTTCCCCAGACGCACGAGCCATTGTCTCTTCCAGACCGAGGTCACAGCAGCACTTGCAGTGTAGGTCCTCTCCTGTCGAAGATCAGGTATCGAGAAATGAACAGATAGAAAATGGCGGTCACGTCCACGGCAGTGTGTACCGTCACCGCCGGCGTACATCGTCATTGGCTCCTGGGATCCATAGGGTCCAATGTTAACCAATGCAGCATTGTGCCACGGTCTTCGACCGCCTACCGCGACGGTGTACAACACCAGCGCAGTTACCTCACATCCCATTGTCCCAGTTTAGAGGTCAGGCAGCCGTCATTTCAGGGGCCCACATGGCTTCATTTTTGACTGCGTCACACATACCTAGGCCTAGCCTCAACACACATACAGGCCAATTTGCAGATTATGATTCGTGTTCTGTGTAAGCTGTGGGTACGTACCTCTAAGTTGTTTGACTCTGTGCTCGCTGTTGTCCTTCATAGGCACCGTCCGCTGGGACATGTGAGGAGATGGCGGCATTCTCCGGTGTACAGACTGGACCTGTCGACAATGGAGGAAAGACATGTGATCGTCACCTACAGGCTTGACCGTGCCACAATCCAGGAACTGTGTGCCCAGCTGGAGACAGACCAGATGTCAGCTATCCGCCATCCCACAGGAATCCCCGTCAAGTGCAGGTGCTGTCAGTACGCCATTTCCTTGCAAGTGGGTCATTTCAAACAACAGTGGCCATAGCATCAGGAATGTCCCAGCCTATGTTTTCCAACGTGTTGTCCAGAGTGTTGTCTGCCCTGCTGAAACACATGCGGAGCTACATCGTTTTCCCTCTGGTGGAGGATTTGCCTACAGTGAAAGGAGACTTCTATGCCCTGGGACATATCCCCAACATCATAGGCGCCATTGATGGGACCCATGTGGCTTTGGTACCCCCCTCAGGAGTGAACAGGTGTACAGAAACCGGAAGAGTTATCATTCGATGAATGTGCAGATGGTGTGTTGGCAGACCAGTACATCTCCCATGTTAATGCCAAGTTCCCTGGCTCAGTGCATGACGCCTACATCCTGCGGAATAGCAGCATCCCTTATGTGATGGGTCAATTCCAGAGGCACCGTGTGTGGCTAATAGGTGAGCACCTGGAAGCAAGTCAGTGGGAATGGTTGTCTGGGTCTAGGGATATCCCTACAGGTTAGTGTGTGTCTAACAGTTGTCCCTCGCCATTGCAGGTGACTCTGGTTACCCCAACCTGTCATGGCTACTGATCCCGGTGAGGAATCCCAGGACAAGGGCAGAGGAACGCTACAATGAGGCACATGGGCGAACTCGGCGGATAATAGAGCGGACCTTCGGCCTCCTGAAGGCCAGGTTCAGGTGCCTCCATATGACAGGTGGATCCCTATTCTACTCACCAAAGAAGGTGTGCCAGATCATCGTGGCCTGCTGTATGCTTCACAATTTAGCTTTGCAACAACAGGTGCCTTTTCTGCAGGAGGATGGTCGGATGGCGGTGTTGTTGCAGCTGTGGAGCCTGTGGATAGTGAAGACGAGGAAGCAGAAGAAGAGGACATGGACAACAGGAACTCGGTGATCCTGCAATATTTCCAGTGAGACACAGGTAAGAATACAAACCTGCCTACTACATGTACTTTAACACTACTACCTCTCTACTGTCTGTCGTTGCCATCCAGTGTATGGTCACTGAGTTGTCACTTTCCCTTACGATTTCACAGATGTGTGTCCCACAGTGTGACATCTGCTTTGTTTTCTCATGGACTAGAGCTGTGTGACATAGGTATGTTGACATTACAATTGAAAGAGCATTTTGCCACTGTAATTGCTAATACACTATTTCGAAATCACAGACTGACGCCAGATTGTTTTGTGATTCAAGGGTGTTTATTTAAGTGCTCTATATTGGAGGGGGTTGTAAAATGGTGATGGGTGATGGTGGAGGAATGTCCATGGCAGAGTCCAGTCTATTAGTCTCACAGGTGCATTGCCCAAATGGGCATAGGAAGTGGAGCTGGGGCAGTTTGAGGATGGACAGGGTGACAAAGTGGGACAGTAAGCTGACATTCAGGGTGGTCTCATTTCATAGCGGGGGTCTTGGCATTGATCTCTGCCTTTGTCCTGGATCTCAGGGACCGTTTGCGGGGTGGTTCTCCATCTGCAGGGGGTGGGGTGCTGGTGTGGTGGTGCCTCCTGTCCACTGGCGCTGGCGGAGGTGGTGGGCAGTTCATCGTCCAGGCTAGTGTCAGGGGCCCCTTGTTGTGCCACAGTGTCCCTCCTGGTGTTGAGTACTTCCTTCAGCACCCCTACGATGGTGCCCAGGGTGGAATTGATGGCTCTGAGTTCCTCCCTGAAGCCCAAATACTGTTCCTCCTGCAGGCGCTGGGTCTCCTGAAACTTGGCCAGTACCGTTGCCATCGTCTCCTGGGAGTGGTGGTAGGCTCCCATGATGGAGGAGAGGGCCTCGTGGAGAGTGGGTTCCCTTGGCCTGTCCTCCCCCTGTCGCACAGCAGCCCTCCCTGTTCCCCTGTGTTCCTGGGCCTCCGTCCCCTGGACCGTGTGCCCACTACCACTGCCCCCAGGTCCCTGTTGTGGTTGGGGTGGTGGGTTAGCCTGGGTTCCCTGTAGTGGTGGACACACTGCTGCTTGACGTGTCCTGGGGACAGAGGTATGGGCCCGCTAGGAGGGTGCTGTGCTGGTGTTTCCAGAGGGGGGAAGGTCTGTAGTGGCCTGTGACTGTGTGAGGGGAACCAACTGTCTTGAGGTCCCCGATGGGCCGGGCTGGTCATCTAGATCCAGTTGGACAGAGCTGCTGTCTTCACTGTGGGCCTCTTCTGTTGGTGGTGTGGACATGTGTGGACCCTCCTGTCCGGTGACGTTGGGTAGGGGTCCTGCAGGGGTATAAAAGGATGTTTATTACATCTGTGTGTGCCATGATGTGCAATAGGTGGGTGACCGTGTATCCCAGTGCTTGCATTCCTGTGTGGGACCTTGTGTGATGGTGGTTTAGGGGGGTGTATGGGTATGTGCAGTGGCCATGCTTTGGTGTTGGGTATCCATGCTTTGTTGTTGCATGCAGGGCTTGGTGTTGGGATGAGTGGGTTGTGATAGTGGGACATTTGTGAGGAGTTGGAGTGATGGGGGTGAGGGTGGGGGTATGTGATGGCATGCAGGTAGGGTGGGGGATGTAATAGTAAAGCTTTGACTTACCAGAGTCCATTTCTCCATCTACTCCTGCGAGGCCCTCAGGATGCAGAATCGCCAAGACCTGCTCCTCCCATGTTGGCATGTTGTTAGGTGTGGGGGAGGAGGTGGGGGTCCGCGCCAGTCCGCTGAACCGCAAGGTGGTGTCTTGCGACCACGGAATGCGCCTTTCCCCCGTAGGTCGTTCCACCTCTTCCTGATGTAATCCCTATTTCTTGGGTGCTATCCCACTGTGTTAACCCTGTCCACTATTCTTCGCCATAGCTCCATCTTCCTAGCTATGGAGGTGTGCTGCACCTGTGATCCGAATAGCTGTGGCTCTACCCGGACGATTTCCTCCACCATGACCCTGAGCGCCTCCTCAGAGAACCTGGGGTGTCTTTGCCGAGCCATGGGGTGGTGTGGGTGATGTGTATAGTGATGAGTGGGGTGATATTTAGTGGTGTGTTGTGTGAGGTGCGTGGAATTTCTGTGGGTTATGGTATTGTGTGCCTGTGGATGCTTGGTAGTTGTTTTTGGTGTCTCTCTCTGGCCTTCTCTTGGTAATTGGGGTCGTAGGGGTTTGTGGGTGATGTGGGTGTGTGTTTTATATTGTAATGTGTGTGTGGGAGTGGTGTGTGTATGTGTATCAGGTGTGTGTATTTGGAATTGTCCAATGTGGTAGTGTTTTGTAAGATTGTGTGTATTTTGAGCGCGGCGGTGTGTACCGCCAATGGAATACCGCTGTTGAAAGACTGCCGCGTGGATTCGTGTGCCGTGATTGTGTGGGTGTATTTCTGTTGGCGTGGCGGTGGAGGATTTGTTTTCGCCAGTTTATCACTGACTTTTGGTGTGGCGGACTTGTGTGGGTGTCTGAATTTTGGTGGATTCCGAGCTGTGGGTCATAATAGCTGTGGCGGAATACCACGGCCACGGCGGTGTGTTGGCCATCTTCTGCACAGCGGTAAGCGGCTTTTACCGCCAATGTTGTAATGAGGGCCATGGTAGTGTTTCAATTTAGTGTGCTAGATCAGAACATTGCATTCATAATTATTTGAAGTGAATCTTTTTATACATAAACTTTAAAATATTCTTTAACCTGCCCTCTTGACAACCCCAGGAGTGAACAAAGTGAACCAATTATCTGGTGTCCCTTCATGGCTAGTTATTGTTATAGATGGTGGAACATTACAGGCTAATGAAACAAACGAGCACGTTTTTGGACACAGTCCATCTCAAGTAATCTGAATTACTTGAAAGAGCTCTCAAATATCACTATCAAGTAAAGATCCTACAATTTATTTATGCTGGGAATCCTGGATCTTACCCCAGGTGAAGCGATTACACATAGTGCACTTAAGCCACTGGCTAGATTCATTTCTTTTTCTCAATCCCCTTTAGAACTAGAACACAGTGTTTTGGTACAATTCTGTAAAATTATTAGTACATGGTGTTAAATAAATAAAGATCACAGGATAATCTGACACAATACCTAAATAAAGAATAAGCACGGTCAAAGCCAATAGGACTCACCTGTACAGGAGCTATTGGCTTTGCAAAGGTTTTTTGCCATGTTGTACACCAGTGTGACTGCTGTTCAGCATGGCTAAAAGTTAGTGGCATGGAGTGTCAGAGTGGAGTGAGGGAGTACAGTGTCATAGAGTGGATTTGTTGGACTGTCGTGGAGTGGAGTAGGTGATGTAGAGTGTTGTAGAGCTGAGTAGAGGGGAGTAGACTTCAGTAGTTCAGAGTCAGAGAGTATTTTAGAGTGTGGTCAGATGAGGTGGAATAGGGTTGAGTGGGTGGGAGTGGATTGAGGTAGTGTGGTGGTTAGATTGGAATAGAATAGGGTGGATTGGATTGGGGTAGAATGGGGTGGATTGAGTGGAGTAGAGTGGATAGGTGTGGGGTGGATTGGATTGGAGTGGGTTGATTTGAAATGGAGTGAAGGGGATTGAATTGGGATGGATTTGATGGATAGATTAGGTTGGATTGAGGTGGGTGGTTGGGATTGGAGTGATAGTGCTAGGGTGGGGTGGATTCAATTGGGGTGGATTGGATTCACTGGACTGGACGTGGGTGGATTGGACTGGAGTGAGGGGGATTGGACTGCATTGGGGGATTGGATTGAAGTGGGGTGGATTTGAATGGAGTGGGGTCAGGGCGGTGGGGTGTGGTGGATTGGAGTCAGGTGGATTGGAATGGGGTGGATTGGAGTGGATTGGAGTGGAGTAGGTGGGTGAATTGGATTGCAGTGGGGTGCACTGAGCTGGGGTAGGCAGGGGTGGATTGGGATAGAGTGGTGTAGATTGGAGTAGATTATGGTGGATTAGAATGAGTGGGGTGTATTGAAATGGGGTTGGTGGATTGGACTGGGTTGTGGTGGGCTGCAGTGGGATAGATTGGATTGGGGTGGATTGGATTGGAGTGGGTGTGTTGGATTAGAGTGGGGTGGAGTGGATTGCATTGATGTGGGGTGTATTTGATTGGAGTAGGGTGGGCTGAACTGGGATGGGGTGGATGGGATTGGAGTGCGGTGGATTGCATTGGATTGGAGTGGATTGGATTGGTATGCTGGATGGATTGGATTGGAGCGTGGTGGACTGAACTGGGATGGGATGGATTAGATTGGACTGGGATATAGTAAGGTAGATTGGAGTAAAGTGTGGTGGACTGGAGTGGAGTGAGGTGAAGTGGATTGAAATGGGGTGGGTGGATTGGGATGGGGTGCACTAGAGGGAGTGGTTTGGGTAGAGTAGACTGCGGTGGGGTGAATTGAAGTGGGATGGATTGTACTGAGGTGAGGTGGATTGGATTGGTGAGGGGTGAATTGGATTGGAGTGAGGTGGATCGGATTGGGGTGGACGGATTGGAGGGACATTAATTGGATTGGAGTAAAGTGATTTGGATTGAGTGGAGTGGATTGGATAGAGTGGGGTGGATGGGACTGAGTGGGTGGATTGGATTGAGTGGGGTGGATTATGGTAGAGTGGGTGGAATCGATTGAGTGTGATGAATTGGATATGGGTGGGTGGAGTAGGGTGTGGTGGACTGGATTGAGTGTGGTGGTGTGGAGTGACTGGAGAATGGTGGTGTGAATTGGAGTGGAGGTGATTGTGGTGGCCTGGAGTGGGGTGGATTGGATTTGAGTGGGGGAGGGTTTGATTGTAGTAGGGAGGATTGGATTGGAGTGGGGTGGATTGGATTGGTGTCGGTGGATTGGATTGGGGTCTGATGGATTAATTGGAGAGGGGTGGATTGCATCGAGTAGGGTAGAGTAAGGTGGTTTGGAGTGGGGTGGATTGGACTAGTGTAGGGTGGATTCATGTGGAGTGGATTGGATTGGAGTGGGGTGGATTAAAATGGACTGTATTGGACTGGGATGGATTGGGGTTGTGTGGGTGGATTTGAATGGACTGGAGTTAGGTGGGATGGGTAACAGTGGGATTGATTGGAGTGGGGTGGATTTGTGTGGGCAAATTGGGTTGCATTGGATTGGAGTGGATGGATTAGATTGTAGCAGGGTGGGGTGGGCTGGTTTGGAGTGGATTGGGGTGGGTGGGGAGAATTGGATTGGGGTCAGATGTATTGGATTGGAGTGGGGTAGATTGGACTGGGGTGGATTTGATTGGTGTGGTGTGAACTTATTTGTAGTGGGGCGGATTGGAGTGGGGTGACTTGGGATGGAGTAGGGTGGAGTGGATTGGGGTGAGGTGGATTGAATTGGAGTGGGGTGAACTGGAGTGGGGCAGGTTGTTTTTGATTGGAGGGGGGCAGACTGGAGTGGACAGATTTATTAGGATTGAAGTGGGGCAGATTAAAATGGGACAGATTGTACTAGTGTGAATTAGAGTAGGGTGGATTAGGTTGGGGTGAGTGGATTGGATGGGGGAATGGAATGAGGTGAACTGGGATGGAGTGAGGAGGATTGGATTGCGGTGAGGTGAGGGGGATTGGTTGGAAGTGGGGTGGATTGTTTTGGATCTGAGTGGGGCAGATTGGAGTGGAGCAGATTTGAATGGGACAGATTGTTTTGGATTGGAATTGGGCAGTTTGTAGTGGGACAGATTCTTCTGGATTGGAGTGGGTGTGCTAGATTGGAGTGGGGTAGAGTGGACTGCATTGATGTGGGGTGTATTGGATTGGAGTAGGGTAGGCTGAACTGGGATGGGGTGGATTGGATTGGAGTGGATTGGATTGGCATGGGGTGGATTGGATTGGAGTGGGGTGGTTTCTAGTGGGGTAGGCTGGATGGATTGGATTGGATTGGAGTGTGGTGGAATGAAGTGGGATGGGATGGATTGGATTGCGATAGACTAGGGTAGATTGGAGTAAAGTGTGGTGGACTGGAGGGGAGTGAGGTGGAGTGAATTGAAATGGGGTGGGTAGATTGGGATGGGGTGGACTAGAGGGAGTGGATTGGGGTGGGGTGAAATGAAGTGGGGTAGGTTGGACTGGGGTGGATTGCATTGAGGTGAGGTGGATTGGAGTAGCATGGATTGGATTGGGGTGGATAGGATTGGAGGGCAGTGGATCAGATTAAAGTGGAGTAAAGTGGATTGGATTGAGTAGGGTGGATTTAATTGAGTGGGCTGGGTTAGATTGAGGGGTGGAATCGATTGAGTGTGGTGGATTGGATAGGGTTGGGGTGGGGTGGACTGGATTGAGTGTGGTGGATTGGAGTGTCTGGAGAATGGTGGTGTGGATTGGAGTGGATTGTGGTGGACTGGAGTGGGGTGAATTGGATTGGAGTAGGGAGGATTGGATTGGAGTGGGGTGGATTATATTGTCTAGGGTGGATTTGATTGGTGTCCAGTGGATTGATTGGAGAGGGGTGGACTGGATTGAGTGGGGTAGATTAAGGTTGTTTGGAGTGGGGTGGAGTGGACTGGTATAGGGTGTATTAATGTGGACTGAATTGAATTGGAGTGGGGTGGGGTGGGTGGATTAAAATGGACTGTATTGGACTGGGATGGATTTGGGCTTTGTGGATGGATTTGATTGGACTGGAGTGAGGTGGGCTGGGTAGCAGTGGGTTTGATTGGAGTGGGGTGGATTTATGTGGGCAAATTGTGTTGCATTTGATCGGAGTGGGTGTATTGGATTGTAGCAGGGTGGGGTGGGGTGGGCTTTATTGGAGTGGATTAGGGTGAGTAGTGAGGATTGGATTGGGGTGAGATGTACTGGATGCGGGTGGGGTAGATTGGACATGAGTGGATTTGATTGGATATGGGGTGAACTGATTTGTAGAGGGCGGATTGGATTGGGGTGAATTGGGATAGAGTAGGGTGGATTGGATTGGGGTGAGGTGGACTGAATTGGAGCAGGGTGAACTGGAGTGGGGCAGAATGTTTTGGATTGGAGTGGGGCAGACTGGGGTGGGCAGATTTGAATGGGACGGATTGTTTTGGATTGTAATTGGGTAGATTGTAGTGGGACAGATTGTTCTGGATTGGAGTGGGTGTGTTAGATTGGAGTGAGGCGGAGTGGACTGAATTGATGAGGGGTGTATTGGATTGGAGTAGGGTAGACTGAACTGGGATGGGGTGGATTGGATTGGCATGGGGAGGATTGGATTGGAGTGGGGTGGTTTCTAGTGGGGTAGGCTGGATGGATTGGTTTGGAGTGTGGTGGAATGAGCTGGGATGGGATGGATTGGATTGGGATAGAATAGGATAGATTGGAGTAAAGTGTGGTGGAGTGAGGTGTAGTGGGTCGAAATGGGGTGGGTGGATTGGGATGGGTGGACAAGAGGGAGTGGATTGTGGTGGAGTAGATTGGGGTGGGGTGGGGTGAATTGAAGTGGGGTAGTTTGGAGTGGGGTGGATTGCGTTGAGGAGATGTGAATTGGATTGGTGTGGGGTGAATTGGTTTGGAGTGGTGTGGATTGGATTGCGGTGGATCGAATTGGAGGGAGGTGGATCGGATTTGAGTAAAATGGATTTGATTGAGTGGGGTGGATTGGACTGAGTGGGGTGGATTAGATTGAGGGGTGGAATTGATTGAGCTCGGTGGATTGGATAGGTTTGGGGTGGGGTGGACTGAATTGAGTTTGGTGGATTGGAGTGACTGGAGAATAGTGGTGTGGATTGGAAAGGAGTGGATTGTGGTGGACTGGAATGGGGTGAATTGGATTTGAGTGGGGAGGACTGTATTGGAGTAGGGAGGATAGGATTGGAGCGGGTGGATTGGATTGTTGTGGGATGGATTGGATTGGTGTCTGGTGGATTGATTGGAGAGGGGTGGACTGGATTGGAGTGGGGTAGATTAAGGTGGTTTGGAGTGGATTAGACTGGTGTAGGGTTGATTAATGTGGACTGGATTAGACTGGGGAGGGGTGGATTAAAATGGACTGGGATGGATTGGAGAGGTGTGGGTGGACTGAATTGGACTGGAGTGAGGTGTACTGGGTAGCAGTGGGCTTGATTGGAGTGGGGTGGATTTGTGTGGGAGGATTGGGTTGCATTGGATTGGAGGGTATATTTGATTGCAATTGGGTGGGCTGGATTAAAGTGGATTTGATTGGACTGGGATGAGGTGTATTGTATTGGAGTGGGATAGATTGGACTGGGATGGATTGGATTCTTGTGAGGTGAACTGATTTGTAGTGGGCGGATTGGAGTGGGGTGAATTGGGATGGAGTAGGGTGGATTGGATTGGAGTGAGGTGGATTTAATTGGATTGGGTTGAACTGGAGTGGGGCAGATTGTTTTGGATTGGAGACAATCATGTTCAACATCCTCCAATTTCTCAATTTCAACATTTTCATTTGGAAGTAAGGTTGCCGGGTTCAGCACTGTACATCTTTTCAATTACACATTTGGTGACCCTAGAATACTTGTTTTGTGTCTGGTCAATCTCGCCCCAGTCAAATATTGGGTTTTCCTCCTTGTAAGTAGAACCTCAATAGAGTGAGGGACCATTATAGTCAAATGATATTCCATCACAATGCCCTCACACAGTAAGGCTCCAACCAAGCGCTGCAACTGCGTGCAAACTACCTGGTAAGGCTGCAGTGACTGGGTCTGAAGTAGCTGAAAAATATGCTACTGGCGGTTTACACCTCCAAGGACCTACGTCAAGACAGACAAAGAACATCCATCACACTCATGACAAAACAATGTGAAAGATTTTGTGTAGTAAGGCATACTCAAAGCTGGAGCTTTGCACAGACTCTCTCTCAATTCAGTGAACACTTTCATTCCAGCCTGGTCTAACACTATGGGATCAGTGACTTCCTTATGAGTCAGCTTCTGCAATGGTCTTGAAATGACTGAAAAATTGGGACTCCCTTGGCAACAGCAGCCTACTAGAAACATCCTGACATCTCTGTGTGGTCGGGGGATTCATCTGCAATATGGTTGGAACCCTTTTTCTGCATATCTTTTTAGATCCCTTCTCAATCTGGTGACCCAAGTATTTCACTTCTTTCTGACAGTATTGCAATTTAAGCGGGGACACCTTGTGACCATTCTTTCCCAAATGGTTCAGTAGAGCAATCGTGTCATACTTGCACTCGCCCCTTGTTTTGGACGCACTAAGCAAGTCATCAATGTACTGCACCAAGGTTGACTGGAAAGGTAATTCCAAAGACTCCAAATTCTTTTTCAAGATCTGATTGAATATGGAAGGTGACTCTGAAAACCCTTGAGGAATTCTGCACCAACAGTAAACTCTGTCCAAAAATTTGAAACAATAGAGAAGTTGGCTATCCTCATGTACAGGCACAGAAAAGAAGGCTTTCGATAAGTCAATGACAGTGAACCATTCAGCATCACATGGAATCTGAAACATTATCACAGCTGGATTTGGCACCACAGGACAACATTTGACCACAATCTCATTTATCTTTCTCAAATCCTGGACAATTCAAACTTTCCCACAGGGCTTTTGCAGACCCATTATCGGTAAATAACATGGACTGCTCAACCCTTCCTTCAAAACCCCTTGTTTCACAAAATCTGCAATTATTTGGATGACCTTCATAAGGACATCTTGTGGCATGTGGTATTGGGGAATCTGAGGAAAAACTGTATTCGGCTTTACAGTAACTTTTACTGGCTCCCACACCTTCTCCTTAACTGTTCCCTGCAGGTCAGGATGAAGCTTCTTTGCCATAAACATTCAGAAAAAATCAATCAGAGGGTATTCCTCATTGGCAGTCTCATATTCTTCCTTGGGGGCCTAGTCATCTTCATCATCACTATTCGTCTGAATTTCAATTCCATCATTTGAACAAGTAATTGAGCATTTTGTTTTACCCAGCAAGTCTCTTACCAGTAGGGATACCGGACTTGAATGACAGACTACAAATTTGTGCAATCCCTGGAAATTGCCAATTTTAACCTGAACTGGATCTGTAATCGGGTTAGTCAGGTAATGATTCGCTACCTCTACAATCTGAACTGTTTTACCTGAAAGGGGCAAGTTTGGAACTTTTGCAAGTCTGACTGTAGAGCGTGTAGCTCCTATGTCAACCAAGAATGAAACTCTGTGACCCATGACTTTGCCCTTCACATAGGGACCTCTCTGATCTACTTCTAAGGAGGTTGCAAGCACACATGGCTCCTCATCTGAACTTTTGCTCTCCCACTCATCGTTTATTCCATTCTAACTGTGTAACGGGAATTGGTGCACTGTGTTATTACTTTGGTTAAGCTTCTGACCTGTGACCCGTTGAGAAAGCATCATTTGCTGCTGTTCCATTGGGGCTTGAGGTATTTCAATTTGCTGTCTAGGTACCATGGCAACCTGCTGCTGTACTGGCTGCAACTGTGTCATTTGCACATGTAGCATTTGCACCTGCTGCATTGGTTGAAAATTCTGCACTTGATTCACATTATTTTGAAAATAATTTAGATTAGGGCCTCTCATTCTTGGTCCCCTCATGTTCTGGAACGAATTGGCATCATTAGTTTGCTGAACAAACCTCCCTGCACCAACATCGGACACTCCCGTTTCCAATGTCCGACGGCTCCGCAAACGTGACAAGGTGACAATTTCTTCATTCTCTGCACATCATTCTGAACCTATACAGTACCCAAATCTGAACGCTGATTCATATTACCTCTGCAACCTCTACCTCCCATCTGGGGCCGAAGCATCATGTTTCCCTGCTGCAGCTGTGGCAGCTGTTGTGGAAAATTCCCTTGCATGCCTGTCTGAGCAGCTTTAATCTGCATCACCATCGCCTCTTATTTCAGCTTTCTCTGCTTCAACTCAATCTCTACACTATAGTACTTCGCATACTGCAACACCTCATCAATCGGCTTGGCTTGCCAACAAATCAAATGACTCCTAATCATCTGGCTAATTTCAGATCTCAAACCTTCCACAAATCTGAACTCAAAATGAATCATGTCTTTTGCCTCAATTGTCTCTGTACCACTGTAATGCTTGAACCCCTGTAACAATCTCTCATAATACGCATGTATCGACTCCTTTGCTTCCTGAGCTGTCCTGTCAGTTCTCTGCCAATCAATATTCTTGGGGGGAAATTGTCGTTTTCAAAAATTCAATCACCTTATAGTGATATTTCATTACCTCAGGAGACGGTGGCCAATCTACACTCCTCTTGCATTCTGTCCACAGATCAGCTGGGATTACTATCTCTAGTAATGTGTTCAAGTCTTCCCACAGGCACTTTGCAAGTTTCACAAACCTGATTGTCTGCTGGTACCACTCTACTGGCTTCTCCCTCAATTTTGCATTAGCATTTGTAAATTATAGAATATCACTTCTGCTCCAAGGGACATGAATAAAATTCCCTCCTGGAAGCTCTCTCATTGGTAAAACCTTCACTGGATCTCGGCCTTGCTGCACATTTGCTGTCAGCTCCACAGAATCTCTTTTCCTTTTGTCTCTTTTCTTTACCCATCTGCCTTCCTACTTGTCTAATGCTCCCCAAGTCTGGGAACTTTGAAGCAATTCCCTGAGGTGTGCCTTCATTCCAGCAGATCTTATGTGTTCAAAATCTTTAGTCTCTAAATCTAATCTGTAACTCCTTTTCAAATGCTTCGTTTTATCAATTTCTATGCATACTTCTCTGCCAGGTGTGCTAGCTTCTGAGGCACATTGGTCACCTCTCTTGTAATCTTCGGGCACAGATATCTCAACTCTGCTTCTGTGTAGGATTCTAACCTGTTCACACCCATTGTTCTCTCAATGAGCTCACCTGCTTCCATGCTTAACCTAGCATAATTCAAACAGTCCTCTCCCCTAGGAGCACTGTACGGGGTATTCAGCTTGTCTAAACATTCAGTCAACTGTTGAGCAGTCAAACCTTGCAACGAGATGTTGCCAGCTTGGACAGGTGTCACCTGCTGTGCAACTGCATTTGGATTCTGCGGTGTCAGCAATTTCAAGCTCTGGCTAAAGATTGACCCTATCGTAGTATCTGGAAGTGCTCCAAATGGACTAAGGTCCAACAACGATCTCGATCCATCAAAAGTCTGTCCCACAGGAGAGACTACTGGAGTATTTACTTTATGTCCTCCACCCATCATGTTCTATGACATGACACCCTGTTCACCTACACTAGGTTTCTTCTGTGCAAATAAGGGTACAACTGGACAAACAGTAATAGGAAAAGATATAGCATCTGGAGTTGGTCTGGTACTTAAGTTCTGTGGGAGAGTAACTCCCATACTCGGATTAATCATTGAAGACAAATCTGACTGTGTCCCTGTTACTGGAGTGAATCTCGGCATGACTTGTGGCTGCACTTGGGGCAGTAAAAGTGGAGTTGGCTCAGTCAAAACAAACATCGGTCTCGAGAAAACCTGTTCCGTAGGCACCATTGAGTTTGTAGCCGTTTCCATAATGGGTACGTCAGGGTAAATTCTCTGGACCTGTGACGGTTGCACCTGATTTTGTACCACTGGAGTAGTAGGTGTGTTAAGACTACCCTGCATCGTACTCTGTATCAGGCTAGTATTAACCTGCACCGGACTCACTATCCTATTAACCTGTGTCGGAGTTGAAGGATCAGTACTGGTGCTCGGATCACTCTCATGTGCTGCAGATGGTGGTGGACGATTCCTCAATAACTGTAAAATGAACTCATCATCATCTGATTCTTCCTACACTGCTGAAGACTTTCTACCCTCCCTACTTTCAGACGGGCTTCTGTTAGTTTTTCTAGTAGCTTTTCTTCCTTCCTTTTCATTGTCCTGCGCAATTGCCGGAAACACCTTAATTCCTTGCAGTCTCCATTTTCCAAAATCTCTGAGCACTGTCCAACCTAGCCTCTGTTAAGGTCTTTTCTGCCTTTCTCATTCACCTCTCGAATTTCTGTTGCTGTTGCTCTCTGGTTACTATCTCCCAGATAGCTAATGCTTCGAACTGTGCTGGTCTCGGAAGGGGCTTCAATTCATATAGCACTATCCTTCAATGCTCTAAAACCCTCAAATTGAACGTTCCATTTATAGGAAATGCTAAGTTCCCATCTTTCTATGGTACTTTGCACGATTGCTTTAGCCAAAGACATGGCGCTACACCAATCTCTTCCATTATAATGTAAGCTGGTGCACCTTCTGGCGGTGTAACCTCACCTATACTCACTGTAATGTATGTATTTCCCCTTAAAGCACTCTTTAAAGCTTTGAAAAATGTCCTCTTTTCAAACTTTTTGCTATTCAAAATCAAATCAGGAAGTGACCTTTAATCCCGGAATTCTCTTCACCCACGATCTCAACCAATTGCCTATCATGGACGGCTGCCAATCCATGCGCGACCCTTTTCACTAACCGACCTATCCCAATGTAGCTCCAATGACGTCACACTCACACGTACTGCGGCTGACAAAGTCTTGCGGCTTGTCCTCCAAAACTCTGATTCATACAACTAATGCAGAAATTGTGAGCACTAACCTCAAAATCAAAAAACAAATCTGCTGGTTTACTACAAGAAAGGTAACACAATCGCTTCAGAAACTTTACAGCTTTTTCACTGACGACTCTCGCTCTTGCAGCTACTCCTTCTTTCTCAGTCTCCCAGATTCGCAAGCAAAATTCGACCCGCAAATCTTACTCTCAACTGATCAGTGGGTCTGTCCTGGTGCACATAGGCCTCACCAGATCTCAGTTGAAAAATTATTTCACTCACTTTGACTCATACTCTGACTTGTCGACCACGCCCGATCGACCTACTAAACCAGACAAATTACAACATAAAACCAAGTGTCTCATACACTTTTCAATATACTCTGGAGTCTTAGACCACACAAGGTCCGTACATCAACAATCACATGGACAATTTTTTAGCACAAAGTGCCACAAACATGTGAAGTTCGACGACTTCCCTACTCTCACACTTCGGAGTACGCACACTCCTTATACAACTTCATTTGAAGCACGCAACTCCCTAAACCCTCACAAACCTCATAATTCACCTGCGATTTGCATATGCTGTACAAGCGCAAAACCTACTCCATTCGCACAATCAGTAGAATGCCTAGAACATTCTCAAACTACCATTGACAAGATCCAAGATTCTGGGAAAGTCATTTCTGGACTTAGGGAAACATTTTCTCTCCAACTAACATCATCAACAAATACATCCAAACCTCAGTTATAATGAACTCTCAAAAGACCAAACCATCAAGCTACCACCATCTCCGTTAATCTTTATGTCTTTCTGCTACCGTCCCCGGGACACCTATAATTGCTTATTAAAGAGACAAACCATCAATCTTAGTACTATCTCTGTTCATACCTATTATTCTATACCGGACATCTATGATGGGCTCTTTAGGAGGCAAACCATCCTTCTCTGCTACAATCTCTGTTGGCGCATCAGACCTTAATAAGTAAACTTACAAGGGGACGCAAATAGGTTGATGAACCTCTTGACTCACAATTAAGATGTTCCCATCATAAATCCAGTACATGCAGATCAATAATCAATAATTAATCAGTAACCTCAATAATCAGTGATAATCAATAAAATTAGTAATCAATGGAATCAGTAATTGTCACACACCATGACTTTTCAGTCATGAATAACCACATCTTTATTAAAAGTTAAAATATTTATTTCCCTATATTAACAATGCTAAGGTCACATAAATTAATCTCAAAATCAAATAATACACATACAGAAACAACAATGGCTGTCCAAAGCGACAGAAGAAACGCAATCTAATCAAAGCTTGAATTATTACACATTCTAAGGTTACAGTGCATACCAATAATAAGAACGATTGCGCAAACAATATCAAATACATTTAGATTCAGCAAAGAAAGACATTAAACGTTAGTCCCCATAGTAGACTAGCATTAGTAAGAATCCCTCAACACCAGATTAGCATCAGCATGTTGGGCTTAATGCAAAAAATTTATCAAACACAAATTTGGAAAACATCTAGCTATGGCTCAATCAAAATTGTGCTATTGGTACCTAGAAAGAAAAAGCAAGCATACATTGCAAGTCACATTTAGTAATTCATATACCTCTCCTCAATTGGATCAGTAAGCTAAAATAGCCTTCGTCAGCAGGACATCAGTTCGGTCAGCAAGGCATCGGGATTCAGCATCAAAGTTCAGAAAATGCAAAGTCTTTGCGCAACTCGAAAGAATGGAGGTAAACCCTCAAGAAGAATAGAGAGAATGGCTAATGCACAATGGCAGCTTCTTCTCAGTGCATTTCTGTTAAGTTAAATTTCCTAAAACTAATTTGTAAGTCCCAATTGGTCAAGGGATCGCACGTTCACACTTTGTCCAATAAAACTAAAACTTCAAATCTATGAATTCTACCACTACTCTGTTCACATATCGCTGATTGGCTGCTCTTGTAATTACCTCATCATCCAGCTGGTCAGATAACAATATTTTTGCAGCTTATACTCCAGTCAGTGTCTCTATTGTTCTCTTCCTGAGAAAGTCAGTCTTACACATATTACATTCATAATTTTACATTCGGCAAGAACAGCATCTTCTATCAATCGGTTTTCATGAGAAAGACTTTTAGCTAAGAGCACATTTAGGCAGCACAGTGGAAAATCACAGTTTAATTCTCTGAACAGCCATTTTATTAAACGTTAAGAAATATGTAACTAGGCCAAGACCTCTGCTAAGTTAAGGCCTACAATTAATAAAGCTAATACATAATGCATAACCCTGATTATAATGTATTACTACATTAGTCAAACATAAGCTTCATATTTCAACATTAATAAGCCATTAATAGGTATACTTCGTGAACACTGGTGGCCACTCATCGTGATCACATTTTCAAATGAGTGCATACTTTTTCTATGTTATTACATTTTCTATGCAAATCCATTTCTCATAATACATGAATACTCATTAATATTTTTATTAAAACACCTGCACTAGCATTAACATCACACACCCATTGACCTTCACTTTCATTTACACATGGTTACACATGCACACACATTCACACATACACACACTCTCATTTAAACATACTCCCACCTGCAAGCACCCACACAACATACATTTAAAATAATTTTTTAACTTACCTTAACTGCCAAGTAAGCTCCTATTCCAGCTAACTGAACCCTATTTTAATTACAACAATAGTGAATAATGTAATACTATTCACTATTAGTGAAATACAAAATTGGCAGAAAACAAGGAGAGGGAACCACAACAGATGTCCATAAGACGAGCTGCTGCTGTGTCCCAGGCACTAATGTTGTCCCCTCTGAGGATAGTGGTCGCAAAAGAACTGCAGGGGTCACAAGGGGCAGCCAGGGATCGCAGCTGCGACCCAGGCAGCCCGTAAATGACATCCATGAAGAGAATCGAGCAATTTTGCATTCTCCTCCCTCCGGGGAATTGCTGGATTATACTCAATTCTCCCCTATGATCCGCTTCCTTGTTCTTTTGTTGATCTAGGAGTGGTGATTGTGCCGTGCATAGGCACTGCATGAGTATATTTTATACACCGCTACTCGCGTTTTCCTTCATTTATTTTATACCACGTTCGCAGGTGTAATACCACTTTGGCATGATAGCATGTTTTATATTTTTGAGGTGTACACATTATGGTGAAAGTGCGCACCAGTACAATATGGAACATATGAATACCACTGACTGACACATGAATTGTGTTTCTTCTTTACTATGCAACCATCGTGGCATGTAATCAGCCCTGGAAAAGTCTAGTGTGTTGGACGAAGCATGTCGGCTAAATCATCTGTATTCGACATGTCAGCGTGAGAACGATATAAGGAATTGAACTCGCTACCAGGCGTGCAAGGCCCATTTGGTTTAAAGGTCCCCATCCGTCAATGGACTGGGCTGGGACCTCTGGGCTGGATCAGTCAAAGTAAAGTGTTCTGCTCGCCTCCCAAACGAGAGGTGAAGGGCTCTGCTCACCGCACAGCGGGCAGTTTCTTTTTTGTTTTCATCACGTAAGGTGCCCCTGCTGTCCGCTCCACCCTGCCTAATCGTTTCCCTTTCAAGGAAAACGTGTCCATGACGCAGGTGTAAACACAGCAGCAGGAGATGAAAGCTTCTGTTCTCACACAGTGGGGGCTGGTGACTGAAAGCAGTGGTGGGGCACTAATACAAGACGGAATTTCACCTTGTGGGAGAGCCTCACTACCCACGTATTTCCATTCACCTACTCACCCACTGCCTTTGGTCACCTACCCATTTACTCATCCACACTGTCATCCACTGCCATTCACACAACTCTTATATACAGACACCCACATTTTCTCAGCCACTCTGTCAAGCCCTGCAAACACATTCAAACAAACACACATTGCCTCACCCATCCAGTATCCAGCAGTTTCAGTGATAAAAGGTACATGTTTATTTGAGCTGCAGATTACATGTTTAATATGACATATCACGTCATTAGTCTGCAGAAGAAATAAAACAATAACTAGCCATGATAAATTACTGGAACCATTACTTCCTCTGAGAGACGAAATCACCTACAGAGGCAGTGAAAGGAGAGGAGAGCTGAGAGAACAGGTTCTTTTCTTATTGTCTGTAAAAAAGATAGAGCTCCAACTTACTTGTGTGCAGGGTTGTCTTTGGCATATTTATGACTTGAGGTCTTCAGATCACACTCCTGTCTCCCAGAGAGCCCTGGATGGAGTTATTTATTGTATTTATTCCATTTCTCTGCCACAGACTGGTGATTTTATTTGTGCAATGCCACATTCTTTTAATAAAATGTAACCTCTGGTATGTAGACCCTTCTGATCACACCCCACCATTTGAGTAAATAGGAAAGGGTGGAGAATAATATCGGAGTGACATGAAGTTTTCAGAAACCCGGGCTGAAAAAAAAACGCTCCAGCCTGTTTACAATCAGGGCTTCTGGTGGAGGAGGAGATAAGCCAGGGACGTCACTGCGTTCTGAGAAAACGTAAGGGCTTTGCGTGGGCAAACACTGTCAGCCCTACTGTGCAGCTTTCAGCCACATACAGACGCAGGTGCAGTGGAGCTTTTCAAAGTGCAAAACTTTCACTCCGAAAATGTTGTGCAGAAAATGTTTTACTTTCATCATGTAATTAAAAATATGCTTTACTAGAGAGGCCAGAAAAGGCTAGGGGCGCAGCCACATAGCCCTTGAACACCAGCCGCAACTGTAGATCTCACATCGCATTCTAACCCCAAACAGACAGCAAGGTTCCTTTGTCTCTCTCACAAAGCGAAGAGAGGGAGGCTATAATCCCTTCACAGGGCTAATAACATACAAAGACAATAATATGTTTTTAAAAGGATTGAAATCGGAATTGTTCATGACAATAAAACACCGATGTTAGAAGCACATTGTTCTTTTCTAGTTCCGAGTTAGCCACTCCTCAGTACAGTACGTGGCAAAAAGTACCGTATCCTGATATTACGAATTTGAAGCATGTCATAAATGGAATATCAAAACATATAGTATTATGAATCTTTGTATAGCTAAGCAAAGTTGCCTTCTACAGGGAACTAAAGTTACAGCTCTAATTCCAGCAGTGGCATCTCTGCTTTTCATCCTGCAAGGACTGATACCATGGATAACATTTACGTCCTACAAAACTGTCAAATATCCTGTAGCAAAACACAAATGATAAATTCTTTACGTGAAAAAAAGGTTTCTTAACATTTAAGGCTGCATACTACAACATCTATAAATAAAAAGGCTCAAAAGTACTAAAAGGAATCAGTTACATGTCTTTTACAACCAAAGTCCTTTCAATTCATCTTAACTCTTCCCAAATAATGGATAGGAATATGTCACGTGTTTGGAGCAATGGTGGACATTCAGAATTAGACGAAGGGTGCTCTTTTTTGTTCAAAAGTATCTTAAATGATGCACTTCAAAATGTTTACAATATATATTTATTATATGCTGTAGTCTGCACTCTTGTGCCCTTGACCCTGGTTTAAAGCTTTACAATAAGTGACTTTGAATGGCTAAGACCCAGATTACAATAACTGGACCAGTTAATTCCGAGATGTGAGTTAACTCCTGTTATGGCATTTTTCAGAATTATAAGTTTTGCGGCAAGCATCAGAATCTTGCAGTGTTCCATAGGTAAACTTTGTCCCGGAAACCTGTTGAAATTACTATGGGAAAAATGCTGCTTTTGTGTGGAGAGCACTAAAATCTGCATGTTATGTCACATTGTTTAGGGCAAACCGCATAATTGGTGCTATTTATCGCGCATGATAAATTCAGATTCCGGAGGTCTTCTTTTTTTTAAGTGGAAGGAGGCATTTTCATTTAGGTTACTCATAGGACTCGGAAGGCGCCAGCAGGCCTTTTCCCCAACACAGGTCATACACCACCGACAAGACAATTAATTCGTTGGAAGAAGTATTTATTTATATACTTTTGTTTTAGATCAAAATACCATTAATCAAAATTATGCAAATCATCTTATGCAAATTACTCTATTAAACATTTCACTGCAAATCCTCAATATACACGGATATATGTACATTTTTACATTTTTGTAACCATACATTTTGACAGGATCCCCTCCTGTCCTGAACCTCCTTTGGACCACACAGGGACTGGTCGTCACCTGTATCCCTAGGGGGGGGCGGTACCCCTGCTTCCTCTGTTCCTTGCACCCATGCTCAGGGTTCTGCCCCCTCTCCAAACACCAAGCAGCCAAGGGGTGTACCGGGGCGGCCCAGGGCATGAGCCCCGTGACCACCCCAGTGATCTTGGCTCCCTACCCCCAATCTGGTGTGTCCATCCCCAGGTTGGTCCAGGACTTCAGGATCCTATCTCTGTTGTTATACTGGGGCCCCACCCTTGGGGTCCCCTCTGTTGCTTCAGGTTACTTTAGTATCTCTTCTTCCATTGTGAGGGCGACCAGGGCCCCAAAGGTCCTTCGCCCTCTCCACCAGAAAAGAGACACCTAGCAAAGAACCACATGTCAGCTATGAATTGGTCAGTACCAGCATCGGACAAATGAACCAGGTCCCTGTGAAACATTTCCGGTCCTTTTAATTGTCTATGAGGAATGTTTCACAAACGGCCTGGACCAGGGCAGAGTTTTGACATCTCGGCATTGAGTCTCCTAACTGACACATTGATTGTCCTTGGCTTTATTACCGGGCCCCATTTCTTCTGTGGCACCATGTGGGACCAAGCGATGGCTGCGTGTGGGAATTGTTTAGCTAGCTGCGTAATTTCTAGAAATATGGCCTCCCTGTGGGCCTTTCGACCTAAGCGTACCAGGTCGTTGCCCCCGAGGTGAATGATGATGAGGTCCGGGGACTGGAGCCCTGCACATCCACGAGCCAGGTCTACCAACTGCTGCAGCTGTTTAATTCCTGTGCTGCCAACCCCGCACCACCTGAAGGCCACGTCTAAGCTTGCCGCCGGATTCGGTTTACGGAGCTGCTGCAACCGGTATGCCGCCCGATGAACGAATGAATGCCCCAATACCCAAACCACACGAGGAGCCATCTACTGTAATAAAGGAAAAATTGCGTGAGAAAAAAGAATAACTGTGAAGACATGACAAATAACCATTGCTTATAACAATTCTGGCCTAACGTAACGTTTATAGCAACAGGATGACCATCTTCCAATGGCCTTCACCTCTGAGATGGCCATGCCTGCCCCTGCTGCCAAGGTCGCTGCGCCAATCCTGAATGAATGGGGGTAGTAACCCCCAGGTTCCACGCCTGCTGCCAGTAGTGTAATCTTCAACACCTCTGCAAATTGGTAACGTGACAGGCAAGCCCCATTAGCATGTATGAATAGGGCCATGGAGTTCTCTATGGGGAGTACCTTCAAGTAAGCAGCAAGACTGGCAACAGGACAGATTGTTGACCCATGCGCTGCCCGTAGTATAATCCTCGCACCCTTGCCTAACTGATCAGTTTTGGACTTACGCAGATGTATAGTGGTAGAGTTACTATCGACTATTACATCGTGCCACTGAGACCCCGCGTGGTCATTCGGGGAAGCACCTATCAATTCCCCTATGCGAAAGGCCCCGTAAAAGGCCACAGTAAAGGCCGCTGTGAATAAGCTAGCCTCAAACTGTGAGAATGTAACTAGGGTGACTGAGCTCACCAATTTTTCCAATAATTGCGGGGTTATGGCCGCCTACAGTCTGTTCTGGGACCGTCTGCTCTAAAACACCCCACTAGTGCCTGCTTAATAACAAAGGCATGGAGTTTAGAGCCTTGCCCCCTAAGTTTGGCAAAAAAACGGATGGCTGACAAGTTGGCTTTCGCGCAAGACACTGGTTTACCTTGGGTCTTTAAATGTTGCAAAAAGGCACAGATTGCTTCTGATGAAAATCAATCTGATATGTTCACGGATGTCAAGAACCGTCTATAATGCAAGAAAGCCCTTTCGTATACCCCCCTAGTGCGCTTTGTCAATTATGACACTACTAAGGCTGCTAATGCGGGACACCAATCCTCCACAGTGATGTTGGGAACTCCCTCCTCTTCTCCGACGCCTGTGGGTGGAACCTCTGAAAATCCTGCATCAATGATTGAGACAAGCCATCAGCTGCATTGTTATTCACCCCTGGAACATGTTTTGCCCGGAATGTGACGTTGAGTTTCAAACACTGCAGCACCAAATGTTAAAGTAGTCTAAGTACCCATCTACTTCTTGGTGAGGCCAAATTACCGCCCCATTGAAGTCTTGCAGGAAAGCATCCCAGACTCTCAAATCTTCTTTTACTTTAGCAGACAGTCTGGTGTGGTGGTGTTTCTCCGTCAATCTCGCCATGGACCTAGCTATGGATCTGGAAAAAGGGCGGGCCTTGAGGATGATTCTTAGGGCGAAATTCAATTGTCCGACCAGGACCTGCAGTTGGTGAAGTGTGACTTTATTATGGGACAGGACGGTACGGATGGACCCCTTAAAAGCCTGAAGCTTATCTAAAGGAAGGTGACACTCACCCGCCACTGAGTCAATTTCAATGCCCAGAAAAGTGATGCAAGTGGAGGGGCCCTCTGTTTTGTCCTGCGCAATTGGGACCCCAAATTCCTTGAAGATGGTAGTTAGTGACTGTAGGGCCCATAGGCATTTTTTAGACCTAGGGGGGGCCCAAGACTAGAAAATCATCCAAGTAATGGATCACGTTTTCATGACTGGTACGCCTGGTGAATATCCACTGTAAGGCTGAACTGAACTGTTCGAAATAACTGCAGGACACACTGCACCCCATGGGCATACACTTGTCATAAAAATAGACCCCATTAAACTGAAATCCCAGGAGATGGTAATCTTCAGGGTGGACTGGCAGGAGCCGTAAGGCTGCCTCAACATCTGTTTTTGCTAGCAGTGTACCACGCCCCAGAACCCTCAGCTCCTCCAGTGCCTGGTCGACGGTAGCATAGCGAACTGAGCAGAGGTCCGGGTCAATAGCTTCATTTACTGAAGCACCCCTAGGGGCTGACAGGTTGTGAATCAACCTGAACTGACCAGGATCTTTTTTGGGTACTACCCCTAAGGGGGAACAGACAAAGTCATTAGTAGGGGGGGACGGGAAAGGACCTGCCAGTCTTCCTAATGTACGTTCCTTAGCAATTTTTCTAGCAACCACTTCAGGGTTCCTCAAGGCAGACAACAGATTCCTGCAATGCTTTGGGGGGGGGACCGTGGTGGTGGGAATTCTAAAGCCCTGGGAGAAACCTTTAATCAATAGTTCAGCTGAAGCTTTAACTGGGTAAGCCTTCAACCAAGCCTTCAAGAGCATCTAAGTCAATGGGCGAGGGCAGGGATGAACTATACATTGGGCTTACTCCCCTCCTTAACTTTATCCCTTGATCTCTTAAGGCATTTGAACTCGGGGTGGGAAGGATGCCCACAAAATGAACAGGAGTGGCTGAATTTGCACGTCCCGGAGGGGCGTGATCATATCTTTCTGTTGAACGTCCAACATGAGCCTTTTTTGTCATTCGCATACTGTGCTCGAAAGGGCTGCTTGCTAGGTAACTTGTTAATCATGCACTCTAACCAAACATTTACTTCCGTCTGATCCCACCCGATCGCTGGGTCCTCCACCTTTGCCCACCTGAAGTCTCTGACATATTCTAGCCAAGCGTTCCCTCCATACACATGGTGGGCCTTTAATATTTTGTTCGCATAGCATATCATAGCGATACCAGTTTCCAGCTTCTTCTCTAACATAACTGACATAAACACATTATAACCGAACAACCAATTCGTAATGTTCTCCTCAATCTTCTGTTTTTTCTCGCTAAATGAAGAGGCTTTTGCATCCTTTTCTTTTGTTTGTACCTCCCTTCTCTTAGCCCTGACCAGGCTAAAAATATCTACAAATTCCCCTTTCCATATTTTCTCTTTAATTTCGGGAGTGAAACTCCTGTCCCCTCAGCAGAAGCAAGTGTTTTCGTGGCACTAACGCCTTGTTTGCTACCCTTACCATGCTCTTTTTCCACCTCCGGATTCTGAGGGAGCGAGCCCGGTGCCAGGCTGACACAGGGGCTGGAGGTCGTCACCCGCAAAGAAGGAACAGCATGCGCCGTCGCCAAGGCTTCAACCTGGCGCTTAAGATCTTGCACTGAACTCTGAAATGAATCGCTAGCCCATGGAGTTGTAGGGGGGGGGAGGGGCGGGAGGCCCACTCAGCTTGGCTAACATCTGTGATACCGCCAATAGGGCTTGGGTTGTTGGGTCTTGAGATGCTCCTGGGGGGTTCGTCGCACTCTGCCCCTGCTCTGACGTTGTGCCCCCCCACTGGTGTCACCCCCTGGGTACTATGGGATGCTTGGACGGGTAACTCCTTGGTTGGTGCTGCCAGTACTGCTAAAGATTGCCGTATGTCGGCCAGCATGGAATCCACCCCTAATGCTGGTCCTGGGTTATCCATCACCTCCCTTGGGTGAGGCACTGGATTAACGACCGTGTGTGAGGTAGGCATAGGGGCTCCCAAGGGGACCGGATCAACTGTAGGAGATGGTGGGGTGGCGCTGCATGTGTTGAACTTGGTTGTTGGACCGCAGCGACCTGCTTTTTACTCCTGTGCTTCCCCTGTGGTTCTCCTGTGTGAGCATGCGCTGGTTTAAGATCTACCTCCTCACTCCTGTCGCGTGCGCCGGTCTCCAGCCCTCGTCCAGCCTCGTCCTGTGATGCTGAAGGTCGTCCAAGATGAAGCCCGAAATTCCGGGCCGCCGTGCCAACGTTCCCCTCACTGGAGGTACTTCTGCTCCCACGTCTCGCGAGGCGTGCGAGCAGAAGCCTCGGCCAGCCCGCGCACAACTAGTGCGAGGGTTCAGCTCCGGCGTCCCAGACCCATAAGGGGCCGCGCTCCCCCCATGCTGGTGGGGGGTGCTTTTCCATAATCCAAACATGAGTAGAGTCTGAATATGTGTCCTCTTCCACGCTTGCTTAAGAGAGGAAATGAGCCTACAATATTGCTTTTCCTAAATTGGAATGGCTTTTTGATGGTGTGTCGTACACGTTTACTTGCCTGATGTAAATATGATACAGTTCCAATGTTATAATAATGTAAATTGTATTAAGTGAATAGACATTCACAGATAAAAATGTATGTCATTGTTTGCAATTCTACATTGATAGGCTGAAATCTACATTGGTTGTTAAAAGGTTCATTGCTTATAATGCATCTACTAACTCTTTTCTCAACGTACATTCACTTGATCAAAAGAACATTTGATCAGACTGAGTTTGACCTGTAACAATTTGCATTGTGATGTGGTTGCTTTGTTTTATAATGTTATACCTTTGATGGGGCTCTAAAGAGATTCTTAGTGGACGGGTATCTAGAAACTCCCAAGGTTGTGATATGTTGGAAGAGTGAAGTTTATAGGTTAACCTAGATGGAAAAAGTATTGCTGTTAGCCCTGTGGACTCATAACCTGATGTGTCTTGATACAGCATATATGTAGTTGTGCTTAATTTTGGAGTGAAGCCTGTGACAAATTTATTAACACGCACCCAGAGGGCACCTTACAAATGCCCCCTGAAAACTTACCAACTACCTGTGTAGGACTTACTAGTTTTAGCCATCCTGCCACTACCAGATACAAGTCTGACCTCCTAGAGTGAGAGCCTTTCTACTTGGCAGTCAACAGCAAAGAAGTATTTACACATCCCTACAGGATAACCTGTAAATCTGCATTCCAAGGCAAGGGGCTTCAAAGAGGTCCACCACCCTTGGTATACAGGTCTGGCTGCAATCACAGGAGAGATGCCAACCCCCCTGCCCCAGGGCCCATTTGGCACCTGCACAAGCAGTACATTTAGTATTCAGAGACGTGTGTCCACTGCTCAGGTCAGTCCCTCCCTTAAGGTGATCTGTCTGATGTGGACACAGCATTTAGAAACCTGCCATCATGGTGATTTAAGAACTCTGGTAGAGAGATATGCCCACTTCACTCAAAAAGTGGTCACTTAGAGAGTGTAGTGACCCCAGGAGTGAATAGGCCATTGGTACTACACTACACTCCCCGAAATACTCCTAAATTCAGTATTTAGGGGAGCCCCTGACACCAGGAATTAGATTCCTTCTGACCTACGAAGACGGACACCTAAGAGCCACGTAAGCAAAGCCCAAGGAAGAAGCACCTGACTTTGTCTCAGCCCTGCAGGCCTGTCTGCTATTCCATATCATTTGGGCCAAAGTTGGCACATCCTGAAAGCTGCTGTGCCTTCAAGAGCCTGGGAGGCCTGCCTGCCATCAAAAAAGACCCAGAAAAAACTCCAGTGAAGCAGTGGAGCTGCATCCCTGCATTTTGCAGGTACCCCAAGACACCTGTGAGCACTCCGGACCACCAAAAACCCAACAATGGAAAGCACCACTGGAACCGTGTCTTCTAGCCCAAGTTGAAATGGGCCAATGGTGCCAATATGGTGCCCCAGCCCTTCAGAGACAAAGACCACCTTGGACTTGCCCACTGTGGACACACTGCTGCCACCTGCAGCCTCTGCTCACAGGTCTCTTCAACTGCGAGTGTTCATGGTGGGGAAAAACCCGACGACCCAGGACACCTCTGTACCGGTCGCCCCTTTCCCGTGGTGAAGAGGACAAAAGGTGTCCCTCCGTCCCCAAGCATCTCAGGACTTGAACCCACTTGTTAGTTTCTTCCCAACTGGATTCCCAGTTCTCACCTACAGCATCTTTTCAACCAGACCGATCCCCATTGAGTAAAACTGGGCACCCAGCGCCATACTACACCTCTGCACCCGGCCCCTCCAGTACTGCCCGGTGTGATCTACTGGTGTGGTCCAGACCCTTGCCGAATACTTACCTAAAGTGCAGGAGAGTAGACTCAAAAGCCGCTGTACTGTACCTGTTTTGCCATCACTGTTTTCTCTCCATATGATAACATTGAAGTTTCTAAAAATTGCACTGTTGACTTTTAGAAACTGTAATGATTTTTTTAGAAAAACATACCTGCACAAAGTGATTCTGGTGCCAAAATATGTATAAAGATACTTGTTATTTTTGTAAATTGGAGTGGATCTCCTTCTTTAGTTGTGTACCCCATTTATTGATTGTGTGTGTATTTGCAGATACCAAACACTCCTGTCTGAAAAGCCTAAGGCTGCTTGATCACTCTACCCCATTAAAGAACACATTGGGATTGATAGAGCAAGCACCTGTCCACTAGTAAGGGAAACTCTGGACTCTTTGCAGGATATATCTCATTTTGATATATCATATAAAGAGCCAGCTTCTTACACCTAACAATTTGAACCTACTGTTATTTAAAGGTATGTTCCAATTTTGGGCAGTAGTTCTATACTTCAATGGGTGTTGAGTCACTTAAATGACGAAGCAGTTGAAGTGACTTCCCACACTTTCCTCGCATTGGCAGCATAAGGTGAACGTCTGACACACACTTATCTGTTCAACATCTATGTATTGCAATTCCATGTTCGACATGGGGGCCACATGGCTATTCTTTCGGATATGCTATAAAGGCAAATCTTTCCAAACATAGATTGTATCTCAGTCTATTTTCCTACCAAACATTTCAAACCAAGAACATTTGATAGGAGTACCAATGAATACCTTTTCAAAATTCTCCGTGTTCTAGAGCTTGGACATGAGGCATTCTCCACCAGACAGCAAGAGAGAGAGGTTTATTGTTCTAACATCTTATTCTGCTAATAACATAAAAGTGTTGTGCGAAGGTAAATGCAGCATTAACATGACAGTAACTCAAATGTTCTTAAACTGCACTATTTGCTACCACTTATATAAAGCTTACTTTGAGGAAGGATACTCAAATATATTGTTAAATATATGTTTCTTTTGAAGTCCTTCTAGTTTGATGCAACTCGTCCAGTGTGTTTGGAATGAATCATGTATCGCAGATTGACTTATTCAGTAATACCTGACATTCTACATCGTACTATGTATAATGTCCACATATGTAACAAATTAGAACATTTGCCATTCGTTGTGCTACAATTCATTAAAACCCTTAAAAGTTTCATTAAACCCTGTAATGATGAAAGTAATATTTCAAATCCAGTGTTGTTTAAAATGGTTACTTGCCACATGTAATGCAAAAGAATGATGGTCCTGTGTTATATCGTGTCCCACAACAGTGAAGGGAGCCTCCTACAGGTCATTTTGAAAAAGCTATAATAATGTCTCCCCGCCCACTAGTTAGAGCACTTCTTTTATGTCCCTGATTACTTGTTTGAGAAGGAAAAACTAAGGACTATTGTATGTTGACTGCTGGCGAAAATACTTCATGGGCCATAGCCCTACATACTTCTATACGTACAAGAGTGCGCAAACATGATTATGTTTGATTTGATTTAGCACGGCATGCCATAGATGTTGTGGTACCCTGCTCAGAGACATGGGTCATTGGATGTCTAATATTGTGTGAGCACCAATACTTCATCATAGGACTATACTTTGCACGTGGGGATGTGCAACGGTAATACCATAGTTGAATAGCTTTTTTGTATGACTGACATTCAAGTCTATGTTTGTATATTACAGGCAATAGTGAGTATGCAATTTGCCTGTGGGTTCTCACTCCACATCTTAATTTATTTGCTATACCTTAATCCACCCAATCAAAGTGAATCATTTCTACAATGCAGCACACACAGAGACTAAAAGAGTCATGGAAAGCACCTTAAGGATTCTAAAGGACAGATTTTGGAGTTTGGATAAAAGTGGTGTGGCACTAGAATACAGACCGGAGAGTTGTTGTAAAATGCATTATATTCTACAGTATAAGCACATAACATAGCTATGCACAGAGGATTTCCAGGGAAACAATGGAAAATAATTCAGATGAGGAACCACAACCAGGTCATTCAATCTTTGAACTGTACAATGTATGTTCTGCTGAGAAAGGAGCACGCAGAACACAAATAACAAACAATTATTTCTAATGTCCTTTGTTTTTATTTAATGATAAAGAATTACACGTAGTTGTACTTAAGCGCATTACAGAGCGACCAACATCGTAAAATGTCTTTGTGATGTTCTTGTCTACTCTGTGTTTTTCCTTCCCTTACTCCGTTATTCCTCTACCTAATGAATCAGAATCAGAAATATGAAGTATACTGCAGGCTGTGTTTAAAAATATATTATGTACAATGTTTTAGAAATCAGCCACTCTGTGGGTTAACATTGCATATTGCTTTGGGATTTTTTCAAACACCATGCATTGCACTTTCCAACTTCCTGAAGTGTTGTGCCAAAGATGAAGCATCTTCTCTATCACTTGATATGTCACTTACTTCCAGAATGCGTTGCTTGGCAGTGGGTGTTAATGGGTGATGCACTGAGCTGCGTCAAACTCATTCTCACATTAGCAGCAGAAGGTGTTATATCTGCAATTTCACCATCTCCTTCAGTATCCATAGCATGCTTTATTGACTTTCTGAAAGAAAGTGGGACCTAAACCTGTGTGATGCCATGGACTGGTAGATGACTGCTATATCTTCATGAGTCTTTTCTGTCACATTATGAGTAGATGGTTTAATGTGAACAAAAAGTACTCATGAGGTTTTCATTGTTTATTTTTAATACATATGCAAAGCTTGTGTTTATGGTACGTATAGCACGAACTCATACATTTTTTGCCTTTCAAAGTTTTAAGGGTGATGATTATTTTCAAACTGTTTTAAACAAATAAGCAGTGAACATGAATCCTTAGTTAATATATAGGATTTTAATTTTTTTACTCTTACGTAGTCTACTAATAGAACTAAAAAATCTACAACTTCACTAATGCTTTTCTTATGCATATAGGAGTTTAAGAAATTGATTACATGTACGTTGTAATTTTTAAATATGTATTTTATTTATGTATGCATGACTGTATTTATTTGAGCAAACTTTAATATTTATGAATTTATTTAAAAAACAAATATAGTAAAACAATTAACTGATGTTATTTTCACGGAGGCTGAAAGGTCAACGCAAGTGGCATTGCTGTTGGATTCAAGCTGAAAAGTAACGGATATCTTGAATTGTTTGCATCTGATCTTCTGGCGCCCAACCTTTCTTTTGTATTTCTCCGAAAGCACATTTTATGACACTTTTTCCTGAATTCCTTAGTCGTCCTCTTGGTGACACCCACAACACTGATGTGGTCATCTATTGTGGCCCCTGTTATGTTTCTTGTGGCTTCAGACAAGTAGTTGAAGATTTGCCAAAAAGATTCCCATTCTCTACCACAATTTTCCCAAAAACATCTCCAATTCAGAATTGCTGAATTTACGTTATTACATTCGATCTTTCTGGACCCACCCACATGTGAATCTTTGATAACCATGTTCCAGTTAGATGTAACCATGTTCCAGTTAGATGTAGGAAGCTGCTGTACCAATCCACATAAAGACAACTTCCTTCTCAAACAATACACCTGGCTTTCTTCCTCTTTTGCTTATGATATCAAAGACTGCTTCTGCAGCATTCGCAATTTTCTCCTATTACTGTTTCTGCAATTGTGATTCAGTAATCTGTGAATGTGAATCATAATGATCTGTTATTGCACACCATGTTATCTTTGTAATGTAATATTATACGAAGAACCCGGTGATTACAAAAAAGGTGACCTGCCCCTGAATATAACCAATAACCACTCATATTTTGTGAATCTTTATTTCGCAAATCGCAAATAATTATTTTACATTTAGGTACATCAGCCCTTTAATCATGTGACTGATACTAGAAACGTCTGTTACAGGGTTCATATTTACATCCTTTCTTGTCTCTGGGAGCTTGTCTTCATTACGAATGTGGGGCTCTCCCCTGCTCTGTCATCTCTGTGACTCACAGCCTATTATTATGTTTTAATAAATGCTTTTCATACTCAACCTATACATGAGACAGGGATTTCTTTGACACTATTATGGATATATATCTACTATGATTGCTGTGTATTGAAATATGATATAACACTGTATAACCAGCATTATGGCTGCTATCTTCAATACTACATCCTAAAATGCCTTTGAATTGAGTGACCTGACTGCTCATTAACCTCTAGTAAGCTTCCCAGCTTACTAGTGTGTGCTGGCTCACAGTACCCTGAATGATTTTTGTCCGGCTCTATGAAGCCCCCACGTAATTACGGGGCTGAAATTTGTATTAATTACACATTTATGCTGAGGTCTCAACAAGGTGGACTACACAGTGTGATTGATGTGGACGGAACATTTATGACCAGGTGTATAGTTCCATCCACAAGTGTCGCACCATGGTAGACCAATGAATTGATCTGCTTGAACTATGACCATGCACAGATATGTCGGGGTGTCTCACCATACCCAAGGAGTGGTCCAGAAATGCCAGCCTTGCTCATAAAATCAAGCAATCAATTAATCAAGAATTTGTAAAGCGCAGTACTCACCTGTGAGGGTCTCAAGGCTCTGAGGAGGGTGGGGTGGATAAGGGGGTGGGGAGGTGCTGCTACTGCTCAAACAGCCAGGTCTTGAGAAGTTTCCTGAAGGTAAGGAGGTCTTTGGTATGGCGCACAGGGGTGGGAAGAGTGTTCCATATTTTGGCGGCGAGGTGGGAGAATGAACTACCGCCGGATGTAGTTCTGTGGATGCGTGGGACGGTTGCGAGGGCGAGGTCGGCAGAGATGCCAGGTCAGGGTGTAGGAGGAGAGCCATCTGTTGAGGTATTCTGGTCTGGTGTTGTGCAGTGCTTTGTGAGCATGGGTGAGGAGTTTGAAGGTGATTCTTTTGTTGATTGGGAGCCAGTGCAGGTTTCTCAGGTGGTCTGTGATGTGGCAGTGGCGGGGGATGTCCGGGATGAGGTGTACGGAGGCGGTCTGGATGCGTTGCAACCTCTTCTGGAGTTTGGCCGTGGTCCCTGTGTAGAGGGCATTGCAGTAGTCCAGTTTGCTGCTTACAAGGGCTTAGGTGACTGTTGTTCTGGTTTCGGTGGGTATCCATTTGTAGATCTTTCGGAGCATGCAGAGGGTGTTGAAGCGGGAGGAGGAGATGGTATTGACTTGCTGGGTCATGGATAATGAGGAGTCCAAGACGAATCTTAGGTTGCGTGCGTGGTCGGTAGGATTCGGAGCGGCTCTGAGAATGGCAGGCCACCAGGAGTCATCCCATGCGGAGGGAGTGGAGCTGAAGATGAGGACCTCCGTCTTGTTGGAATTGAGTTTGAGGCAGCAGCTCTTCATCCATTCGGCGATTACCTTCATTCCTTTGTGGAGGTTGGTCTTGGCGGAGTCCTTGGTTAGGGAGAGGATCAGATGCGTGTCGTCAGCGGATGAGATGATGTTGAGGTTGTGGGGTCAGACAAAAAAGTTAGCGAGCAGGCCATGTAGACGTTGAAGAGGGTCGAACCCTGGGGTACGCCACAGATGATTTCGGTGGCCTCCGAGTGGATAGGGGGAGGTGGACTCTCTGGGTTCTGCCGGGTAGATACGAGGTGACCCAGTCCAGGACTCTGTCGTGGATTCCAGCACTGCTGAGGCGTGAGCGTATGTTGTGGCGGCAGACTGTGTTGAACGCGGCCGAGAGGTCCAGGAGGATGAGGGCAGTGGTTTCGCCGTTGTCCAGTATGGTTCTGATGTCGTCGGTGGCGGCGATGAGGGCAATTTTGGTACTGTGGTTGCTGCGGAATCAAGATTGGGAAGGGTCCAGGGTGCAGTTCTCCTCGAGGAAGCAGGTTAGTTGTCTGTTGATAGCCTTCTCTATGCCTTTTGCCGGGAAGGGGAGTAGGGAGATAGGCCGGAAGTTCTTGAGGTCCTTTGGGTTCGCCTTGGGTTTTTTGAGGAGGACGTTGATCTCGGCGTGTTTCCAGCTCTCCGGGAAGGTGGCGGACTCGAAGGAGCTATTGCTGATCTTCCTTAGTTGGGGTGCGATGACAGAGCTTGCTTTGTTGATGATGTGGTGAGGGCAGGGGTCAGATGGAGAGCCAGAGTGGATGGTGTTCATGATTTCGATGCTGTCTTTGACGGGGGTTCAAGAGAGCAGGAGGATGGTTGGAGGTGAATCTGTAGTGTTGGTGTTTGCTGTGTGGGTATGGGTGCTGAAGCTGTTGTGGATGTCTGTAATCTTGAGGTGGAAGTAGGAGGCTATGGAGTAACAGAGGTCTTGGAATGGTGGGATGTCGTTGGCATTGTAGCTGAGGTTGGAGAGTTTCTTCATGATGTTGAAGAGCTCCTTGTAGCTGTGTGCGTTGTTGTCGATTTGGTCTTTGAAGGCGGTTCTCTTGGCGGCTTGGATGAATTGGTGGTGTCTGCAGATGGCATTTTTGAAGGCTGTCACACATAAGCAAACAAGGCAGTCACACATACAAACTTCACATGCATGTAATCAGAAAAGGCAACCAAGTGTGCAGGCTGTGGCTTGCAGCACATTGGACAAAACAACCATAAATGAATCAGTTTGGCCAAGTCCAAATTAGAGTTATACCCCTCTCCATGACAGTAACACTAGGGCCATATTTATGGAAAAGTGATCGAATGCAGCTCAGCAAGTCACCTTGCTGTGCTGCACTGTGTGACAGGGAAAAGGCAAGAATGCACAGTATTTAACCCCTCAGGTGCCCTGGACGCAATGGTTATGTCCTGGCCAGCACCACTCGGGTGCCCAGGACGTAACCGTTACGTCCAGATAGGGGCCCTCGGGGGAAGCGCTAGCGCTCCCCCCAGGGGCCTCGCAACCCCCCCTTCGCCAACCCCCCTGTGACGTCTGATGATGTCAGCACGAGATCGCGTGCTGACCTCATCAGAGGCCTCCCCTCCGCACTGGAAGCTCAGCTTCCAGCAAGGATCGGAGGAGAAATGCGTTTGCATTTCTCCTCCGATCACGTGGAGGGGCAGAGAAAGGCATCAAAGGCAAGGAAAGGCTTTTCCTTGCCTTTGATGTCATTAAAAAATAAAGATCGGGCAGCAGAAATGCCCACTAGATACCAGGGATTTTTTTTTTGTGTGCATAAGGGGAGCGGGCCCTTGGGCAAGAGCTGCTCCTCAGGGGGACCATTTATTTGTAAGCAATTCTGCCCCCCCCGGGGGCAGATCGGCCTATGATAATTACACCAATCTGCCCCCGGTTGGGAAGAAAATACTAGAAACTAAGGAATCTTGTTTTTTATTAATGTTTATACATAAGGGGAGTGGCCCCTTGGGCAAGGGCTGCTCCCCAGGGGGCCAAAATATGTTTAGGCCTTTTCTGCCCCCCGGGGGCAGATCAACCTATTATAATTAGGCCAATTTTCCCCCAGGGTGGGCAGAAACCCTTAGACTCCAGGGATATATCTTTTTTTATGTTTACTTTTTTTATACATGGGGAGCGACCTCTTAGGCAAGAGTTGCTCCCCTGAGTGGCAAATTGCATTTAGGCCATTTCTGCCCCCAAGGGGGGCAGAAACCACTAGACACCGGTGTTTATTTTTTTGTCAGTTTCACATGAGGGGAGCGACCCATTATGCAAGGGTTGCTCCACTGGGGGGGCAAATTTGTTTTAGGCCATTTCTTCCCCCCCTTGGGGGCAGATCGGCCTATTAAAGGGTCGCTCCCCTGGAGGGCAAATTGTCTTTAGGCCATTTCTGCCCCCCTAGGGGGCAGATCACCCTATTTTTGTTAGGCCAATTTGCCCCCAAGGGTGGCAGAAACCACTAGACACCAGGGATTTTTATTTTATTGCGTCAATTTCATGCAAGGGGAGCGACCCCTTAGGCAAGGATCATTTCCCTGGAGAGCAAATTCATTTTAGTCCATTGCTGCCCCCAAGGGGGGCAGAAACCACTAGGTACCAGGGTTTTTTTTTGGAGCCAATTTCACGTAAGGGGAGCGACCCCTTAGGCAAGGGTCGCTCCCGGGGGGGGGGGGATTTATTTTAGGCCATTGCTGCTCCCCTTGGGGACAGATCGGCATATTTCTATTAGCTTCACATGCACCCTGCACCATTTTCTTACCCATGATGCTCTGCAAACCTCCAACTTTGCTGGAAATCACACATTTTTCCCACATTTATGTGATGGAACCTTACGGAATCTGCAGGAATCCCAAAAATTCCTACCACCCTGCATTTTCTTATCTACACCAATAAAAATTCAACTGCACTTGTCAGCCTAAAATTTTTTTTTTTCAAACTGCCCCTTTGGACCCTCTTTGGTTCCCCCTCAATTTTGACATGTTTTTGGCTCTTCCCTGTCACAGGCACTAGGCCCAGCTACACAAGTGAGGAATCATTTTTACTGGGAGACTGAGGGAAACGTTGGATGGTAGGAAATTTGTCCCGGTGCGGTGATCCCACACAGAAATGTGTGAGAAATGTGATTTTTTTTTAGCTAAATTTGAGGTGTGCTGAGGATTCTGGGGAAGAAAAGATTAGGGGATCCACGCAAGTCACACCTCCCTGGACTTCCTTGTGTCTAGTTTTCAGAAATGTCTGGGTTTGGTAGGTTTCCCTAGATGGCTGCTGAGCCCAGGACCAAAAACGCAGGTGCCTCCCGCAAAAACAGGTAGTTTCGTATTTGATAATTTTGATGTGTCCAGATGGTGTTTTGGGGCATTTCCTTTCGCAGGTGATAGAGCGTTCCGTACTAGTAATTTACCTGTATTCGGACGCTCTTTAGGCCGATGAATCTTTTGACTAAGTGGGACTCTCTGTACTCTATATCGGTCAGCTTCCTTAAATCAATAATTAGTAACGAACATAAGCAATACCTTGATCAACATAACACTTGACAATTAATCCAGAATACATTTCGGCGAACCCTGACCTTTCAGTCGGGAATAACCACACCAGTTTATTCAAAGTTAGTGAATTTTATTTCCCTATATTAACAAAGCTAGCACAATATAAATGTGTCTCAACACCAAATGGTAAACGTAAATGAACATTAATAGCTGTCCATAACGGCGAAACAGGTGCAATCTATGTAGCATTTGAATCACAAGGCATTCGATAATAGCAATGCAAATCACTAATACGATAATCTGTAACGAACTAATTGCATACATTTAGTCAGCATAACAAGATCTCAAATTGCATCGTGCGACATATGGAATCCTCGTCTAACCTCAAATTAGCATCGGCATGTGGGACTTCATGCAAAAACAATTTAGCAACATTAATTTAGAAAAACTCCTAACTAGGGCTCTTATCAAAATCAGCAGTTGGTTACCTAAAGGAAACACAATGCAATTTTACAATTTCCTCTCATATTTACCAATTACGATCAGCAATCAAGGAAGTCTTTGTCTCACAGGTACCGTTTCTCGATCAACATGGGACGAGGCAAAAGGGGCAGGGGTGGACGGGGCAGTTGCCTCACGGCGGCTAGGTAAAACTACTACTTCATGCAAGGGATCAAAGTTAAAGTCTCTAGGGCAAGAATCATTAAAGTCTCTTTCTCTCGATTAGAGAAAGCATCAAAGTCTCTTTCAAAATGGCGTCGCAGCAAAGTGGGCCATAATAGCTGCAATGTCCGAATGTTCGTAATCGCTGGCAAATGGCTGCAATGGCTACCTTCTTCTCGTGCACCCGATTTTTATAGACAACAGTTCAAATCCAGTAGGGTCTTCCATTGGAGGGTTCATAGGTTAGCTTCAAATTGTCCAATCAAAAACGACAGTTCTCAAGCTTTTACTTAAGCATACATTATCCTTGGAGATGGGTACGCAAGTTGCAACATTTTATACCAATTAGCTCACTTTCAGAGCCTCCATTGTCCGCACCTGCAAATCGACCTTGGAGTAAAGAGAAAATATGCCAGGCTGGCACGAAACCTTAAGATAAGCATGTGAACGGTTTCAGTGGAAAAGTACAGCTTCAAGCAGAAATACACGTTTAATAGCACATTGGAAAAATACGAGCATCTAAACCGTGAGACCAGGCAACTAGGCCGAAGCCTGCACTAAAGTAATGCTAAGCTAAAACATTTCAAACAAGCAAATCATAGCACACGTTTACGATTATGTCGGATTAGTGCAATTCTAATACACCACGTTATATAAAGCACGCTTATAAATGTTGGCAAACTACTCTGAGGGCACATTTTGTCCCCGTACAATCTTTATTAGTGCGGTTAAAGTCACACATGATTATTTCACACTACGTCTACGTTAATAAATGTAAAACCTTCATTTTCTGCTTCATCAATCCCTCCTCTGATGACTACTTGTCATCACACCAAATCATGCCCACAAATTTTATTCCATTAAAATTCTGTCAGTTCTCTTTTCCTTTTAATTCCCCTAGTTTGCGCTTTGTATTCTTCTGCCATTCTTTTCATAATTTTCTCTTCTTTTCTTCTCTTTATTCTTTCCATAATCATTATTATTCCCCTTTTTATTCCCCAAATTCCAAATATGCAAATTATCACTATTAAAATTCCCTCTATTATTTTCAATAATATTCCATTCCAAATTCCCCCAATCCAATGTCCCACTGAAGCAAGTCCTTTTCCAACCTTCTCCCACACTCCTGGTTCTTTCAGTTCCTTCAAATCTGCACTTTCTTTTGTTAGATTAGCAAGCATAGTTTTAATTTTCACACTATTGTCTGGAATATAAGTACAACAGTGTCGTGCACCAAGCATTTTGCAAACGCCACCATCCTTTGCTAAAAGAATGTCTAAAGCAAGCCTATTTTGAAGAGTCATAGCTCTTTCCGCTGCAAGTTCAGCATCTATCAGGATTATAGCACCTGAAAACTTTGTCAACATGTTATCCACTATAGTAGACAACTTTCGTATTTTGATGGAATTCAACACAACTCCCAATGAAGGAATCATGGCTCCAAATATATCTCCTACCACAGCAGCTGCGGTCTCTCTTTTCTGGATACGATGGGATCCAGATGTCTTTTGAATCATCGATAGGTCATCCAGTTGATAAACCTTTGGGAACACTATACCCAAATAACATCTCCCCCACCATCCCTTTGGAAGACGATAATAGGCATTATACCCACAAATGTAATATACCCCTGGAATGACAGGGTCAAGTCCGTCCATCATGAATGTCCATTTGGCCTTAAAGATAAACGTATGTTTACACTCACTCGCTCCTACAAAAATGTTGTCATAATAAGATTCACCTCGATATATACAAAATTTCCCTACATGCCAAGCATCTAAAGCTATTTTCCCTTGTGTCTTTATTGCGGCAAAATCATAATTATCTACTGAAGTCCTCTTATGTAGCTCCTTTTCTAATTTCGCATTCATTTGTGCCCTTCTATCATCTGTGCGATCTAAAAAGCTTATTTCTACTGCAGAGAGCGAGCAGGTAAGGTTTTCCCTATGAGCGTGAGCCGTTTCAAAAGGTTGCATTGGCTCGAAAAATTCCCTCATTATCTTAGCATCCCAATCTTTAGCAATCTGGCTTAGCTGCGCTATTATAGGAACATATGCAAAGGTAACATCATAATTCGAGTAAAAATACTGTATGTTAGTTTGACCATAAAATCTAGACATTACTATACTACATGTAATCCCGTATGTAAGAGGCATGTGGTGATATGTCACCCCTTCCTTTACTGATGTCGGTATCTGTGTACACACATAACAATCTTTCGCATCCATTGTCTCAACATATTCTGTTAGCAAGCGATAGAAAACGTTATACGAAAGCTCTTTCTTATCGTGCAAGAGTCTCTCATCCAATGCTAGTCTTTTCAATGCGGTTAGTTCGGTGACAGTAACAGGAGCAAGAGTAGAAGCATCAATTCTCTCATTCTCAGTCTTACCATGTATTCCAAGCACAATTGCCATTATTATTATTACACATGCAATTATCAAGCCTATACACACATATTTACAATATTTCTTTCTATTGTTTTGCGTCATGATCTGTATAGAATCAGAGAGCTAGAAGCACCTATAAATGAAACTATTTGGCAATTCAGTTACAAAGCTGAACGAGCGCAATGTTCACACCGTCTTCTTCAGGAGGCCAGTCACTTATCGGTTAGCAGCATTTGTCTCAATTCGGCAATAATTCAGTCTTTATCAGTTCAGCAAGTGTCTCATCCGGTTTAGCAATGTCTCAGCTGGTTGTTTGTTTCACTTTATATTGTAGCAAGCAATATCATTTATCACCCTTTCAATCAACACTGTCCATAAAACTTTTCTTTTCTATTGGTATCTCTTCTTCTTCGTTCTCGATGCTTAGAGATACAAACTCGTCAGTCCAATCGTCATTGACTGCATATGCCCATTCAGGACCGGAATATCTCCTGTTTGGTATCCTTTTCCTTTTCAATTTTGCTTCTCTTTTTGATTCTGCTTCGCTGGTACTTTCCTCTTTTGTCAAGTCCTTTTCTTCACTTGAGGTTGGTACCACGACAGACACTTCCTTTCTTTCTCTTTCACTTTTGGCCTTTCTCTGTCGTTCAAACCTTCTCCAGTCCTTTGCTTTACTGGTGATATACTTAGTCTCCTCTTTGCACCATGACCATTTGACGGACCTGCGATCTTTTCTGAGGAAGCTTGAACCTTTTCGTTCTGTTCTGCCTTGTCCCCTCCTTCTGGGGAATCAATCACGTTCTCTTTTTCTTTTTCTATACCGTCTGCTTCTGGGAAAGGCCTCCTCTGATCAGGCTCTCCTGCTTTTTCACCTACTTCGAGCCCTTCGTCACCGTTACTTTCGTCAGGCTCTTTATCACTTTCAGCTGCTTCAGGTTCTTTGTCACCCTCAGCTGCTTCAGGCTTTTTGCTACCCTCAGCTGCTTCAGGTTCTTTGTCACCTTCAGCTTCTTCGTCGCCGTCTGAACTTTCTCCTTGGTCTTCCCCAAGTGAGTCTGTGTCTTCGTCCTCCAATAATATCTCTCTCTCTCCTGCTTCTGCCTGTTCGCTTTCAGTTCGATTTTGTTCCGTCTCAGCACTCAGCACTGCTTTGTCAGGCTCTGGCAGTTTTAGCGCTTCAACTTCCTCATCTGTGGGACACAACACCTTCTTTGTGTGACTGGCGTGAATCCAGTTGGGAACCCCCGCACACTTCACAGCGGTAGTTGTCGTCAGGATCACTTGGAAAGGGCCTTTCCAACGGGGTTCCAGACACGACTTTCTCACGTGTTTCTTTACCACGACCCAGTCACCTGCTTTCAGTGCGTGTCCTGGACCTTGGATCGGTGGCAAGGTGGTCGCTTCCACCTGGTGAGAGAAAGAGCGAACCACGTCAGCCAGACCCTTGCAGTAGTCTAACACCATATCATCTGTAATATTCAAAAGCGCGTTTGCGAGAACTGCAGGAAGTCTCATAGCCCTGCCCATGAGAATTTCGTGCGGAGACAATCCAGTCTTTCTATCAGGGGTGTTTCTCATTGACATTAGCACTAAGGGCAATGCATCAGGCCATTTCAAATTTGTCGATGCACATATTTTCGCTTTTCTTGATTTCAGTGTACCATTCATTTGCTCCACCAGTCCTGAGGCTTCAGGGCGATAGCTACAATGCAGCTTTTGCTCAATGTTCAGCGCTTCGCAAAGTAACTTTATCACCTCGTTATTGAAGTGACTTCCCCTATCTGATTCTAAAGAGATCGGGAATCCGAAACGTGGTATCAACTCTCTCAACAATAGCTTTGCAACTGTAAGGCTGTCATTTCTACGTGTGGGGTATGCCTCAATCCAATGACTAAAAATGCACACAATCACCAACACGTACTTCAGACCTCCATGCACAGGCATCTCAATGAAGTCCATCTGCATTCGACTAAATGGGCCGCTGGTCCTGCCAATGTGGCTCGCGTTCACAACCGTTCCCTTTCCTGGGTTCATCTGCTGGCAAGTGACACATCGATGGCAAACTGCTTCTGCAGCTTGACGAAATCTGGGGTTAAACCAATCAGTTTTGAACAATCTTATCATGGCATCTCTCCCTAGGTGAGCTTGCCCATGATAGAACCGCGCAAGCTGTGATAAGAGACTGTCTGGCAAAACAAATTTTGCCTCATTTGAAACCCATAACTCGTCTGGTCTTTTTATACATTGTGATTTAATCCAGGAATCTCTTTCATCCTCCCTGACATTATTTTGTAATGCTTTTAATTCATCTATTGTATCTACGACCTTCAAGGCAAATGCTTCAGCTGGTTCTAGTTCTGGCTCACTTATTGAATTCCATTCGTCCCTGAGTAATATACAATTCAAGGCACAAAATCTTGCGACTTGATCCGCATATGCATTTCCCAGAGAAACATAGTCCTGTCCTTTCGTGTGAGCACTGCACTTTACCACTGCAACTTCGGCTGGCACTTGAATGGCGTGTAACAATTCCCTTATCCTCTCCCCGTTCTTCACTGGGGATCCTGAGGAAGTCAGGAAACCTCTCTGTGACCATAGTTGTCCAAAGTCATGCACAATCCCAAACCCGTATTGACTATCAGTGTAAATGGTGACTTTCATCAATGCAGACAGTTGACATGCTCTGGTAAGGGCTACAAGTTCTGCTACTTGTGCAGAATAGACTCCTTGAAGCCATCCCGCTTCCAAGACACCTGTTACAGTACATACAGCATATCCTGCTTTCAAAATCCCCATCCCGTCTCTTAGACATGAACCATCAACAAAAAGAATTTGGTCATTTTCATCAAGCTTAGTATCCTTAATGTCCGGTCGGGGTTTTGTGCAAAATTCAGTCACCTGAAGGCAGTCATGCTCGACGTCTTCAGCGTTCTCAATTTCAGCATTTTCTCCAGGGAGCAAGGTTGCTGGATTCAACGTAGTGCACCTTTTCAGCTGCACATTCGGTGAGCCCAGAATTATCGTTTCATACCTTGTGAGTCTAGCTCCAGTCATGTGCTGCGTTCGGGAGCGGGTCAAAAGTATCTCAACTGAGTGAGGGACCATGACTGTTACTGGGTGTCCCATCACTATTCCTTCACTCTGAGTGAGGCTGATACCAACTGCTGCTACGGCGCGCAAACACCCTGGGAGTGCTGCTGCGACCGGATCCAAAGTAGCTGAAAAATACGCTACTGGTCTGTTTACGCCACCATGGGCTTGAGTCAAGACAGACAAAGAACATGCATCACGTTCGTGGCAAAACAATGTGAAAGGCTTTGTGTAGTCAGGCATACCTAAAGCTGGAGCCCTGCACATGCATTCTTTCAATTCAACAAAAGCATCCATCTCATCTCCTTTCAGCTCAATTTGATCCAAGGCATCCTTCTGGGTCAGCCTCAGTAAAGGCTTTGCTAGAGTCGAGAAGTTGGGAATCCACTGGCGACAGTAGCCCACCATTCCCAAAAACTTCCTCACCTCCCTCCTTGTCTTTGGTGGACTCATTTGAAGTACACTTGTTATTCTTTCCTTCATTATTCTCCGTGACCCTTTCTCTATTTGGTGACCCAAGTATTTCACTTTCTTCTGACAGAACTGCAATTTGGAAGGAGACACCTTGTGTCCATTCCTTCCCAAATGATTCAACAGAGCAATGGTATCAGCTGTGCAGCCACTTTCTGTCTTTGATGCAACCAGTAAGTCATCAATGTACTGTACTAGGGTTGACTCGAATGGCAATTCTAATGCTTCCAAATCTTTCTTTAGAATCTGATTGAAGATTGACGGTGACTCAGAAAACCCTTGAGGAATTCGACACCAACTGTACACTCTGTCTAGGAATTTGAAACAAAAGAGAAATTGGCTGTCCTCATGAAGAGGCACGAGAAGAATGCTTGTGACAAATCGATGACTGAGAACCACTCAGCATCGCAAGGGACCTGGAACATTATCACAGCTGGGTTCGGTACTACTGGGCAGCATTTGACTATGATGTCATTTATTTTCCTCAAGTCCTGCACGAGTCGGACCTTTCCACTCGGCTTTATTAGTCCCATTATTGGTGAATTACATGGACTGCTTAACACTTCTTTCAGTACCCCCTGTTTTACGAATTTGTCAATAAGTTGAGCAACTTTCATGAGGGTGTCCTGTGCCATGTGGTATTGTGGGGTCTGGGGAAAGATTGCATTGGGCTTTACAGTCACTTTCACTGGTTCCACTCCTTTCATCAATCCCACCTCTTTCCCTGTCATATCCCACACTTCCTTTCCGACTGTTTCCCGTAATTCGGCTGGAATATCTTCTTCAGTTATCATCGGGAAAAGACAAATCAGAGGATACTCTTCATCGACAGTTTCCATCTCATCCCCCTCTACACTGTCCTCTTCTTCCCCATCACTGCTCGTCTGTATTATTATTCCTTCGTTCGAACACATGATCGAACAACCCAATTTGCACAATAGGTCTCTCCCTAATAGTGCTATCGGGCTTGAGTCACATACCACAAACTGATGTACCCCTTGATAGTTACCGATGCTGACTGGTACCGGATCTGTTATTGGGTTCGTCAGGTGCCTGTTTGCTACTCCCACCACTTGAACTGTCCTCCCTGAGAGTGGCAAATTTGGTACTTCACTGCTCTTAACAGTTGAACGTGTGGCTCCCGTGTCAACCAAGAATGAGACACGATGACCCATTACTCTTCCCTCTACGTACGGACCCTTTTGATCAACTTCCAAGGATGCTGCAAGCACACAATCTCCTTCTTCTTCTGAACTTTCACTCTCCCATACATTGTTTATTCCACTCTCACTGTGTAATGGGAACTGTTGTACGGTGCCATTTGCACTCATTACCTGACCCGAAACCTGTGGAGGAACCATCACTTGCTGCTGACTCATTGGTGCCAAAGGTATTTGCATTTGCTGATTAGGTACCATGGGTAACTGCTGTTGCATTGGCTGCATTTGCGTCATCTGCATACGGGGCATCTGCATCTGCTGCGGCTGCCTAGGTTGCAATCCCTGCAATTGATTTATGGTCTGAAAATTTGGGTTTGGACCTCTCATTTTCGGTCCCCTCATTGTCTGAAATGCATTGACATCACTGTTTTGCTGACCAAACACCTACACCTGCACCTGCACCTTCCTGCACCACCATCGGGCACTCGCGTTTCCAATGACCTACGATTCCGCACGCGTGACACGGCATCACCTTCTTCATTGCCTGCACACCCGTCACAACAGTGTTCAAATCCGGACCATTATTCGCAAAACCTCCTCTGCCTCTACCTCTTGCCTGTGGCTGAAACGCCATATTTCCCTGTAACTGTGGCTGCGGTTGCGGTACCTGCTGTTGGAACCCTTGCAACCCTTGCAGACCTTGCAAACCTGTCTGAGCTGCCTTAAGCTGCATCATCATCACCTTCTCTTTCAACTTTTTCTGTTTCACTTCAATTTCGTCGCTACAGTATTTTGCATAATTCAAGACTTCGTCAATCGGTTTAGACTGCCAGCAAATCAAATGCAACTTTATCATCTGACTTATCTCTGGCCTCAGCCCTTCCACAAATCTAAACACAAAATGAAGCATGTCCTTCGCCTCGATTGTCTCCGTGCCACTGTAGTTCTTAAACGCCTTCAACAACCTCTCATAGTAACTATGAATCGATTCTTTAGCCTCTTGGGCAGTTCGATCAATCTTCTGCCAATCCACATTTTTCGCGGCAACCTTCGTCTTCAAATGCTCAATCACCTTATAGTACAAGCTCATCACCATAGGTGATGGTGCACCCGTCTCCCTGTCTCTCTCTGGTTCACTTGTCGGCCAACCTACAGCTCTTTTGCAATCCTCCCACAAATCTGCCGGAACCACAATCTCAAAGAGAGTGTTCAGGTCTTCCCAGAGACATTTTGCAAGCTTCACAAACCTATCAGTCTGTTGATACCATTCATACGGCTTCTCTCTCAGTTTGGGAAAATCATCCGTAAAAGACTGAATATCGCTTCTGTGCCATGGTACATGTATTAATTTCCCCCCTGCTGTCTCCCTCATTGGTAACATAGTTACTGTCTCGCTGCTTTGTGGTCTTTTCTCATTATGCTCTGTAGCACTGTCCCTCCTCTTTTCCTTTCTCTTTACCCACCTGCTTTCCCACTTGTCTAAGCACCTCCACACTTGTGCACTCACTTGGTGCGCCTTCATGCCTGCTGACCTCATGTGTTCAAAATCCGTGGCCCCAAAATCCAACCTGTAGCTCCTGCTCAAATGTTTTGTCTTGTCTATGTCAACCCCGTTTTTGTCAGCTATTTCCTGCAAGCTTTTATGTACCTTGTTCACTTCCTTCGTAATCTTTGGACATAGATACCTCAGCTCCTCTTCCGAGTAGGACTCTAACCTATTCACACCCATAGTCCCTTCCACCAATTCTTGTGCTTCCATGTTTAGCCTCATCCTATTCAGATAGTCTTCTCCTTTCCCACTGGCTGAGCCCTGGGTGGAATTCAAACTGTTGAACCACTGTGTCAGCTGTTGCGCATTTACCCCCATCAGTGTAGCGTTCACATCGACTGCCATTGATGGTTGCGGCAACTTTTCAGTGTTCGATGTTAGAGGTATTATCAGTGGGGGGCTCGACCTCACCAGTGTTGACTGAGCACACATGGGACTAAACTCCATCAAGGACCCAGATCCATTTGGCTGAGCCGCTATCGGAGTTATCCCTGGAGTGTTTTCTATGCACCTCCTTTCGGTCCCATTCTGCAGCATTGATCCCTGACCGCTCAGACCTAAGTTAGGCTGACTATACAAAGGTACCGGTGGACCTACAGTAATGGGTAGCGATATCGCATCTGGGTTTTGTCCATTTCCCATGTTCTGAGGCATGTTCATTCCCCCACCATGGGTCACCATTGCCGGCATGCCCATCTGACTCCCCGTCATTTGAGCATGTGCGTTTCCCCCCTGCATCTGCTTTTGGGGCGTCAAAAACTGAGTTGATTCAGCTTGTGCCAATGTCTGGTTGTGACCATTCTGTACTCCCCTTACGGTTTGTTCTAGAATCATTCCTCCACTGTTGTCACTGCTGTAGTACCTTGGCATCTGCGGCTGATAATTTTCTGCTGGTTTCAACATGGGCACATCTGGATATATTCACCTAACCTGCGGTATCTGCGGGGTGAACAATAAACTCGGGTCCTTAGATCCCGATGACGCTCCTGAACTCTGGGTTTCACTGTTCTGTACCGGTGCCGGACGGGCAGAACTGGTACTTGGACCTTGTCCATTCTCCGCATAGGGTGGTGGACGGTCGTTCAGCAATTGCATTATTAACTCCTCATCCTCTAACTCCTCTTCTCTCCTCAACTTTTCCTCTTCCTCTCTATCCTTGGAACACTTCCTGTCTGTCTTACAGGTAGCTTTCTTGCCTGCCTCCCCTTCTTCCTTAGTAATTGCGGGAAACAATTTTATCCCCTGCAATACATCTGACCTCCACACCTTCTGTGCATTATCCCACCTAGCATCCGCTAGTGTCTTTTCTACCTTTCTCATCCTGGTCTCAAACTTCTTCTGCTGTTGCTGTCTGGCCATTAGTTCCCAAATCGCTAGAGCCTCAAACTGGGCTGGCCTTGGAGGCACCTTCATGTCGTACATCGTGAATCTCAAATTCTCTAGGATCCTTATATTGAATGTCCCATGTATCGGGAACGCTACGCTCCCATGTTTCTCTGTCAGTTTGTGCCATTGCTTTAGCCAAAGACACGGAGCTACCCCCTTTTCCTCCATTACAATGTAAGCCGGTGTGCCTTCGGGCGGCGTCTCCTCTCCTACGCTCGCTTTAATGTAAGACTTCCCCTTCATCGCACTCCTAAATGCTTTAAAGAATTTCATTTTCTCGTCTTTTATTTCACAAAGTTTGTAATCAATAGGTGACTTTAATTACCGGAATACTCTTCGCTTGCCTTTCCCCTTCCAATCGAGTCCCACGGACTGCGTCCAATCCGTGCGCGACCCTTCTCTGCAACCAACCTATCCCAGAGCGACTCCTAGTGACGTCACACTCACACACACTGCGACTGACAAAGCCTCGCGGCTAGTCTTCCTTCACTCAGCTCCTCTCGTAACAACTTCTTGCATGTATCGCGAGCTACCAAAACTAAAACAGATCTGTCGGTTTACTACAGGAAGGGTAACACAATCGCTTCAGGACCTAAGGGACTTTTCACTAGCCTCGGCAGTTATTCCGTCTTTCTCGGTCCCCACGTTCGCAAGCAAATCTGACCCGCAGATCTACTCTCAACTTGTCAATGATCTGTTCTAGTGCACTTAGAATCTTGTCAAAGCCCGAAGTCGAAGTTTCTTTCACTCCCTTACACACGTACCGACTCGTTGACCACACCCGATCAACCTACTAAACCGCCCAGACCACAACATGGATCAACATACTCCGGAGTCTCTTGACCTCGCAGGGCCCGTCTCAACAACAACAACCACGTGGACCTTTTTATGCACAAAGCGCCACACGCACATGAAGTTCGACGACTTCCCTACTCTCACACTCGGAGTCGCACCTACGCTATTTCTATGAAGTTCGACGACTTCTCTACTTCTACACTCGGAGTCGCACCTCCGCTATCTTCTAAAAGGAAAATCCTCGCAACCTTTTCACACACCCTGCGGCAATAAGCTGTGCAAGCGCAAAACCCTAACTTCACTCATACCATCACTAGTACCGCCAACGCCGAATCCACACCTCCATTCTCTCCATTCGCAAGCTCCGAGATCCCGGGAAAGTCGCGGTGGACCTAGCCCATCATCATTCTGTCAATCTGTTTTACCCAAGAAAAATCTAATTCAACTTCTCGAGTGGGGTCTCAAAATGCGCAACCGTTAATTCAACACCATGTACTTTAAGAGTACAGGGTCCCAAAAGACGAAACCGTCCTCTGCTACCATCTACTGATAGAGCGTTCCGTATTAATAATTTACCTGTATTTTGGACACTCTTTAGGCCGATGAATCTTTTGACTAAGTGGAACTCTCTGTACTCTATATCGATCAATTTCCTTAAATCAATAATTAATAACGAACATAAGCAATACCTTGATCAACATAACACTTGACAATTAATCCAGAATACATTTCGGCGAACCCTGACCTTTCAGTCGGGAATAACCACACCAGTTTATTCAAAGTTAGTGAATTTTATTTCCCTATATTAACAAAGCTAGCACAATATAAATGTGTCTCAACACCAAATGGTAAACGTAAATGAACATTAATAGCTGTCCATAACGGCGAAACAGGTGCAATCTATGTAGCATTTGAATCACAAGGCATTCGATAATAGCAATGCAAATCACTAATACGATAATCTGTAACGAACTAATTGCATACATTTAGTCAGCATAACAAGATCTCAAATTGCATCGTGCGACATATGGAATCCTCGTCTAACCTCAAATTAGCATCGGCATGTGGGACTTCATGCAAAAACAATTTAGCAACATTAATTTAGAAAAACTCCTAACTAGGGCTCTTATCAAAATCAGCAGTTGGTTACCTAAAGGAAAGACAATGCAATTTTACAATTTCCTCTCATATTTACCAATTACGATCAGCAATCAAGGAAGTCTTCGTCTCACAGGTACAGTTTCTCGATCAACATGGGACGGGGCAAAAGGGGCAGGGGTGGACGGGGCAGTTGCCTCACGGCGGCAAGGTAAAACTACTACTTCATGCAAGGGATCAAAGTTAAAGTCTCTAGGGCAAGAATCATTAAAGTCTCTTTCTCTCGATTAGAGAAAGCATCAAAGTCTCTTTCAAAATGGCGTCGCAGCAAAGTGGGCCATAATAGCTGCAATGTCCGAATGTTCGTAATCGCTGGCAAATGGCTGCAATGGCTACCTTCTTCTCGTGCACCTGATTTTTATAGACAACAGTTCAAATCCAGTAGGGTCTTCCATTGGAGGGTTCATAGGTTAGCTTCAAATTGTCCAATCAAAAACGACAGTTCTCAAGCTTTTACTTAAGCATACATTATCCTTGGAGATGGGTACGCAAGTTGCAACATTTTATACCAATTAGCTCACTTTCAGAGCCTCCATTGTCCGCACCTGCAAATCGACCTTGGAGTAAAGAGAAAATATGCCAGGCTGGCACGAAACCTTAAGATAAGCATGTGAACGGTTTCAGTGGAAAAGTACAGCTTCAAGCAGAAATACACGTTTAATAGCACATTGGAAAAATACGAGCATCTAAACCGTGAGACCAGGCAACTAGGCCGAAGCCTGCACTAAAGTAATGCTAAGCTAAAACATTTCAAACAAGCAAATCATAGCACACGTTTACGATTATGTCGGATTAGTGCAATTCTAATACACCACGTTATATAAAGCACGCTTATAAAGGTTGGCAAACTACTCTGAGGGCACATTTTGTCCCCGTACAATCTTTATTAGTGCGGTTAAAGTCACACATGATTATTTCACACTACGTCTACGTTAATAAATGTAAAACCTTCATTTTCTGCTTCATCACAGGCACTAGGCCTACCCACACAAGTGAGGTACCATTTTTATCGGGAGTCTTGGGGAAACACTGGGTGGAAGGACATTTGTGTCTCCTCTCAGATTCCAGAACTTTCTGTCACCAAAATATGGGGAAAAGGTGTTTTTTTGGCCAAAGTTTGAGGTTTACAAAGGATTCCGTGTAACATAACCTGGTGAGAGCCCCACAAGTCACCCCATCTTAAATTCCCCTAGGTGTCTAGTTTAAAAAAATGTGCAGGTCTGGTAGGTTTCCCTAGGTGGCGGCTGAGCTAGAGGCCAAAATCTGCAGCTAGGCACTTTGCAAAAATAACGTCAGATTTCAATGGAAAAATGTGATGTGTCCATGTTGTGTTTCCTGTCGCGTGCATTAGGCCTACCCACGCAAGTGAGGTACCATTTCTATAGGGAGACTTGGGGGAACACAGAATAGCAAAACAAGTGTTATTGCCCCTTGTCTTTCTCTACATTTTTTCCTTTCAATTGTAAGACAGTGTGTTAAAAAGACGACTATTTGAGAAATGCACTGTAATTCACATTCTAGTATGGGCACCCCGGAATTCAGAGATGTGCAAATAACCACTGCTTCCCAACAACTTATCTTGTGCCCATTTTGAAATTACAAAGGTTTTCTTGATGCCTATTTTTCACTCTTTATATTTCAGGAAATGAATTGATGTATACCCGGTATAGAATGACAGCTCATTTATTGGCTCTGGGTACCTAGGGTTCTTGATGAACCTACAAGCCCTATATATCCCCGCAACCAGAAGGGTCCAGCAGACATAACGTTAGATTGCTTTCAAAAATCTGATATTGCAGGAAAAAGTTACAGAGTAATACGTTGAGAAAAATGGCTGGTTTTTTTCACCTCAATTTCAATATTTTTTATTTCAGCTGGTATTTTCTATAGGAAAACCTTATAGGATCTACACAAATTACCCCTGGCTGAATTCAGAGTTTTATCTACTTTTTAGAAATGTTTAGCGTTCTGGGAACCAGCACTGGGTTCACACCCATTTCTGTCACTAACTGGAAGGAGGCTGAAAGCACAAAAAATAGTAAAAATGGGGTATGTCCCAGAAAAATGTAAAAATTGTGTTGAAAAATGTGGTTTTCTGTTTCAAGTCTGCCTGTTCCTGAAAGCTGTGAAGCTGGTGATTTTAGCAGCGCAAACCCTTTGTCGATGCCAGTTTCAGGAAAAAATAGTTTTCTTGGTCTCCTCCAGGGGAACCCACAAAGTCTGGGTACCTCTAGAATCCCTAGGATGTTGGAAAAAAAGGATGAAAATTTGGCATAGGTAGCTTATGTGGACAAAACGCTATGAGGGCCTAAGCGCAAACTGCCCCAAATATCCAAAAAAAGGCCTGGCAGCAAAGGGTTTAAAAGAATACCGCACATTCCTGCCTTTTCCTCTGTGCTGGCGCCCTTTTGGCAGCCTAGCGCCAACGCAGGCAGGTGCCTGCGTGGCATGCAGTATTGTTTTATGTAGGAAGGGACACAAAGAGGAAGTAACAAGAAGAATTAAAGATATTTCTCCTTGTTACACCTACCCTGGGAAGGTGTAGTATTTTGCAAATTTCTAGGTTTACAGCTTCTTGTAAATCTGTGAATGCACCAAAATCCATGGGTGTTGCATGGGGACACTCACACAACGCCCATGGAAAGCCTTCCGAGGGCAGAGTAACGCAAATCAATGATTTTTGCTGTGTTGTGTTACTCCAAATTTATGAAGTTACGCAAGGCCTCCTAAATCTCTCTTAGGTGTTGTGTCAGTCTTGCACTGGTTGTGTGGTGCAATGCAGGACCAACAAGGGTTATAAATATGGCCCAAGAGTATATTTTCAACCTAAGGTGTGATAGTGCATCCTTCTCATGACTCTTCATGACACAATCTCGCATATGAACAGTATCAAATCACATAAAAAATTATGGAGTACCTCTCATGGCTTCACACACAACGTCAACAATTCCCCTAGAGTCTGTACTAAAACCATGCACTTTCAGAAATGTAGGGTGGTGAAATAAAAAGGCACAAGTTAGAACCAAGATTAGGCAACCTTGATATTCTACAACCCTGCGATTTGGCAGCACTAGTGGAAGAGTCCTAAGGGAAAGACACTTAAAAAACACTGGTTATGATTTTGTCAAGTAAAATGAATTCAAACAATTAACATACAAGTGTGTGTTTTCTAAAGTATCACATACAATTTTATGTCACCTACTTTGCCACAAACAAAAGTTCTACTGTTCCAAAATAGCACCATTGTGTGAAGTTTGTTTCGTGAAATTCAATGTAATGGAAATGTAGCACCCCTCCAACAGAGAACATTCTACAATATTAACACAACAATGATGCCATGTCCCAGTGTTAATATTACCATTTCTTCTTTGTCAAGAGCACAACATTATCAAGTACTTTTGATCTGACTGTATGGCACCATCTTCGACAGTGCCTGTTATCAAGCAGTATATTGCTGTTATAGGCCGGTCTATCTGTAAGGCATTGATTATCAAACTTTTTTATCCCATGCTCCCCTTCGTGTAAAAAAGTAATGCCCTCCTGCCAGGATAACAAACATACTTTTAGACAACTATTCTATAAAATTAGCAGTTTTATGCATATTTAGTAGTTTAAGCAGTGCAGTTATGTTCAGTTATCATTTTTAAAAGTGCAATCAATACATTATTGTCACCATGCTAAGGAAAGGCTGGTCTTTCTAAATTGTTAAAGTATCGCATCCATACATCCTTTATTGGAAATGCAGGAGAAGGACTTTGAGTGTTATTTGAAGACCCCCTCACTTTTTTACAATTACATGGGAGACTCAAGATGTTATGATGGCCCACTATAGAGCATCTCACTGTCACTCATGTTCACACTAAAAACAGAACATTGTTTTCAGCATCATTCCTTTCTTGGGCAGTACTTAGCTCCTCCATGATCATCTCAGGCTCCCTCAGGGTGTGCTTGCCTCCTCCACCCCCAGTTTGAAGACCTGTGCTATGCAGAAGTTCAAGCTGACTTGTAATGTTCCACTGTGTGGGTTGCTACCCAATTTTCACATGACTTGGTGGGAAATAATGGGGGATCGCATGGCATACCTGCTTCAAAATGGCTGAAGTCCCATATTTCTTCCTGGCTTCGGGAACAAACCAATCCTTCCCATTAGATACTCTTGGCTGCTAAAAAGCACTCGCTGGCAAAAGTACAATTACAGAAATTTACCAAGGTCCAGAGTTTCAGTCTTAATGGGCTCTGCAAGGTAACCCAGAAGGGACACCAAAATAGTGACACATGCACGGCCATGTTTTTATTTGCCACGCCCCAACCATTCTGTCATCTCTGTTTCTATGAGGAAATAGCACTATTGGCCATGGTGGGAGCCTTGTAGGTAATAGGGAGAGTGTGCCTCCACCTGGTCTAAACAGATTGACCAGATATAAAGCACAGCAAAGAAGTCTCCACTGCAAATATATAACTCTGCCCCAAGATATTTCTCCCTAAGATGACAGTCTGTCAGATCTATTTGTTTGCAACAGCTGACTACAAGGAAATTGAGTTCTACTTTCAGTGACATAGATGGGGAAGTTTAGCATGTGTGACAGCACCCACACCCAGGGGTGGAATGCAGGGACAGTGAAAGCCGAAAGCCTCCAAATGCTTTTAAACTGTTCAGAGGAGTCCCAAGTCAGCTCAAAGCTAAATAATACCTGTGATACTACGGGATTCCCAAGGGTTCCTCTCCGCATTCTGCAGGGAACCCCATTATTTTTGCCATTGCACACACCACCACACTGGGGTTACTGCAGAGGGGACTCTTGTGAAAAGTTTTTGTCCCAAAAGATTGCTTATGTTATTCGATGTTATAACAAATACAATGACTCATATGCATCATTAGGTTTCTTAAATTTTTAAATTAAAAGTTTTCAGTCTGTTTATCTTATCCTATCAGCCTGCCCATGACTTGGACAAGTGCTGAGTTCTGCATTTCCTTTACAAAAAACCCTTTGAACACTTACATGAAACAAAATAATCTAACTTGTTTTTTATTGAACTTATGCCAAATTCCTTTCTCATGTTTTATGCAAGTGGAACCCCCCTTCCAAACGCTCTAAATCCTACTTCCAAAATTCCCAATTTAAATAAATTACACAAACATTTGAGTTAAATTCTAAAGGTGTCTTTTTAATAAGCTCACTGGCCTCATATATATCTTACAGATTGTTCACTAAAGATAAATAACAAGCATTGGCATAGCCAATCAGTCTCGGATATGGGAGTGCCTAATTAGGGCTATGCAAGAAGGGCTGGGCTGCTTTTCACTGTTGATTTCCCTGATATTAAAACAAATATTGACTGCAGCAAGCTAAAGCCATACAGACTTCCGTACGTTTCAAACCACTTATACATCATCTTTACAAATTTAAAATAGCCTGAAGTTGCTAACATGGGTCACTTTTTTTGCATTCTAATTTACTAATGGCAGCCACTTTTATTTTGGTGCCGGGGCCTATTTTCAGTCCCGGTCTGGTACGGTCTTAAACGGAACATGAGGGGGGAGCCTGGCTGGCTTAAGGCAGTGTTTAGTCCGGCTGCTGAAAATTTCAGTGGGTGAACCTTGTCAATTCCTGACACTGAAGTAATATATTATGGCACATGGACGTTGCAGCAAACTTTTCTCACACTTATTTAGCATTGCCATGATTTGACAATTATAAAGTGCATACAAGTACACAGAGGGCCTCAAAGTGCTGTGTAGAATCAAGATCAAGGGAGAAGGCGGATTTTGAAGAGAGTCTTTTCTGGCCCACAGAACATTAAGCCTGCATATAGCATCGGGTGAGATTGCACCGAGCACCAGCTAGCGCCTTGACTGAGAAGCCACCTGCCTAAGATCTTGTAACCTCTGGGTCATATGCCACAGTTTCCATTTGAAGTGCAAAGAGAGTGCCAGGGTAGATTTCAGAATATTTTCAGGTGAAAGAGCCTGTACTATGAATTATTTTGTGAATTAGCACCAAAGTCCTGTTTTTTTTTTTTCCTGGGGTATACCGACTACCAGTGCTGTTTCCTCAAAGAAGGGGAGATGTGTGCACTAGGTTCTTACATTTTCCTTTTGAACTCTGTTTGTGGAGGGGACTTGGTTCCTTTGCCATGAATACATCGCGTGGTGAGTCCTGTGTCCACGGAAAGTGCTGCCAGATGCATGCGTGGTCACCCATTTAAAAAACATAAAAAGTAGCCTGAAACAATGGATGAAAATGGCCACTGCGTATGTTTACAAGTAGCTGGGCGGTGCTCTCGCGAAGGGCTAAGCACTGGAAGAAGCATGACGCATGCATGCCCTTGACAAATGGGGAGAAGAAAAAATGGAATGACGATGGTGCCAGCAAATGGAAAGCCTATGAGCGGGCTCTAAGCCCACAAAGAAGATACAGGATGTCTTGGTTCAAGACATCGCATGCATACCATCTAGAGCCAAGACCTATAAAAAGGAGGGAAGATGGGACAGCTAGAGCCTTATGAAAGAGCATCAGCAATCTCTGACAAGATTATCTTCATGCATTCTTAATAGGTGAGAAAAAGAACTGTCCTAAGTGCTTTCAGGTTTTTTCTGTGGCCCACCTTCTCTTCATTCCCCACCAAACACTCCAGCATGAGGACACATTTAACTTCTATGCGCTGAGTTTGTCTTGAACAGTTTCTCTATGAATATCAGACAGTATTGTCCAGGGCAAACATTGGTTTACAATTCTGTACGTAAATACTATTCAGTGCTTAATTTATGCCAGTGTTTTCCAGTGCTTGGCACCGCCACTTAATTCTTAACATGTGCACTCTTTTATGACACTCCACCACATGGTGGCGCTGTCTGCAACTTTTCTGAAGAACACAGCATTTGCAGTGCGCCCAGGCCACTGTTAAAGGCATGTGGCAGCACTGATAGGAGATGTGGATGTTGCAAGCTGCAGTTGCCTCCTACACGTTAGCTTGGACCCTGATACTTATATTTTTACAAATTAAGCTCTTAATATGGTTTTTGTGTATAAATGTGTGTATAATACATAAGATAACCAAACTGTGGCCCAACACAAATCAAGTTTGTGCACTAGAGAAAATTTGTATATTCATATAACACATATTTATAAGCTAAGGCCCAGGGACTTTAAATTATTTCCAGACTATTAAGCCCTTATGGTCAAGTCCCGCAGCCAAAGACTGGAGTAGAACCTAGGTTGCCATATTCAAACGGTCAGAAACAGGGTCGGTAGAGAACTAAATGAACCTATACAGTAATAAAGGTGGGCGAGCCAAAAAATTAACAGGGTGAGCTAAGCCAAAGATATGGCTTGGCTCTTAAAGCCCGTGCACAATCTGAGCCCTGAAAATGCTTGCCATGTAAATCACACAACAAACATCACATGAAATATGACAGTGTCAATTCATGTTCAAAGAACTACATTTCTTATAAATGTGGAAGCTTTGAAATTAATACATCACACTTTAGCACTGCACTGAGAACTACTTATTAAAAGTGATATCTATTAAACATGAGCTTAGAACCATTCCTTCCCTACCCCTCCCCCAAAACCCTAGTGACAGTTGTGTTAGTGAAACTAAGAGGTAAAACAGTTTGGCACCTGAATCATGTATGTAGTTATTACAGAGAAACATTAGCGTCTATAAAATCAAACTCATTAGGCATTTGTACAGCTGGCATTCTCAACTCATGTATTTGAAGGTTCTTCCGTAAGCAATAGTGAAGAAAAATGAATATGGGCAAAATAAAATACTTGACTGGGATCACACCATTTGGTTAAGCAGAAAAGGGGTGATTAATCCAGGTATCCTGGTTTCAGCCACTAAATTGGTCTATATTTCTCTCTCCTTTTTTAGCTCAGATATTACTGCTTTGTTTTTGCCTCTTTGTGCAGGAGGGTAGAGAATGGGAGGCAGGCAGAAGCCACATGAAAGCTCAGCTCGTTATGGACTCGAGGTTCCAGCTGGCTCGAGCTCAGCCAGATCGAGCCTTCAAGCTCACCTCTAATAGGTATCAGTCTAAAATAGCAACATCATTTCTATATATTCCGATGCTATGTTTCAGAGCACCTTCTATACTGGTGCATTTAGACTATCTTTAATACTGTAGGCCACAAATTGACAAGCGTCAGGGCTGAATAAACGAGACTCGGTTTATCGCAGGCGAGATTCTGCCACATAAACGCTGCAACCTGGCACAGCTCGGGCAACTCAAATGAGAAGTGCGTCGGGCTATCAATTTTAAAGCACATCACCCATTTACCGTGCACCGCTGCTCCCCGAGCCATGGTCGCTCATCCACATCTAAAGAGGCCATTTCTCAAGCAATAAGTGCGGCGACAGTTCCAGTGTTCCGTGTAGTAGCAGCTATCACGTACCATACAGTCCATGCTCAATCAGCAGGGACTTCACCTGCGGGAATTGATATGTGACATAGGGATTTTAAAATGCAATGCACAAGCTTGGACTAAAAGGCAGGTCTTTGGTGTGGTTTGATATTCTTTCTTTTTTTATGAGTTGGTTTGTGTTTCCAAAATACTGAATATAACTACGGATGAGGTTTGAAATAAATATTTCACACAAGTAATTACAATTAAAGTAAATTAGAAGTTGCAGTAAAAATTTAGATCCGGGGTGTCCAAAGCAGGTTTTGGAAGGCTGTATCCATATTGGATTTCTAGGCGAATCACTCGATATCTGAGTAAGAACAATTTACATACATTTTATGGAAATAAATCTTCAATGGATATCCTGAATTCCTATGTGGAGTGGACCTGGCCTTCCAGGACTATGTTTTACACCCCTGATTTAGGCACTGTTAATAGATGGAGGTTTTATGTGCGGGTGAGGGGCGGTAGAGGGCAATGACTGGTGATGCTGTTGCTGCTAGATAGAGCATGCTTCCACATTAAGGGGCAGATTTACTAACATTTTACATCATGGTTGAGTCACTTTTGTGGCAGTGCCCAGATGCAAAATCATATTTGTTATTTACTAAACCATGCAAAGTCACTTTGCATACTTTAGAAATTACCAAAGTAACACAGCTTCTATTGGTCACCTTTCGTTGAGAAGGTGTTCCATGGTTGGAGAAGGAACATTCCCATGCACCCACCCATGGATTTTTCTGCATTCCCAGACTGACGAAGACTTGTAAACCTGGGAATGCTTCAAAATGCCAAGCCTGCCCAGGTGAGGCGTAACAAAGAGAAATATTTTTATTTGCATTTGGCAGCACACATAGAAAGAGGAAAACACTGTTAAGAACTGATTTGTAAAGGAAGGTGTCCCTTTCTACACAACAACAATACTACCTGTAACAAAGGCACCCTTGCACCATGGTGCAAGGGTGCCTGAGTTGGTGGTAGGCAGTACACAGTGCTCCGGTGCTAGAAGGCAGCAGAAATGAGCCCTTTCTTAGTTGATATTGCCAGTGGTTGAAGAGGGTGGGAGCTGAGGGGCACGATATGCCTATACGTTTCTAATTGAATAAAAACAGCCCCAACCTTTTTTATGAAACGGCAGCCATACCGGCATGGTTTATTTGATACCTGAAATGCTTCAGGTGAAATAAAAGGCAAGGAGTTTCCTGTGTTTTGAAGATGGAAGGTGGGGCACACTGCTAAACAAGCCTTCTTGTCAGTGTGTTTGCTTCCCTGAAAGAAATGTAAATGTGTGCTACTGGTCAATCTGCAAGCGTAAAGTGTACTTGGAAGCAGGTATTGGCTTTAACTGACGGAATCACTTGAAGCTTTCCGTTGACACAGATTTAGGCCCTCATTCTGACCCTGGCGGTCTTTGACCGCCAGGGCGGAGGACCGCGGGAGCACCGCCGACAGGCCGGCGGTGCTCCAATGGGGATTCCGACCGCGGCGGTAAAGCCGCGGTCGGACCGGCACCACTGGCGGGCTCCCGCCAGTGTACCGCCGCCCCATTGAATCCTCCACGGCGGCGCAGCTTGCTGCACCGCCGCGGGGATTCCGACCCCCCCTACCGCCATCCAGATCCCGGCGGTCCGACCGCTGGGATCCGGATGGCGGTAGGGGGGGTCGCGGGGCCCCTGGGGGCCCCTGCAGTGCCCATGCCACTGGCATGGGCATTGCAGGGGCCCCCGTAAGAGGGCCCCTACATGTATTTCACTGTCTGCTGCGCAGACAGTGAAATACGCGACGGGTGCAACTGCACCCGTCGCACAGCTTCCACTCCGCCGGCTCGATTCCGAGCCGGCTTCATCGTGGAAGCCTCTTTCCCGCTGGGCTGGCGGGCGGTCTGAAGGCGACCGCCCGCCAGCCCTGCGGGAAAGTCAGAATTACCGCCGCGGTCTTTCGACCGCGGAACGGTAATCTGACGGCGGGACTTTGGCGGGCGGCCTCTGCCGCCCGCCAAGGTCAGAATGAGGGCCTTATTCTTTTTGAGTGGTATTGCAAGGAAGTTACTAGTTGAGCTGTGAAGTATGTGGTTTTAAAAGACAGTTATAAAAAATTTGCACTACGTAGTCTGGGTATTACTAAAATATCTACTTTTTAAGCACTTTATCTTAGCCATTTTTGTCCACTTTGTCCATGTTAGCAGCCTTATACTGTGTGTAAAGTAAGTTTATAATAATGACTGCATATTCACAGTGTTTTCTGTTACAGACAGGAGCCTCATAGCAGTAAAGATACCCAAGTCACCATTGTCCAAAGCACCAAACAAGATTCAATTCTGTGGCTCTATAGTTACAATCCATACACAGAACCCTGCAGTGCATTAACTAAAAGAAGTGTCATAATGTACAACAGTACATTTCCCACTTGCATTTATTTTTCATTTAAGCTGTGCATTGTTTTATATGTTGTCACCTGAAGGTGAAAGATCTAATAAGTTACAAAACATTTCTTTTTTTAGCTAAGCTTTTGCCCTGCCCCTATGCTGACTCATCCCACCCCATTGTGCGCAGCATTCTCGTTCCCATATTTTTTTTATGTACTCTAACCTCTGGATATTGCTCATTTCTGCTTCTCACTTTCACGCAACGCAGTGCAGCAGTATTGCTTGCTGCCTTGCGTTGCATGATAAATTAGTACATCTGCCCCTAAATGCCTGCCATCATTGATTGGATAGATGAGCAGATGTCAAGTCACAGAACCACTGCAGTTGGCAGGACTGGTCACAAGACATCTCAAATATTCTCTTGCCTCCTCTCAAGGCGGAGTAGAGGCTTGGAGACATTTTTTGGTGTTTCCTAGAGTGGCACTCCTGAAGGTGGGCTGATCTTTTCCACAGGAGCAGGATGTTATGCCCCAATCCTATTTTTGCAACCAAGCCTCAGTAAATAAATATAGGTTCCATCCGGTGAATGTCACAGCAGTAGTGAGCGTTTGCTTCAAATTTTCTGCCACCTATTACCATTGTTACAACTTATTTGTAAACTTTAACCCGTTCAGGACCAGACTGAAGTTCTTTCTAGCCATCTTATGTACTTGTCTTAATATTGTTATTTTCCCTACCTTATGAGATCGCAGCCTGGGCTATCCCATGTAGGTGCAGTCCACTGTAGACTACAAGCGAAATGGCAGCTGCATAGGTTAAGAGTGTGGACTTCACTACCACACATGTGTAGGGTAGCAAATTGGTCTGCACCTTTGACGTTTGTTGAACATTACTGGCCAAATCTGCATGAGTGGTACTAGTCCATAAAACTCACTTTCAAGAAGCAGATATGAGCTAGTCTGACAGGTGTAGTAGCGCAATTTAGACTCCATCCTTTACATGTCATCATTGTGAAAAACACACATTTACATTTGATATTATATTTACTGTGTGTCTTAATAAAATTAACATAAGTGAGTAAGTAGATGCACTAATGAAGTGGAACCACTAAAAGAGTAAAGATTTATAAACGTTTATACTGCTGTACATATAAATTGATTACATGCATTCTTTTTCTCTGTTTCACATTTACTCTTTAAGAGAAGTTATTGAAGTAAAATGTATTCCTCATCTTTATGTTTTATATTTATTCTGAAGGTTAGCGTGTTCATCAATAATCTTGTCTCCGAAATACACATTAAATGTTAAGTTAGAGTTTGATTAACTTTAACTGACTAAAGGCCTTAATTCTGAAATGTGTTTTGCTTGTATACTGTGTTCTTTTTCTTTGCAGGTGCACTTCAAGGCTGAATTAGCTAGAGAAAAGTAGTTCTATCTTATACATTAGTTGCTGATAAAAAGGTCTAAAAGAAGAAATTTTGGCAAGAGACATGAGGATCTAACAGGCAGCTGAAGTCTCATATTCATTGTGTACTAGGAACGGGAGATGTTCAATTTTACTGTAACTGTCCGAGTTCTCTGGGATGAGCTATTCAGGTGGTGTTGCTAATGCAGACAACGGATCAGAAGCAGATTGGTTCTTAGAGGGGAGGTAAAGATAACATTTATGTTGCATGTTCTGTTTATTTTAATTAATGCTTATATTGTTAGAAGTTAAGGTAGACTTCCTTTTAGACTTCGTGGGGTTCAGACCTCTCGGCTTCCCTTACTCATCCAAGTGTGAAGCTTCATGCTTTTTCAGGAGGACTTCTACTGAAGCCTTCATTATGCTGACACCATCTAGCATTTCCTTAACCCCAAAGCTGCTGTGGCCCACCAGTGCTGAGCACTTTTTTGGCTATTTGGGGTAGTTCGCGCTTAGGCCTCCATAACTCTTTGTCCACGTAAGCTATCCATGCCAAATTTGTGTCCTTTTTTCCAACACCCTGGGGATTCTAAAGGTACACAGAGTTTGTAGGTCCCCCTGGAGGAGACTGAGAAATTAGCCAAAATACAGCTAAAATTTGTTTTCCCTGCAAATGAGATCAACTAAGGTTTTGCAGTGCTAAAATCACCATCTTCCCAGCTTTCAGGAACAGGCAGACGATTCAGAAAAACAAACTTTTCAGCACAGTTTTGGCATTTTACTGGGACGTACCTCATTTTTACTTCTTTCTGTGCTTTCAGCCTCCTTCAGTTTGTGACAGAAATGGATGTGAAACCAATGGTGGATCCTGGCAGCTAAACATTTCTGAAAAGTAGACACAGTTCTGAATTCAGCAAGGGTTTATTTGTGTAGATCCTTTAAGGTTTTCCTATAGAAAGTAACAGTTGAAATAAAAAATATTGAAATTGTGTTGAAAAATACAGCCATTTCTGCCTACGTTTTCTTCTTTTTCCAACTATGGCAGATTTTTTAAATCAATAAACCTTTACGTCTGCTGGACAATGCTGGTTGTGAGGATATATAGGGCTTGTGGGTTCATCAAGAACCCAAGGTACCCAGACCCAATAAATGAGCTGCACCTTGCAATGGGTTTTCATTGTATACTGGGTATACAGCAACTCATTTGGTAAAATATAAAGAATAAAAAATAGGTATCAAGGAAACCTATGTATTTCTGAAAGGGGCACAAGATATGAAGTTTAGAAGCAGTGGTTATTTGCACATCTCTGAATTTGGGAGTACCCGTACTAGCATGTGATTTACAGGGCATTTCTCAAAATGACTTCTTTCTTACACAGTGTCTTACATTTGGAAGTCACAAATGCAGAGAAAGGCGATTGGCAATAACACTTGTTCTTCTATTCTGTGTAGCCACATGTCAATCAATAAAAACGACACCTCACTTGTGTGGGTAGGCCTAGTGAGCGTGCCAGGAAACGCCCCAAAACGCAACGTGGACACATTACATTTTTCCAATGAAAACTGATGCATTTTTTGCAAAATGCCTAGCTGTGTATTTTGGCATCTAGCTCAACGGCACCTAGGGAAACCTAGCAAACCTATACATTTTTAAAAAACTAGACATCTAGGGTAATCCAGAATGGGGTAACTTGTGGGGCTCTCACCAGGTTCTGTCACTCAGAATCCTTTACAAACCTCAAAAGTTTTCTAAAAAACACATTTTCCTCACATTTCAGTGATGCAAAGTTCTGGAATCTGAGGGGAGCCCCAAACTTCCTTCCACCCAGTATTCCCCGAAGACTCCCGATTAAAATGGTACCTCACTTGTCTGGGTAGGCCAAGTGCCTGCAACAGGGAAGGGCGAGAATGATAACTGAGGTGAGTGTACTAATTAGCCCTGGGATCTGGAACCATTTAGGGAAACCTACCAAAGCCAGACATTTACGGAAACTAGACACATAGGGAAGCCCACGGAGATGTGGCTTGTGTGAATTCCCCAAAGTTTCTTTTACCCAGAATATCTTGCAAACGTGAAACGTTGAATAAAAACACTATTTTTCCTTGAATTTCTGTGAAATAAACTACAGGAATATGCATGGATCCACAAACATTTTACCACCTAGGGTTCCCCAACTTCTCCCTATAAAAATGCTACCCCATTGTGTGCCTGGGCTTAGTGTCCGTGACAGGAATGGATCACACAAGGGTCAATTGTAGTCTTTGCCTGAGGGCTACTGTTGACTCTGGCGTTATCCATTCCTGACGCGGGCAGTAGCCACAGGCACACAAGTGAGGTAGTGTTTATTATCAGGACAAGTGGGGAAACCCTGGGTGGTAGGAATTCTGTGGATCCCTACACATTCCTGTAGTTTACGTGAAAGAAAAGCAAGAAAAAAATAGTGTTTTCGATCAACATGTCACCCTTGCAGTGTATTCTGCGTAAGAAAACTTTGTGGAATCCACAAATGCCACAACTCTGTGGACTGCCCTGGGTGTCTAGTTTTCAGAAATGTCTGGATTTGGCAGGTTTCCCTATATGGTCACCGAGCCCAGGACCAAAGACACAGATGACCGCCCTACAAAACCAGGCTGTTTAGTGATAGGTAATTTTGATGTCTCCCCAATACGTTTTGGGCCCTTCCCTGTCGCGGTCACTTGCCCATCCAGTGATGCAACACTTTTCTCTGGAAACTTAGGGGAATGCTGGGTGGTAGGAAATTTGTGACTGTCTTGAGATTCCAGGACAGTCCCTCACGGAAATGCAAGGAAAATGTGTTTTTTAAGCAAAATTGTAATTTGTAGGGGATTCTGGGTGAATGAAAACTAGTGAGAGCCATGCAAGTCCTGAACCTTTGGACCCTCCTGGTATGAGTACATTAAAGTTAATTCACCACTCGCACTGGTTGGTTTTAGCACCTCCAGAAATTATGATTTCAAAGCATGAATACTTATCAAAGTATCTGAATATTGAAACCAAGCGTCCTGAAGGTGAGACAAAAAAGCCACTTCATGGCACCAACCACTTTATGGTCCATTCACACTTCATTCATGCACAACACTTTCATACCCCCGGCCATGGGCCCAGTCCCACCAATCACTGCGCTCACATCAATTTACCACCGCCAGACAAGGGCCCATCACATTCATAGGCCACAGGACGGAATAAGCTTGACTACATTTTACCACCTGTCAAGTAACTGCCTCCTTCTTCCTGAATATTACCAAAGGCATGCGTAAGGAACCTTTACTAATGGCTCCTATGAAAGCCATATGAGGCTCAGGAAGACATGTTTTTCATGTGCCTTTAGCGCACCTACTGTGCTAAATCCAACTCCATCCAGCTTGTGGGTGCAAGTTGGGGGTTTCCGAGTGTGCCTTGTGAAGCCTATGCCTCGAACTTAACAAGCATATCCACCTTTGATACTAAAGCAGACATTCTGGGGCATTTTTGTGAAGTTCCCTAAAAACAGCATCATAAACTATGAAGAACGGTAGTGTTTGGCACACAGGATAGTCCGCGAGAACATAACATATGTCCCAGCCACCATTATGTGCAGTGCTGTGACTGTAATGCACTCATCATATCGCAAATTGAACATCTACTAAGTTCTGATGGAGGAAGAACATGGCAGGCAGGTCAAACACTGACCCATACATGTCACTGTCCTTCAGTGCCAGTGTGGCACCAATGGGTTTGAATCCATTGGTGTAGATAATTTGCATCTGTACTATATTTACTATCTGATTTCTACCTGTGGAATATCCCTGCGAAAGCACACCTACCATCAGCTTGTCTTACCCGTTCATGTCTCTGTCCTCATCAGAGTCCTCACTAATCCTGTATAATTGTCAAGTGAACCTGTACTAATAACCATCCCTAGTTACTTGAATGTCAAGAAAACCTGTCTTTCATTCGCCAAGAGTGCCCTTACTGTGCTAAATCCAACTCCTTCCAGTTTGTGTATGCGAGTTGGGGGTGTCCAAATGTGCCTGTGAGGGCTATTCTTGGAACTGAGTGAGCAAAACTAAAGCAGACATGATGGTGAATACTACCTAAGGTCTCTAATGTAAAAGCCAAACAACTATCCTGTGGCACTCATTCATCAACACTTCTACTTTTGCTTCAAAGATGAAGCTACAAATTGAGTTTGACCACTTTCAAACCAGTAGAAATGGTGAATATGTCCCACAGGACATTTGTTTGACTTATTACACTTTGGTTGTTGCTGGCAATCAGGAAGGTGCTCGTGTAGCACATATAAGGCCCCTAACAAGCACTTCAAAATTCATCCACACCTTTAACATTTTGCCCCACTGGGTACTCTGTGACAATGTGGCATATGTTCTGTCCACTAATATGTACAGTGCAGGGACTATAATCCACGTTCATCGAACAGAACACCCACCATGTTGACGGTGGATAAAGGTGCTGAGCAGGCCATAAAGTAGTAGATGATTAATTGAAGTAGATGAAGTGAAATTCTGTGGCTGCTTGCCTAACGAAGCAGTGGCCCATTGACGTTCAGTATCCATGCACAGCCACTGAAAGGTTTACCCAATGGCATCTCCATCTCAGTCGATTTCCCAGAACTTTGCTTTAGAATGGTACAACGTAAAGCAAGTAGGAAAACAGAGGCCTGGCTGAGCTGGGCACTGGGGACAGTAATGACTCTCCTGCCGCTTTCCATGCTTCGAGCACATTTTACATTGACAACATGGATGATCCTTTTTGGGTGTTTTAGGAATGCAATAAGCAAAGTGTCGCTCCTGCAGCCTTGCCGGCTGTTTCTGAAGAAGCAGTGAGGCATTCAATCACAGGTAACTGGAAGTCAAGGAAAGACATGAATCTTCCTGTGGTTGTTTCACAATAAACAACATATACATTGTATGTTGCCATCTGGATCAGGTGGTTAAACAGTTCCTGGTACCAAGTGCGAGTTTTATGACACACATTGTATGGTTCAGGAGCCTGGTCGTTCTTGTCCACTCTGCCCATGTACTTATTTTAATCAAGTATACAAGTGGGCTTGTGGACTTCGGCCATCTAACCCTAAATCATGATGGGGAAGCGCTCTCATCATGAATTGAAGTGAGCATGTATATATCTGGACTTCTGGAGCTCCTTGCAAACAAGCTCCTGCAAGAATCCTTTGCGGTTACAACAAACTGTACCACAGACCACAGTGCCAGCTCTGTCGAGCTCAATGAACAGCTCTACTCCTGTATAGATAATGTCCACATAAAGGATATAACCTTTGTGAAGGAGTGGCTGGACAAGCTTCCATACAATCTTCCCTGTGACCCCTAACGTCGAAGGGCAAACTACAGGGTTTAGCATGGAGTCCTTCACTGTATAAATTCTCAAGCTGCACACATAGCCAGAAGAGCTCTCACACAGCATGTACAGCTTGATGCCATAGCAAACTCTTTTGCTCACAGTGTACTTCCTGAACACCAGCCACTCTTTGTACATGACAAGGACTCATCTGCTGCTGTATTCTTTCCAGGAGTATAGATCTCTGGAAACCTGGACCAATGTTCCATGACAGGTCGAATTTTGAACAACCTGTCATGGTCTGGATGGTCCCAGGGCAATGCAGAAAAAAAAATTGAAATTCAGCAAGCGCAACAATAGCACAAAACCATCACTGGTCATGTATGGTGCGAAGATGGGGGTTACCCGAACCGTGTGAGTCGTCCAGTAGGACTGCAAGGTGGGTTTCTGCACTAACCCCATTTTGAACGTAAGACCCAAAAATATCTTCAACTCCGCCAGCAAAGAGTCTCCATGCTCTCTCAGAAATTGTTCGGCACACAAATTTGTTTGCTGCACAATTTGGGGAAGGAAGTCAATGTTCAAAAAGAGGTGGACGTAGTCGACTGGCAAAAAGTTGGCCGTATCGACTTTAGATCCAGAGTCACCAATAAAAGGTGGAATTTGGGGCTGAGCTAAGTTGGGGGGCTGCTGAGAGAGCGCTCTGTCTGTGCTTGCCGCTGCATGTACCTGCTCTCTGGGTTGGGCTAACCCGCTGTAGACCCGTAGCACAGACTGTGCTTACGAAGTGACATCATGACTGTACTTATCGTCTCCCTCACAATCACTGGCAGAGGAGTCGACTGATGCGACTCCGCCGACTGAGAAATCACTCCCAGGTTCTGCTCCACAGTCCTCTTCCTCAGGTGCTGTCTTGTTATCTGCTATCTCAGTCTCTGAACCTGCTCAGAGCTCTCCTCCAAAACCTGAGTTACTGCTTCACCAGCAGTCATCCAGCGAGGCACCATCTCTGCTACTGGCTAAACTGTCCCTCTAAAACACTTGCCTACGTAGAAGGCAGATATGGTCACAAAGTTGCTGGTGGCTGTGTGTGTGATGTGTGCAACAGTAAATGTCAATCACCTTGTTCACCTTGCCACATAACCATCAGTGCATTTACGAAGCCATGTGTTAGAAATGGGGTTTTTGGTTGGCAGTCAGGTTACCCTCTGTCCAAGCAAGAACCCTCACTCTAGTCAGGGTAAGTCACACACAATCCAAAATTATCCTGTGCCCACCCTCTGGTAGTTTGGCACGAGCAGTCAGGCTTAACTTAGAAGGCAATGTGTAAAGTATTTGTGCAATAAATCATACAATAACACAATATAGCACCACAAAAATACACCACACAGTGTTTAGAAAAATATATAATATTTATCAGGATTATTGTAGGTCAAAACAAATAAAGATGCAATGTGAAATTGTAGAGATATCACTGAAAAGTGATATAAAGGCCCTCATTCCAACCCTGGCGGTCTATGACCGCCAGGGTGGAGGGCAACGGAAGCACCGCCAACAGGCTGGCGGTGCTTCCAGGGCCATTCTGACTGCGGTGGTAAAGCCGCGGTCAAAAAAGGGGAACCGGCGGTTTCCCGCCGGTTTCCCGCCGGTTTCCCGCCGGTTTCCCGCCGGTTTCCCGCGGGTTTTCCCCTGGCCCAGGGAATCCTCCATGGCGGCGCTGCTTGCAGCGCCGCCATGGGGATTCCGACCCCCTTCCCGCCAGCCTGTTTCTGGCGGTTTACACCGCCAGAACCAGGATGGCGGGAACGGGTGTCGTGGGGCCCCTGGGGGCCCCTGCACTGCCCATGCCATTGGCATGGGCAGTGCAGGGGCCCCCTAATAGGGCCCCATTAAGATTTTCACTGTCTGCTACTGCACCCGTCACACCCCTGCAACTCCGCCGGCTTCATTGTTGCAGGGTCTTTCCCGCTGGGCCGGCGGGCGCCCTTTTGGCGGTCGCCCGCCGGCCCAGCGGGAAAGTCGAAATGACCCCAGCGGTCTTTTGACCGCGGTGCGGTCTTTCGACGGGGTTACTTTGGCGGGCGGCAAAGTTAGAATGACCCCCAAAGTGTCTTAAGTCTTTAAAAAACAAACTATGGGGGTCATTCTAACTCTGATGGGCGGCGGAGGCCGCCCGCCAGAGTTCCCCCCTCCAGAACACCGCTCCGCGGTCATAAGACCGCTGCGGTGATTCTGGGTTTCCCACTGGGCTGGCGGGCGACCGCCAAAAGGCCACCCGCCAGCCCAGTGGGAAACACCCTTCCCACGAGGAAGCCGGCTCCGAATGGAGCCGGCGGAGTGGGAAGGTGCGACGGGTGCAGTTGCACCCGTCGCGAATTTCACTGTCTGCAATGCAGACAGTGAAATTCAAAGTGGGGCCCGCTTACGGGGGCCCCTGCAGTGCCCATGCCATGGGCACTGCAGGGGCCACCAGGGGCCCCACGACACCCCATACCGCCATCCTGTTCCTGGCGGGCGAACCGCCAGCAACAGGATGGCGGTATGGGGTGTCTGAATCCCCATGGCAGCGCAGCGAGCTGCGCCGCCATGGAGGATTCAGAAGGGCAGCGGAAAACCAGCGGGAGACCGCCGGTTTTCCTCTTCTGATCGCGGCCAAACCGCCGCGGTCAGAATGCCCTGCGGGGCACCGCCAGCCTGTTGGCGGTGCTCCCGCCGACCCTGGCCTCGGCGGTCTAGTACCGCCGGGGTCAGAATCACCCCCAAAGTTTCTTTCAAGCAGAAAGTACCTGGTTTAAAGTGGAAGAAGAGATACGTGGAAAAATGGTGTGTGCGTCGATTTCTCCTCTGCAAACACGGAATTGCGTTGTTATTTTTCACGCGGGGAAGTCATGCGTCATTTTCCGCGCGCGGACAGTCTCTTTCTGTGGGTCGCGGGATTACCAGATGTCCCGGGGTCTGTGCGTGGATTCTTCGGCTTGTTTTCCGGCTGCGCGTCGTTCCAGGAGGCTGTGAGTGGAATTCTCGGTCTCACGGCAGGCGTCGGGTCGATTTCCCCTCTGGAAGTCGGGCAGCGTTGTCCTTGCGAGGCCGTGCGTTGAAGTTCCGGTCGCCCCGGAGGTGTCGCATCGATCAGCGTCGGTGTGCAGCGATTTTCTTGCCGCGGAGCAAACTGTGCGTCGAAATTTTCGGCGCACGAAGAGTCCAAATGAAAAAGAGAAGTCTTTTTGGTCCTGAGGCTTCAGGGAACAGGAGGCAAGCTCTATCCAAGCCCTTGGAGAGCACTTTTACAGCCAGACAAGAGTTCAGCAAGGCAGCAGGGCAACAGCAAGGCAGCAGTCCTTTGTAGAAAGCAGTCAGGTGAGCCCTTTAGGCAGCCAGGCAGTTTTTCCTGGCAGGATGCAGGTTCTGGTTCAGGTTTCTTCTCCAGCAAATGTCTGAGGTGGTAGGGCAGAGGCCCTGTTTTATACCCAAATGTGCCTTTGAAGTGGGGGAGACTTCAAAGAGTGGCTAAGAAGTGCACCAGGTCCCCTTTCAGTTCAATCCTGTCTGCCAGGGTGCCAGGAGGGGGTGTGGCAGTCCTTTGTGTGAGGGCAGGCCCTCCACCCTGCCAGCCCAGGAAGACCCATTCAAATGCAGATGTATGCAAGTGAGGCTGAGTACCCTGTGTTTAGGGTGTGTCTGAGTGAATGCACAAGGAGCTGTCAACTAAACCTAGCCAGACGTGGATTGTAAGGCACAGAAAGATTTAAGTGCCAAGAAATGCTCACTTTCTAAAAGTGGCATTTCTAGAATAGTAATATTAAATTCGACTTCACCAGCCAGCTGGATTTTGTATTACCATTCTGGCCATACTAAATATGATCTTCCTGCTCCTTTCAGATCAGCAGCTGCCACCTCAACAATGTATGAGGGCAGCCCCAATGTTAGCCTATGAAGGGAGCAGGCCTCACAGTAGTGTAAAAACGAATTTAGGAGTTTTACACTACCAGGACATACAGTATAAACTACATAGGTACATGTCCTGCCTTTTACCCACACAGCACCCTGCTCTATGGGTTACCTAGGGCACACATTAGGGGTGACTTATGTGTAGAAAAAGGGGTGTTTTTAGGCTTGGCAAGTACTTTTAAATGCCAAGTCGTAGTGGCAGTGAAACTGCACACGCAGGCCTTGCAATGGCAGGCCTGAGACAAGGGGAAGTGGCTACCTAAGTGGGTGGCACAATCAGTGCTGCAGGCCCACTAGTAGCATTTAGTCTACAGGCCCTAGGCACATACAGTGCACATTACTAGAGACTTATAGGTAAATTAAATAGTCCAATTGGGTATGATCCAATGTTACCATGTTTAATGGGAGAGAGCATGTGCACTTTAGCACTAGTTAGCAGTGGAAAAGTGCGCAGAGTCTAGAAACTAGCAAAAATGAGGTCAGAAAAAGAGAAGGAGGAAGGCAAAAAGTCTGGGGATAACTCTGCAGAAGGGCCATTTCCAACATATCCGCCTTCCAACCTAAAGCCAGGGTAGACTAATCAACAATCTGATGGACTTCCCTGCTTAAGGCGATAGAACATGGACAATGGCCCACTACTGCAGGGGCACTTGCCAGTTCTACGCCTTTCTGAACTCAGTGAGGCTTCTTTGTCTATACTATCTGGGGCCACTGATCTGGCCCAGGGGGAACCCTTCTCATCACCTGAGGACCCCATCTGTAAAGCTCCTAACTTGAATTTGCTTACAGATGCATCCCAGTATGCAGACAGTACCACCATGGCCAACAAAGTGATGTGGCCCTTTCCATTCCTTGGGTCTGACTTCTGTCCCCAACCCAGGGAAAACTCTGCCCACAAGGACAGAAACCAACAGATGCCACTGACAGCTGTCAGTGTCATGAGCCAGGCCCCAGGCCAGCCACTGCTAAGTGGAGACCCTGAGGGGGGCCGTTGGATGAGCTTCTCCTCCAGCTGGGTGGCTGGTAAGGAGCTCCCAAGGGACTCCTGAAGCATCCCAGAATGGGGGGCAGTAGCCCCAGGGGTCTTGCACCCCTTCTCCATTCTCACCAGTTCAGGGGTGGATCCCTGATACCGGTCACTCAGCCCAGGGTCTGTATCCTGAGGCTAAACAGAGGACAAGGTGAGTCCTTCCTCACCGTGCCTCCACATCTGGGCTCACATACCCTCCTCTGGGGAGTGGTACTGCCAGACATCGGAACTGGCAGGGCACCCTTAGGGGTCAACCCTCTCAGCTCTCTTGACACTAGGGGAACCTCATTCCCCAGAATGCAGTCAATGGGCAGCTGGGGACTAACTATGACCCGCCTCTGGGTCACCTCCCCACCCCATTCTAAGGACACCCGGGCCATGGGGCGGAAGAAATCTTCCCCAATGGCTGGAGTCACTCTACACACCTGTCTGGTGTACTGCTCTGGTGACATTAGTCTCTCCACAATCATGGTAAGACTAGCCCCTGTGTCTCTCAGAGCGGTGACTGGGACCCCATTCACTCCCACCTGGTGGAAGTGACGACTCCTACCCTCAGGGATCACCAGTTTACCCTCTGAGTCCACCTCCCAACTAAAGGAGATGAAGGCATGGTCTACGACCTGCCCCTGGGGACTACTTTCCCCTAAGGCCACATGGGCCACCCCTGTAGAGGTCCCAATACTGGTTGAGTTCTTTGGACAGACAGAGTCCCCCTTCCTGTGTCCTATCTGGGAACACTCAAAGCAGCGGGGTTGGGAATGGGATGCTTTGGGCCACTGCCCACCAGAACCACCACCCTGTTATTCAGATGGGGCATGGGAACCCTTTCCTCCCCCCGCACTCTGGGACTTGTCTGGGTCATATCTAACCTCCCCCTCACTCTGTCGGGGGGAACCGGAACCACCCTTTTCGGGATCACTCCCAGATACCTTTTTGGACACCCTGGTACTAGTCCAGAGGTCCGCCTACTCAGCAAGCTTCCTGGGATCAGTCAGCTTACTATCTACCAAGTTCTGGCGCAACTCTGTAAAAGAAATACTGAGTATATGCTCTCTCAAAATCAAGTCATATAGCCCTTTGTAATCATCTACTTTGCTGCCCTGCACCCATCCATTCAGTGCCTTACTGGAAAAGTTAAAAAAATCTACCCATGTTGGTGTGGATTATTTGATGCTGTCCCTGAACCTCTTACGGTATCCCTCAGGGGTCAGCCCAAACTTGGCAAGTAAAATGGCTTTCTGGAGTGGGTATGTGTTGTGATCCTTTATGTCCAATGTGAGAAGTGTGTCCCTCCCCAAAGGTGGCACATAACCCCACATAGCTGTACCCCATTGCCCTTCAGGAACCTCATGAGCCCTTAGTACAACTTCATAAGCAGCTAACCATTTATCTATGTCATCATCCACCACAAAACTGGGCACCACATATTTGGGTATACGAACCTTCTTTTCTCAAGCAGGTCCTGTCAATAAGCTGCCACCATTACTGCTGGATTCAGACTGTCTCGCCTTGATCTCCAGCTCCTTGAGACTCAGTTCATGAACCAACAATAGTTTCTTTTCAGCCAAAGCTCTCTCAGCTGCAGCTTCAGCTCTTTCAGCTTCCACCTGTTTGGCTGCTCTTTTAGCCTCAGCTTGTTTGGCTTCAATTTTCAGTTTTGCCATTTGCAATTGGAACTCCCTTTCTTCTCTCCTTTCCTCTGCGGTCAGGCTTTGCACAGAGACACTGCTCCCTGGTCTGGAAGGGGGCACAATTGCAGTGGTAACATTACCCACTGATGGCAATAAATCCTCTGAGGGGCCATTTTCTGGCTCCTCTTCCTCATCATCCTCCTCTAAATGGGCTTCTACCCAGGCCCTCAGCGCCACTTGAAAGTCCTCCTTACTGGAGGCCCCTTGGGTGGGTACTCTCATCACCTTGCAGAACCCTCTTAGCTGTTTGACAGTATATGTCTCCAACAGGGCTAGGCTAGGTCTAAATCTCCTGCTTGAGACCCAGCCAGAGACATGTTGAGTGAGGATTTAGTTTTTGAAAATTGTCAGGAAAAACAAATTTGCTAAAAGAGATAAAAATCAAGTTGACCTTAAACTGTGGGTAGGTAGTGAAATACTTAGCTACTGTATGTCACTGCACAAATACAAGTCCTATCCTCACCGCTGATCACCAATGTTAGAAATGGGGTTTTTGGTTGGCAGTTAGGTTACCTTCTGTCCAAGCAAGAACCCTCACTCTAGTCAGGGTAAGTCACACACAATCCAAAATTACCCTGTGCCCACCCTCTGGTAGCTTGGCACAAGCAGTCAGGCTTAACTTAGAAGGCAATGTGTAAAGTATTTGTGCAATAAATCATACAATAACACAATATAGCACCACAAAAAGACACCACACAGTGTTTAGAAAAAGATAAAATATTTATCAGGATAATTGTAGGTCAAAACGAATAAAGATGCAATGTGAAATTGTAGAGATATCACTGAAAAGTGATATAAAGGCGGCCATTACAACCTCAGCGGTCTTTTAACAAGACCGCCGAGGGACCGCCGTGCGGAAGACCGCCAGTGGTGGGGGTTTGCCGCTCGGCGTATTATGACTGTTGGCTGCTCTCCGTCCTTTTTACGACGGAGAGCCGCCTACAGCCATACTGGCGGGCGGCGGGGAAGTGGAGGTTGCTCCACCTCCACCGCTACGCCAACAGAACACCGCCCAGCGAATCACGTCCTGTGATTCAGCGCGGCGGTGTTCTGTTGGCGGTGTGGTGTCGGTGGAGCAGCCCCCATGGCTCCCGTCCCCTCCCGGAGGATCGACGGACAAGGTAAGTCGATCGTCCGTTAGGGGAGGGAGGTGGGGGGGTGTTGTGTGTTGTGTGGGTGCATGGGGGTGTGCGTCTGTATATGTAGAGGGGTGTGTGAGTGCGTGTATGCGTGCGGGTTTGTTGCGTGTGTTGGGAATGAGTGCGTGTATGTCTGTATGTATGTCTGTATGGATGTGTGCGTGTATGTCTGTATATGGGTGTGCGTGTCTGACTGAGTGTGTGGATGTAGACATGTATGTTGGTGTGTGTGCATGTATGTGTGTTGGTGGTGCCTGCGTGTGTGTCGTGTGTGTGTGTGTTCTGTGATGTTGGGGGTCGGGATGGGGAGGGCGGCCCTGCCACCTTTGGGGGGTGACAGGGGTGAAGGGGAGGGAGTCGGGGTGGGGGTGGGGACTGGGGGAGAACCCTATCAGTGCCAGGGAAGGAATTCCCTGGCACTGATAGTGCTTACCACCATGGATTTCATGGCGGTTCCTACCACTGGAAATCCAAGGCGGTAAGCCGGGTCGAAATACCAGCGGCAGTATCGTGACGGCCGCCGGGCTGGAGACCCAGGTCTCCAGCCCAGCGGGCGGAACGGTGAAGCGGCAGATGACCATGGCGGTAACCAACAAGGTCATAATACTAAAAAAAAACCCGCTTTAACACCGTCCGCCAGGGTTGTAATGACCACCAAAGTGTCTTAAGTCTTTAAAAAACAAACAAAGTCTCTTTCAAGCACAAAGTACCTGGTTTAAAGTGGAAAATCTCCGCAAAGGGCTGCAGAAGAAGAGATACGTGGAAAAATGGTGTGTGCGTCGATTTCTCCTTTGCACACACAGACTTGCGTTGTTATTTTTCACGTGGGGAAGTCGTGCGTCGTTTTCCGGCGCGCGGACAGTCTCTTTCTGTGGGTCGCGGGATTACCAGATGTCCCGGGGTTCTGTGCGTGGATTCTTCGGCTTGTTTTCCAGCTGCGCGTCGTTCCGGGAGGCTGTGCGTGGAATTCTCGACCTCACCGCAGGCGTCGCGACGATTTCCCCTCTGGAAGTCGGGCGGCGTTATCCTTGCGAGGCCGTGCGTCGAAGTTCCGGTCGCCCCGGAGGTGTCGCGTCGATCAGCGTCGGTGTGCGGTGATTTTCTCGCTGCGGGGCAAGCTGTGTGTCGAAATTTTCGGCGCACGAAGAGTCCAAATGAAAAAGAGAAGTCTTTTTGGTCCTGAGACTTCAGGGAACAGGAGGCAAGCTCTCTCCAAGCCCTTGGAGAGCACTTTTACAGCCAGACAATAGTTCAGCAAGGCAGCAGGGCAATAGCAAGGCAGCAGTCCTTTGTAGAAAGTAGTCAGGTGAGTCCTTTAGGCAGCCAGGCAGTTCTTCTTAGCAGGCTGCAGGTTCTGGTTCAGGTTTCTTCTCCAGCAAGTGTCTGAGGTGGTAGGGCAGAGGCCCTGTTTTATACCCAAATGTGCCTTTGAAGTGGGGGAGACTTCAAAGAGTGGCTAAGAAGTGCACCAGGTCCCCTTTCAGTTCAATCCTGTCTGCCAGGGTCCCAGGAGGGGGGGTGGCAGTCCTTTGTGTGAGGGCAGGCCCTCCACCCTGCCAGCCCAGGAAGACCCATTCAAAATGCAGATGTATGCAAGTGAGGCTGAGTACCCTGTGTTTAGGGTGTGTCTGAGTGAATGCACAAGGAGCTGTCAACTAAACCTAGCCAGACGTGGATTGTAAGGCACAGAAAGATTTAAGTGCCAAGAAATGCTCACTTTCTAAAAGTGGCATTTCTAGAATAGTAATATTAAATTCGACTTCACCAGCCAGCTGGATTTTGTATTACCATTCTGGCCATACTAAATATGACCTTCCTGCTCCTTTCAGATCAGCAGCTGCCACCTCAACAATGTATGAGGGCAGCCACAATGTTAGCCTATGAAGGGAGCAGGCCTCACAGTAGTGTAAAAACGAATTTAGGAGTTTTACACTACCAGGACATATAAACTACATAGGTACATGTCCTGCCTTTTACCCACACAACACCCTGCTCTAGGGGTTACCTAGGGCACACATTAGGGGTGACTTATGTGTAGAGAAAGGGGAGTTTTTAGGCTTGGCAAGTACTTTTAAATGCCAAGTCGTAGTGGCAGTGAAACTGCACACGCAGGCCTTGCAATGGCCGGCCTGAGACAAGGGGAAGTGGCTACTTAAGTGGGTGGCACAATCAGTGCTGCAGGCCCACTAGTAGCATTTAATCTACAGGCCCTAGGCACATACAGTGCACATTACTAGAGATTTATAGGTAAATTAAATAGTCCAATTGGGTATGATCCAATGTTACCATGTTTAATGGGAGAGAGCATATGCACTTTAGCACTAGTTAGCAGTGGAAAAGTGCGCAGAGTCAAGAAACCAGCAAAAATGAGGTCAGAAAAAGAGAAGGAGGAAGGCAAAAAGTCTGGGGATAACCCTGCAGAAGGGTCATTTCCAACACCATGCAACTACACTTTTTGTGATATTGCCTGGTTTAGTAAATACTATGTAATGCAAGGCAGGTTGTAACACTGCCTTGTGTTTCTTTGCGTCAGAGAGGCGCTCCATGGGTGGGACATGGAAATTCGCATAGATTTTGCCACATTCCCAGATTTACTAAAGCTGGTAATCCTGGAAATGTGTCAAAATGCCACTTCTTTCCTACTGAGGCATAAGAAGGACACATATCTTTATTTCTCCTCATTATTTCCATTCTGCAGCACACATAGAAAACGGAAAATGCCTCTAAGGTTTTTTTGTCCCAGAAGGTGGCCCCTCCTGCACAAACCAATCCTGACTGTGACGCAAGCCCCCTTGCACTATAATGCCTGCATTGGTGCTAGACAGCACATGTGCACCAGCACAAGCAGAGAGCAGAAATGTTGCATATCTTCCTAAATATGAAGCATTTCTGTTCTGTCCCTTTCACGCAACGCAGCACAGCAACTTTGCTTGTTGCCTGTAGCTTGTGAATGTTTAGTAAATATGTCCCTAGTTTTATATAAGACATCTAACTGCACTTTTGCTTTTTCTAAGGACTGTAGAGAATAGGTGTGACTATGACCCATTTTAATGATAATCAATTCACCAACCTACGTAGGATTGATGGCTCAATTGGGCTTGCTGGGATTCAAACTCATATATGTAGGTATACATACGGTATTCCTATGGTACAAACCTACCCAAATTGCAACGGAGTGCTGTACATTTTCAAAGACAAGCATAAAGTCAACAAGAAATAGCTGACTACAAAGGTCAGTGTTTATTTAACTGAGACACTTTCTGATTTTCATTGCATTAAGACTGGAATGCGGCAGGGGTGGAGGATTTAAGGCTAAAAAGACACTTTCATTTACTCGATTCTCCCTTCCTTTTGTAGCTCCTGTGAGTTATGTTCATTCAGAAGTTCTGTAGACATCGTAACAGAACAACGTAGGACACTTTTATAATGTGTAGCCATTGGAATAGGCTGTTGGGTTAGTTTTAGAGTCTTAGAGCCCTTCACTTCTTCATAACTAGAGGAACTATGTACCAGATAATGTAAAAAAAAAAATGTAAATTAGCACTTGTATAGCGCACTACTCACCCGTTAGGGTCTCAAGGCGCTGTACTCATACCGCTATGGAACCCCTCGTGGCTTTTTCCCTGTGAGGCGCCCAATCCTGAGCACCCCCAGGGTGAAGCCAGGCATCCAAGCGCTGTTGGGGCTGTTGTGGAGATTAAGCAAGCTATTGCCCAGAGTTGCAGAGTGGGACCCATGAATTAGATTAGGCACCAAGGCGAGAACTATCTGGTCAAGGGGAATTGAACCCAAGACCTGCAAGCGGGACTTGAACACTGGTCTTGAGCCAGATCTCTGCTTCAGGGTCTGCTGCTCTAACCATTGAGCCACACTTCTCCACAATGAGAAAAAGCATCTAAGCACCCACCATTGCAAGCAGCTACTGTAGGAGGCTGGACTGGCTTGTAGTGAGTACCAAGGGGTACTTGCACCTTGCACCAGGCCCAGTTATCCCTTATTAGTGTGTAGGGTGTCTAGCAGCTTAGGCTGATAGATAATGGTAGCTTAGCAGAGCAGCTCAGGCTGAACTAGGAGACGTGTGAAGCTACTACAGTACCACTTAGTGTCATATGCACAATATCATAAGAAAACACAATACACAGTTATACTAAAAATAAAGGTACTTTATTTTTATGACAATATGCCAAAGTATCTTAGAGTGTACCCTCAGTGAGAGGATAGGAAATATACACAAGATATATATACACAATAGCAAAAATATGCAGTATAGTCTTAGAAAACAGTGCAAACAATGTATAGTTACAATAGGATGCAATGGGGAAACATAGGGATAGGGGCAACACAAACCATATACTCCAAAAGTGGAATGCGAACCACGAATGGACCCCAAACCTATGTGACCTTGTAGAGGGTCGCTGGGACTATTAGAAAATAGTGAGAGTTAGAAAAATAACCCTCCCCAAGACCCTGAAAAGTGAGTGCAAAGTGCACTAAAGTTCCCCTAAGGACAAATAAGTCGTGTTAGAGGAATAATGCAGGAAAGACACAAACCAACAATGCAACAACTGTGGATTTCCAATCTAGGGTACGTGTGGAACAAGGGGACCAAGTCCAAAAGTCACAAGCAAGTCGGAGATGGGCAGATGCCCAGGAAATGCCAGCTGCGGGTGCAAAGAAGCTTCTACTGGACAGAAGAAGCTGTGGTTTCTGCAGGAACGAAAAGAGCTAGAGACTTCTACTTTGGTGGACAGATCCCTCTTGCCGTGGAGAGTCGTGCAGAAGTGTTTTCCCGCCGAAAGAACGCCAACAAGCCTTGCTAGCTGCAAATTGTGCGGTTACCGTTTTTGGACGCTGCTGTAGCCCTGGAGGGACCAGGAGGTCGCAAATTGGACCAGGAGAGAGAGGGGACATCGAGCAAGACAAAGAGCCCTCTCAGCAGCAGGTAGCACCCAGAGAAGTGCCAATAACAGGCACTATGAGGATGCGTGAAACGGTGCTCACCCGAAGTTGCACAAAGAAGTCCCACGTCGCCGGAGAACAACTTAGGAGGTCGTGCAATGCAGGTTAGAGTGCCGTGGACCCAGGCTGGACTGTGCACGAAGGATTTCTGCCGGAAGTGCACGGAGGCCGGAGTAGCTGCAAAAGTCGAGGTTCCCAGCAATGCAGTCTAGCGAGGTGAGGCAAGGACTTACCTCCACCAAACTTGGACTGAAGAGTCACTGGACTGTGGGGGCCACTTGGACAGAGTTGCTGGATTCGAGGGACCTCGCTCGTCGTGCTGAGAGGAGACCCAAGGGACCGGTAATGCAGCTTTTTGGTGCCTGCGGTTGCAGGGGGAAGATTCCGTCGACCCACAGGAGATTTCTTCGGAGCTCCTAGTGCAGAGAGGAGGCAGACTACCCCCACAGCATGCACCACCAGGAAAACAGTCGAGAAGGCGGCAGGATCAGCGTTACAGAGCTGCAGTAGTCGTCTTTGCTACTATGTTGCAGTTTTGCAGGCTTCCAGCGCGGTCAGCAGTCGATTCCTTGGCAGAAGGTGAAGAGAGAGATGCAGAGGAACTCGGCTGAGCTCTTGCATTCATTATCTAAAGTTTCCCCAGAGACAGAGACCCTAAATAGCCAGAAAAGAGGGTTTGGCTACTTAGGAGAGAGGATAGGCTAGCAACACCTGAAGGAGCCTATCACAAGGAGTCTCTGACGTCACCTGGTGGCACTGGCCACTCAGAGCAGTCCAGTGTGCCAGCAGCACCTCTGTTTCCAAGATGGCAGAGGTCTGGAGCACACTGGAGGAGCTCTGGACACCTCCCAGGGGAGGTGCAGGTCAGGGGAGTGGTCACTCCCCTTTCCTTTGTCCAGTTTCACGCCAGAGCAGGGCTAAGGGGTCCCCTGAACCGGTGTAGACTGGCTTATGCAGAATTGGGCACATCTGTGCCCAACAAAGCATTTCCAGAGGCTGGGGGAGGCTACTCCTCCCCTGCCTTCACACCATTTTCCAAAGGGAGAGGGTGTCACACCCTCTCTCAGAGGAAGTTCTTTGTTCTGCCATCCTGGGCCAGGCCTGGCTGGACCCCAGGAGGGCAGATGCCTGTCTGAAGGGTTGGCAGCAGCAGCAGCTGCAGTAAAACCCCAGGAAGGGCAGTTTGGCAGTACCAGGGTCTGTGCTACAGACCACTGGGATCATGGGATTGTGCCAACTATGCCAGGATGGCATAGAGGGGGCAATTCCATGATCATAGACATGTTACATGGCCATATTCGGAGTTACCATTGTGAAGCTACATATAGGTAGTGACCTATATGTAGTGCACGCGTGTAATGGTGTCCCCGCACTCACAAAGTTCAGGGAATTGGCTCTGAACAAGGTGCGGGCACCTTGGCTAGTGCCAGGGTGCCCTCACACTAAGTAACTTTGCACCTAACCTTTACCAGGTAAAGGTTAGACATATAGGTGACTTATAAGTTACTTAAGTGCAGTGTAAAATGGCTGTGAAATAACGTGGACGTTATTTCACTCAGGCTGCAGTGGCAGGCCTGTGTAAGAATTGTCAGAGCTCCCTATGGGTGGCAAAAGAAATGCTGCAGCCCATAGGGATCTCCTGGAACCCCAATACCCTGGGTACCTCAGTACCATATACTAGGGAATTATAAGGGTGTTCCAGTAAGCCAATGTAAATTGGTAAAATGGTCACTAGCCTGTTAGTGACAATTTGGAAAGAAATGAGAGAGCATAACCACTGAGGTTCTGATTAGCAGAGCCTCAGTGAGACAGTTAGTCACTACACAGGTAACACATTCAGGCACACTTATGAGCACTGGGGCCCTGGGTTACCAGGGTCCCAGTGACACATACAACTAAAACAACATATATACAGTGAAAAATGGGGGTAACATGCCAGGCAAGATGGTACTTTCCTACACAACCCCCCCCCCAAACGAAGGACAATAAGACTAGCCATGACCTGATGAGTCTTCATTGTCTAAGTGGAAATATCTGGAGAGTCCATCTGCATTGGAGTGGCTACTCCCAGGTCTATGTTCCACTGTATAGTCCATTCCCTGTAGGGATATGGACCACCTCAACAATTTAGGATTTTCACCTTTCATTTGTTTTAGCCAAAGTAGAGGTTTGTGGTCTGTCCGAACAATGAAGTGAGTGCCAAACAGGTATGGCCTCAACTTCTTCAGAGCCCAGACCACAGCAAAGGCCTCCCTCTCTATGGCAGACCAACGCTTTTCTCTAGGGGTCAACCTCCTACTAATAAAAGCAACAGGTTGATCCTGGCCCTCAGAATTAAGTTGTGATAGGACTGCCCCTACTCCTAATTCAGATGCATCAGTTTGGACATAGAATTTTTTAGAGTAACAAGGGCTTTTCAGGACAGGTGCAGAGCACATGGCCTGCTTCAGCTCCTCAAAAGCTTTCTGACAGTTTGCTGTCCATAATACCTTTTTAGGCATTTTCTTGGATGTGAGGTCATTAAGAGGGGCTGCAATGGAGCCATAGTTCTTAATGAACCTCCTTTAATACCCAGTGAGGCCTAGGAAGGCTCTCACCTGAGTCTGAGTGGTAGGGGGAATCCAATCAATAATTGTTTGGATTTTCCCCTGCAGTGGTGCAATCTGTTCCCCACCAACAAGGTGTCCCAGATAAACCACCTTACCCTGCCCTATCTGGCACTTTGAAGCCTTGATAGTGAGGCCTGCCTTTTGCAGGGCCTCCAAAACTTTCCATAGGTGGACCAGGTGATCATCCCAGCTGGAGCTAAAGACAGCTATATCGTCCAAATATGCTGCACTGAAAGCTTCCAGCCCTTGCAGGACTGTGTTCACCAACCTTTGAAAAGTGGCAGGTGCATTTTTCAAACCAAAAGGCATTACAGTAAACTGGTAATGTCCTCCAATGGTAGAAAATGCAGTCTTAGGTTTAGCATCTTCTGACAATTTGATCTGCCAATACCCTGCAGTCAAATCAAAAGTGCTTAGATACTTGGCAGATGCCAGTGTATCTATGAGCTCATCTGCCCTGGGTATAGGGTGAGCATCAGTTTTGGTTACCAAGTTGAGACCTCTATAGTCTACACAAAACCGTATTTCCTTCTTTCCATCTTTGGAATGGGGTTTTGGTACAAGTACCACAGGAGAAGCCCATGGACTTTCAGAGTGCTCAACCACTCCTAGTTCTAACATTTTCTGGACCTCTTGCTTTATGCAGTCCCTGACATGGTCAGGCTGCCTATAGATCTTACTTTTGACAGGTAAACTGTCTCCAGTATCTATAGTGTGCTCACACCAAGAAGTGGTACCTGGCACAGTAGAGAAGAGTTCAGAGAATTGATCTAGGAGATTTATGCAATGGTCTTTCTGCTCAGCAGTAAGACAATCAGCCAAAACTACACCTTCCACAAGAGCATCTTGTTCTGTGGAAGAGAAGAGATCAGGTAGAGGATCACTGTCTTCTTCCTGTCTCTCATCAGTTGCCATGAGCAGGGTGAGATCAGCCCTGTCATAGTAGGGTTTCAGGCGGTTGACATGGAGCACCCTAAGGGACTCCTGGCAGTGCCTAAGTCAACTAAATAGGTGACTTCTCCCTTCTTTTCAACAATTGTGTGGGGTCCACTCCATTTATCTTGGAGTGCTCTTGGGGCCACAGGCTCCAAGACCCACACTTTCTGCCCTGGTTGGTACTGAACCAAAACAGCCTTCTGGTCATGCCATTGCTTCTGGAGCTCTTGGCTGGCCTGAAGGTTTTTGCTGGCCTTTTTCATGTACTCAGCCATCCTTGATCTGAGGCCAAGTACATAATCCACAATATCCTGCTTAGGAGCTTTTAAAGGTTGTTCCCAACCCTCCTTTACAAGTGTGAGTGGACCCCTAACAGGGTGTCCAAAAAGAAGTTCAAAGGGGCTGAAGCCCACTCCTTTCTGGGGTACCTCCCTGTAGGCAAAAAGGAGGCATGGTAGAAGGATATCCCATCTCCTGCGGAGTTTTTCAGGGAGACCCATAATCATGCCTTTGAGAGTTTTATTAAATCTCTCCACCAGTCCATTTGTTTGTGGATGATAGGGTGTTGTGAACTTGTAAGTTACACCACACTCCTTCCACATGGCCTTTAAGTATGCAGACATCAAATTGCTTCCCCTGTCTGATACTACTTCCTTTGGGAAGCCCACCCTAGAAAATATTCCCAGGAGGGCCTTTGCCACTGCAGGTGCTGTAGTGGTCCTTAAAGGAATTGCTTCAGGGTATCTTGTGGCATGGTCCACTACCACCAAGATAAACCTATTGCCTGAAGCAGTAGGAGGGTCAAGGGGGCCAACTATGTCAACCCCTACCCTTTCAAAGGGTACCCCAACCACAGGCAGTGGAATAAGGGGTGCCTTTGGAGTTCCACCTGTCTTGCCACTGGCTTGACAGGTTTCACAGGACTTACAAAATTATTTTGTGTCCTCAGACATCCTAGGCCAATGAAACAATGGAACCAGTCTGTCCCAAGTTTTCATTTGACCCAGGTGCCCAGCTAGGGGAATGTCGTGGGCAAGAGTTAGGAGGAACTTTCTGTACTCCTGAGGAATCACTAATCTCCTGGCAGCTCCAGGTTTAGGATCCCTATGCTCAGTGTACAAGAGGTCGTCCTCCCAGTAAACTCTGTGAGAGTCACTGACATCCCCATTAGCCTGTTTGACAGCTTGCTGTCTGAGACCCTCTAATGTGGGACAGGTTTGCTGTGCCACACTCAGCTCCTCCCTGGCAGGCCCCCCTTCACCCAAAAGCTCAGCAGTGTCTGCTTCCAGCTCCTCTGGTGTAGGTTCTGCACAGGGAGGGAATTCTTCTTCCTCAGAAGTTGAATCCACTGTAGAGGGAGGGATAGTAGGAAGTGGTTTGCTTCTACTAGCCCTAGCTTTAGGGAGCACTTGGTCCATTGTTCCAGGATCCAAGCTTCCCTGTCCTTTTTGCTTTTTGGCCTGAGCCCTTGTCAAAGCAAAAATATGCCCTGGGATGCCCAGCATTGCTGCATGGGCCTCCAACTCCACATCTGACCAAGCTGATGTCTCCAAATCATTCCCTAATAGACAGTCTACAGTTAAATCTGAAGCTACCACAACTTTCTTTGGACCAGTAACCCCCCCCCCCAGTTGAGATTAACAACAGCCATGGGGTGGCTAAGTGTGTTGTTGTGAGCATCGGTTACTTGGTACTGGTGACCAAGTAGGTGTTGTTCAGGGTGGACCAGTTTCTCTATGACCATAGTCACACTGGCACCAGTGTCCCTGTAGGCCTGAACCTCAACACCATTTATTAGGGGTAGCTGCTTGTACTTATCCATAATAAGGGGACAAGCAACTAAGGTGGCTAAATCAATAGCCCCCTCAGAGACTAACACAGCCTCTGTGGCCTCCCTAACAAGGCCAACCCCAACTAAGTTACCAATAGTGAGCCCAGCTACTCCCTTGGATTGGCTATTAGTAGGTTTGCTCCCACCACCACTGCTATTAGTAGGGACACTAGGGGTAGCAGTAGGGGTTGTAGTGGTAGGAGCATTGGTGCTTTTCTTTGGACAACTGGGATCTGTTGTCCAATGGCCTTTTATTTTACATAAATAGCACCATGGTTTCTTTTCCTTGTTCTGATTAAAAGAGGATTTGGGCCCACCACCCCCACCAGAGTGTTTTTGTGGGCCTGATGAAGACTCATTTTTAGATTTGTCCCCACCCTTGTCAGAAGACTTACCATCCTTCTTTTTGTTGCCATCTTTGTCACCCCCTGTATGAACTTTTCTGTTCACCCTTGTTCTGACCCATTTGTCTGCCTTCTTTCCCAATTCTTGGGGAGAGGTCAGATCAGAGTCCACCAAGTACTGGTGCAACAAATCAGACACACAATTATTAAGAATATGCTCTCTCAGGATCAAGTTATACAGGCTGTCATAATCAGTAACTTTACTGCCATGTAACCACCCCTCCAAGGCCTTCACTGAATGGTCAATGAAATCAACCCAGTCTTGTGAAGACTCCTTTTTGGTCTCTCTGAACTTTATCCTGTATTGTTCAGTGGTTAAGCCATAACCATCCAGGAGTGCATTCTTAAGAACTTGGAAATTATTAGCATCATTTTCTTTCACAGTAAGGAGCCTATCCCTACCTTTTCCACTAAATGATAGCCATAGGATAGCAGCCCACTGCCTTTGAGGGACATCCTGTACAACACAGGCCCTCTCAAGTGCAGCAAACCACTTGCTAATGTCATCCCCCTCCTTATAAGGGGGAACTATCTTGTGCAGATTCCTGGAATCATGCTCTTTTGCAGGATGACTATGGGGAATACTGCTGCTGCCACCATGGGTTTCTAAACCCAACTTCTGTCTTTCCTTCTCTAGTTCAAAAGACTGTCTATCCAAATCCAGCTGTTGCTTTTTAAGCTTCAGTCTGGTTTGTTCCACCCTCAACTTATTGAGTTCCCTCTCTAACATTCTGTCATCAGGGTTGGTGGGAGGGACATTCCTAGATACAGAGGTATGATGGGAATGAACAGAAGGAGACCTGTCCCTTACAGAAGCCACCCTAACAGCTTGGCTAACAGAAACATTACTACCAGTATGGTGAGAATAAATGCTTTTGCTATGATGTGAGACAACACTGTTTGTATGGCGTGGCTCATCATCATTACCAACTATGCTAGACTGTCTAGTAATGGGCAGGCTAGGAAGTTTCTTTCCTGAATCTTTTCCTGGGGGAGTCCCTGAATCAGATTGGGAGCTATTAGGTACTTTTTCAACAGATGGGGCACCTATAGCCTTTTCTTGTTCTCTAAGCATGTTAAGTAACAGTTCCAAGGAAGGATTCTTCCCTACACTCAAACCTCTCTCTATGCAGAGACTCCTTGCTCCTTTCCAGCTAAGGTGATCATATGCCAGTTTGAACAGATCAGCATTTTGGCCTGTGCCAGACATTTTTAGAGAGAGTTAAAGTGATAGAAAAAGAGAAAAAAGTTTTCAGAACTTTTTAGAAAGACAGAAAAAAAAACCTTTTTAAACTTTTAAGAACTTTTTGAAAGTTTAGAAGTACTTTTCAGCACTTAGAAAAGAGTGAAAAGAGGAAATGCAAAACTTTTTGGCTATGTGTATATACACTGACCTTGTTTTGTATATTTTTCTCTTATGAAAAGTACAATGACAAGAGTGGTAAGTAGTCTCAAAGCACTTATCCCACCGCTGCACAACCAATGTAGGAGGCTGGACTGGCTTGCAGTGAGTACCAAGGGGTACTTGCACCTTGCACCAGGCCCAGTTATCCCTTATTAGTGTGAAGGGTGTCTAGCAGCTTAGGCTGATAGATAATGGTAGCTTAGCAGAGCAGCTCAGGCTGAACTAGGAGACGTGTGAAGCTACTACAGTACCACTTAGTGTCATATGCACAATATCATAAGAAAACACAATACACAGTTATACTAAAAATAAAGGTACTTTATTTTTATGACAATATGCCAAAGTATCTTAGAGTGTACCCTCAGTGAGAGGATAGGAAATATACACAAGATATATATACACAATAGCAAAAATATGCAGTATAGTCTTAGAAAACAGTGCAAACAATGTATAGTTACAATAGGATGCAATGGGGAAACATAGGGATAGGGGCAACACAAACCATATACTCCAAAAGTGGAATGCGAACCACGAATGGACCCCAAACCTATGTGACCTTGTAGAGGGTCGCTGGGACTATTAGAAAATAGTGAGAGTTAGAAAAATAACCCTCCCCAAGACCCTGAAAAGTGAGTGCAAAGTGCACTAAAGTTCCCCTAAGGACAAAGAAGTTGTGTTAGAGGAATAATGCAGGAAAGACACAAACCAACAATGCAACAACTGTGGATTTCCAATCTAGGGTACCTGTGGAACAAGAGGACCAAGTCCAAAAGTCACAAGCAAGTCGGAGATGGGCAGATGCCCAGGAAATGCCAGCTGCGGGTGCAAAGAAGCTTCTACTGGACAGAAGAAGCTGCGGTTTCTGCAGGAACGAAAAGGGCTAGAGACTTCCCCTTTGGTGGACGGATCCCTCTTGCCGTGGAGAGTCGTGCAAAAGTGTTTTCCCGCCGAAAAAACGCCAACAAGCATTGCTAGCTGCAAATCGTGAGGTTAGCGTTTTTGGACGCTGCTGTGGTCCTGGAGAGACCAGGAGGTCGCAAATTGGACCAGGAGAGAGAGGGGACGTCGAGCAAGAAAAGGAGCCCTCTCAGCAGCAGGTAGCACCCGGAGAAGTGCCAGAAACAGGCACTACGAGGATGCGTGAAACAGTGCTCACCCGAAGTCGCACAAAGAAGTCCCACGTCGCCGGAGAACAACTTAGGAGGTCGTGCAATGCAGGTTAGACCGAGGCTGGACCCTGGCTGGACTGTGCACAAAGGATTTCCGCCGGAAGTGCACGGAGGCCGGAGTAGCTGCAAAAGTCACGGTTCCCAGCAATGCAGTCTAGCGAGGTGAGGCAAGGACTTACCTCCACCAAACTTGGACTGAAGAGTCACTGGACTGTGGGGGCCACTTGGACAGAGTTGCTGGATTCGAGGGACCTCGCTCGTCGTGCTGAGAGGAGACCCAAGGGACCGGTAATGCAGCTTTTTGGTGCCTGCGGTTGCAGGGGGAAGATTCCGTCGACCCACGGGAGATTTCTTCGGAGCTTCTAGTGCAGAGAGGAGGCAGACTACCCCCACAGCATGCACCACCAGGAAAACAGTCGAGAAGGCAGCAGGATCAGCGTTACAGAGTTGCAGTAGTCGTCTTTGCTACTATGTTGCAGTTTTGCAGGCTTCCAGCGCAGTCAGCAGTCGATTCCTTGGCAGAAGGTGAAGAGAGAGATGCAGAGGAACTCGGCTGAGCTCTTGCATTCGTTATCTAAAGTTTCCCCAGAGACAGAGAACCTAAATAGCCAGAAAAGAGGGTTTGGCTACTTAGGAGAGAGGATAGGCTAGCAACACCTGAAGGAGCCTATCACAAGGAGTCTCTGACGTCACCTGGTGGCACTGGCCACTCAGAGCAGTCCAGTGTGCCAGCAGCACCTCTGTTTCCAAGATGGCAGAGGTCTGGAGCACACTGGAGGAGCTCTGGACACCTCCCAGGGGAGGTGCAGGTCAGGGGAGTGGTCACTCCCCTTTCCTTTGTCCAGTTTCGCGCCAGAGCAGGGCTAAGGGGTCCCCTGAACCGGTGTAGACTGGCTTATGCAGAATTGGGCACATCTGTGCCCAACAAAGCATTTCCAGAGGCTGGGGGAGGCTACTCCTCCCCTGCCTTCACACCATTTTCCAAAGGGAGAGGGTGTCACACCCTCTCTCAGAGGAAGTTCTTTGTTCTGCCATCCTGGGCCAGGCCTGGCTGGACCCCAGGAGGGCAGATGCCTGTCTGAGGGGTTGGCAGCAGCAGCAGCTGCAGTGAAACCCCAGGAAGGGCAGTTTGGCAGTACCAGGGTCTGTGCTACAGACCACTGGGATCATGGGATTGTGCCAACTATGCCAGGATGGCATAGAGGGGGCAATTCCATGATCATAGACATGTTACATGGCCATATTCGGAGTTACCATTGTGAAGCTACATATAGGTAGTGACCTATATGTAGTGCACGCGTGTAATGGTGTCCCCGCACTCACAAAGTTCAGGGAATTGGCTCTGAACAAGGTGGGGGCACCTTGGCTAGTGCCAGGGTGCCCTCACAGTAAGTAACTTTGCACCTAACCTTTACCAGGTAAATGTTAGACAGATAGGTGACTTATAAGTTACTTAAGTGCAGTGTAAAATGGCTGTGAAATAACGTGGACGTTATTTCACTCAGGCTGCAGTGGCAGGCCTGTGTAAGAATTGTCAGAGCTCCCTATGGGTGGCAAAAGAAATGCTTCAGCCCATAGGGATCTCCTGGAACCCCAATACCCTGGGTACCTCAGTACCATATACTAGGGAATTATAAGGGTGTTCCAGTAAGCCAATGTAAATTGGTAAAATGGTCACTAGCCTGTTAGTGACAATTTGGAAAGGAGTGAGAGAGCATAACCACTGAGGTTCTGATTAGCAGAGCCTCAGTGAGACAGTTAGTCACTACACAGGTAACACATTCAGGCACACTTATGAGCACTGGGGCCCTGGGTTACCAGGGTCCCAGTGACACATACAACTAAAACAACATATATACAGTGAAAAATGGGGGTAACATGCCAGGCAAGATGGTACTTTCCTACAGCTACATACTATTAATGAGCAAGCTATATTATTGTAACACCTTCCTGGTCAGACTCCCTTAATACCCACTCTAATCCTGCTACAAAATCATTACAATTACCACGCTCCTGCTGGGTAGCTTGCCTAGACAGTGCACTCGGTAAAGGTCTTTGGAGCAGTCTATTTAGTAACAAACAAGACTGTAAACTGAAGCAGCTGACTTAGGGGCATATTTATACTTTTTGGTGTAAAACTGCACTAACACAGTTTTGCAACAAAACGTTTAGCACCGGCTTGCGCCATTCCTGAGCACCAGCCAGGCACCATATTTCTGGAATGGCGCAAGCAGGTGCAAAGGGTTTGCTAGCGGAAAAAAACAATGACATTAGCCGGGTGGGGCTGGTGGTATGGGAGAAGGGGATCTGCACCAAAAAATGACGTTAGGCAGGTTAGAGTAAAAAAAAGATGACTCTAACCATTTTCTGACGCAAAACCATCCATACCACATGACTCCTGTCTTAGAAAAGACAGAAGTCATGCCCACCACCCCAATGGACAGCACAGGGGACCAGTGTCCCCTAGGCATGGCCATGGCACCCCATGGCACTTTAATTAAAAAAATAATTACTTACCCTACTTATTTGGGATGGGGTCCCCAATCCTCCAATGTCCCTCTGGTGTGGGTGAGGGTGTTCCTGGGGCTTGAGGAGGGCACCTGTTGACCCATTCCATGGTGCTTAGCCATGGAAACGGGGCACAGGTCCCCTAATGCCTGGTCTGACCCAGGCGTTAACTAATGGTGCAAACCGAGCTTTGCACCATTATTTAGCTCCTCCTCCCAATCGTGCGTCAATTTAGCATGAGGGGATAAATATGGGGCTATGGGGTTAGCACCATTTTTTAGAAGGAACTCCTACCTTGCATCTCATTGACGCAAGGTAGGTTCACGCATCAAAAAAAGGTGCAAACTCCAATATTTTGACGTTAGATGGGTCTAACGTCAAAATATAAATATGTAGTTAGTTTTGCGCCAAATTTGAGTAAAAAAATGATGCAAATTCGGTGCAAATGGGGTATAAATATGCCCCTTTGTGCCTAAAAGCACAGAAAATTAATGCATGGGCAAGTGTGCATCCCCGAGGTTCAAGGATGCTAGGAATTCACACATAAGTTACAAGAGCAGAATCTTTCGTAAAGTTTTCTTCTTCAAGTAAAGGAGCAGTTGACACTTCTGAATTCCTTAACCAACCTGAATCTCCCCCCAATGATTTTAAAATAGTTAGTCAATCAAAAACGCCAATCAGCCCAACTTCAGGTGAGTGACTTTCTCAAGTTCCCTCTTTTTAAACAAACTTCTGGATCTGCTTCAACCTTTCCATTTGTTTTCCCACATTCTGTGTGAATGCTGTGTAGATTACTCCTGAATTATAACTTGATCTGGTAGCTATCCTGAACATTGTTTCAGAACCTCTGGTCTGAATTTGACCTCATTCAAAAGATGAAAACCCCCTGATCTAGTATCTAAACTCCTGAAAAGCCATTCTTCAAACCACAGACAGGAACAATGAATCTTTCTAATAAGAGACAGAGGACTTTCCCTCTTGGATCCTTGTCTGCAGTGACCTTCTCTTGAAATCTGTGACAGCATGGCCAACCTGTGGCTGCAAGGCCTGATTGTAATTACATTATTGTCATTTAAGGGCACCCTACATATTTTTATTCTGTTACATATGAAGTCATCTACCCATTTGCATACCAGAAAAACTGTTATCATTCTGTCTCTTTCAAGGGGTGTGGTTACATTCCATTTACATTATACACGTTCATCTTGAGTTTATCTGCCTAGTGTTTCTGTTCAGGGTGCCAGTTGGGATTTAGAAGGAGTAGACTCAGTTTCAGAGTTGCATGTGATCTATGATGTTTGTGGTGAATGTCAGATTGCCCTGCGAGGTTTAAGATGTTACTGTGTTATTCTCAAGTGCCAAGATGGATAGTGGACCTTTCATGGTCCTAGTGCAAGATGGTGATCAGATCTATGTGGCTGTCTTTTGTGCCCGGGCCTTTGCTAGTTACCCAGCCCATCATGGCAGTGGTGATATGAGGCAATGTAGTCATCCAAAGTTGGCTTCCCAACGCATTGTCTTTTCCTGTCAGCTAGATTTCGGCTTTCTGAAGAGGAGACAGCTTGAATATGTTGTTTAAGGTTGTATCTTTATTGTGTTGGTGTACGGATATGAGTCATACTGCCCCATCTTCTCCAGGAGAGTAGATAAGACATTTCTCATTAGGGATAAGAAAAGTTATGCCAATCTGGTGGGAAGCAACAGCTTGTTTTGGTAGAAGTTACTATAATCTTATAGCTTTCTGCAGAGAGCTGTATCAGTTGTTAAAGGCCCTGAACCTTGGTTATAGACCTGAACCCTCAGGCGAGAGCCTATATTGAATGTGGGGGGGGGGAGCGGGGGCTTTTAACAACTGGTATTATCCGAGGGAGAAGGGCTATAAGGCTGTTAGTCCATTCCACTTGTTAGCACACCTGGTCCTTAGTAAGTAAACTTACAAGGGGACGCGTATAGGTCGATGAACCTTTTGGATCGCATGGAGTATCCTAGTTGAGCGGTAGATTATTAAAACCATTAACAATCACTATAATCAATGTCAAACGTTAGTGGAAAGTCATCTAATAAGAAAGACCATTACTAAAAAAAAAAGGTAATCTTTTTTATTCCCTATTGGTTACAATTCTAATCAAAACCTTTATTCAACTTTATTGTTAATCAAGTTTTATTAATCATCACAAAACAATTTTCACCAAAAGAATCTCGAGCAATCAAAGTGCAACATAAGTCAACAAATTTTCAACATTAATGGAGTAATTCAGCAACACAATTTAGTCAGTCAATTGTCACCGTCAAAGTCACCCTTGTCAGCCTATCTAACCCAGATTAGCATCAGCATGTGGGTCTTCATGCGAAAACAATTTAGACAAAACGTTAATTTGGAAAAATCTATCTAAGAGAAAAATATTTAAAACAGCGCAGTTGGTACCTAGAAGAATAAGCACGCATTAGTCTGTCACATTATTATAGCTACCTATCTAAGATGGATCAGCAAGGAGTCAGTCTTTGTCTCCAGGTCACCAGTCATCAGCAAGTATCAGGCTCACAGAAGGTAAGCCCAATTATCAGCACTTCAGACAGCATCTCCTGACGTCATCAACTTTTTCTTCTCCACTCTAAATTTTCTCCCCTTGTCATGACTTTTTATTAGGGTCTCTCAGTCCATCCCACTAATTGCTATTTGGTCAACCTTATCAGAAGTTCTGACTCTAACCTATAGTTTTTGTTTACCGCATGTACACATCAATTCAAGATTCAAATTCCATTAGTTTGATTGGTTCTTCTGTCGATGAGAACATCATCCGGCTCTTCAGGTAACGAAATTGTTGCACATAGTCTTTTAGTCAGTGCTTTCCTTGTTCAAGTCCTGGGAAAGTGCGTTTAGCCCACACTACACATAATTGTATCAATTTGTCTTCATCATCTCCTGTCCTCTGGTACATTTCAGAATGTTCTAGCAGAGCATTCTGAACTCTGAACAGTTCAAGGTCCTTCGCTCCAGTTCCAGTCCTTGGAAGCTTGGTTGCGTCTCCACGTTAAAGCAGGCAAGGCCCAGCGAAAACCAGGCCTCCAGTATGGCTAAGTTAAGAATACGAATTAACACAAAACATAGGTTATACATCCAAATATGACATATTAATACAGTTTTAATAAATATTTTTCTTTATTTAGCATCTTGTTAATACCCATGGTGACCACTCCCATTGGGCACATTTTGCTCACACACTTTATTTTCAAATATTAGTTACTTTGTCGAATTTTCTCATTAGTATTCACACGCAAATCATTATAAATTTCCCATATTAGCAAAACTGCTCCAACAGTCCCTCTAAATATGTCATCACACCTTTCCCTTGTCAATATTTTACAAGTTGCTTTCAGCCACTTTTTGATTTCTCCTTCTTGTATTTTCCCATAGATTCTTCTTCTGGGTTGTTCTTCCCTCCTCTGATTATTTTTGCCCCTTTTTAGTTTTATTTTCTGCCATAATTTACATGCCCCCCCATAAGCCTAATATAACAGTAATCACAATTAATATTCCTTGTACAATTTTCCACAATATCGCACCCCAAATTTGGCTAAACCAATTTCCCACAGTAACAAATCCATTTCCGACCCTTTCCCAAACTTCTGGTTCCTTCAATTCCTTCAAATCCCTACTTGCATTAGTTAAATTAGTAAGCAAATCTTTTATCTCTTTCTCGTTCTCAGGTATGTAAGAACAACAGTGCTGTGCATTAATCATTTTACAGACTCATCCGTCCTTCACTAATATTATGTCTAAAGCAAGCCCATTTTGAAGCGTCATAGCTCTATCTGCACCTAGTTCAGTATTTAGCAAAAGTACGGCTCCAGAAAAGTTAATTTGCATATTATCCACAATAGTAGACAATTTTTGTATCGTGTTTGCATTCAATATAACTCCTACAGATGGAATTATTTCCCCAAAAATATCCCCTACGATTGCAGAGGCTGTTTCTCTCTTTTGTCTCATCTGGTGTAATTCAGTCATTTTCGGTATCTTCTTCAGATCATCTATCTGATAAATCTTAGGAAAAACTATTCCCAAATAAAATGTCCCATACCATCTTCTAGGAAGATGGTAATAAGCATTAAGCCCACAAATATAGTAAATTCCAGGAATCACAGGGTCCGCACCATTCAGCATAAATGTCCATTTACTCTGAAACAAAAACACATGCCTACATTCACTCGTTCCTACAAATAAAGCGTCAGTGTGTGATTTTGGCCTCTATACACCAAGCTTCCCTACATGTAGTGCATCTAATGCTAATCTCTCTTGTGTTTTAATAGCAGTGTAAGCATAATCATTTTTGTAAGTCCTTTTCTCTAACCCTTTTTTTAGTTTCTCTTTTAGTGCTTTTCTCCTATCATCAGTGTGCCCTATAAAGCTCTTCTCCATAGGTGTTAGTAAGCAAGTTAGATTGTTACGATGCACATAAGCCGTGCCAAAAGTCAAGGTTGGCTTAAACAATCCCCTAACTAATACTATATCATGATCCTTAGCAATCTTACTCAAATATCTAATAATCGGAACAAAAGAAAACACCAAGTCATGATTAGAGTAAAAGTATTGTATATACTCCTGATTATAGAATCGGGTTAGTAACAAACTACAAGTTATACCATAAGTTAAGGGCAAACTATAATAAGTGACCACCTCTTCCACAGAGGAAGGGATCTGCGTGCACACAAGACAATCCTTTGCATCCATTGTTTCCACATACTCACTCAACAACTGATATAAGATGTTAGAAGACAGCTCTCCTTTTGAGTTAGTATAATCATGCAAATATTGTTCATCTAATTTAAACCTCTCTAGATCTGTTAAGGTTGTTAAGGTAGTAGTCTCGGTTACAGATGTAATATCAACTTCTTTCATCTCATGAATAGACATTCCCACAATCATTATTATAAACAATATACCACACACAATTGCTATTCCTACACTCAAATACCTACAATATCTAATAATTTTAGTGCTATTATCTAACCCAGCCATGATCTGTTTAAGAATCAGAAAGTAGAATTAACTTTTAAGTAAAGTGTAACAATAAAAATCAAAAATTAAAAATATACTTCTTCGCACTTCAGATTCACACAGAAAGACCCTTTTTCTTCCTTTGTCAAAATCGGTTAGCAGCTGATCACATTCAGATTTTCAGATGTCATATCAGGTTATCAGTGTCTCTTTCGGTTAAATTCGACAGTTTTTCTCAAGTACTCTTTTGCTTAGCTCAACAACTCAGTCTATTGATTCTCTTCAGGTTGCATCAAAATACTGATTCGGAACTTCTCTGTCAAAGCAAAAGGACATGAACTTGTTTTGCCAATCATTTGTTGCAGCATATGCCCCCTCAGGTCCTGCATATCTTCTACTCACTACTCTCTTTCTTTTCAACCTTTGTTCTCCTCTAACTCTCCATCACTTAGTTAATCTTTCCTTATGGTGTCTATTTCTTCCTCTATTGTCTCATTTATAACCAACTCATTTTTCTTGCTTATTTGAGATTCAGGCAAGTTGTCTCCTTTTCTTGCTCTTTCTGTCAACAATCTCTTTAAGATCGGACTCTTCTCCTTCGCCTTGTCTGTAGTGCCTTCTCTTGATGGACCTGCAACGGGTTCAGGAGGAGTCAGATCATTTTGGCTTCGATCTGCCTCAACTCTTTCCCCCTCAGGCTCTGGCACTTGGTCTCCTTGTTTTTTATCACCAATTGCTTCTGAGAGAACCTTTCCTGTGCTTGGTTCTCCAACCACTTCGGTTGGATTATATTCTTGCTCTTCCTCTTGTGTTTCTGCACCCTCGGCCCTCACTGGGGTAATCGATCCGTCCTCCACCAGCTCTGGATGACTTCAGGCTCAGCCTGCTCCGGTTCTGGTTCAGGAAGATCTACTTGCTTCGCTGCTATTGGTGCTCTCAACAACACTTCTTCCTGGTCTTGAGGACTCACCACTCTCTTGGTATGGCTTGCATGTATCCAGTTAGGCAAACCTGCTGTTGTAGTTGTTAACACCACTTGGTATGGACCTCTCCAACGTGGCTCTAGGCAAGTCTTTCGCATATGCTTTTTGATCACGACCCAGTCTCTGGCTCTCAGGTTGTGACCTGGGTCATGGATGGGCTGCAGGGTAACGGCTTGCACTTGCTGAGAGAAAGATCAGACCACATCAGCCAGACCTTTGCAGTAGTCCAATACCATATCATCTGTAATATTGACAAGAGCATTGGCTGGTATTGCTGGTAATCTCATTGCTCTACCCATGAGAATCTCCTGTGGGGACAGTCCTGTCTTCCTGTCAGGTATATTTTGCATTGACATCAACACCAAAGGCAATGCATCTGGCCATTTCATATTCGTGGCAGCACACATTTTGGCAATTCTTGATTTCAGAGTACTAGTCATCTGCTCTACGAGTCCTGATGCCTCTGGACGATAGCTGCAGTGAAGCTTCTGTTCAATGTTCAATGCTGCACATAAGAGCTTAATCACCTCGTTATAGAAGTGCGTTCCCCTATCTGATTCTAAAGAGATCGGGAATCCGAACCGTGGTACTGACTCTCTAAGTAACAGCTTTGCAACTGTGAGGCTATCATTTCTACGTGTGGGGTATGCTTTGATCCAATGACTAAACACGCACACAATCACCAACACATACTTCAATCCACCACATGCAGGCATTTCAATGAAATCCAATTACATTCTGCTGAATGGTTCACCTGTTCTTCCAATGTAGCTCAAATTCACCACTGTCCCTTTTCCTACATTTAGCTGCTGACAGATCACACATCTGTGACACACTTCTTCAGCTGTTTGCCTGAACTTTGGATTGAACTAATTAACCTTGAACAACCTGACCATGGCATCTCTTCCATTGTGTGCCTGACCATGGTAATACCGAGCCATCTGAGTCAACAGACTATTCGGCAATACCATGTGGCCCGCCTCAGATACCCAAATTTAATCTGGTCTGTGTACACACTTCAATTTCGACCACAGCCTTTTCTCTTCCTTGTCTGCATTCTCCTGCAACGTTTTCAATTCTTCTAAAGTATCAATTATTTTCAACACAAAACTTTCACAATTTGTTTGTTTTTCTGGCATCAATTCCCACTTATCTTTGAACGATTTACAGTTCAAAGCGCAAAACCTTGTGAATTGATATGCATACCCATTTCCTAAGGAAATGTAGTCTTGCGTCTTTTGATGTGCACTGCATTTCACTACCGCAATTTCTTCAGGTAACTGAATTGTATACAGTAAGTCTTTTATTCGGTCGCCATTTCTTACTGGTGTTCCACTGGAGGTCATAAAACCTCTCTGCGACCATAATTGACCAAAATCATGAACAATTCCGAATCCATATTGACTATCAGTGTATATTGTCACTCGCAGCCTGGTAGAAACATAACAAGCTCTAGTAAGAGCCACCAGCTCCGCTACTTGCGCAGAATAAACTCCTGGAAGCCATGAAGCCTCCAAAGTTCCTGTAATTGTACATACAGCATATCCCGCTCTCAAAGTGCCTGTCCCATCTCTGAGACATGAACTATCGACAAAGACAATTTGAGCATTTTCTTCTAACAGAGTGTCTCTAATGTCAGGCCTCGGCTTTGTGCACAGTTCAGTCACCTCAAGACAATCATGCTCTATATCCTCCTCCTTCCCAATTTCAGCAGTATCACTTGGTAGTAATGTTGCTGGATTCAACACCGTACATTTTTTCAAAGTTACATTTGGAGCTCCCAAGATGCTCGTCTTACACCTTGTCAATCTGGCCCCCATCAAATGTTGTGTTTTCGTCCTTTTCAGTAAAATCTCAACAGAATGTGGTACCATTGCCGTCACTGGGTATCCCATGAATATCCCTTCACTTTGGGAAAGACTTTGAACAACTGCTGCCACTGTTCTATGACAACCTGGTAAAGCTGCTGCAACCGGGTCCTAAGTAGCTGGAAAATAAGCTACTGGGCGATAAGCACCTCCATGGACCTGTGTTAAAACAGACAAAGAACAAGCATCACGTTCATGACAAAACAATGTGAAAGGCTTTGTGTAATCAGGCATTCACAATGCTGGAGCTCTGGACAAACTCCCTCTCAATTCAGTGAATGCCCTCATCTGGGTCTCATCTAGGATAATAGGATCTGTAACTCCTTTGTGAGACAACTGCTGTAAGGGTTTGGCTATCTCAGCAAAATTTGGAATCCACTGTCTACAGTACCCTACCATTCCCAGAAATGTGCGTACATCCTTCTGGGAAGTCGGGGGACTTCTCTGCAAAATCATTGTTATCCTTTCTCTGGAGATTCTTCTCAATCCTTTCTCAATCTGATGTCCCAAATATTTGACAGATGTCTGGCAATACTGCAACTTGACAGGTGAGACCTTGTGCTCAAACTCTCCCAAATGATTCAACAGGGCAATTGAGTCATGCTTACAGTCGTCCCTTGTTTTGGATGCGATCAATAGATCATCAATGTACTGTACAAGTGTTGATTAGCGAGGTAATTCCAATGACTCCAAATTCTTCTTCAAGATCTGATTGAACAGGGATGGTGACTCCGTGTACCCTTGTGGAAGCCTACACCAGCTATAGACTTTATCTAGAAATTTGAAACTGAAAGAAACTGACTATCCTCATGAAGTGGTACTGAAAAGAAAACTTGTGACAAATCGACCACTGTGAACCACTCTGCCTCGTACGGAATCTGAAACAATATCACTGCTGGATTGGGTACAATCGGACAACACTTAACGACCATGTCATTCACTTTTCGCAAGTCCTGCACAACTCGTACTTTCCCACATGGCTTTTTCAACCCCATTATCGATGAATTACATGGGCTGCTCAACACCTCCTTTGGAACTCCTTGTTTTAGAAAGTCTCCAATTATCTGTGCCACTTTCATCAACACATCCTGCGCCATGTTATACTGAGGACGTTTCGGGAATTCAACATTTGGCTTCAAAGTAATTTTAATAGGTTCAACTCCTTTAATCAATCCTACTTCCTTCCCTGTCAAGTCCCAGACTTCCTCTTTTACAGTTCCCTGTAAATCTGCATGCAACTCTTTCATAGTGAACTTCGGAAAAAATTCAATCAATGGATGATCTTAATAAGCATCATTGAACACCATAGATGACACCTGTTCCTCCTCATCATCACTATTTGTTTGGACTTCTATCCCTGCATCTGTGCAATTTATGGAGCAGTTGATCTTGCAATCACACACCACAAATCTATGCAGTCCCAAATAATTTCCAATTTCAACTTGCACTGGTTCTGTGATAGGGTTCGTCAATTGCCTATTCTCCACTCCCACAACCTGAACTGTCCTGCCGGAAAGAGGTAAATTTGGTACTTCCACACTCCTTACTGTGGAGCGCATAGCTCCAGTATCAACTAAGAATGAGACCTTGTGACCCATTACCTTTCCTTTCACGAAAGGCCCTCTCTGATCTACCCCTAAGGACGCAGCAAGGACACAGACTCCCTGTAAGGAAATGCCTCCTTGGCATGGTTACCCCCTGACTTTTTGCCTTTGCTGATGCTATGTTTTGAATTGAAAGTGTGCTGAGGCCTGCTAACCAGGCCCCAGCACCAGTGTTCTTTCCCTAACCTGTACTTTTGTATCCACAATTGGCACACCCTGGCATCCAGATAAGTCCCTTGTAAATGGTACCCCTGGTACCAAGGGCCCTGATGCCAAGGAAGGTCTCTAAGGGCTGAAGCATATCTTATGCCACCCTGGAGACCCCTCACTCAGCACAGACACCCTGCTTGCCAGCTTGTGTGTGCTGGTGAGAACAAAACGAGTAAGTCGACATGGCACTCCCCTCAGGGTGCCATGCCAGCCTCTCACTGCCTATGCAGGTATAGATACATCACCCCTCTAGCAGGCCTTACAGCCCTAAGGCAGGGTGCACTATACCATAGGTGAGGGCACCAGTGCATGAGCACTGTGCCCCTACAGTGTCTAAGCAATACCTTAGACATTGTAAGTGCAGGGTAGCCATAAGAGTATATGGTCTGGGAGTCTGTTTTACACGAACTCCACAGCACCATAATGGCTACACTGAAAACTGGGAAGTTTGGTATCAAACTTCTCAGCACAATAAATGCACACTGATGCCAGTGTACATTTTATTGTGAAATACACCCCAGAGGGCACCTTAGAGGTGCCCCCTGAAACCTTAACTGACTATCTGTGTAGGCTGACTGGTTCCAGCAGCCTGCCACAACCGAGACATGTTGCTGGCCCCATGGGGAGAGTGCCTTTGTCACTCTGAGGCCAGTAACAAAGCCTGCACTGGGTGGAGATGCTAACACCTCCCCCAGGCAGGAGCTGTCACACCTGGCGGTGAGCCTCAAAGGCTCACCCCTTTGTGCCAGCACCGCAGGACACTCCAGTGTCTAAGCAATACCTTAGACATTGTAAGTGCAGGGTAGCCATAAGAGTATATGGTCTGGGAGTCTGTTTTACACGAACTCCACAGCACCATAATGGCTACACTGAAAACTGGGAAGTTTGGTATCAAACTTCTCAGCACAATAAATGCACACTGATGCCAGTGTACATTTTATTGTGAAATACACCCCAGAGGGCACCTTAGAGGTGCCCCCTGAAACCTTAACCGACTATCTGTGTAGGTTGACTGGTTCCAGCAGCCTGCCACAACCGAGACATGTTGCTGGCCCCATGGGGAGAGTGCCTTTGTCACTCTGAGGCCAGTAACAAAGCCTGCACTGGGTGGAGATGCTAACACCTCCCCCAGGCAGGAGCTGTCACACCTGGCGGTGAGCCTCAAAGGCTCACCCCTCTGTGCCAGCACCGCAGGACACTCCAGCTAGTGGAGTTGCCCGCCCCCTCCGGCCACGGCCCCCACTTTTGGCGGCAAGGCCGGAGAAAATAATGAGAATAACAAGGAGGAGTCACTGGCCAGTCAGGACAGCCCCTAAGGTGTCCTGAGCTGAAGTGACTCTAACTTTTAGAAATCCTCCATCTTGCAGATGGAGGATTCCCCAATAGGATTAGGGATGTGACCCCCTCCCCTTGGGAGGAGGCACAAAGAGGGTGTACCCACCCTCAGGGCTAGTAGCCATTGGCTACTAACCCCCCCGGACCTAAACACGCCCTTAAATTTAGTATTTAAGGGCTTCCCTGAACCTAAGAATTTAGATTCCTGCAACTTACCGAAGAAGAAGACTGCTGAGCTGAAAACCCCTGCAGAAGAAGAAAGAAGACACCAACTGCTTTGGCCCCAGTCCTACCGGCCTGTCTCCTGCCTTCTAAAGAACCCTGCTCCAGCGACGCTTTCTCCAGGACCAGCGACCTCTGAATCCTCAGAGGACTGCCCTGCTTCCAAGAGACCAAGAAACTCCCGAGGACAGCGGCACTGCTCCAAAAGAACTGCAACTTTGTTTCAAAGGAGCAGATTTAAAGACCCCTGCAATTCCCCGCAAGAAGCGTGAGACTTGCAACACTGCACCCGGCGACCCCGGCTCGACTGGTGGAGAACCAACACCTCAGGGAGGACCCTCCGGCGACTCCGAGTCCGTGAGTAACCAAAGTTGTCCCCCCTGAGTGCCCACAGCGACGCCTGCAGAGGGAATCCCGAGGCTCCCCCTGACCGCGACTGCCTGAACTCCATTTCCCGACGGCTGGAAAAGACCCTGCACCCGCAGCCCCCAGCACCTAAAGGAACGGAACTCCTGTGCAGGAGTGACCCCCAGGAAGCCCTCTCCCTTGCCCAGATGGTGGCTACCCCGAGGAGCCCCCCCCTTGCCTGACTGCAACGCTGAAGAGATCCCTTGATCTCTCATAGGAAACCATTGAAAACCCGACGCGTGTTTGCACACTGCACCCGGCCGCCCCCGCGCTGCTGAGGGTGTACTTTTTGTGCTGACTTGTGTCCCCCCCCGGTGCCCTACAAAACCCCCCTGGTCTGCCCTCCGAAGACGCGGGTACTTACCTGCTGGCAGACCGGAACCGGGGCACCCCCCTTCTCTCCATTGAAGCCTATGTGTTTTGGGCACCTCTTTGACCTCTGTACTGACCGGCCCTGGGCTGCTGGTGTGGTAACTTTGGGGTTGCCCTGAACCCCCAACGGCGGGCTACCTTGGACCCAAACCTGAGACTTGTAAGTGATTTACTTACCTGACAAAACTAACAAAAACTTACCTCCCCCAGGAACTGTGAAAATTGCACTGTGTCCACTTTTAAAACAGCTTATTGTGTTTTATGTGAAAAGTATACATGCTAATGTAATGATTCAAAGTTCCTAAAGTACTTACCTGCAATACCTTTCAAATGAGATATTACATGCAGAATTTGAACCTGTGGTTCTTAAAATAAACTAAGAAAATATATTTTTCTATAACAAAACCTATTGGCTGGATTTGTCTCTGAGTGTGTGTTCCTCATTTATTGCCTGTGTGTATGTACAACAAATGCTTAACACTACTCCTTTGATAAGCCTACTGCTCGACCACACTACCACAAAATAGAGCATTAGTATTATCTCTTTTTGCCACTATCTTACCTCTAAGGGGAACCCTTGGACTCTGTGCATACTATTCCTTACTTTGAAATAGTGCATACAGAGCCAACTTCCTACACTCCCTCATCCGAACAATCACTCATCTATTCATCGTTTATTTCATCCTCACTGTGAAATGGGAACTGGTGTACTGTATTGTTACTATTGTCCTGTCTTTGAACTGTGACCTGTTGAGTGAGCATAACTTGTCGCTGTTCCATCGGTGCTTGGGGTATTTGCATTTGCTGTCTAGGTATCATAGAAACCTGCGGCTGTACTGGTGATAATGGAGAAATTTGTGCTCGAGGCACCTCCAACTGTTGTACAGGTGAGAAATTCTGTCCTCTATTCTGAGCATTCGGAACTATGCCCCTCATTTTCGGGAACTTTACAGTTTGAATTGCACTGACATCACCTTGCTGAACCACTCCTTCCTGCACCACCAATGGGCACTCCCGCTTCCAGTGTCCCACGTCTCCTCACAAATGGCATGGCAACATCCTTTTCATACCCTGCATGTCACTTTGAACAACCACAGTTCCTAAATCCGGGCTGCACATCATATCCATTCCGCACCCCCCTTTCCCTCACTTGAGGTTGAAACATGACAGCTCTCCGTTGCAGCGGCATCGGCGGTACTAATGCTCCTTGTGCTCCTGCTTGGGCTGCCCTAATCTGCATCACCATTGTTTTTCCTTTAATTTCTTTTGTTTCAATTCAATCTCATCACTACAATATTTAGCATACTGCAGCACTTCATCAATCGGCTTTGCCTGCCAGCAAATCAAATGACTCTTAATCATCTGTCCTACTTCTGGTCTCAACCCTTCAACAAATCTGAACACAAAATGCAATATGTCTTTTGGTTCAATCACCTCCTTTACACTGTACTCCTTGAAAGCCTTCAGCAACCTCTAAAGTAAGCATGTATTGACTCTTTAGACTCCTGGACTGTTCTATCAATCTGTTGCCAGTCAATGTTCTTAGGAGAAATCCTAGTCTTCAGGAACTCAATCACCTTATAATAATTCTTCATTACCTCGGCTGACGGTGCACCTGTAACTTTGTCTCTCTCGGGTTCACTTGTTGGCCAGTCTACTGCCCTCTTACACTCTACCCATAAGTCAGCTGGAACAACTATCTCCAATAGTGTGTTCAGGTCTTCCTATAAACATTTAGAAAGCTTCACAAACCTCTCAGTCTTCTGATTCCATTCAACTGGCTTCTCTCTCAGCTTGGGATAATCATTTGTAAAAGACAGTGGCGGTCATTACAACATTGGCGGTAAAAGCCGCGTACAGCCGTGCAGAAGACCGCCAAAACACCGCCGCACCCGCGGAAAACCGCCACAGCTATTATGACCCACAGCACGGAATCCGCCAAAATTCAGACACCCACACAAGTCCGCCACACTCGCAGCCTGGTAGAAACATAACAAGCTCTAGTAAGAGCCACCAGCTCCGCTACTTGCGCAGAATATACTCCTGGAAGCCATGAAGCCTCCAAAGTTCCTGTAATTGTACATACAGCATATCCCACTCTCAAAGTGCCTGTCCCATCTCTGAGACATGAACTATCGACAAAGACAATTTGAGCATTTTCTTCTAACCGAGTGTCTCTAATGTCAGGCCTCGGCTTTGTGCACAGTTCAGTCACCTCAAGACAATCATGCTCTATATCCTCCTCCTTCCCAATTTCAGCAGTATCACTTGGTAGTAATGTTGCTGGATTCAACACCGTACATTTTTTCAAAGTTACATTTGGAGCTCCCAAGATGCTCGTCTTACACCTTGTCAATCTGGCCCCCATCAAATGTTGTGTTTTCGTCCTTTTCAGTAAAATCTCAACAGAATGTGGTACCATTGCCGTCACTGGGTATCCCATGAATATCCCTTCACATTGGGAAAGACTTTGAACAACTGCTGCCACTGTTCGCAGACAACCTGGTAAAGCTGCTGCAACCGGGTCCTAGGTAGCTGGAAAATAAGCTACTGGACGATAAGCACCTCCATGGACCTGTGTTAAAACAGACAAAGAAGAAGCATCATGTTCATGACAAAACAATGTGAAAGGCTTTGTGTAATCAGGCATTCACAATGCTGGAGCTCTGGACAAACTCCCTCTCAATTCAGTGAATGCCCTCATCTGGGTCTCATCTAGGATAATGGGATCTGTAACTCCTTTGTGAGTCAACTGCTGTAAGGGTTTGGCTATCTCAGCAACATTTGGAATCCACTGTCTACAGTGCCCTACCATTCCCAGAAACGTGCGTATATCCTTCTGGGAAGTCGGGGGACTTCTCTGCAAAATCATTGTTATCCTCTCTCTGGAGATTCTTCTCAATCCTTTCTCAATCTGATGTCCCAAATATTTGACAGATGTCTGGCAATACTGCAACTTGACAGGTGAGACCTTGTGCTCAAACTCTCCCAAATGATTCAACAGGGCAATTGAGTCATGCTTACAGTCGTCCCTTGTTTTGGATGCGATCAATAGATCATCAATGTACTGTACAAGTGTTGATTAGCGAGGTAATTCCAATGACTCCAAATTCTTCTTCAAGATCTGATTGAACAGGGATGGTGACTCCGTGTACCCTTGTGGAAGCCTACACCAGCTATAGACTTTATCTAGAAATTTGAAACTGAAAGAAGCTGACTATCCTCATGAAGTGGTACTGAAAAGAAAGCTTGTGACAAATCGACCACTGTGAACCACTCTGCCTCGTACGGAATCTGAAACGGTATCACTGCTGGATTGGGTACAATCGGACAACACTTAACGACCATGTCATTCACTTTTCGCAAGTCCTGCACAACTCGTACTTTCCCACATGGCTTTTTCAACCCCATTATCGGTGAATTACATGGGCTGCTCAACACCTCCTTTAGAACTCCTTGTTTTAGAAAGTCTCCAATTATCTGTGCCACTTTCATCAACACATCCTGCGCCATGTTATACTGAGGAAGTTTCAGGAATTCAATATTTGGCTTCAAAGTAATTTTAATAGGTTCAACTCCTTTAATCAATCCCACTTCCTTCCCTGTCAAGTCCCAGACTTCCTCCTTTACAGTTCCCTGTAAATCTGCATGCAACTCTTTCATAGTGAACATCGGAAAAAATTCAATCAATGGATAATCTTAATAAGCATCATTGAACACCATAGATGACACCTGTTCCTCCTCATCATCACTATTTGTTTGGACTTCTATCCCTGCATCTGTGCAATTTAGGGAGCATTTGGTCTTGCAATCACACACCACAAATCTATGCAGTCCCAAATAATTTCCAATTTCAACTTGCACTGGTTCTGTGATAGGGTTCGTCAATTGCCTATTCTCCACTCCCACAACCTGAACTGTCCTGCCGGAAAGAGGTAAATTTGGTACTTCCACACTCCTTACTGTGGAGCGCATAGCTCCAGTATCAACTAAGAATGAGACCTTGTGACCCATTACCTTTCCTTTCACGAAAGGCCCTCTCTGATCTACCCCTAAGGACGCAGCAAGGACACAGACTCCCTCATCCGAACAATCACTCATCTATTCATCGTTTATTTCATCCTCACTGTGAAATGGGAACTGGTGTACTGTATTGTTACTATTGTCCTGTCTTTGAACTGTGACCTGTTGAGTGAGCATAACTTGTTGCTGTTCCATCGGTGCTTGGGGTATTTGCATTTGCTGTCTAGGTATCATAGAAACCTGCGGCTGTACTGGTGATAATGGAGAAATTTGTGCTCGAGGCACCTCCAACTGTTGTACAGGCGAGAAATTCTGTCCTCTATTCTGAGCATTCGAAACTATGCCCCTCATTTTCGGGAACTTTACAGTTTGAATTGCACTGACATCACCTTGCTGAACCACTCCTTCCTGCACCACCAATGGGCACTCCCGCTTCCAGTGTCCCACGTCTCCTCACAAATGGCATGGCAACATCCTTTTCATACCCTGCATGTCACTTTGAACAACCACAGTTCCTAAATCCGGGCTGCACATCATATCCATTCCGCACCCCCCTTTCCCTCACTTGAGGTTGAAACATGACAGCTCTCCGTTGCAGCGGCATCGGCGGTACTAATGCTCCTTGTGCTCCTGCTTGGGCTGCCCTAATCTGCATCACCATTGTTTTTCCTTTAATTTCTTTTGTTTCAATTCAATCTCATCACTACAATATTTAGCATACTGCAGCACTTCATCAATCGGCTTTGCCTGCCAGCAAATCAAATGACTCTTAATCATCTGTCCTACTTCTGGTCTCAACCCTTCAACAAATCTGAACACAAAATGCAACATGTCTTTTGGTTCAATCACCTCCTTTACACTGTACTCCTTGAAAGCCTTCAGCAACCTCTAAAGTAAGTATGTATTGACTCTTTAGACTCCTGGACTGTTCTATCAATCTGTTGCCAGTCAATGTTCTTAGGAGAAATCCTAGTCTTCAGGAACTCAATCACCTTATAATAATTCTTCATTACCTCGGGTGACGGTGCACCTGTAACTTTGTCTCTCTCGGGTTCACTTGTTGGCCAGTCTACTGCCCTCTTACACTCTACCCATAAGTCAGCTGGAACAACTATCTCCAATAGTGTGTTCAGGTCTTCCTATAAACATTTAGAAAGCTTCACAAACCTCTCAGTCTTCTGATTCCATTCAACTGGCTTCTCTCTCAGCTTGGGATAATCATTTGTAAAAGACAGTGGCAGTCATTACAACATTGGCGGTAAAAGCCGCATACAGTCGTGCAGAAGACCGCCAACACACTGCCGCACCCGCGGAAAACCGCCACAGCTATTATGACCCACAGCACAGAATCCGCCAAAATTCAGACACCCACACAAGTCCGCCACACTCGCAGCCTGGTAGAAACATAACAAGCTCTAGTAAGAGCCACCAGCTCCGCTACTTGCGCAGAATATACTTCTGGAAGCCATGAAGCATCCAAAGTTCCTGTAATTGTACATACAGCATATCCCACTCTCAAAGTGCCTGTTCCATCTCTGAGACATGAACTATCGACAAAGACAATTTGAGCATTTTTTTCTAACCGAGTGTCTCTAATGTCAGGCCTCGGCTTTGTGCACAGTTCAGTCACCTCAAGACAATCATGCTCTATATCCTCCTCCTTCCCAATTTCAGAAGTATCACTTGGTAGTAATGTTGCTGGATTCAACACCGTACATTTTTTCAAAGTTACATTTGGAGCTCCCAAGATGCTCGTCTTACACCTTGTCAATCTGGCCCCCATCAAATGTTGTGTTTTCGTCCTTTTCAGTAAAATCTCAACAGAATGTGGTACCATTGCCGTCACTGGGTATCCCATGAATATCCCTTCACATTCGGAAAGACTTTGAACAACTGCTGCCACTGTTCGCAGACAACCTGGTAAAGCTGCTGCAACCGGGTCCTAGGTAGCTGGAAAATAAGCTACTGGGCGATAAGCCAGAGAGAGACACGACCATCAACAACACTAGCACCCACAGGCACACAACACCATCACCCACATAACTTCCACACACCTCACACAACACCCCACTACATATCAGCACACTTATCACCACACACCCCACCCCACACATCACCTACACCGCCCCATGACACGGCAAAGACACCCCAGGTTCTCGGAGGAGGAGCTCAGGGTCATGGTGGAGGAAATCGTCCGGGTAGAGCCACAGCTATTCGGATCACAGGTGCAGCACACCTCAATTGCAAGGAAGATGGAGCTATGGCGAAGAATAGTGGACAGGGTCAACGCAGTGGGTCAACATCCAAGAAATCGGGAGGACATCAGGAAGAGGTGGAACGACCTACGGGGGAAGGTGCGTTCCGTGGTCTCCAGACACCACCTGGTGGTTCAGCGGACTGGCGACGGACCCCCACCTCCTCCCCCACAACTAACAACATGGGAGGAGCAGGTCTTGGCGATTCTGCATCCTGAGGGCCTCACAGGAGTAGGTGGAGGAATGGACTCTGGTAAGTCAAATCTTTAACTACTTCATCCCCCACCCACCTGCATGCTATCACCTACCCCCACCCTCACCCCCATCACTCCTACTCCTCACAAATGTCCCACTATCACAAACCACACATCCCAACACCAAGCCCTGCATGCAAAAACAAAGCATGGACACCCATCACTAAAGCATGCCCACTGCACATACCCATACACCCCCCTAAACCACCATCACACAAGGTCCCAAACAGGAATGCAAGCACTGGGGTACACGGTCACCCACCCATTGCACACCTTGACACACACAGATGCAATAATCATGCCTTTTACCCCTGCAGGACCCCTACCCAACGTCACCGGACAGGAGGGTCCCCACATGTCCACACCACCCACAGAAGAGGCCCACAGTGATGACAGCACCTCTGTCCAACTGGATCTAGATGACCAGCCCGGCCCATCTGGAACCTCAGGATAGTCGGTTCCCATCACACAGTCACAGGCCACTACAGAGCTTCCCCCCTCTGGAAACACCAGCACAGCACCCACCCAGCGGGCCCATACCTCCGTCCCCAGGACACGTCAATCAGCAGTGTGTCCACCACTACAGGGAACCCAGGCTAACCCAACACCCCAACAACACCAGGGACCTGGGGGCAGTGGTAGTGGGCACACGGTCCAGGGGGCGGAGGCCCAGGAACACAGGGGAACTGGGAGGGCTGCTGTGCGACAGGGGCGGACAGGCCCAGGGAGCCCACTCTCCACGAGGCCCTCTCCTCCATCATGGGAGCCTACCACCACTCCCAGGAGACGATGGAAACGGTACTGGCCAAGTTTCAGGAGACCCAGCGCCTGCAGGAGGACAGTATATGGGCTTCAGGGAGGAACTCAGAACCATCAATTCCACCCTGGGCACCATCGTAGGGGTGCTGAAGGAAGTACTCAACACCAGGAGGGACACTGTGGCACTACAAGGGGCCCCTGACACTAGCCTGGACAATGAACTGCCCACCACCTCCGCCGGCGCTAGTGGACAGGAGGCACCGCCACGGGACCACAACACCAGCACCCCACCCCCTGCAGAGGGAGAACCACCTCGCAAACGGTCCCTGAGATCCAGGAACAAGACAGAGAATTATTCCAAGACCCCCGCCAAGAAATGAGACCACCCTGATTGTCATCCTACTGTCCCACTTTGTCACCCTGTCCATATTTAAACTGCCTCAGCTCCACTTCCTATGCCCATTTGGGAAATGCACCTGTGAAACTAATAGACTGGACTCTGCAATGGACATTCCTCCACCATCAACCCTCACCATTTTGCTACCCCCTCCAATTTTGAGCACTATAATAAACACCCTTAATGCACAAAACAATCTGGAGTCTGTCTGTGATTTCGGAATACTGTATTAGCAATAACTGTGGCAAAAAGCTCTTTCATTTGTAATGTCAACATACCTATGTCACACAGCTCTAGTCCATGAAGAAACAAAGCAGATGTCACACAGTGGGACCCACATCTGTGAAATCGTAAGGGAAAGTGACAACTCAGTGACCATACACTGGGTGAAAATGACAGACAGTAGAGAGGTAGTAGTGTTTAAGTACATGTAGTAGGCAGGTTTGTATTCTCACCTGTGTCTCATTGGAAATATTGCTGGATCACTGAGTCCCTGTTGTCCATGTCTTCTTCCTCTGCTTCCTCGTCTTCACTGTCCACAGGCTCCACAGCTGCAACAACACCGCCATCTGGACCATCCTCCTGCAGAAAGGGCACCTGTTGTCGCAAAGCCAAGTTGTGAAGCATACAGCAGGCTGATGATCTGGCACACCTTCTTTGGTGAGTAGAATAGGGATCCACCTGTCATATGGAGGGACCTGAACCTCGCCTTCAGGAGGCCAAAGGTGCGTTCGATCACCCTCCTAGTTCGCCCATGTGCCTCATTGTAGCGTTCCTCTGCCCTTGTCCTGGGATTCCTGACTGGGGTCAGTAGCCATGACAGGTTGGGGTAACCAGAGTCACCTGCAAATGGCGAGGGACAGCTGTTAGACACACACTAACCTGTAGGGATATCCCCAGACAACCATTCCCACTGACTTGCTTCCAGGTGCTCACCTAATAGCCACACACGGTGCCTCTGGAGTTGACCCATCACATAAGGGATGCTGCTATTCCGCAGTGTGTAAGCGTCATGCACTGAGCCAGGGAACATGGCATTCACATGAGAGATGTACTGCTCTGCCAAACATACCATCTGGACATTCATCGAATGATAACTCTTCCGGTTTCTGTACACCTGTTCACTCCTGTGGGGGGGGGGGTACCAAAGCCACATGTGTACCATCAATGGCACCTATGATGTTGGGGATATGTCCCAGGACATAGAAATCACCTTTCACTGTAGGCAAATCCTCAACCTGAGGGAAAACGATGTAGCTCCGCATGTGTTTCAGCAGGGCAGACAACACTCTGGACAACATGTTGGAAAACATAGGCTGGGACATCCCTGATACTATGGCCACTGTTGTTTGAAATGACCCACTTGCAAGGAAATGGAGCACTGACAGCACCTGCACTTGAAGGGGGATTCCTGTGGAATGGCGGATAGCTGACATCAGGTCTGGGTCCGGCTGGGTACACAGTTCCTGGATTGTGGCACGGTCAAGCCTGTATGTGATTATCACGTGTCTTTCCTCCATTGTCGACAGGTCCACCAATGGTCGGTACACCGGAGGATGCCGCTATCTCCTCACATGTCCCAGCGGATGGTGTCTATGAAGGACAACAGTGAGCACAAAGTCAACCAACTCAGAGGTACGTACCCACAGCTTACACAGAACACCATTCATAATCTAAAAAGTGGCCTGTAGGTGTGTAGAGTCTAGGCCTAGGTATGTGTGACGCAGTTGAAAATGAAGCCATGTGGGCCCCTGAAATGGCGGCTGCCTGACCTCTAAAGTTGGACAATGGGATGTGAGGTAACTGCGCTGGCGTTATACACCGTCGCGGTAGGCGGTTAAAGACCGCGGCGCAATGCTGCATTGGTTAACATTGGACCCTATGGGTCCCAGGAGCCAATGAAGATGTACGCTGACGGTACGCACCGCCGCGGACGTGACTGCCATTTTCTATCTGTTCAATCACTCGATACCTGATCTTCGACAGGAGAGGACCTACACTGCAAGTGCTGCTGTGACCTCGGTCTGGAAGAGACAATGGCCAAAGTGTCTGGGGAAAGGGCCCCTGCCTTCACATCGGAGGAGTTGGAGAAACTCGTGGATGTGGTCCTCCCCCAGTACACGTTACGCTACGGTCCTCCAGACAAACAGGTAAGTACACTGGGAGCATGCTGTATGGGCTATGCCTGTGTGGAGTGGGGTGGATGAAAGATGGGGGGGTAGATTTAGGCGTGCATGAAACGACGGTGAGTGCATGTGCCACATGGCAAGGATAGGGATGGGGGCCAATCACTTTGACGGTGCAGTTGGTAATAACCTTCTCTTCCTCCTGTACAAATCATGTAGGTCAGCGCCCACCAGAAAAAATATATTTGGCGTGCCATCGCCAAGGACGTCCGGACCCTGGGGGTCTACCACAGAGGGAGCACCCACTGCCGGAAAAGATGGGAGGACATTCGCTGCTGGAGCAAGAAGACGGCGGAGGCTCAGCTGGGGATGGCCTCCCAACGTGGGAGGGGTGCCCGTCGCACCATGACCCCCCTGATGTTCAGGATCCTGGCGGTGGCGTACCCGGAGTTGGATGGGCGCTTGAGGGCATCACAGCAGCCACAAGAGGGTGAGTAAACTCGCATTCTGCTGACTGCGTGCAGTGGAGGGGTCTGGGTGGGGGAGGTGGGCTGTGGGTTTCCCTAAGCCAGGGTGAGTTCCGTAGACAAGATCCCTCTGTAAGGCAGGCCATGTGGCACCCCACCCCACCTCTGAAGTTTGACAACTACACCTAGTCATGCCCCTGTGTCATCAATGTGTGCAGATGTCGTCCCTAGCCTTGTAGGCCATTTACCAGGAATTGAACAGTGGAGCCCAAGAGCGCGGCGTAGTGTAGGGGGCTTCTGCGTCTGCCGTGTTCGCCAACGGTAGCGGTAATGCATGCACTCAACATGTCTTTCTTCTGTCGCCCCCCCCCCTTTTTGTGGTCTCCCTATTCTTATGTGCATTAGCATCACCAGGCGGAGGAGCAGTGGCACCGGAGCACGAGGGAGTTGCATCTCACATGGCCATGGAGGGCCACACTACGGACTCGGAGTTCACCAGTGGGACGGAGGGCGAGGGGAGCTCCACGGCGGGGACAGAAGCTGAGACCAGTGACACGGACTCGTCCTCTGATGGAAGCTCCCTTGTGGTGGCGGGCCACTCTGTGCCTCCCCACCCATCTACAGGTACAGCCGCCACCCCCCTTCCAGCTCCACCCTCCCAGCAGCCCCTCAGCCTTCGCCCCGTGCCCTCTCACCCGGGAGGGTAGGCATCACCTTCACCCCAGGCACCTCAGGCCCTGCCCCAGTCACCCCTGCTGCCCTCAGTGAGGAGGCCATTGACCTCCTCAGGTCCCTCACTGTTGGGCAGTCTACCATTTTGAATGCCACCCAGGGTGTAGAAAGGCAGTTGCAACAAACAAATGCATTCCTGGAGGGCATTCATTCTGGTCAGGTGGCCCTTCGGCGAGCTTTTCAGACTCTGGCCTCAGCACTAATAACAGCCATTGTCCCTGTGTCTAGCCTCCCCCCTCCAACTTCCTCCACCCTGACCCAATCCCCTGTACCTCAGCCTTTCCCAAGCACACCTACAGACCAGCATGCACACACCTCAACACACAAGGGAAGCTCAGGCAAACATAAGCACCACACATCCCACGGGCACTCACGCCAGCATCACACACATACAGACACACCAACATCCACTGCCTCCACTGTGTCCCCCTCCTCCTCGTCTCCCTCCTCCTCCCTGTCTCTTCTACACTCACACCTGCATGCACTACATCTACAGCCACTACTGCCATCACCAGCACACCCACCACCACACCCCGCTCACGTGCAGTCACCACCCCCAATACCATTCACACGTCCCCTGTGTCCTCTCCCAGTGTGTCTGTGACGCCCCCTCCCAAGATACACAAACGCAGGCACACACCCACCCAACAGCCATCCACCTCACGACAGCCTCCAGCGCATGCACCTTCACCCAAAGTCAGCAAGCGAACACCTCCTACAACCACCTCTTCCTCCACTCCCAAACCCCCTCCAGCTACCCATCCCAGTGTGTCAAAAAACTTTTCCTGTCCAACCTTGACCTCTTTCCCACACCTCCCCCACCCCGTCCGTCTCATAGGTCCCGAACTAGCACCTCAGCCACAACATCTCCGGGACCAGTGGTGCCTGTAGTCACCGTAATCTGGAGTGCACCGGCCACCAGGGCAGCCAGTATGGCACGGAGCCACAGCACAGACAGTCCCCCACCTGTGAAGCATTAGAAGTTGGCCAGTGCACGGGGGGAGAGGGGGAAGACTCCAGCCACCAAAGCCGCTCCCATGGGTCCCGGTGAGAGTGTGGAGTCAGCTGGGACACCTTCCAAGGTTGGGAAGGGCCACAAGAAACCCGGCAATTCTGGGAAGAGCAGCACGGCGGAGAAGACTGCCATCAACCCCGCTGCCCAGGAGGCCACCGCCATCATCCCCGCTGCCCAGGAGGCCACCGCCAGCATCATCCCCACTGCCCAGGAGGCCACCGCCAGCACAAGCCCAGCTGCCCAGGAGGCCACCGCCAGCCCAAGCCCAGCTGCCCAGGAGGCCACCGCCAGCACCAGCCCAGCTGCCCAGAAGGCCACCGCCAGCACAAGCCCAGCTGCCCAGGAGGCCACCGCCAGCACCAGCCCAGCTGCCCAGGAGGCCACCGCCAGCACCAGCCCAGCTGCCCAGGAGGCCACCACCAGCACCAGCCCAGCTGCCCAGGAGGCCACCGCCAGCACCAGCCCCGCTGGGCCATGAAGGACCGCCAGCAAAAGCCCCGCTGGGCCATGAAGGACCGCCAGCAAAAGCCCAGCTGGGCCATGAAGGAGCGCCAGCAAAAGCCCCGCTGGGCCATGAAGGACCGCCAGCAAAAGCCCCGCTGGGCCATGAAGGACCGCCAGCAAAAGCCCCACTGGGACATAAAGGACCGCCAGCAGCTGAGTCCCTGCAATGGAGACTGCCGTCTCAGGCACAGCTGAACAGGGCACCGCCGCCTCAAGCACCGCTGAACAGGGCACTGCCATCTCAAGCACCGGTGAACAGGGTACCGCCGTCTCAAGCACCGCTGAACAGGGCACCGCCGTCTCAAGCACCGCTGAACAGGGCACCGCCGCCTCAAGCACCGCTGAGCAGGGCACCGCCGCCTCAAGCACCGCTGAACAGGGCACCGCCGCCTCAAGCACCGCTGAACAGGGCACCGACGTCTCAAGCACCGCTGAACAGGGCAACGCCGCCTCAAGCACCGCTGAACAGGGCACCGCCGTCTCAAGCACCGCTGAACAGGGCACCACTGCCTCAAGCACAGCTGGCCCATGAGCGCCAAAGGCACTGACGCTGCTGAGTCCGTCACGGGCAGAATGAAGCACTCTGGGCACCATGCCCCCTCCAGAACCAGTGGAGAGATCCATCCACTACCTCTGTCCTTAGCAGGATGAAGCACTCTGGGCACAAGGACGCCTCCAGAACCAGTGGAGACTGTTATCCACTTGAGAGACTGTGGCTTTGCACTCCCCAGGATTGAACAGTGGGCAAGCCACCCACTGTAGAGACTTGAGAGACTGTGGCTTTGCACTCCCCAGAATAAAGCAGTGGGCAAGCCACCCACTGTAGAGACTTGAGAGACTGTGGCTTTGCACTCCCCAGGATTGAACAGTGGGCAAGCCACCCACTGTAGAGACTTGAGAGACTGTGGCTTTGCACTCCCCAGGATAAAGCAGTGGGCAAGCCACCCACTGTAGAGACTTGAGAGACTGTGGCTTTCCACTTCCCAGGATTGAACAGTGGGCAGACCACCCACTGTAGAGACTTGAGAGACTGTGGCTTTGCACTCCCCAGGATTGAACAGTGGGCAGACCACCCACTGTAGAGACTTGAGAGACTGTGGCTTTGCACTCCCCAGGATGAAGCAGTGGGAAGACCACCCATTGTAGAGACTTCTGAGACTGTGGCTTTGCACTCCCCAGGATAAAGCAGTGGGCAGACCACTCACTGTAGAGACTTCTGAGACTGTGGCTTTGCACACCCCAGGATTGAACAGTGGGCATGTGGCCCCCTCGTGGATTTGGCGTCATGCACTCAAGCGGCTGAGGTGCCCCCCCTTTCCCTCCCCCTGAGGGGCCTGTTTAGTTGCTCTCTGATGCCCCTGCAGTGTTCTCTCCGTCATGGTCGGGGATCTTGTGTGTGCCTCGCCCATACCGTGTGGGCCCAGTGTTCCACTGACTTAATAGGAGCACAACTGGACTACTATGCTTGGTATATATTTTGTAAATGGTGTATATATACATTTCTGCCTACTTGATTTTCATATATTACAATGGTTACACTCATTTTCTATTGTCTTTGCATTCTTCCGGGGGGGGGGGGTCGGGGGTGTAACTGTGATGTATTAATATGCATTAGTGTGTGTGTTGTAGTGGGTGAGGGTGGGGGTGTTGCGTGTTGCGTGTCCCTGTTTTTTCCTTCCCCCGTCCCCTGTGTTGTAGGTGCAGTACTCACCGTGGTCTTCGCCGCCGGCGTTTGTGCTCCTGTTAGAGGAGCAGGAAGACTATTGAAGGTAGAATTTGGAGTTCCGGGTCCATGGTGTCCTCGTTCCTTGTGGGGTGTGTAGAGGTGAGCGTTTTCCCTTCGAAATTCCTGTTTCCGCTGTGTTTTTAACCGCGGTGAATCCGCCCCGGAAAAGGTGGCGGATTGGCCTGTCATAATAGTGTGTGCGGTACATTGTCTCCCGCCTGTCTTTTGGCGGTGACCGCCACGCTGTTTGTTTGTACCGCCATGGCGGTCGGAGTGTTAAAGTGGCTGTCTTTGTTGGCGGGTTCCGCCACGGTCGCAATTGCAAAAGTTTTACCGCCGGCCTGTTGGCGGTCTTACCCCCGCTTTAACACCGTCCGCCAGGGTTGTAATGACCACCAGTATGTCCCTTCTGTGCCATGGGACATGAACAAACTGACCCCTTGGCATTTCTTTCATCCAAAGCATTTTAACTGATTCCCCTTTATCAACTCCTTCTGCCCCTTCTTGAGAATCCTGTTTGCGTTTCCCCTTTTTCTTTGTCCATCTGCCTTCCCACTCCTTTAATGCTCCCCAAATCTGTGCACTGTGCAGTAAGTCCTTTAAGTGTGCTTTCATCCCAGCTGATCTCATGTGTTCAACATCTTTTGCCTCAAAATCTAATCTGTAACTTTGTCTTAAATGCTTTGTTGTTTTAAGATCAATGTCATGTTTCTCTGCCAATTCCGCTAACCTCTGGTGTATTTTCCCCACCTCCTTTGTAATTCTTTGGCATAAATACCTCAGTTCTTCCTCTGTATAGAATTCTAATCTATTCAGTCCCATTGTTCCCTAAACTAACTCATTTGCCTCAATGTTTAATCCCACTCAGTTCAGCTGATCTTCCCCTTTTGATGCACTCTGAGAAGTATTTAGACTATACAGCCAATTATTCAACCGCTGAGCTGTCAATCCTTGCAATGAAATATTGCTTGCATTCGGGACTGGCAGCTGCTGTGCCACTGTGCCCGAAGTTTGCAGTGTCAGAAGTCTCAGGCTCTGACTTGCATTTGAGACATTTACCTCATCTGGCAACGCCACAAAAGCACTAAAACCCATAGACGTTCTAGGCTCATTAAAAGCCTGTACTGGTGACGATGTTAACTGTGCAGAATCTCCCTCTCCCCTTCTTACAAGACTCTGTGACAGGTCATTCTGCTCTCCTGTCTCCGTTTTCTTCTGTGCATATAAAGGTACCGCTGGACCAACAGTAATCAGTAGTGATATTGCATCTGGAGCTGCCCTAGCGCGTGCACCTTGGGCGAGTGGTACTCCCACTGCCTGATTCATAGCTGGGGTGAAATCAGTCGAGGTTCCTGTCAAAGGGGTGAACTTTGACAAACCCTGTGCTGAGGGTAACAACATTGGTGTTGGTCTGTCTGAATCAGCATTGGCTTCGGAAGCACCTGCTCCCTTGGCACCATGATATTCGACACCGTCTCAAGAACTGGTACATCTGGAGAAATTCTCTGTACTGAAGGTGGATGCAACTGTGCTTGAGCTACAGTACTAGTTCCTGCAACAGGTCTACTCTGTACTAACGCCTGGTAACTGTCCTCCTTCTGCTTGTACAGCTCCCACAGCTCCCTGGGATGTTCCAGGAGTAGCAGGAGGGGCTGTAGCATTAGTACCTGGACCCCCTGCATAGGTTGTCATAGGTGGAGGTCTGTCTCTTAACAACTGTGTAATGAGATCCTCAACATCGGAGTCATCATTGTCTACATAAGACTTTTTCCTTTTCTTCTTTCCCTCACTCTCTTCTTCCATCACACTAACCCCTTTCTCTGACTCATCTCCCTCAGTAATTGCTGGGAACATTTTAATCTCCTTCATTGTCGCCATCCTCCATCTCTTTTGCTCCCAATCCCATCTCGCTTCTGCTAGTGACCTTTCCACCTTCTTCACCCTTCTATTGAAATTAAGCTCCTACTGCTGTCTGGCCACTAGCTCCCAAACTGCTAAAGCCTCAAACTGTGCTGGTCTCGGCAATGGCTTCATATCATACAATGATAATCGCAACTGATCCAAAATTCTCAAATTTGACTTTCTGTGCTCCGGAAAAGCTAAAGTCCCTTGATTCTTCGTCAATTTACTTCATTGTTTTAACCAAAGACATGGAGCTACACCTCTCTCTGCCATCACAAAATACGCCGGAGAATCCTCCAGGGGGGTCGGCTCCCCCACTGATGCCTTGATGTAAGAATCACCTCTCATCGCACTTTTAAATGCCATAAAAAACTTCATTTTGCCTGTTTTTTTGTACTATAAATTCAATAAATGAAATGACTTTTACTCCCGAGATTCCTTTCACCCGCGTACTTGACCAATTGCCTCTCACGGGCGGCTGCCAATCGGATAGCGGTTCTTCTTACCAACCGACTTATCCCAGGGCGGCACACTCTGACATCACACTGACACACAACGGCTGACAAAGTCTTGCGGCTTGTCTCCCTTCAACTTGATTCACTCAACTAATGCTATTTTATTGTGAGCACCTTTACCAACTAATAACTAAAACAAACCTGCTGGTTTACTGCAGGAAGGGATACAATCGCTTCAGGGACCTTACTGATTTTCACTAATGGCTCTTTCTGGTTCTTTAGCTATTCCTCTTTCTCAGTCCCCCACATTCGCAAGAAAAATTCCACCCTCAAATTTTACTCTCAACTGATCAATGGGTCTGTCCTGGTGCACATAGAACTCGGCAATATCTCAGTTGAAACTTATTTTACTCAACTACCACGCACACTAACTTGTTGACCACGCCTGATCAACCTACTAAACCAGACAGATTACAACACATAACCAAGTGTCTCCTACACTTGTTTAATATACTCCAGAGTCTTAGACCACACAGGGTCCGTACATCACCAACAACCACGTGGATAATTTTTAGAGCAGAAAGCGCCACACACATGTGAAGTTCGATGACTTCCCTTCTCTCACGCTGTGGAGTACGCACACTCCTACTAACCTCAACTGGAGTACGCAGACTCCTTACTATACCTCACACACATCACAATTCACCTGCGATCTGCTTAAGCCTTGCAAACGCAATCTACTGCTTTCATACTTCCTCAAAAGTACGCCGAAAACATACTCAACCTTATCAACAGATCCAGGATCTGGGAAAGTCATTTCTGGGTTTAAAGGGATATCATCTTTGCTACAATTGCCATTTCAGAAAAACAAAATTCAAACCTCATAAAAGCTAACAACTGAACCTAACTTTAAACTACAACCATAACCACTAGTCACCACTTAACTAGTTCCCCAAGGAAAATAACCATCAAGCTGCTACCAAAACTGCCAGTGCGTCTGGCCCTTAGTAAGTAAACTTACAAGGGGACGCATATAGGTCGATTAACCTTTTGGATCGCATGAAGTATCCTAGTTAAGTGGTAGACCATTAAAACCATTAACAATCACTATAATCAACGCAAAAAGTTAGTGGAAACTTATCTAATAAGACATACCATCACTCAAAAAAAGTTTAATTGTTTTTATTCCCTAGTGGTTACAATTCTAATCAAAACCTTTATTCAACTTTATTGTTAATCAAGTTTTATTAATCATCACAAAACAATTTTCACCAGAAGAATCTCGAGCAATCAAAGTGCAACATAAGTCAACAAATTTTCAACATTAATAGAGTAATTCAGCAACACAATTTAGTCAGTCAATTGGCACCGTCAAAGTCACCACTTGTCAGCCTATCTAACCCAGATTAGCATCAGCATGTGGGTCTTCATGCGAAAACAATTCAGACACAACACTAATTTGTAAAAATCTATCTAAGAGAAAAACATTTAAAACAGCGCAGTTGGTACCTAGAAGAATAAGCACGCATTAGTCTGTCACATTGTTATAGCTACCTATCCAAGATGGATCAGCAAGGAGTCAGTCTTCGTTTCCAGGTCACCAGTCATCAGCAAGTATCAGGCTTACAGAAGGTAAGCCCAATTATCAGCACTTCGGTCAGCATCTCCTGACGTCATCCACTTTCTCCTCTCCACTCTAAATTTTCTCCCCTTGTCATGAAATTTTTATTAGGGTCTCTCAGTCCATCCCACTAATTGCTCAACCTTATCAGAAGTTACGACTATAACCTATATTTTTGGATTACCGCATGTACACGTCAATTCAAGATTCAAATTCCATTAGTTTGATTGGTTCTTCTGTCGATGAGAACATCATCCTGCTCTTCAGGTAACAAAATTGTTGCACATAGTCTTTTAGTCAGTGCTTTCATTGTTCAAGACCTGGGAAAGTACGTTTAGCCTACACTACACATAATTGTATCAATTTGTCTTCATCATCTCCTGTCCTCTGATACATTTCAGAATGTTCTAGCAGAGCCTTCTGAACTCTGCACAGTTCAAGGTCCTTCTCTCCAGTTCCAGTCCTCGGAAGCCTTGTTGCGTCTCCACGTTAAAGCAGGCAAGGCCCAGCGAAAACCAGGCCTCCAGTATGGCTAAGTTAAGAATACAAATTAACACAAAACATAGGTTATACATCCAAATATGACATATTAATATGGTTTTAATTAATATTTTTCATTATTTAGCATCTTGTTAATACACATGGTGACCACTCCCCGTGGGCACATTTTGCTGACACACGTTATACTGAAATATTAGTTTCTTTATCAAATTTTCTCATAAATCATTAGACATTTCCCATATTAGCATATCTGCTCCAACACACCCAACAATTAAAAAGGAAGAAACATAAAGATTGGAAAGTTAGAACAGGAGGTCTATACCAACGATACTAACCCCGCAGTTACTCCATTGTCCACAGTGAAGCTCTCATCATTCCAACTATTCAGTTAGATTCTGGACTCTCATTGCAGGTCTCTCCTTTGTTGGACTGCGGACGTCTTGGAATGTATGGATCTCAGTAATATATGATGCAACAGTCTTTTGATATCCAGATAAAAGACTATAGCAGGAAGTGTGACAGTTTGGTACATATTGGTATAAGATCTGCCAGTAATAAAATCAACAAAGGCCTAATTGCCCTGGAACATATAGCACCACTACATAATGTTTCAAAGATACATATTAAACTTTGGATTTTACACGACCATCTGGTGCTACATTCATGACCTTCCCCCTGCAACAGTGATATGGGGAGGGCCCAATACTTATTTGGACCCAGCCCTTGACCGGTCTGCGGTAGCGGAGTGGCTTGGCAAACAAACTACAAAAAGATAATTCAGGACGGCATTGCGAAGTATAGTATGATTGATATTTGGAGGCTACGGCACCTAGCATGCAGGAAAGCACTTTTATACTGTTGGTTCATGGCTCCTGGCCCTGACTGGACTATTGACTGGTCTAACGTAAGACCAGCACTTGGAGGACAGCAGTCTCACAACCTTTCAAAAACATTTGGTGAAACTCAAGCTGGCGACATGCATTTGCACTCCACCCGAATTCAAGTGGTGATTTCCGTCAATGGCCCTACTGGACCCAGTATTTCGTGAAGGGGTTTGCTCTGCCATTTAAGAGTATTTAAAAAAAAAAACATTGGTTTGGTAAATAGAGCAGGGATACTACAGGAGGCATTCAAGGCCACTATTCGGGTGGGTATGCACTGATATGCAGGCAGGTGTCCTGAGTGCAATACGCACCCAAATTTAAAACACCAAATCCCAACTACTATCCCTTTAGAGGGAATATGAAGGAGACCCTCATCCGACTACCTTGGCGACCATTCGCGAGCACGTAACCATCTTCCATGAACTAGCCTCTCAAGAACAAAACTTCTTGAATAAACGTACTAGAGCTCATGCATTTGGCGAGAGTGACAGGGTGGGGAACAGCCTAGCTACAAAACTGAAATCACCAAAGGGACAAACACATATCATGTAGCTCACCAACATGGAGGATGAGGACTGGTTTGACACCCCCTCTATCCTCTCCAAGTTAACAAAATTTTACACCTGGCTGTACGTGGACTTCCCCACTAGTACAGAACCGATGCTGAGTAGCTACTTTGATGATGTGGAGCTGGCCTGGCTGTCTGAAGGGCACACATAACATAATGACTCTATTCGCATTACATTATCAGCTTGATCCCTCCATGCAGGCAGATGTGGTCTTATTAGACACAGCCAACGCATTTGACTACATTGCATGGGATTATATGTTCCAGATCATGTACATGCTACATGTAAGGCACCTCCAGGTAGCCCCACGGGTAGGATGCAGTGTATGTTAAATGTAGGACATGGACTGATGTGCTTTACATGTCCTGACAGTGAAATACTGCCAAATTATTTTTTCTCTGTTGCAAGGCCTATCTGTCTCATAGGTTAACATGGGGACTGCCTCTAAATATATTTTAAGTGCAGTTTCCCATTGGCAGAAGATAGAGATGTGGAGTTTTGGGTCTCTGAACTCACAATTTTAAAATACACCTTTTGGTAAAGTTGTTTTTTAGATTGTCAGTTTGAAAATTACACTTTTAGAAAGTGGGCATTTTCTTGCTTAACCATTCTGTGCCTCTGCCTGCTTGTGTATTCCGCGTCTGGGTCAGACTGACAGTTGGAATGTTGTGAAATCCCTCTAGACAGCAGCACAAAGGGAGCTGGGGTATAGCCTCCAAAGTCTGATGAGTCTCCTGGGCTAAAGTGGGGAGCGAGGAGCTCCCTCCTGCACCTGAAAGAGCTGTTCCTGTCCTCACACAATGCAGTCTCCGGCCCTCTGAGTGTGTCTGGAGCCAGGGCTGTGCGAGGCAGGATCGCTTGAACAACAGAGACTTTCTTTTGAAATTTGCCTACTTCAAAGGCAGAAATGAGTATAAGTAGTGGACCCAAAACCCTGGACTTTTAGAACACTTCTGGATCGAGAGGAACATCTGCCAAGGAGAAGAGCTGAAGAGCTGGAGGAGGAGTACCGCCCCTTTGCTGTGTGTGCTTATCTGGGTTGGCCTGCAGTTGCTGCATCTGCCTTAAAGATGGCAAGGACTGGGCTTTGCTCTGTATCCTGCTTGTGAAGTTTCTCCAAGGGCTTAGAGTAGAGCTTGCCTCCTGTTGGAAGTCTTAGGGATTTCAAAGACTTCAGTTTCATCTGCCCACAGCACTGGAAACTGTGTGTTTTGTGCTGCAACAGAAGAAAAACCACTGTGACGCTGTCAACGCTGCCTCTGCCTGCACCATAACCTGACGACGCCACACGGAGCTGCTGCTTTCCCTGTGACCTATGGGCCCCGCACTCCGCATCACCTTGCTCACACCACAGCCTTGGCATCCCCGACAATGCCAATCCACAATGACACCAGCGCCTCTGCCTGCACTGTGGCCTGTGGACACCGCTTTTGAGGTACACAAAGCACTGTCCTGTTCCATACCACAGCCCTGGTGCAACGGCCCCAGTGCCATCATCTCCATGGTCGTCAGCAAACGCCCCTGTCTGCACTGCGATCCGCCGCCTTGGGCCTACCGATGACAGCGCTTCAGCCACAACAATGCCGCTGCCTGCACCGTGATCTGGAGACACCCCAGGACGCATCGCCCCACGTCACACTGCAGCCCTGGTCTCACTGGTGCTGGAGGATGCTGTCACTGAGCGCATCGTCCTGCTTCACACCACAGCCATGACTTCATTAACTGCAAGGCTGCTGACTTCGTCTTCAGCCCAGAGTTCAATCTACAACACGTGTGACTTCAAAGGCCCGACGACCCCCAAACTGACGCCTGCAACACCAGTGACACCGCACTCCGGGTCTCATTACGAGGATTACAATGCCATATGTTTCCAAGATACTGCTTGTGGGTCTTCACAACACCGTAGCTGGCCCGCGACGCCGTAGCTGGCCTGAACTGTTGGATTTGTTGTTTACGACGCAATGATAGCCCCAGACGTAGATATCAACTTCAGAGAACTGTATTTTTGAGTTAATTCTTACAAAAATCGTAACTTTATTATTGTATGTTGGATCTTTCTCGTCTTGGTCTTGTTTTACACAGATAAATATTGGCTATTTTTCTAAAACTGGTGTGGTGTCCTTTTGTAGTGTTTTCACTGTATTACTGTGTGTTATGTGAAAATGCTTTATACAGTGCGTTGATAAGCCTGACTGCTCGTACCAAGCTACCAAGGGGGAGAGCTGGGTTTATCTGAGCCGGGTACCTCCCTTATCCTGACTAGAGTGAGGGTCCCTACTTGGACTGGGTGCAAACTGACTGCCAACTAGAGACCCCATTTCTTACAATAGTGTCACCCAAATTTCTATACTAATCTACCAACATTCTTATAGTATTACCATCATATTTTTCAAAACATTACAGACACACCTGATGACGCAGAAAAGAAGGACTAACAAATATTTATATATCATGTAATCAAAATCGTATAAGGTAGTGTGATTTTAGCAAAGAAAAATAATGTGCGTGGGAAATTGTGCCCACGGGGTAGTTCAGATTTGAAAGAATTGAAAGAACCAGGAGTATGGGAGAAGGTTGGAAAAGGATTTGCTTCTGTGGGAAATTGGCTCAGCAACATTTGGAACGGACTATTGCTGAAAATAGTAAAAGGAATATTAATAACATTAATTTGCTTATTAGGTATTTGGGGAACATGGAAAGCTATTAAAATATTGAAAACAAGAAACAAACGGAAAAGAGAAGAGAAAGAACAAAATAAAATCATAGAAATATACAGAGAAAAATCAAAGGGAACAAAAAGGAAGAGGGAATTGACTGAAGTGCCAAATTACTAAAACAGAATTTTAATGGAATAAAATTTGTGGGAAGATTTGATGTGATGACATAATTAGTCATCAGAGGAGGGATTGATGACGCAGAAAAGAAGGACTAACAAATATTCATATATCATGTAATCAAAATCGTATAAGGTAGTGTGATTTTAGCAAAGAACAATAATGTACGTGGGAAATTGTGCCCACGGGGTAGTTCACCATTATTATAAACGGGCTTAGTTAATCATGAAGAATTGAAATAGTAATCCGTCATAATTGCAAATGTATTCTATGATTTTCTTGTCGAAACTGTTTTATGCTCAGCTTAAATTTAGCAGAGGCTTTGGCCTAGTTGCCTGGTCTCAAATTTAACTGCGTGGTTTTCACTTGTATTAACAAAGACATTATTTTACTTTAAGGCTGTATTTTTCCAGTAGAGATGACTAATACACTTATCTCAAGGTTTCGTGCTAGGCTGGTTTCATCCTCTTTGATGCAAGGTCAGCTCCTGCAGGTGCAGACAATAAAGGCCCTAAGATAAAATTAATTGGCAAACTTTGTTGCAACTTGTGTTCCAAGGCTCCAAGGACAATGTATGCATAAATGAGTACTAGGAGAAAGACACTATTCATTGGTCAAATTGAAGTCACCCTATGAACCATCCAATGGACGACCCTGATGAATTTGGAATGTTTCTTACTTAGACCCACCGGACAAAGAGAAGTCAGCCATTTTCTTTGAATCCATTTTGAAGCCTGATTCGAGAAGCCATCTTAAACGATATCTTCGATGCCTTTTCTCTGTCGCAGAGAAAGAGACTTTAAAGAATTCTCACCCTAGAGACTTTAACTTTAACTTTGCCCCGTCCTGTCCATGCAGTAACTTTCGCCCCATTCTCCTTGCTGCCGCAAGGAAACTTGCTTTAACTTTGCCCCTTTGAAACCTGCCCCATGCTGGTCGAACCGATACCTGAAGGACGAAGACTTTTCTTGAATGCTGATTGTATTTGGTAAATATGAAAGGATAATTGTATTATGCATTGTGTTTTCCTTCCTAGGTACCAACTGCTTATTTTGATAGGGCCCAAGCTAGGAGTTTTCTAAATTTGTGTTGACTAAATTCGTTTTGCATGAAGCCCCACATGCCAATGCTAATTAGAGGTTAGTTGAGGTATTCACTTGATGCACCATGCTAAATTGAAATCTTGTTATGCTGACCGATGCATGCAATTAGTCAAATTCAGTTACTTATATTAGTGATTTGCATTGCTATAACCAAGTGCATTATAATCCAGATTTTGCGTAGATTGCGTTTCTTCCGTCGTTATGGCCAGCTATTAATGTTCGTATACATATATCATTTGATTTTGAGACTCACATATATTGTGTTAGCTTTGTTAATATAGGGAAATAAATTCATTAACTTCTAACAAACTGGTGTGGTTATTCATGACTGAAAGGTCATGGTGTGTCAAAATACTGATTGTTATTGATTCCTAATGTGTTGTTTGATTTATTAATTAAGTATTGGGTATTGATTATAATGGTTATTGATTATTGATTTGAGTGATCCGACTATTCTTGGATGAGGAGAGCCCAACTCGGCTAAAAGGTTCAAGACCTCCGGCGTGTCCAAGTACAAGTAGTTTATAAAGACTGGACGCGCTATCAGTAGATGGTAGCAGAGATTGATGGTTTCGCCCTTTGGGACCCCATCCGAACAATAGGCGGATTCAAGTTAGAATTTTCTTTGATAAAACAAGTTGGAGAGATGATGATGCCCTAAATCCCCAATGACTTTCCCGGAATCTCGGAGCTTGCGAATGGAGGAAATGGAGGTGTGAGAATGTTTTCGGCGTTTCTAGTGACGGTATGAATGAAGTTAGGGTTTTGCGCTTGCAAAGCTTATGCCGCAGATGAATTGTGAAGTTTGTGAGGATTTTAGGGGGTTGCAAACTCCAAGGAAAATTTTAGAGGAGTGACACTCCAAAGTGTGAGAGTAGGGAAGTCGTTGAACTTCACATGTGTGTAGCGCTTTGTGCAGGAAAAATTGTCCACGTGGTTGTTGATGTTGAGACGGGCCCTGCGAGGTCAAGAGACTCCGGAGTATGTTGAAAAGTGTATGAGACACTTGATTGATGTTGTAATCTGTTCGGTTTAATAGGTTGATCGGGCGTGGTCAACGAGTCAGTATGAATATTGAGGAATGAAAGAAAATTTTCGACTTTGAGATTTGACGAATTCTAAGGCGCGCTAGAATAGTTCATTGATCAGTTGAGAGTAAAATTTGCGGGTCAAATTTTGCTTGCGAAAGTGGGAAACCGAGAAAGATGGAATAACTGCCGAGGCTAGTGAAAAATCCCTAAGGTTTCTGAAGCGATTGTATTACCCTTCCTGTAGTAAACCGACAGATTTGTTTTCTTCTTTTTGGTTAGTGCTCGCAATATATTGCAGAAAATAATTTTGAGTGAAGCTGAATGAAGGAGGACAAGCTGCAGGACATTGTCAGCCGCAGTGTGCGGGTGTGACGTCACGAGGAGCCGCGCTGGGATAGATTGGTTGGCGAGAAGGGTCGCACACGGATTGGACGCAGTCCGTGAAGAGCAATTGGTGGGGAAAGGCAGGCGAAGAGTATTCCGGGAATTAAAGTCACTTATTGATTACATTTTAAGAAAATAAAAGACGAAAAATTAAATTTTTGAACGCATTTAAGAGTGCCTTGAGGGGAGATGTATATATTCAAGCAAATGTAGGAGAAGAAACACCGCCTGGGGTACACCAGCCTACATCGTGATTGAAGAAAAGGGTGTCGCACCATGTCTTTGGTTAAAGCAATGGTGTAAATTAACAGAAAAGCATGGAAGTGTAGCGTTCCCTATCCATGGGTCGTTTAATCTAAGAGTTTTGGAGAATCTAAGATTCGCACTATACAACATGAAAGTACCTCCAAGACCAGCACAATTTGAAGCATTAGCAATTTGGGAGCTAATAGCTAGAAGGCAACAACAGAAGAAATTTGAAACAAGAGTGAGAAAAGTAGAAAAGACACTAGCGGATGCTAGATGGGATAGTACTCAAAAGGTTTGGAGATCAGACGTATTGCAGGGAATTAAATTGTTTCCAGCAATTACTGACAAAGCAGAGACGGAAGGAAGGAAAGCTACCTATAAAACAAACAGGAGTCAGTCCAGTGATAGAGAAAACAACAGAAATTCGAAAAGGTCAGACGAGTCAGATGATGAGGAGTTATGCAATTGCTAAATGACCGCCCGCCACCATATGTGGAAAGCGGAAACGGCCCAAGCACCAGTACTGCCCCTCCAGAACCAATACAGGGTAATGTAACACCGAATCTGAGAATATCACAGAGGCAGAGCAGTCCCAATATGCCTTTTACACCACAAATACCACAAGTTCAGAGAATATCTCCCGACGTGCCTAAATTGAAACCTGTCAAGGATTACCAGCCACAGGTTCAAAGGCGCTATTATGATGAGCATAATTTAGAAATGACTTTTAATTTTATGGTGCAGGGAGGACAGAATTTCCAAAAACCGACATTGATTCAGATTGAATCAACACAAATTTTGATGCCTCAAAAGCAGATACAAGAAGTGCCAAGGTACACTCATATAGCAGAAAACCAGTTAGACATGCCAGCAATGATGCACCTTAATGTGGGAATTAACATGCCACAGAATTCGGGGAACAGACAGAATCCGGATGCAATATCTTTGCCTATCACTGTAGGTCTGCCAGTACCATTGTATATACAGGCAAAACCGAATGTATGCGACCAAGGGGTAATGACACAAAATGAGACAGGAAGGAGATGCATAGAAAATACTCAAGAAATGACTCCGGTAGGTACACTGCTAAATAGATCTGGTCCTTGTTGCAATTCAGCCCAATTCCAGCTTGTGTTCCGTCAACTGTGGTAAGGTCAGGTCCACCACTTATAGTACCGCTAACTTCAAAAACAGAAGCATTACAGAAACCATCAGTAGCAGTCGATGTAAGCGCTACATTGATGGGACTGAACGCGCAACAGTTAACACAATGGTTGAACAGCCTGAACTCCCCACAGAGTACACCCAGTGGGAAAGGAGAAGAGTATTTGAATAGAATAAGACTGGGCATGGAAGCAGATGAACTAGTAGAGGGAACGATGGGTTTGAACAGATTAGAATCATACACAGAAGAAGAGCTGAGATACATGTGCCCTAGAATTACAAGAGAAGTAAGCAGCATACATAAGAAGTTACAAGAAATTGCAGACAGAAACAAGATCGACATAGGTAAGGCCAAACACTTGAGCAGAAGTTACAGGTTAGACTTTGAGACAAAAGATTTTGAACACATGAGATCTGCAGGAATGGAAACACACCTTAAAGAGATACTGTAAAGCGCGCAGGTGTGGAGATGTCTAGATAAGTGGAAGAGCAGGTGGGTTAAGAAAAAGGACAAAAAGAAAGAAAGTATCCCAGATCGGAATGAGAAAGTACAACAGAATGATAATCTGATAACAATGTTGCCAATGAGAGAAACGGCAGGGGGAAAACTTGTACATGTACCGTGGCACAGGTGCGATATTCAGTCCTTTACGGATGATTTCCCAAAATTAAGAGAGAAACCGATCTAATGGTATCAACAAACAGATAGATTTGTGAAACTCGCTAAATGTCTTTAGGAAGACCTGAATACCCTATTCAAAATTGTGGTTCTGGCAGATTTGTGGGAAGATTGTAAAAGGGCTGTAGGTTGGCCAACAAGTGAACCAGAAAGAGATAGGGAGACAGGAGCACCATCACCTACGGTAATGAGTTTATACCATAAGGTGATTGAGCATTTGAAAACAAAGGTTGCGTCGAAAAATGTGGATTGGCAGAGAATTGACAGAACGGCGCAAGAAGTTAAAGAGTCAATACATGCGTACTATGAGAGATTGTTGAAAGCATTTAAAAATTACAGTGGCACGGAAACGATTGAGCCAAAGGACATGCTCCATTTTGTGTTCAGATTTGTAGAAGGATTGAGACCTGAAATCAGCCAGATGATTAAAATGCATTTGATTTGTTGGCAGTCAAAGTCGATCGATGAGGTGTTGAATTATGCAAAATACTGCAGTGATGAGATTGAGATGAAGCAGAAAAAGTTGAAGGAAAAGGTGATGGTGATGCAGCTTAGAGCAGCTCAGACAGGCTTGCAAGGTTTGCAAGGTTTTCAACAACAGTTGCCACAGCAGCAACAGCAGGGAAATGCTATGTTCAGCCACAGATGAGAGGCAGAGGCCGAGGAGGTTTTGTGAATAATGGTCCCGATTTAAATACTGTTATGATTCCAAATGGCATACAGGCAATGAAGAAGGTGATGCCATGTCACACGTGCGGAATCGTCGGGCATTGGAAACGGGAGTGCCCAATGTTGGTGCAGGAAGGTGTAGGTCAGCAAAACAATGATGTCAATTCATTTCAGAATATGAGCGGACCGAAAATGAGAGGTCCAAATCCAAATTTTCAAAATAATGTAAATCAGATGCAGGGTTTACAACCCGTACAACCACAGCAGGTGCAAATGCCCCGTGTACAGATGGCACAGTTGCAGCCAATGCAACAGCAGTTTACTATGGTACCTAATCAGCAAATGCAAATACCCTTAGCACCAATGAATCAGCAACAAGTAATGCTTCCCCAACAGGTCACGGGTCAAGGAATGAATCAAAATGACACAGTACACCAATTCCCGTTACACAGTGAGAATGGAATAAACGATGTGTGGGAGAGGGAAAGTTCAGATGAGGAGGGAAATTGTATGCTTGCAGCATCCTTGGAAGTTGATCAAAAGGGACCGTATGTGGAAGGAAGAGTTATGGGTCACAGTGTTTCGTTCTTGGTTGACACCGGAGCTACACGCTCTACAGTCAGAAGCATCGAAGTACCAAATTTGCCACTTTCAGGGAGAACAGTTCAAGTAGTGGGAGTAGCAAATAGGTATCTGACAAACCCAATCACAGATCCAGTGCAAGTCAGAATTGGTAACTTTCAAAGGTCACATAAATTTGTGGTGTGTGACTCAAGTCTGATATCCCTATTAGGGAGAGATTTATTGTGTAAATTGGGATGTTCGATTATGTGCTCAAATGATGGAATTAAAATTCAGACGAACAGTGATGACGTAGAAGAGGACAGTTTAGGAGAGGACGAAGTGGAAACTGTCGATGAAGAGTATCCCCTGATTACTCTTTATCCTATGCTCACTGAAGCAGATATTTCTGCTGAGTTACAGGAAACAGTTGAAAAAGAAGTGTAGGATATGACAGGGAAAGAGGTAGGATTGGTCAAAGGAGTAGAACCAGTGAATGTGACCGTAAAACCCAATGTAAATTTTCCCCAGACACCACAATACCACATGTCGCAAGACACTCTCATGAAAGTTGCCCAACTCATAGATGAGTTTGTGAAACAGGGAGTACTGAAAGAAGTACTAAGTAGTCCATGTAATTCACCAATCATGGGATTAATTAAACCGAGTGGAAAAGTCCGAATTGTTCAGGATTTGAGAAAAATAAATGACATAATAGTCAAATGCTGTCCTGTGGTGCCAAATCCAGCTGTGATAATGTTTCAAATTCCATGTGATGCAGAGTGGTTCTCAGTCATCGACTTGTCACAAGTGTTCTTTTCTGTGCCTCTTCATGAGGACAGCCAATTTCTCTTTTGTTTCAAATTCCTGGACAGAGACTACAGTTGGTGTCGAATTCCTCAAGGGTTTTCGGAGTCACCAACAATTTTCAATCAGATTCTGAAGAAATATTTGGAATTATTGGAATTACCCATTGAATCAACCTTGGTACAGTACATTGACGATTTACTGATCGCATCCAAGACAGCAAATGACTGTATGGTTGACACTATTGCTCTGTTGAACCATTTGGGAACAAATGGACACAAAGTGTCCCCTTCGAAACTACAGTTCTGCCAGAAGAAAGTGAAATATTTGGGTCACCAAATACAAAAAGGGTGGAGAAGAATCACGAAAGAAAGAACAACAAGTGTACTTCAAATGAGTCCACCCAAAACTAGAAAAGAGGTGGAAAGTTTTTGGGAATGGTGAGCTAATGTCGCCAATGGATATCCAATTTCTCAACTCTAGCAAAACCTTTATTGAAATTGACCCAGAAAGATGCGCTGGATGAAATAGTGCTGAATAGAGATGAGGTGGATGCTTTTATTGAGTTAAAGGAATGCATGTGCAGAGCTCCAGCTTTAGGTATGCCTGATTACACAAAGCCTTTCACATTGTTTTGTCATGAACGTGATGCATGTTCCTTGTCCGTCTTGACTCAAGCCCATGGTGGCGTAAACAGACCAGTAGCATATTTTTCAGCTACTTTGGATCCAGTCGCAGCAGCCTTGCCAGGATGCCTGCGTGCTGTAGCAGCAGTTGGTATGAGCCTAAATCAGAGTGAAGGAATAGTGATGGGACATCCTTTAACAGTTATGGTCCCTCACTCAGTCGAAATACTTTTGACACGTTCCTGAACACAGCCATTGACCGGTGCTAGGCTTACAAGGTATGAGACAATAATTTTGGGTTCACCCAATGTGCAGCTGAAAATGTGCACTACGTTGAATCCAGCAACCTTGTTCCCCAGTGAAAATGTTGAAATTGAGAACGCTGAAGACATCGAGCACGACTGTCTTCAGGTGACTGAATTTTGTACAAAACCAAGACCTGATATCAAAGACACCCGATTGGAAGATAACAATCAAGTTATTTTTGTTGATGGTTTATGTTTAAGAGATGCACTAGGAATATTGAAAGCAGGATATGCTGTATGTACAATAACCGGTGTTCTGGAAGCATCTTGGCTTCAAGGAGTTTACTCTGCACAAGTAGCGGAACTAGTTGCCCTTACTAGAGCCTGCCAACTTTCTGCATTAATGAAAGTCACCATTTACACTGACAGTCAGTACGGATTTGGAATAGTGCATGATTTTGGACAATTGTGGTAACAGAGAGGTTTTATGACCTCTTCAGGATCACCAGGGAAGAATGGTGAAAGAATAAGAGAATTGTTACACGCCATCCAGTTACCAGGAGAAGTAGCAGTGGTAAAATGCAGTGCACACTCGAAATCACAAGACTTTGTTTCTTTGGGAAATGGATATGCAGATCAAGTCGCAAGGTTTTGCGCATTGAACTGTATATTGCTCAGAGACAAATGGAACTTAATAAATGAGCCAGAACTTGAACCAAGTGAAGCCTTTGCCCTAAAGGTTGTAGATACAATTGAAGAATTGAAATTCCTACAAAATAATGTCAGTAAAGATGAGAAACTCTCATCGAGCAAACTACAATGCATAAAAGAAACCAGATGATTTGTGGGTTTCAAGTGAAGGGAGATTGGTTCTACTAGACAGACTTTTAACACAATTGGCAAGGTTGTATCATGGACAAGCCTACCTTGGAAGGGATGCCATGATTAGACTATTCAAAATTGATTGGTTTAATCCCAAATTCCGTCAAGTTGCTGAAGCAGTTTACCATTGTTGTGTCATTTGCCAACAAATGAACGCAGGGAAGGGAACAGTAATAAATTTGAGCCACATTGGAAGAGCAGGTGGGCCATTCAGCAGGATGCAAATGGATTTCATTGAGATGCCTACGCATGCAGGCTTGAAGTATGTGTTGGTGATTGTGTGTATTTTTAGTCATTGGATCGAAGCATACCCTACACGCAGAAATGACAGTCTCACAGTTGCAAAACTACTCCTGAGGGAACTAATACCACGTTTCGGATTCCCGATCGCTTTAGAATCAGATAGGGGAAGTCACTTCAATAACAAAGTAATCAAATTACTGTGTGCAGCATTGAACATTGAGCAAAAATTGCATTGTAGCTACCGCCCTGAAGCATCAGGACTAGTGGAGCAAATGAATGGCACATTGAAGTCGAGGATGGCGAAAATATGTGCATCAACAAACTTGAAATGGCCTGACGCATTGCCCTTGGTGTTAATGTCAATGAGAAACACACCTGATAGAAAAACTGGAATGTCACCGCATGAGATCCTCATGGGCAGAGCCATGAGACTCCCAGCAGTCCCTGCAAATGCACTTGTAAATATTACCGATGATATGGTATTGGACTACTGCAAAGGTCTAGCTGATGTGGTCCGCTCTTTTTCTCACCAGGTGGAGGCAACCACCTTGCCACCGATCCAAGGTCCAGGTAACGCCCTGAAAGCAGGTGACTGGGTCGTGGTAAAGAAACACGTGAGGAAGTTGTGTCTGGAACCCCGTTGGAAAGGACCTTTCCAAGTGATTCTGACAACTACCACCGCTGTGAAATGTGCGGGAGTTCCCAACTGGATTCACGCCAGTCACACGAAAAGGGTGACGTGCCCCACAGAAGAGGAAGTTGAAGCGCTAAAATCACCTGCGACTGACAAGAGAGTACCAGGCACCGAGACAGGACAAAGAGAACCTGGAGGCGAACAAGTGGAAATAGAGGAAGGGGAAATATTTTCTGAGGAAGAAACAGCTGATCTATTTGATGAGGACCAAGGAGAAGCCTCAGGAAGTGACGAAGATCCCGAAGGTGACAAAGAGCCTGCGACAGGTGAAGGAGCAGGAGAGCCTCATCAGAGGACGGCTTTCCCAGAAGAAGACGATACAGGAAAAGAAAAGGAAAACCTGATTGACCTCCTAGGGGGAGAAGACAAGACAGGACAGAGTGAAATTGTTCAAACTCTTCTAGAACCGGTTGCAGGTCCATCAGGTGAAAACAGTGCGAAACGGCGACAAAGCATATCGCCAGTGAAATTAAGGACTAAAGAAATATTAAACGAAAGTGAAGGGCCAAAGTTGAAAGAGAAAAGAAAAGAAGTGTCTGTCACAATAACAGCACCAAGTGAAGGGAAAGACCCAGCCAAGGAACAAGGCACCAGCGAGAGAGAATCAAAAGGAGATGAAAAATTGAAAAGGAAAAGAAAAGAGTGGGCATACATAGCCACTAACGATTGGTCAGACTAATTCCTATCTCTAAGTCTTGAGAACGAAGAAGCAGAACAACACTTTGGTACCTGAAAAGTAAAATTCCATGAACATTACTGAATAAGACATTGACAACCTGATTGACTTTGAAACCAATTTTGAGACAAAGCTGCTAAACCGATAAGAGACTAAGCTGCAAAAGAAAACTGTGTGAACATTGAACTCGTTCAGCTTTATATATATATATCTGCAAATCTGATTTGATAAAGTGTCTTCAACTTTCTGATTCTATATAGATCATGATAGGCTACACTACAAAGGGACATAAAATGAAGTGTTGTAAATACATGTGTATAGGTCTAATAACTGCATGTGTACTTATAATTATAGCAATAGTTCTTGGAATGCATGGGAAGAATGAGAGAGACGTGAATGATGCTTCTACTTCTAAACCTACTACTGAATTAACTCCTCAGCAGAAACTCGAACAAGACGAGAAATATTTACACAATAAGAAAGAATTATCCTCTAACATTTTCTATCGCTTGATTAATGAGTATGTTGAGACAATGGATGCGAAAGATAGTTATGTGTGCACACAAATACCTACCTCAGTAAAAGAAGGAGTGACATATCATAGCATGCCTCTTACGTATGGAATTTCATGTTGTTTATTAATGAACAGATTTTATGGCCAGGAGTATATTCACTACTTTTATTCCAATCATGATGTTGTATTTGCATATATCCCCATAATTGAGTACCTGAGTAAAGTAGCAAGAGATTATTATATCAAATTAATTAGGGGTTTCTTTGAGCCATTGTCATCTTTTCACACAGCTTACGCTCACAGAGAAAACCTTACATGCTTGCTTTCACCGCTAGGGAAAAGTTTTTTAGATCACACTGATGATAGGAGGAAGGTGGGGAAGGAGAAATTAGAAAGGGAATTACACAAAAGGACATCTATAGATAACTATGCTTTTGCCGCGATAAACACACAAGGGAAACTAGCTTTAGATGCAATACATATAGGGAGGCTTTGTATATATAGACCTAAATCATATTATGACACAATCTTTGTGGGAACGAGTGAAAGTAAACATACGTTTTTGTTTCAAGCTAAGTGGACCTTCATGCTAAATGGACAAGACCCAGTTATTCCAGGGGTATATTATATTTGTGGACTTAACGCCTATTATCTTCCAAAGGGATGGTATGGGAGATGTTATTTGGGAATAGTATTTCCAAAGATTTATCAATTGGAATACTTAAAGAATTTTCCAAAGCTGTCTGAATCGCATCATGTTCAGAAAAGGTAGACAGCTTCTGGTGTGGTAGGAGATATATTTGGAGCAATGATTCCTTCAGTAGGAGTCATATTGAATTCAATCAAAATACGAAAGTTGTCTACTATTGTGGATATCATGTTGACAAAGTTCTCAGGAGCTATAATCCTGATGGATGCTGAACTTGCTGCAGAAAGAGCTATGACTCTTCAAAATCAGCTTGCTTTAGACATTCTTTTAGCAAAGGATGGTGGTGTTTGCAAAATGCTTAGTGCACATCACTGTTGTTCTTATATTCCAGACAACAGTGGGCAAATTAGAAAAATGCTTACAAATTTAACTAACGAGAGTACAGATTTGAAAGAATTGAAAGAACCAGGAGTATGGGAGAAGGTTGGAAAAGGATTTGCTTCTGTGGGAAATTGGCTCAGCAACATTTGGAACGGACTATTGCTGAAAATAGTAAAAGGAATATTAATAACATTAATTTGCTTATTAGGTATTTGGGGAACATGGAAAGCTATTAAAATATTGAAAACAAGAAACAAACGGAAAAGAGAAGAGAAAGAACAAAATAAAATCATAGAAATATACAGAGAAAAATCAAAGGGAACAAAAAGGAAGAGGGAATTGACTGAAGTGCCAAATTACTAAAACAGAATTTTAATGGAATAAAATTTGTGGGAAGATTTGATGTGATGACATAATTAGTCATCAGAGGAGGGATTGATGACGCAGAAAAGAAGGACTAACAAATATTCATATGTCATGTAATCAAAATCGTATAAGGTAGTGTGATTTTAGCAAAGAACAATAATGTACGTGGGAAATTGTGCCCACGGGGTAGTTCGCCATTATTATAAATGGGCTTAATTAATCATGAAGAATTGAAAATGTAGTAATCCGTCATAATTGCAAATGTATTCTATGATTTTCTTGTCGAAACTGTTTTATGCTTAGCTTAAATTTAGCAGAGGCTTTGGCCTAGTTGCCTGGTCTCAAATTTAACTGCACGGTTTTCACTTGTATTAACAAAGACATTATTTTACTTTAAGGCTGTATTTTTCCAGTAGAGATGACTAATACACTTATCTCAAGGTTTCGTGCTAGGCTGGTTTCATCCTCTTTGATGCAAGGTCAGCTCCTGCAGGTGCAGACAATAATGGCCCTAAGATAAAATTAATTGGCAAACTTTGTTGCAACTTGTGTTCCAAGGCTCCAAGGACAATGTATGCATAAATGAGTACTAGGAGAAAGACACTATTCATTGGTCAAATTGAAGCCACCCTATGAACCCTCCAATGGAAGACCCTGAAGAATTTGGAATGTTTCTTACTTAAACCCACCGGACAAAGAGAAGTCAGCCATTTTCTTTGATGCCATTTTGAAGCCTGATTCGAGAAGCCATCTTAGACGATATCTTCGATGCCTTTTCTCTGTCGCCGAGAAAGAGACTTTATAGAATTCTCACCCTAGAGACTTTAACTTTAACTGTGCCCCGTCCTGTCCATGCAGTAACTTTCGCCCCATACTCCTTGCTGCCATTCTGCTTTAACTTTGCCCCTTTGAAACCTGCCCCATGCTGGTCGAACCGATACCTGAAGGACGAAGACTTTTCTTGAATGCTGATTGTATTTGGTAAATATGAAAGGATAATTGTATTTTGCATTGTGTTTTCCTTCCTAGGTACCAACTGCTTATTTTGATAGGGCCCAAGATAGGAGTTTTCTAAATTTGTGTTGACTAAATTCGTTTTGCATGAAGCCCCACATGCCAATGCTAATTAGAGGTTAGTTGAGGTATTCACTTGATGCACCATGCTAAATTGAAATCTTGTTATGCTGACCTATGCATGCAATTAGTCAAATTCAGTTACTTATATTAGTGATTTGCATGGCTATAACCGAGTGCATTATAATCCAGATTTTGCGTATATTGCGTTTCTTCCGTCGTTATGGCCAGCTAGTAATGTTCGTATACATATATCATTTGATTTTGAGACTCACATATATTGTGTTAGCTTTGTTAATATAGGGAAATAAATTCATTAACTTCTAACAAACTGGTGTGGTTATTCATGACTGAAAGGTCATGGTGTGTCAAAATACCGATTGTTATTGATTCCTAATGTGTTGTTTGATCTATTAATTAAGTATTGGGTATTGATTATAATGGTTATTGATTATTGATTTGAGTGATCCGACTATTCTTGGATGAGGAGAGCCCAACTCGGCTAAAAGGTTCACCGACCTCCGGCGTGTCCAAGTACAAGTAGTTTATAAAGACTGGACGCGCTATCACACCTAATAACATTACCTTGGATACATTGGAAGGCCCTTACCTTACCATACACATTAGGGGGGTATGGTGCACTTGCACTCCCTTTATACAGCTTCTGTGCTCAGGACCACTTCGCTCAATATTGGTGGGCACCACTCAACTATATACCACATCTAGCAGTAGAGCATGACGTTACATACACCGTCCCATTACAAGCTATTCTCCCTCATAGACGGTTGGGACAGCTGCGTGCAGAAATAAACATGATCCACTCCACCATAAGTGCCTGGAAACAACTGGGTCAGAGAGCGGGAAAGAACATCCTCTATGTGCCATAACTACCTCTAAAATTTCAATCTGTTTTGTGGACACAGCGCCACACCCCACTACTAACTTTTATTTACTAATGTCTCAAAGCGGCCATGAGGTAATAGTCTCCATAATTTCCTGAAGCCTCCTATGTTGAATACGTTGCAGACATTGCTGAATAGTGACACCCGTAGACATTTAGGGCTTCATTTACAAGGAACTAGCACATTGGCTCTGAAATGCAAGTATCCTTGAGTTGCCCTGCGCCCCCCCTAATGACACCATGGTAGCGATGTATTTATAGTACAGCGCAGCATGGTGCTTGTTAGCACAACTGCGTCAAAACGTTTGACCAGCTGTGGTGCTTTGCTGGACTAGTGTCAAAAATGTTGATGCTAGTTCAGCAAAATCCGGGGAGGCCCATTGAAAAAAGTCTAGCATCAATGCCCTGGGCAGGGTTAAAAAATGATGCTAGAATGTCGCACTGAAATCTACAACACTGTGCCATTGTTTGGGCCTCCCTGGGGGGGGGGGAACGCCTCCCTTGCATACATTAAACCTGGTGCAGGTATATTGTGGCGCAAGGGTTTACAAACTGGCGCAATAGTGACATTAGGGGTGGGGGACAGTTTTGCTCTGCCCTAATGTAAAAAATGAAGCTACTGTGGCACAAAGGGATTGTAAATGAGCCCTTTAGTCACTAAATTGTAAGATGTAGTGCAAGCAGATAGACCAGCAACATCGGATAAGGCGCTACTGACGTGCAACGCAGCACTAGCTGGCCCACTAGAGAGAGGTGACTGGTTCTTTTGCTGTGCACTAATAAGCATGCGTACCTCTAATTGTAACTTACACATCATACACTTTAAATTTTGACATCAAATGTAATATAAACCATCAAAATTGTATAAATGTGGGCTGAGACCAGACGCTAAGTGTGTGCGGTGTGGTGAGATGGATGCAGACTTTTCACATCTAGCCTTGCTCTGTCATAAGATTCATATATTTGGACTCATTTGAGGACTCTGTCAGAGATAGTCCTAGAGACAGTTGATTGCACCCTGGAGCTGAGTTTGTTGGGCCTGGTAAAACCCCTGCAGCCAGCCAGTAGACACTATATGGCAGTGCCTCTTCTATTAGCAAAGAGGGGAGTGGCTTTACATTGAGGTGTGCATGCTGTACCTAAGCAATGGTGGCGACATCTAACATATTGCAAGGAGCAACTAGAACTTTATGTGGAGGAGCTCCGGTCCCTTCATAGCCTAAGGACATTTGGGCCCCTCTTACAACCTATCTTCTTACAACTCAACTGGATGCTGGTGTCAATGAACCAGAAGTCACTGGCCTATAAATGTGTACTCCTTTTTTTAAACAATGTCTAAGTATTGTTTTTACTTGGTAGGGAACCGATGATATACATGATATTAATGTTGTTTTCATTTTCTGGTGGGAGTAGCAGTCTCTGGGCTGTTGCTGTTTTGGATATATCATGTTGTGACCTGGCGATAAAAAAATGTAAACATTTTTTTTTTTAAAACAATACGTATAAAAATGAAATCACCTCTGGATATTGCCCCCAACTGTAACAAAGTACCAGTTCTCTCACAAAGAATGGCACAAGGATTCGGGGAGAGTAGTACATATTCCTTGGCTACTTCAGACATAGAATAACTTCCCCTGGTGCCTCAGCAGTATGCCAATGGCATTTATGTTACATCAAATACCCATGACGGACAGATTGACCCATGCTGCCAGTGGCCCACAATTATGAGGTGGGAAGGTTCAAGTGATCTTGCCAGTGTCCAAAAAATACCTGTAGTAGAACCCAAACCTGCTCCCCTGCCCCACCACCCCCACTTCTGTGTACGGGAAGGGAGTTTTAGTAGACTTGTGTCATGGATTGTGGCTGGACTACAGGCTATATGACTTAGAATGGGGTGAATGTATTGGTAATCACCAAATTATTTTACTGCAGGAAACATGGGTGACAGAGCCTATGTATAGGCCTGGTTATCTCACACTCTTCATTAACATTACTCCAGCTAGTTCTGGGAGAGCTTCAAGGGGCTTATTAATTTGGTTAAAAAGTTTGAATAATTTTAGGGTGAAAGTCCTAGATTCGGGATCTAAGGACATCTTGGGGATCTATTTTTCACTCCATAGAAGTACCTCGATAAAACATGAAGATGTGATAAACATTTGTGTACGTACAGTTCAGGACCATGCAGAATCTTCCCATACATGCTTCACAAACTTTATTAGAAAGTAGCTTCCATCATTCCTAGCCTTCCATTATAGCAGATATTTGTAATACAAAATTTGAGCCACTTGACCCTTTCCCTGAGGTATAAATGAACCACTTAGGCTAGCCAACTCTTTCACTTTTGTTTGGATTATGGCCTGAGAGTCACAAATGGGTGCACAAAGTCTGATTATTGGCCCCAATCTATTTTCAAAAGAGGATTTACACTGACCATATAGTTCATATATTGCTTGACCTAAGGCTATGGTTTTACGTGGCTGAAATGAAAGTTGTTGTTCGGGAAGATAGTGACCATAATACTCTTGTTGAAGAGTTTATTTTATTTTGCAAGGCCCTTGAGCAGGTTAATGATATCTCTTTAACACCACTGGCCACCTTACAAACAAATGTAGAAACACTGAATGGTCTAATATAAATAATGATGAACATGTTATGGCCAATATATGTCAGTTATTAGTGGCTCATTTTGAATATGAATATTCTAACTTGAGCATTTTCAAGTTTAGCCCAAAACATTCTGAGCTATTTGAAGCTCGTAATCATGTTTTTAGGAAGCAATATAGAAAGGCACAAGTTAGATCTACTTCATGCCCCTGGTACACCAAAGAGTGCAGGGCTGCCCAGGGGGGCTTGATTAAGACCATTAAAGCGGGTTCTAAATTAGGCATAACACGAGCCAGGAAGTCCTACAAGTCAATTTTGACTCACTCCATAAAAATGGAAGGAGGAGCAATGGGTCACCATGCTAGATACCCTTGGGGAAGGAGACTTCAGTGTCTTCTGGAAAATCATTGCCACTGGTAGTAGCTGTGGATTTAACATCCCAGACATATTTGTTCCAGTAACCCTTTGGGTTGAACATTTTAAAGCCTTATATAGTGTCATGGATAATGCTATTCTTGGTCCTTAAACTCAGGAGAACAATAGGACGGCTTGTATTTTGGCCGCCTCTTTCATTCCCAGCATTCCCCCAATATTAATCAAGTTAGAAGAAACAAAGGCTACTCTCCTACAATCGAAGAAAGAAAAAGCCCCTGGTCCTGACAGTATACCAGTAGATCTATTCTATTCAGAACCAGATATTTGGGTCCCCATATCAATAAGCTAAGCAATGCTATACCAAATGGGGAGGAAATCCCAGAATCTTGGTGCCATTAATGTCCCAATTTAGAAGAAGGGAGCAAAAGATATTCCTGCAAACTTCAGACCAACCAGCCTCATTGACAATATACAGAAGAATTTCTGTGGACAAGTCCTCATCAGCTTACAGGAGTAGAAGTATGACTATCAGGCTTTGCTGCATTTTCAGGCAAGTTTCTGTGCGAACATAGGTACGATTGATCAGGTATTTCGTTTTATAACCATCTTCTGGAAGTACATCACTTTCAATAAATAAAAATCTATATGTAGCCTTCATGAAATGTGCCAAGAGAGACCCTTTGAAAGGTACTGGACTAATTGGAAAGGCCGCACAACCTGATCCATCACTTAGACTTCACACAGACACATAGGCAAAGGTTAGGTGAAACCATCAAGGTGACCTATCCCTCAGGATACCAATTAAATGAGGGGTATGACATGGATGTGTTCTGGCCCCCACACTGTTCTCTTTGTTTATGAATGGTGTGGTGGAAGGATTGAATTAGTGCCAGCATGATGCTCCCAAAATACCAGGTGCTAGCACCCCTATTTTGCACTTTGCTGACAATACTTTGCTATTCACACGTACACCAATGGGTCTGCAGAAGCTGTTAAATCACTTTGAGAGTTTTAACAGCTATGGGGTCCTGGAATTAAATGCAGGGAAGTCCAGTTTTATGGGCATAAATTCCTATCATACATTTAGGAATAAAATGTCTGTGGATGGAGCAATTATAGATCAGGAGTTTTGATGATTTGGGAGTAGTCTCTTCCTGGACCTCCAGTTGTAAAAAAGTAATTACATACCATCCAGTAGATAGGCGGCTATTGTTAGGAAATATAAAGCATCGACTAGTAGGGCAGTGTCCCCAGCCGTTGAGGTCTACAGAGCTGTTGCCTTGGAAGGGCATTGCATGGAGCAGAAAGTTGGGATTCTGGGGACCTTTTGCAATTGTACACTACAGAAAATAAATTTGCGAGATACCTTTTAAATGTTCCAGCTAGCACACCACTAATACCTTTAAGTTGGGATCTGAATTTAAAAAGTATTGATCATATTGCCCACCTCAACATTTTGATTTACTGGTATAGAATTTGGACAACCCAGAAGTTGGCATCATATAAACCTGCGCTGCAGGAACCAATCCTACTCGACATACACTGCATTACACCTTGGCTGAAAGCCGTGAAAATCTAGTGTAGACCGCTTACGTTGGAGAGTGTGTGGGAGCACTCCAGTATGGTGTGGAATTGTTCAGTTCAATGGATTAAGGGAACCTACTAGGAGTATGTCCTCCACAAGGCATGGCACAAGGCAAGGATTGATAGTTTGACGGATAAATTCTTAAGTCATAAATGCAGGACGCAATTTGAATTATTTCTCGACCGAATCACCGCCTCTGAGGCAAAGACCTTGTGTATACACTTCTGATTCGGAACTTTGCCACTCAGGGCTTTTACATCGATGTGAGAAAAAAGGAGGGAAGCTGTAGGTGATTGCCCTTTTTGCCCTAACACTCTGGAAACCGAGGCACATTTAAAAAAAATTGTCACAAGTACAAACCTTTAGGTGGATTCTTTCTTTACATCGCAACCTGGTTGTGAAGCCTTGCACCTACTAAAATTTGATGCATCAGAACCCATTGCATTTGCTCTTTCAAGCTTTTTAAAGTGGGCCTGGTCTGTCAGAACAGCGGGATGTAAGCTTGGGTTCTGAGATGATACAGAAGTCTGCACAATTTAACCTAGAGCTATTGGTTTTTATCCGGGCAAGTGTGAAATTGGAAACGATAATCGTCCGCTGATAAGTATATCTGTTGCTTCATGAACTGGTTGAATTTGTAACTGGTATTTGTCTGTACCATCCATTTTAGATCCTGCTTACTCTCTCTTCTAGGGTTGTGGGCATTGTTATTGTGATCTATGTATTCTTGCTGCTAACTGTTAGGCCTTAGCCTCTGCCCGCCAAAACTGCATCTGTGACCCCTCAAATGCCCTGAATTCATACATGATATCAGTATCCTTGCTTTGCACATATTAAAGCTTATGCCTAGTGATATTATTTTTTATTTTTATATTTTGTATTATATTTATAACTTGTTTTAACTGATGTTTTAATCTGGGATTTTTACTTATGCTTATGTTACACTTTTTAAGGTGGTTTATGGCCGAATTAATGTAACGTGATCATGATGATGACTAGAGAAATTGTTCAAGCCATAGACAGAGCAATGTAATTTATTTCAAGCGATCAGAAGAAGATGCTTTCATTTGTGTTTACTGGCCTTTAAAATTAATTTTTGATTTGTGGAACACACAGTTGACAGGGCGTAATAAACTTTTTATTTAAATAAATTGGCAAATATTCGCGAGTTCGAAGTTTTCTCATAAGAATCATTTATCACACTCTAGTTCTAGATCCTTGTATATTCTGAGAAGAAAGAAAGTGACTTGGGTACTCACTATTTTGGAGTGATCACTTATTTCTCTGAACTGGAGAAGGTTTCAAAGACTTTTATGTACAGCTATCTTGATAATGATTTGATGGCATCATTGATTTTTACTGAAAGTGCCATCTTGTTCTCTGTGTCGAAGAATGACTAAAACTTCATCCATGTATCATTTATAAAGGTAAACTTGACCCTTATTAAATTAAAGAGTTCCGCTGTCTGACTATATCAGTTACCTTAGATAAGTGACACCTTACAGGAGATCAGAGGTTTAGGAGTTTTTGCAAAATGGCATCTTCACGGGGTGAAACATTTGGTGAGAATAAAAGCAGATGATGAATGGGGACAGCACTTAAAACACTGTGGCCTCATCATGCATTGAGTGGATTTAGATGTGAGGATTCCAGGTGCCCTGAGTGTTCATTTCCAGGCAGTACTCGCACATCTAGGTCTTATGAGTTTTTGCCCCTTGGATGGAGAATAATGAAGCAATCAGAAAGTACCAGGTCGTTTTCCTCCGCTTTCCCCTATATCCTAGGACAAACCCACTAACATTCACCACTTGTTATGAGAAAGGGGTCGATGGAGTTTCTGAGTTAGGGGCAAACAGGAGGACATCCAGGGTTAGGAGAGGTTGTGGCCTGATAGGGAGAATGTTATGTTGGATGGGGTGCGCGGTGCTCATGCTGTGCATCTTCCCCCAGCCCATGTCCTTCTCTAGCCATTATTTTACTTGGTGCTGATCTGCATTCAGTACAACCCAGTCTGGTGTTTATAATACAGGTGCTACAGGTGCTGAAGGGAAGGAAGGTCTCAGTAAGTCCATGTCAAAGAGTGCTATGCCTCCTCGATTAGTATGTGCATCAAGGGGGTTTCTTATCTAATCAGCCACTTGAAGGGCCATATGCTGAGAGACTGTGGGGGCACATTAACGAGCCCCTTGCACCGCTTTTGCATCATTTATTGTGACGCAACGGAGGCACAAACTTTCAAATCCACTTTTGGCCTCATAAATACTGAGTAAGGCAAGGTAGCTCAAATCGCTGCGTTGCCTCACTCTTCGTTAGGGAGGCACTCCACAGGCATTGCGGTGGTGTTTTTCCACGCAACACCAATGGAGTCTGACGCATCCCTAGATTTACAAGACCTTGTAAACCTAGGGATTTGCCAAAACCTTATGCCTCCCTAAGGGAGGCACAACAAGGAGAAATATCTTCATTTCTCATCGTTTTTTTCTATTTCTATGTGTGCTGAACTCTGCAGCACACATAGAAAGAGAAAAAAAGCATCCTAGGATTGTTTTTGTGCAGGAGGGTGTCCCTTCCTGCACAAAAACAATCCCGCATGCAACGTAGGCACCCTTGCACTATTGTGCAAGGGTGCCTGGTCTGGCGCTAAGCTACTGAAACAGCTCCAGCGCAGGGGGAAAGGGCAGGAATCCGCTGTATGCCATAGTTACAGTGCATTCCTGCCCTTTTCCTTTGACGCAGAGCAGCACAGCAAGATGTCTTGCTGTGCTGCTCATTCCCAAAAATTCATTAATATGGGCCTGTGTGCTTCAGTCCCATTCATTAGTTACACAACCTCAAATGGACAGATTACATCCCTGGATGGTCTTTCAAACCAATATACCTCCACCCTGCACAGAACTGCCATGTGTTACCCAGCGATGCCCACAAGGCTAAAATTCCATATGTGCAATTTATTCTGATCCATATAGTTACATCAGTGACATGATTGTCATATTTTCAGGCCACATAACCATCTGCACTGTAAATCAACATGACACATCTGTGACAAGCAAATGTGCCGGAAGTTGTTTGTGTTGTCGTTTTTTCATTCGTGTCTGTTCAGAAAAAAGAGTTGATGATCTTCCCCTTGAGGATGAGGCAGAGGAGGAAGCCATTTTCAGCCTCTAGTACATAACTGCACGCGCATCAGTGCCACCTCCACTGTGCATGAGGTGTGACCCTGAGCATTACACAAGCTGGCTGACTCCCATGTCTCAAATAATCATTCACTTTCAACTAAGAACAGAGGAAATCGCAGTAATGGAAGCACCAATGAAGGGCACATGATAGGTCAATAGTCTGGATCAGGAAAAAACTTCCAAATACATCTTTGATAGATGCTTGGGTGATCTAAAGCAATCAGTCGGTGGGGTATGACCCCATACAAGCATCTACGTTGTGCCAAACTGGTGTCCAAATTGCATGCATAATTGGTCTGTCCCTCATCTTGCCAGTTCTAACACTTTTCTCAGCAGTTGCATGATCACCCTTCATGAGCAAGTTTTGTGGTCAACACTGGGCTAGTCAAAGGGATTGGTAGAGGAATACATGGACTACAAAATTACATTGAACTGTAAGAACCTTAATTACTGTACACCTATTCTGCTGAACTGATGTTTCTACTGTTTATTTTGTGAGGCTAATAAGTGTTAGTGCCTTGTAATTTGTGTCTTAATACATCCTGTGGTGTTCTCAAAGTTTGAACTGAATCTCCAACACTCTTCAATGCTCAATTGCTGCATAGTATTCCACATAAACATATTTTCCAGTGCCAATACAGAATACCACCTGTATACTCATGACACCTCATATCTACATAACAATAGCTATCAACCCAGGTGATCGTAGACAATCGTGGCTTGCCAAGTAAGCAAAAACTGTATGCACAACAAATAGCCCTGTCTCAATGTCTCAGATACTGAATTATTATCATAGGCTGTAACATCACCATCTCCAAACTCACTATAATGGCCAGATGCCTAGTTTGTTTCAAAATATCCAGAGCCTGTGTCATTTGTACCTCTACCAGTCCAGTAAGGAATCTTGGGACAGATATATCTCAGGAGTTAACCCATTCTGTGTCTATGGAAAAATGTTGGGCACAAGTCCAAGGTAAACGTGGGTAGACAATGTCTACCCACTCTTTTCACAGAATGGATGCCATCTACCCTGCCAAGAAGGTGGGCCCCACAAAAATATGCTAAACTTGTCCTTGTGTAATTTTCGGACACTGGGACACAATCAGATGTACCTGCACATTGCTGGTGCCTGCACGTTGTCTGCTTTCTTCCAAGCAGCCACATGCTGCTGAGGAAGGTGCTTATTAGATTCCAGTTGGGCTCACAACAAATGACAAAGTAAAGGGGGCATCAGACAGTCTTTGGATTGAGTATCCTGGCTGGGAGCTATTGGGAACCTCACACATAAATACAATGGAGGAAAAACAAAGGCACACAGCTTATGACTTCACAGGTACTTAAGAGAGGCATGCTTTTGACTTTGTTTAGTCCCTGTAAATAAGAGATATGCATGCACTGTAAGAATGCCAGGTTTGTTGGTTTGTACCAGTATTTACACATATAACAAATTAAATGTTACTATTTTTTTTGTTTCTTTTTTAGCTCTATAGTGCTACTTATCCCAATGCAGGGTGTTGGAGCACTTTGCACCACACTTATACGTTGACAATAAATTATATGTGTGTAAATCAATGTGCAGGATTTGTTACATAACACATTGAGGGTTCTCTTACTATGATATATAATAGAACAGTGGTCCTCAAACTTGCTAATGCCGCGCCCCCCCAGTGGGAAAAAATAAATCATCGGGCCCCCCTCTCAGAATTTTTCATAACATTCTATTAAGTTGGCAATGTTTAAATAAGCTTAGACTTATTTAAACATTGCAGTTAAGTTCTGTTACCTTTTTACAAATGTAATAAACATGCTTTTGCTTCAAACAAAGCACTATTACCTGCATAATCTTTCTTTTGACCAGAGCCTGGCGCCCCCCCTGGGATCACTTGAGGCCCCCCTAGGGGGGCCCGCCCCCCAGTTTGAAGACCCCTGTAATAGAAGGATTACAATATATATGACCTGCAAGCAAAAAGATGATCTCGGTATTAAAAGCTCTTTTTATCCACTACATTAAATTAAAATCTGTCATCTGTGTATTATATAACGTGCCTTGCATGAGACGTATTAACCCTCTATGCTACTTTGAATCAAAACTAGGACTCGACAAAATGCAGCTCTCTCCAGCAAGTAAGTTAACATCCAGAGTTATGTTACCATCATTATTATTACTTGAAATGTATTTAGCGCACTAAGATCTTTGCAGCAGGTGACTGAACCCCCACACAAGATATTTAAAAAGCAGACTTTGCTTGCAAAGTCAGAACAGATGTACTGCCATTTTCCTCTATGTTGCCAATTGCTATGTGGCAGAGCTTTAAAAAAATAAATATATATGGCTGAGGCACAGATTTTGGGTCAGGGTTGCATCACTTTTTTGGCACAACCCAGACGCAAAATCTTTTTTGTTAAATATTGTAATGCGATCAAATGTGCTCAAGATAGACCTGCTGAACAGATGTGTAATGTCTTAAGATCTGATGTGACTTCTGGTGATGTCACTTCCTGTAAGGTCACATGTTGTGATGCTACTTCCTGTGATGCCACAGGCAATGTCATGCAGCATGATGTCACACATTTTGATGTCAGGAGCCATGATGTCACTTGCATACCTCCTGACTCGGTTAGTCTCCCCATTTCTTTTTATAGTGTTTGTGCCCTGGTCAAATGTGTTTGTACTTGTTGCCCCTTGTCCCTGCTCTTTTTCCCATCTGCTAGCTGTAATGATTAACTATTGAAATTGAATAAATTGTGGCCACATTTGCTTTGAAGACAATGGACAAACTTTAAAGAAACAGGCGAACTCCTGCTCTATGCCTGACTGCATTTTTTTGGGATTGTTGACTATCCACGAGCTCTCAAATACACAGAGGATTCACTGCCAGATCGGAGCACTTTGCATGAGGTGCTCTGGCAGGCAGCCACATCTTCACCTTCCCAACCTGTAGGGCCCACCTTGCTTCATTGCCCTATCTGCCCCCTATTCTTTTAACTAGACTATATACTTCAATTTTTTGTATTTTCTTGTCCATTTGTTGTCCTAGCTCCTCACTCGTTTCCCTGAACCCCCATTAGCATACTTAGGGCCAGATTTACAAGGCCCTGCCGCCCCTGGAGCCTCACTTTTTGCAACGCTCCAGTGGCGCTAATCACTTCTCCATATTTACAAGGAGATGTAATGCCACTTTTTGTGGCTTTACGCCTCCTTGTAAATATTGACCCCTGCGATGCAGTTTTCTGCATCAGGGGTGTGTGCAATTGGTATTGCAGTGGGTGTTCCACAGCAATACCCTTTGCTTTTGAAGCTGTCCAAGATTTACGAGAAATCATAAATCTGTGGCAGCGCCAAACATTAACGCCACCCCGGGATGACCTTAGCATGGAAAAACAAGGAAGAATATTTGAATTCCTCTTCGTTATTTGCTTTTTCCATGTGTGCAGCAGAAGCAAAATGCCATGGATGATTGTTTATGTGCAAGACGGTGTCCCTTCCTGCACATAAACAAGCATTCAAAAATTACGCTTTGGTACTTCTATGTGTGCTGCATTCTGCCTCACAAGTAGAAGTGCCAAATCAACATTGTAGATTGTTTATGTGCAGGAAGGGACACCTCATTGCACATAAACAATCACTCCGCTCAACGCAGACACCCTTGCATTATGGTGCAAGGTGGGTGCGCTGGCACAGACAGCTTCATTTAGCGCCGGCGCAGTGGAAACACGGTGTTGCACCCTATTCTTGTAAATAAGGTGCAGCCCTGTGTTTCAAAATTGATTTTGGTTCTCCCAGAATGGATACATTTCCAGTCAATCTTTAAAGCTCCCTCGTTGTTATAATCTGCCTCTGCCACAATAGGCAAGTATCCAAAACTGCTTTTCCGTTGGCCACTGATCAGCTGGACTGCGACTTCGCTGTAAGCTGGAGCCTCATTGGGATGACCTTGTATTCTCACAGTGGTGCACGTTGTAGTCCCTGCACGAGTAGGACAACAGAGACAATTGTAGCATTAATAATGCATGCCACCAGTGATTATGTTTTATGGTGCTACGTGAAACCTTCAGAACACACCTGAGGATAGGTCTGTCTCAAACTGGAAGAAATATGAAGCTAAATCAAGGGCACGAGGAGTGGTTCGGGCAGACTATTTACACACAAACAAGCAAATGTAAGAAATCAAACCACAGAAGAATTTCACATTTTATTACCCCAGATGCGTTGTATTATTTCTGAGCGGACAGTCTGGCTGCAGTTCTTTATACATCTGTTCACAGCGACCACAAAAAATTGCACGCTATGGGGGTTATGTTAGATCTTGCCAATAGAGCTAAAATGGCTGCAAACTGTATGTGAGCTGCCATTTTAGAGCTTGGCCAAATTGTGATAACTACCAGTTTATGTTCATACCAATGACCGACTTTAGACTAGTGGTAGGTATGGGTACAAAACGTGAAAAAATAAGAATATAATGGGCTCAAAATATATGCAGATGCAATTTACGTTTTATTTTGCAACAATGACAAAGACATAGAAACGGGACGAAAACCACCTGGTGCAAATTCATTCTGCACTGGATAGCTTTCCAGCCTAGTTTTCACAACAAGCTACACATGTAGTTCTAAATCAGTCTCGAGTTAAGACCAAAACTTTAAAAACAAACAGTAATTATTGCACAGATGTCCCTCCAGTGACTTCTAAGAATTAACATATGTAATTAAAATGTATTGTGTACATACTTCTAGATTTCAGAGGGCCTGGGGTAGATTTAGTTTCTGATTAATTTAACATTTATGTCCTCATGTAGATAGTGGCAGACCTCCCTCACTCCAGAAACATGTGATTCCATCCCCCTCATTTATAACTGGAGGATGCACAACATTTCCAACAGTGAAGTCTCAAGTTGGTCCACCATGGTAAACCAAGGACCTGATGGCCCACCATGCAGAAGACCCGATGACGATATGTTGGAAGGTTGGCTGGATTAAGGGAGGTCCTCAGGCATACAATTTTCCTGTCTGGTGTGTTGGAAGGCCTGCTTTGTTGAGGTTGGTCTTCTGATGTAAATTTTTCCTGTTTGGATCTGAAGGTCCATTGATTTTTTTCTTTAGTAGACTTAAATCCCCGCTTTGGATAAGTTGCTTCTGCAGCAGAAAAATAATGCTGACCATTCACTATGTCTTGATAGATGGACCTCATTTCAATTTCGATGAAAGTACTTCTACCACAATAAAGGGGAGCACTTGCTCCAGAACAATCCACGACGAGAGGGCAGACTCTCCTCTGGCCGACGGTCCAAACGAGGACCTCTCAATTATCTCCTTAGTTCTGAAAGCAAAAGCTATTACACCGACACCAAGGACTGACAGGAGTGCTGTCCCAAACAAAAAATTACTGAAAAGAACAATATTTGAGAGTTTTGTTAATGTAACTACTTTTGTAAAATGTCTGCCTTTTTATATTCTATTTTACCTGTATCATGAATATTTTATGTTAAATAAGCATTTATAAACATAATGCATACTCTAAAAGTATTATAGTTGTACAACAAGCACAGTAGACCATGCTTCTTAGATCTACAGCAGATGGACCCGTTTGGATACAGTGCTGTGTCATATATGTGCATGAGACAACTTGTGCCTTTGATGCATATGAAACCACAAACTATCCTTATGCAACAAAGGGATTTACACATTTTGTTCTCTATGGGGAAATGTGTGAATACTTAAGGGGCTCTATCTCCTCCTACTCGTGTGCAGCAGACGCATATCAGTATCTTTCAAACATGGCCATTTATCTCAGATCAGTATCTCTCAAAGATGTCCAACAATCACAGACTAACATCTCACAAAAGGATATAAAACGGACTGGGAGAGGGGAAATGAGGAAGTGTTGAAGGGACTTTGAAACAGGTTCACGGATCTTTTACGGACTCAGATATCAAGCAGCGAATGTATCCACGGAGATAAATACATATAAAGGCTGAGGCAACAGAGCTATCTTTGAGGTTACAGAAATCGGACAGGCTTAAAATTCTGACAGCAAAGTTATTCTTCAGTTTACATACATTTTGCAGGCTCAGACCTAGGCAAACAGAGATATTCCTGAGGTAACATAGATCTTACAGGCTCATGCAACTAAAAACAAACACCCCCCTTAGGGTACAAAGGTCTTACTGATTCAGGCTTAGGGCAGCAAAGTGTTACTTACAGGCTACGCCAACTAATCACAACCCTCCCGAGGTAACAGGGAAATCTCAATGGTGTAAGTACTTAACGGCAAAGCTATCCATCAGATTGCATCGATTTTACTAGCAAAGAATTCAGACTCCAAACATATTATTAAATGTACAAAGAATGAACTAGTAACAATCTCATTCAGGTAAATTAAAATCAGGTTAGAATGATTACACAGGTGCAATGTTTGGACAGAAAAGCTATCTCTTTAGTTGTATATATCTTGCAAGACCAGGCATCCAACCACATGGTCGGAGTGGGAACCAAAAGATGCACTGCAAAATGTAGGAATACCTGCCCAACATTACACATGGTGCGTGAGTCTGACCTTCAGGAGGCACTGAAACAGAATTTTCTCTTGAAAGCGTATTTGGAAAGATGGGGACAAGCACTGAGGGGCAGAATTATGGAAAGTGGTGCTGCACTAAGTGCAGCACCACTTTCCTTGCGCCCCTTAGCACCCCCCTACCTCCACCATGTGTGTGCTGTATTTACAATATGGCGCACCATGGCGCAGGGTAGGGGTCAATGGCGTAATCTTTCATGACGCTATTGATGTACTCTGCAGGAGTAGCGACAAAATATTGGTGCTACTCCTGCAGAGTACATACACCTTTTTTAAAGACTGCTCTCCTAGATTTCCTTACGCCATTTTTCCGGCTCCCCTAACCGGGGAACTCCCCCTTTGGATACATTATAAGGCATAATGTAGTGCAAAGGGTTACAGGGTGACACAATGCATGCATTGCGTCACCCTGTAAATACGGTGCTGGGATTTTGGCCTCGTTGGGCTACTTAAATGAGAATAAATGAGGTTTATGTGGCGCAAGGTGGCGCTAGGGGCCTATAAATATGCCCCTGAGTTTTTAATCCAGAGACTGTCACAGCACCCAGAAGCATTACACCTGAGCAGAAGTTAAAGTAGCCCACTTGTAGCATCTGTATAAGAAATGCACATTGCTGTAAATGACCATCATTTACATGGTATTCCTCCAAATGTTTGCCTTGACTGTTTTTGTTGGCCATATGACTCACTTCAATTGAATCCTGCTAACCAGTGATAAAGTTTCCATTAACTGAGGGCAACAATGACTCCACTTAGCTGCACATCCCTCCAATTTTATCGGATCGCTTATACACATTTGAGGTGCTCTAACACTATAACACATCTGTTGCCATGATGTGTAGGCTGGAATCGGATAAGCCCAGACCAGTTACTATCAAGTTGTTAGACTGGTATTTAGTACAACCATATAAATAATTCAATTGAGTTCTGAACTCTTCAATCACTGGCTAAAAATATGCAAAGGCCTAACAGCTTGAAATCTTCAATCATCGTTTAAAATTTTGTACAAGCTGTTAGCTTGCTCCTATTGTTTGAAATTATGCAAATATATGAGACAAAAAAAAATACGAATGTGAATATTTGTAAAGTGTATTTTTTTATACTGATTTAGTAAACAAAAGGAACAAAATTATATACACCCTGTTGTCTAAGAACTGATACTTTCTACCTATCTCTTTGTGAAATCTGTGTGATCAATTGAATTTTGTATATGGTTATACTAAATACCAGTCTAACAATTTGACCCATAACAATTGATTTTTACTGTGCTCCACTATTATTTCATTTTAAGCCAGTGATAAAGTGTTTGTGCTCCCCCTTTAAGCAAGAAATTGGTATACTCCTGATTGGGGTATTTAACTTACGTACAAATCGGTTTTATAAAGAACAATGTGTACCTTGGACTATAGGTTAATTGTCACTAGTGGGCTTCCAATTGTACCAACTACTAGAGAGGTAGAGTAAAGCATGTTTCCATGTCCACCACTGTAGCCTGGCTGTGCAATTTTAAATTGCCACCTTGACCTGCCAAATTAACCCTTTTTCACAGGCCTAAATCTTCTTTTTAACTGGTAATAAGTCACCCCCTTAAGGAACAGGTTTAATGTTCCACGTTCTTGGAGTGAAATAACATAAAAGTGAATTTCACTACAGAAAGGCTAGCTGCTTCCATAGGGAAATGCTGATCTAATTTAAATTTCGCATTGATAACACCTAGAGAAATATTTCAAGGACTTTTTATTTGTTAACAAAATACAATGGTAAAGTCATATTTTTCCTTCCTATTACAGATAAAAAGCTACATTTTGTGTGTCTAAAGCCTTTGAAGTCCTTTCTATAAGTAGTCAGTGGTCACCTGACAGCTTGATGGCTCCCTTGTGGTGAGGTGTGAACTGTTCCCAAGACAGAGACAATGGGGGTGATTCTAACCCTGGCGGTCGGTGATAAAGCGGCGGCCAACCCGCAAACAGGCCGGCGGTCCAAAAAATGGAATTCTGACCCTGGCGGGAACCGCCAACAGAGACCGCCACATTAACACTCCGACTGCCACGGCGGTACAAACAAACAGCGCAGCGGACACCGCCAACAGACAGGCGGCAGACAATGTACCGCCCACCCTATCACAACTCACCAATCCGCCACCTTTTCCGGGGCGGGAGCACCGCCGATAAAAACACGGCGGAAACAGACTACGAACGGGAAAACGCTCACCTCTACGCACTCCACGAGGAATCTGGACAGCATGGAACCCGAATTAAACATCCTACCTGCTCTCGTCTACCTGCTCATCTACCACGATGACGGCGGCGCAGACGACAACGGTGAGTACTACACCTACGACACAGGGGAGGGGGGAGGACGAAAGGTTACGGCACACACATATGCGACCCCCACCCCCCCCAAACTATGTACACACCAATGCAGAGCAACAAGTCACAGTGACACCACCCAAACCCCCGTGAAAAATGCAAAGACATAATTAAATTGTGAATCAAAATTTATGTAAAAAATAGCCTCTAATAAGTCATGGTCAAACAGCAATAAAAATTTTAAAAAATCAATTCAATATTTAGTGCAATCGATAAACCGAGGCAATTAGTCCTGCACATTTAACGAAATTCCAAGTGTCCGTGGGCCAAAGTGTATCAACACAAGGGCAAGGCCCACACAGGAGACCTGAGTCCTTTGGAGAGAACACTGCAGGGGCATCTGATGACAAAACTACAGGCACCTCAGGGGGGAGGGAAGGGGGGGCACCACAGCCACATGAGTCCACGACGCCAGATCCACAAAGGGGCCACCATGCCCACTGTGCCATCCTGGGGAGTGCAAAGCCACAGTCTCTCAAGTCTCTACAGTGGGTGGCTTGCCCACTGTGCCATCCTGGGGAGTGCAAAGCCACAGTCTCTCAAGTCTCTACAGTGGGTGGCTTGCCCACTGTGCCATCCTGGGGAGTGCAAAGCCACAGTCCATCAGGTGGATAACAGTCTCCACTGGTCAAGGAGGAGGCATGGTGGGCACAGTGAACCGTGAACAGTAGCTCGACACAGATCCGGCACAGTCATTGTGCCAGTGGTGCTTGAGACGGCGGGGCCCAGCGGAGCGGTGCATGAGACGGCGGGGCCCAGCGGAGCGGTGCTTGAGACGGCGGGGCCCAGCGGAGCGGTGCTTGACAGGAAGGGCCCAGCGGAGCGGTGTATGAGACGGCGGGGCCCAGCGGAGCGGTGCTTGACAGGAAGGGCCCAGCGGAGCGGTGCATGAGACGGCGGGGCCCAGCGGAGCGGTGCTTGAGACGGCGGGGCCCAGCGGAGCGGTGCTTGACAGGAAGGGCCCAGCGGAGCGGTGCTTGAGATGAAGGGCCCAGCGGAGCGGTGCATGAGACGGCGGGGCCCAGCGGAGCGGTGCTTGACAGGAAGGGCCCAGCGGAGCGGTGCATGAGACGGCGGGGCCCAGCGGAGCGGTGCTTGAGACGGCGGGGCCCAGCGGAGCGGTGCTTGACAGGAAGGGCCCAGCGGAGCGGTGCTTGAGACGGCAGGGCCCAGCGGAGCGGTGCTTGACAGGAAGGGCCCAGCGGAGCGGTGCTTGACAGGAAGGGCCCAGCGGAGCGGTGCATGAGACGGCGGGGCCCAGCGGAGCGGTGCTTGAGACGGCGGGGCCCAGCGGAGCGGTGCTTGACAGGAAGGGCCCAGCGGAGCGGTGCTTGACAGGAAGGGCCCAGCGGAGCGGTGCATGAGACGGCGGGGCCCAGCGGAGCGGTGCTTGACAGGAAGGGCCCAGCGGAGCAGTGCATGAGACGGCGGGCCCAGCGGAGCGGTGCTTGAGACGGCGGGGCCCAGCGGAGCGGTGCTTGACAGGAAGGGCCCAGCGGAGCGGTGCTTGAGACGGCGGGGCCCAGCGGAGCGGTGCTTGACAGGAAGGGCCCAGCGGAGCGGTGCTTGACACGGCGGGGCCCTGTTCAGCGGTGCTCTTCTGCACGGCGGGCCCTGTTCAGCGGTGCTCTTCTGCACGGCGGGGCCCTGTTCAGCGGTGCTCTTCTGCACGGCGGGCCCTGTTCAGCGGTGCTCTTCTGCACGGCGGGCCCTGTTCAGCGGTGCTCTTCTGCACGGCGGGCCCTGTTCAGCGGTGCTCTTCTGCACGGCGGGCCCTGTTCAGCGGTGCTCTTCTGCACGGCGGGACCCTGTTCAGCGGTGCTCTTCTGCACGGCGGGCCCTGTTCAGCGGTGCTCTTCTGCACGGCGGGCCCTGTTCAGCGGTGCTCTTCTGCACGGCGGGCCCTGTTCAGCGGTGCTCTTCTGCACGGCGGGCCCTGTTCAGCGGTGCCCTGTTCAGCGGTGCTCTTCTGCACGGCGGGGCCCTGTTCAGCGGTGCTCTTCTGCACGGCGGGCCCTGTTCAGCGGTGCTTGTCCAGTAATTCAAGGGAGCCAGACCTGGCCTGGACTCCCTGCTCAGTCGCCCTCCGACCGTGCAGTTGCAGGACCCTTCGGTGACGGAGTCCTGGGCCCTTTGGTGTCCTCCCTTACAGCCGGGATGGGGCTTGTGGGGCCCTCCTGCTCCGCGCTCCTGCTGGCTGACTTCTCCGCCCTGCTGCCCTTTCGCTCCTTAGAAGAGGCTCTCTGGCCCTTGCCTCCCCTGGATGTTGTGGCAGGTGAAGTGGCCGAACTTTGGTCCTTGGGGGCAGCCGTGTCAGTCCTCTCACGGCAGCCCTTGAGTTTCCGGGTCCTCTTGCCTGGGGGGGGGGCTGTCTGTCCCCTTGCTGCTGATAGAAGTGTCACTGCTGCCAAAGGGTGGACTCCAGAACCCATGCACCACAGTGACACTCGAAGCTGGGCTGGTGGTGGCTGAGGTGCTCTTGGGACTCTTAGCAGATGGAGGGGGTGGGTCAGGGGAGGGAAAGAGGTTAAGATTGGAGAGGTAAACTTTTTTAGGACCAAGGTAAAGGGTGGGAGTAGTGGTGATGGGAGTGGAGGAAGAGGATGTGGTTGTAGGAGAGTCAGGTGTGCTGTCTTTGGGTGCAGGTGATTGTGACGTAGGCTGTCGTGAGGTGGATGGCTGTTGGGTGGGTGGCTGCCTGCGTTTGTGTGTCTTGGAAGAGGGGGTGACAGACACAGTGGGAGAGGACACAGGGGACGTGTAAATGGCAGTGGGGGTGGTGACTGCACGTGTGCGGAGTGTAGTGGAGGGTGTGCTGGTGATGGAAGCACTGGCTGATGGTGGTGTGCATGCAGGTGTGAGTGTAGACGTCACAGGGAGGGAGGAGGGAGACGAGGAGGAGGGGGACACAGAGGTGGTAGTGACTGTTGGCATGTCTGCATCTGGGTGTTGCTTGGGTGAGTGTTTGTGGGATCTGTGGTGCTTGTGTCTGGATGAGCTGACCTTGGGTGTTGACGTGTGTGCAGGCTGGTCTGATGGTGTGGATGGGATAGGCAGAGGAACAGGAGACAGAGACAGGGTGGAGGCAGTTAGAAGATGGAGGCTGGAAACAGGGACAATGGCTGCCGTCAGTGCTGAGGCCAGAGCATTGAACGATCGTTGATGGGCAGCCTGACCCGAATGAATGCCCTCCAGGTAGGCATTGCTCCGATGCACCTCCCTTTCTACCCCCTGGATGGCATTCAAAAGGGAAGTCTGCCCAACAATGATGGTCTGAAGGAGGTCAATGACCTCCTCACTGAGGGCAGCAGGGGTGACAGGGGCAGGGCCTGAGGTGCCTGGGGCGAAGGAGATGCCCGCCTTCTTGGGCAGCGGGCACGGAGCGTAGGCTGAGGGGCTGCTGGGAGTGCGGGGCTGGTGCGCTGGGTGGCGGCTGTACCTGTAGAGGCGGGGGGCCCGGATGTTGCCGCCACCGCTAGGGAGCTCCCATCCGAGGACGTGTCGGTGTCGCTGGTGTCACCACCGGTCCCCGTTGTGGTGCTCCCCTCGCCTTCCGGATCACTGGTGCCCTCGGTGTCTGTACCACAGCCCACCGGGGCCTTGTGACTTGCAGCTCCCTCGTGCTCCGATGCCAAATCTCCTCCGCCTGATGATGCTAATGCACACATGCACAAGAAGATAAAGAAAAAGGTTGGGGGGAAAAATAAAAACAGGTTGAGTGCATGCATTGTCAACACCGTTGGCGGAGAGGACAGACACAGGAGCCTCCTGCACTAAGCCGCGCAATCGGGGTACACTACTCAGTACTTCTGACTAGGCCAACAGGTCTAGGGACAACAAACGCGCACATGGATGATGCAGGACCATGGATAGCTGTACTTGGCACCCTACGGAGGTGGGGGGCAGGGGCACAGGGCCATGCCTAAAGGAGAGGGCTACACTACAGAAAGCGCCCTGGCCTAATGTCACCCACAACCCTCCTCCCCCACCCAGACGCCTCCACTGCGCATAAAGATAGCAGAATGTGCTGATACTCACCCCCTTGTGTCTGCTGTGATGTCCTCAAGCGCCCATCCAAATCAGGGTAGGCCACCGCCAGGATCCGGGACATCAGGGGGGTCAGGGTACAACTGGCACCCCTCCTAGGTTGGGAGGCCATCCCCAGCAGTGACTCGGCGGTCTTCCTGGTTCCACGGCGGATGTCCTCCCACCTCTTGCGGCAGTGGGTGCCCCGTCTGATGTGGACCCCCAGGGCCCGGACTTCCTTGGTGATGGCACGCCAAATGTCGACTTTCTGATGGGCGCTGACCTAGTTGACATGTACAGGGTGGGAAATGAAATTCCATCCTTTTTCTGCATGTTAGATGTGAATGCCCCCCCCTCCCCAACTTTGCCATGTGGCACATGCTCTCATCTGTCGTGCGTTGCACTCCTCATTCGCTCCCCACCCCACCAACTTACATCCACCCCACTCCACACAGGCATAGCCCATTCAATGTGCACCCAGTGTACTTACCTGTTGGTCTGGAGGACTGTAGAGTAACGCATACTGGGGGAGGACCCCATCCACAAGTGTCTCCAACTCTTCAGACGTGAAGGCAGGGGCCCTTTCCCCAGTCGCAGCAGCCATTGTCACTTCCAGACCGAGGTCACAGCAGCACTTAAAGTATAGGTCCTCTCCTGTGGAAGATCAGGTCTTGAGTGATTAATCATGTAGAAAATGGCGGTCACGCCCGCGGCGGTGCGTACCGTGGCGGTGCGTACCGCGGCGGTGCGTACCGCGACCGCCGGCGCACATCCTCATTGGCTCCTGAAACCCATAGGGTTCAATGTTAACCAATGCGGCTTCGTACAGCGGTCTTCGACCGCCTACTGCCACGGTGTGCCACGCCAGCGCATTGACCTCACATCCCATTGTCCCACTTCACAGGTCAGGCAGCCGCCAATTCAAGGGCCCTCATGGCTTAATTTCAACTGCGTCACACAGGCCTAGGCCTTGCATTGCCACACATACACGCCTTTCAATACATAGATAACGTGTGCTATGCAAGCTGTGGTGAACGTACCTGTGATTTGCTTGACTCCATACTCCATGTTGTCCTTCCTAGGCACCGTCCGCTGGGACTTGCGAGGAGAAGGATGAATCCTCGCGTGTACCGACCGCTGGTGGACCTGTCGACAATGGAAGAACGCCATATTATACTACGATACCGACTTGACCGAGCCACTATACATGAACTGTGTGCCCAGCTGGAGCCAGCCCTGATGTCCCCCATCCGCCAACCCACAGGGATTCCCCCTTTGGTGCAGGTTCTGTCAGTACTCCATTTCCTTGCAAGTGGATCATTCCAAACAACAGTGGCCATGTCATCTGGGATGTCTCAGCCTATGTTTTCTAAGGTTTTGTCAAGAGTGTTGTCTGCCCTGCTGAAACACATGCAGAGCTACATTTTATTCCCTGAGGAGGATGATTTGGCCACTGTGACGGGTGATTTCTATGCCCTTGGACATATCCCCAACATCATTGGTGCCATTGATGGGACCCATGTGGCTTTAGTCCCCCCAAAAGACGATGAGCAGGTGTACAGAAACAGGAAAAGTTACCATTCTATGAATGTGCAGGTGGTCTGTTTGGCAGACCAGTACATCTCCCATGTAAATGCCAAGTTCCCTGGGTCAGTGCATGACGCGTATGTTATGCGTAATAGCAGCATCCCTTATGTGATGGAACAGCTACTAAAGACAACGTGTGTGGCTAATAGGTGACTCTGGTTACCCCAACCTGCCTTGGCTATTGACCCCAGTGAGGAATCCCCGGACCAGGGCAGAGGAACAGTACAATGAGGCCCATGGGCGAACTAGGAGGATCATAGAAAGAACCTTTGGGCTCCTGAAGGCCAGGTTTAGGTGCCTGCATATGACAGGTGGATCCCTGATGTACTCACCAAAGAAGGTGTGCCAGATCATCGTGGCCTGATGTATGCTTCACAATCTGGCATTGCGACGTCAGGTGCCTTTCCTGCAGGAGGATGGTCCAGATGGTGGTGTTGTAGCAGCTGAGGAGCCTGTGGAGAGTGAAGAGGAGGAAGACGACGGGGACGACACAGACAACAGGGACACAGTTATCCAACAGTATTTTCAGTAGCACACAGGTAAGAATCACCCACGCCATTTAACATTTCCTGAAAGCCTCCTGCATCTTTACTTTGTGTATTTCCCCCCAGTTCTTTTAAACTGATGTTTGATTTTCCCTTCCCTTTTCAGTGCTGTATGACCCACTGCGTGACTTCTGCTTGGTTAGCCCATGGACTAATGCTTATTGACATCGGTATGTTGTCATCACAAAATTAACTGAACATTATTGATCAGTAATGTGTTATACATTTGTAAATAATACAGGCTGACTCCTGAATGATTTCAGTGCAATGAGTGGTTTATTTTTAGTGCTAGATATTGGTACATGATATTAAAACGGTGATGGGTGAGGGTGGAGTTATGTCCATGGCAGAGTCCAGTTCTCAGTTTCACAGGTGCATTGTCCATATGCCTGTGGAAGGATGGAGCAGGGGCAGTTCAAGGTTGGACAGGGTGACAATGTGGGACAGTGGGATGACATCAGGGGGTTTCTTATGCTGGTGGGTGTCTTGGCATCCTACTCTGTCTTCCTGTGAGATCTCAGGTTCCTCTTGCAGGTGGTTGTTCTTCAGCAGGAGGTGGGGTTCTGGTGGCCTGTCGTTGTGGTGGGGCCTCCTGTCCACTCGCGCCGGCGGAGGTGGTAGGCTGTTCCTGGTCCTGGCTTGTGACAGGGGCCCTTTGTGGTGCCACATGGTCCCGCAATGTGGTTTCTATCCGGTTGAGGGCCTGGACTATGGTCCCCATAGCGGTACCGATGTTCCTGAGTTCATTGCTGAACCCCATGTAGCGTTCCCCCTGCTGTGCCTGGATCTCGGTGAACCTGGCCAGTACAGTCGCCATCGTCTCCTGGGAGTGGTGGTATGCTCCCATGATGGTGGTGAGGGCCTCTTGGAGAGTGGGTTCCCTGGGCCTGTCCTCCCCCCCCTGTCGCACAGCAGCCCTCCCAGTTGCCCTGTTTCCCCGGGCCTCTGTCCCCTGGACGGTGTGCCCACTACCACTGCCCCCAGGTCCCTGTTGTTGTTGGGGTGTTGGGTCAGCCTGGGTGCCCTGTAGTGGCGGACACACCGCTGATTGACGCGTCCTGAAGACAGAGGCATGGGCCCGCTGGGTGGGAGCTGTGCTGGTGTTCCCAGAGGGGGTTGGGTCTGCTGTGGCCTGTGTCTGTGTGTGGGGAACCGACTGTCCAGAGGTCCCCGATGATCCGGGCTGGTCATCAGGTTCTAGGTCGACAGAGCTGCTGTCCTCACTGGGGGCCTGTTCTGGGGGTGGGATGGACAAATCTGGACCCTCCGTGGCGGTGTGTTGGCGTTCGGGCCCTGCAGGGGTAAAATAGTGTGGTTATTGTTTTTGTGTGTGCCATGGCGTGCATTTTGAGTGCCCTTGTCCCACAGTGCTGGCATTCCCTTGTGGGAGGTGTTGTGAGGGTGGTTGGGGGGGGGTGTATGGGTATGTGCAATTGTCATGCTTTGGTGATGGCTGTCTATGGTTTGTGTTGGCATTCAGGGGATGGTGTTGTTTAGGGTGGGTTGTGCTGGTGAGACATTGGCAGGGAGGATGTGTGCTGGGGGTTGAGATTGGGGGTGAGGGTGGGGGTGTGGGTTGGCATGCTGGTGGTTGGGGGGGGGTGAAGTAGTTGAGATTCGACTTACCAGAGTCCATTCCTCCGTGTACTCCAGCGAGGCCATCAGGATGCAGGATGTTTACTACCTCTTGCTCCCATGCTGTGAATTAGGGTGGAGTGGGTGGGGGTCCGCCGCCAGTCTTCTGCACAGCGATGTTGTGTCGCGACACCATCGAGCGCACCTTCCCCCGTAGGTCGTTCCATCGCTTTCGGATATCTTCCCAATTTCTGGGATGCTGTCCCACAGCGTTGACCCTGTCTACGATCCTTTGCCATAGCTCAGCCTTCCTTGCTATAGTGGTGTGCTGCACCTGTGTGCCGAAGAGCTGGGGCTCTACCCTAATTATTTCCTCCACCATGACCCTGAGTTCTTGGTCCGAGAACCTGGGGTGTCTTTGGGGTGCCATGGGGTGGTGTGGATGAGGTGTGGGGTGGTGTTTGTGGTGATGTGCGTGGTGATGTGTGGTGATGTGTGCGTAGATGTGGTGTGGGTGATGATGTTGTGTTCCTGTGTGTGTTGTGCTTTGCGTTCCCTGTGCTCTCTCTCAGTGTATTGCGCCTTCTCTCAGATATTTGTGGTTGTAGGGGTTTGTGGGTGAAGTGGGTGTGTGTTTTTTAGTTAATTGGGTGTGTGGGAGTGTTGTGTGTATGTGTATCAGGTGTGTATATTTCAAATTGTCCAATGTGGCTGTGTTTTGGAGCTGTGTGTGTATTTTGAGCACGGCGGTGTATACCGCCAATGGAATACCGCGGTTGAAAGACCGCCGCGTGGATTCGTGGGTCAGAATGGCATGGGCGTGTTTGTGTTGGCGTGGCGGTGGAGGTTTGGTCATCTCCAGTTTATCGCTGCCCGCTGATGTGGCGGCCTTCCGTGGATGTCGGGTTTTTGGCGGTTTCACAGTTGGTGGTCAGAATGACCGTGGCGGTTTACCGCGGCGGTAGAATGGCGGACTTCTGACCGGCGGTAAGGGCCTTTTACCGCCGAGGTCAGAATCACCCCCAATGAGCCTTGGGTTTGGGAAGGTGTTGTCATCCCCTTTGCAGGATTGGCTAGGATCTGTGCCCAGACTCTTGTGCACTTCAAAATGGCCTCCTGTGTCACAGGCAGTTGTAGCTCATCCCTGGGCTTGCTCCCATTTTGGCCTTCTAGAGAGCCAGACACCAAACCCAGTGGGAGGGAGCGCTGTTGCTGAACTGGTCTAGAGAGACCACTGGGGTGGGGGTTTGAGCATCCTCTTTGATATTAGTGGGTCTAATCCTTCTTGAATGTCATTTCTTGCTTGCCAGGTCTGCTGGAGATTTACATATAATATATGAGGCACATTTCAAAAGAAGGAAAAGCACTGACAAAATGCTATGTATGTCTGGTTGCTGAAAGTTCAGCTTTGATTTTACCAGACTTCTGTCTCTGAGTTTGTTGGGGGCAAAAGGACTGCCTAAAACTGGATTTTAGTGTTAGATGGTTTCTAATGTCCTCAACCACCGCAAGCGTGACAAGGTATCATCAGCTTCATTGTCTGGATATAACCTGAATTAACAATAGTATTCAGATCATCACCTACACTATCTCCATTTACATTTCTAAAGCAACCACGTCCTCTGCCTCTTGGCAGTCCCAGACTCTGAACCATTGCATGTTTCCCTGTTGCTGTGGAATTCCCTGCATCCCTGATTGTGCTGCTCTAATCTGCATCACCATTGCCTTTTCTTTCCATCTCTTCTGCTTCATTTCAATCTCATCACTGCAACATTTAGCAAATTGTAATACTTCATCTATGGGTTTTGTTTGCCAGCAAATCAAATAACTCTTAAGCATGTTATCAACTTCAGGCCTCAACCCTTCAACAAATCTGAACATGAAATTAATCATGTCTTTGGCGTCAATGGTTTCTGTACATTGTAATGTTTGAATGCCTGCAAAAACTTTTCATAATATGCATGTATTGACTCCTTTGCTTCCTGAGCTGTCCTATCAATTGTCTGCCAATCAATATTTGTAGGAGAAATTTTAGTTTTCAAAAATTCAATCACTTTGCAATAGCTTTTCATTACTTGTGGAGATGGTGCACCTGTAACTGGATCTCGTGGAGGTTCTCTTGCTGGCCAATCAACACTTCTTTTGCAATCCATAAATCAGCTGGGACCACTATTTCTAACGGAGTATTTAATTCCTCCCACAGGCATTTTGTGATTTTCACAAACCTATCTGTCTACTGGTACCGTTCCACTTTTTTCTCTATCAATCTTGGATAATCATTTGTGAATGATAAAATATCGCTCCTGCTCCAAAGGACATGAACATAATTCCCTCCAGGAATTTCTCCTATTGGGAATATTTTACTGGGCTGTCAGTCTGCTGTGTATCAGTAGAGTTCAAATTTGCAGACTCTCCTTTCTTCTGATCTCTTTTCTTTACACATCTGCCTTCCCATTTATGTGATGCTCCCCATGTTTGAATACTTTGAATTAATTCCTTAATGTGAATTTTCATTCCAGGCGATCTCATGTTCTCAATGTCCTTTGAATCTGTAAGTCCTTTTGGATAGTTTAGATTTCTCAATCTCCACTTCATATTTTTCTGCAAGTTCTGATGTGCCAATCCTGCTCTGTTTGTGACATATTTACACATGAAGAGTAACTCATCTTCATTATACGAGTCAATTCTATTCAGCTCAAGTGTTCCTTCAATCATTTAGTTTAATTCTAATTTCAGTCTTAATAGGTTCACTGTTCTTTCCCCTTCAGCAACGGTTTTCATTGTTGATGCTTCATTCACTTTCTCCAACCAATCTGTTAATTTTTGAGCTGTCAAGCCTTGTAAAGAAAAATTATTATTTACATTGGGCACGCATTGTGGAGTATTACATGGCGGACCCATTACTCTCTCAGCTGTCATCACAATTGAATTTGGATCTGAATTTAACTTCTCTAAATTTTGAGAAATCCTGAAATAAGTTCAATCTATAAGTGGTCATTTTTTGTCAAACGTCTGATTCATTGGAGTCATAACTCTTGCAGTAGCATTGAGTCTCTCCATTTCTGCATATGAATTAAAAAGATTCTGTACATTATTCTAATTATTTCCCTGGGCATACAATAGAACAACTGGACCAATTGTGAGAGGAACTGTTAATGCTTCTGAGCTTGATGAAACATTCTGATTTCTCTAGTAAATTACTACAGAGTTCTGACCTGTAAGTACTGAGGAACTTGTTGGTGTTACTGTATTATACCTTGATATTGTCTGAGCTCGACTAACAACCTGCACAGGAGTCATTGAATTAGGTGTAGACTCCACCTGAACCATCATTGGTTTCTGATAAATCGGTGGTGCCACTGGTACTGTAATACTTGGTGCGAAACTCACAATAGGAACTGTAGAATAAACTATAGGCTGCGTCACAGTCTGAATCATAGGAGTCTGAGTTACTGTAATAACAGGAACATTGATTGTAACCTGTACTTGACTCTGTGTTACCACAGATGGCGGTGGTGCACTTAGACTAATCCTAGTGGCTAAACTTGCCTCTTGTGCTGCACATGGTGGGGGACGATTTCTCAATAATTGTGTTATAAACTCATCATCATCTGAGTCACTATCATAAGTCAGTGATCTCTTAGCTTCATCTGACTTCGACTCAATTTCTTCAAGATCCTTATTCTTTTTCTTTGGTTTAACTCTGTCCTCTTTCTCTTGTGTGTTTGCAGGATACATTCCAATCCCTTGTAAGGTTTCTGGTCTCCAAAATTTCTGATTATTGTCCCATTTGCTTCCAGCAAAGTTTTCTTAGCTTTTCTCATTCGTCTCTCAAATTTTAATTTCTCTTGCTGTCTGGCCACTAACTCCCAAATAGCTAAAGTTTCAAATTGTGCTGGTCTCGGATGGGGCTTTAATTCATAAAGTATTCTTCTCCAATTATCTAAAATCCTCATATTAAAACTTCCATGAGCAGGAAACGCTAAACTCCCTTCCTCCTCTGTAATTTTGCACCCTTGCTTTAACCAAGTACATGCTAGAGGACCTTTCTCCTCAATTGCAATGTACGCAGGTGTACCTTTTGCCAGGGCAATTTCTCCTCATCTGACTGGAATGAAAGCATCTCCTCTCATCGCACTCTTTAACACTTTGAAAAATGTAATTTTAACCTTTAATTGACTTAAAACTACGAATTAAATTCAAAACAGGAAGTATTTCAGTCCCAAAATCCTTTTCGCTTGCTACTCTAGACCAATAGTGAAATACTAATATCCACCAATCCGTTTGCGGCTTGTTTTCACCAACCCACCAATCCCAGCGGGGACCCAATGACGTCACAGTTGCACACCACGTCTGACAAAGCCTTGCGGTCTCGTCCTCCAAACTCAAATCCACATGAAAACTAAATGCAAAATATTGCAAGCACTAAAAAAATCAACAAACCAACTTGTCTCCTTATTGCAGGTACAGGCACAATCACTTCGGAAGCTTTACAGAATTTTCAACTGCGGCTTTTACTTCTGACAGATACTCGTTCGACTTCAGCTTTCTCTCATGTGCAAGTAAAATTCGATCTGCAAATTTCACCCTTGCCTGATACCAGATCCTCCTTGTGTTCTCAGGAATCACCAATATCTTTCAAACAAACACTCCATTAACACACATAGTAGAAATACTATTTGTCAACCACACTAGATTGACCAAACACAGCAAACAAGTTACAACAACAACTAAGTGTCTCATACACTTATACAATACTCCAGAGTCTTAGACCAACGCAGGGTCCGCACGTCACCAACAATGTGGGCAATTTTTTAGCACAGAGCGCCACAGTCACTCGAAGTACAACAACTTCCCTACTCTCACCCTTTAGAGTACGCACACTCCCTATTCGAATACGTCGGAGTATGCAGACTCCCTATTTCTCTCACAGATCACAATTTCACCGGCGATTTGCCAAAGCATTGCAAGGGCAAACCATACTAAAAACTCAAACAATCACTGGGAACATACCTAATTTCATCTCAACAAGCATTAGCAAAGCCAAACTTCATCTAACCAAGCATTCGCAAAACCAAATTTCCAAAAATCAAAATTTCAACAGTCCTTGGCAAAACCAAAGCTTTCAATTCTCTCCTTTTGAGAAAGAGCCATCAAAACTAGGATGGCTCATGTGTCTGGGGAAAGGGCCCCTGCCTTCACATCGGAGGAGTTGGATAAACTAGTGGATGGTGTCCTCCCCCAGTACATGCTACTCTACGGTCCTCCAGACAAACAGGTGAGTACACTCTGAGCATGCTGTATGGGCAATGCCTGTTTAGAGTGGTGTAGATGGAAGATACGGGGGGATGAGGCCTGCATGATCGTACGGTGAGTGTATGTGCTTCAGGGCAAGGGTGGGAACGTGGGACAATGACTGTGACGGTCCGGACGGTTAAAGTCTTTCCTTTTCCCCTGTACTATTCCTGTAGGTCAGCGCCCACCAGAAGAAGGATATTTGGCGTGCCATCGCCAAGGACGTCCGGACCCTGGGGGTCCACCACAGACGGAGCACCCACTGCTGTAAAAGATGGGAGGACATTCGCTACTGGAGCAAGAAGATGGCGGAGGCCCAGCTGGGTATGGCCTCCCAACATGGGAGGGGTGCCCGTTGCACCATGACCCCCCTGATGTTCCGGATCCTGAAGATGGCGTATCCGGAGTTGGATGGGCACTTGAGGGCATCACAGCAGCCACAAGGGGGTGAGTCCCGTCACATCCATCTGACTCTGCACACATTGGAGGTGTCTGGGTGGGGGAGGTGGGCAGTGGGTTCCCCTAGGCTAGGACGAGCTTTGTAGGCAAGGACCCTTTGTGAGGAAGGCTAAGCGGCACCCCAACCCCACCAGTGGTAAGAGCCATCTACACCTAGTCAGGCTCCTGTGACTTCCATGTGTGCAGCAATCGGGCATAGGCCATGTACCCCATGTCCCTTTGATTAATTAGAGAACTCTAAGTGCATGGCGTAGTGCAGAGGGCTGCTGTGTCTGTAGTGTCCGCCAACGGTAGCGGTATTGAATGCACTGAACATGTCTTTCTTCTTTCTCCCCCCCCTTTTTGTGGTCTCCCTGTTCTTGTGTGCATTAGCATCATCAGGTGGAGGAGCTGTGCCACTGGAGCAGGAGGGAGCTGCATCCCACATGGCCCTGGAGGGCAAGACAACAGAGTCTGAAGTCACCAGTGGGACGGAGGGCGAGGGGAGCTCCATGGCGGGGACAGGAGCAGAGACCAGCGATACCTACTCCTCCTCTGGTGGGAGCTCCCTTGCGGTGGCGGGCCCCTCTGTGCCCACCGCATCTACAGGTACAGACGCCACCCCCCCTACCAGCACCGCCCTCCCAGCAGCCCCTCAGCATGTGTCCCGTGGCCGCTCACCCAGGAGGGTGGGCATCTCCTTCGCCCCAGGCACCTCAGGCCCTGCCCCAGTCAGCTCTGCTGCCCTCAGTGAGGAGGCCATTGACCTCCTGAGATCCCTCACTGTTGGGCAGTCTACCATTCTGAATGCCATCCAGGGTGTAGAGAGGCAGTTACAACCGACAAATGCATACCTGTAGGGCATTCATTCTGGCCTGGCAGCCCAACAGAGAGCATTTCAGGGCTCTGGCCTCTGCACTGATGGCAGCCATTGTCCCTGTGGCCAGCCTCCCCCCTCCAACTTCCTCCACCCAGACCCAGTCCCCAGTACCTCAGCCTATCCCAAGCACACCATCAGACCAGCATGCACACACCTCAACAGACAATGGTGGCTCTGGCAAACATAAGCACCACACAACCCACAGGCACTCACACAAGCATCATACCCATGCACACATACCAACATCCACTGCCTCCACTGTGTCCCCCACCAAAACGTCTCCATCCTCCCTCCCTGTCACGTCTCCACTCACACCTGCATGCACTACATCTTCAGCCACTAACTCCATCACCAGCACGCCCATCACCACACTGCTCACGTGCACTCACCACCCCCACTACCATTCACACATCCCCTGTGTCCTCTCCCAATGTGTATGTGAGCCCGCCTCCCAAAGTACACAAACACAGTCACACACCCACCCAACAGCCATCCACCTCACAACAGCCTCCAGCCCATGCACCTTCACCCAAAGTCAGCAAACAAACACCTCCTACAACCACTACCTCTTCCTCCACTCCCAAACCCCCGCCATCTACCCGTCCCAATGTGTCTAAAAAGATTTTCCTATCAAATGTTGACCTCTTCCCTACACCTCCCCCACCCTGTCTGTCCCCTAGGGCCCGCCTTTCCAGGTCCCAACCCAGAACCTCAGCCACCACATCACCGGGCACAGTGGTGCCAGCAATAGCCGGATTTTGGAGTGCGCCAAGCAACAGGGCTGCCAGTGTCTCAAGGAGCGAGGCCAAGGACATTCCCCCACCTCCAAAACAGAAAAAGTTGCCAACATCCCAGAGGGAGAAGGCCAAAACACCTGCCACCAAGGCAAGACAATTGTTGGAAGTGGCAAGACAGCTGCGCCACCATCCAAGTTGCGGAAGGGCCTGAAAATGAAAGGCAAGTCAACGTCGCCGCCAACCTGCACGGCGGACAAGACCGCCACTGGCACTGCCACATGCACCGCCGCCACGGACACTGCCGCCAGAACTCCAGATACTGAGCCCCTCACCAGCACCGCAGACACTGTGCCCTTCAGCAGCACCACAGTCAGTGAGCCCGCCACCAGCACCGCCGCTACTGACACCGCCGCCAGCACCGCGGTCAGTGAGCCCGCCACCAGCACTTCCCCTACTGACACCGCCGCCAGCACGGCAGTCAGTGATCCAGCCACCTGCACCGCAGTCAGTGAGGCCGCCACCAGCACCGCCGCCACAATGACCGCTGCAAGCACCGCCGCTACTGACCCCGCCGCCAGCAACGCCAGCGGCCCGCGACATCCTGAGCCAGTGGCACCACCGCAGACATGGCTGCCATCCCCAGTGGTCATTCTTACGAGACTGGTGGTCAGTTCCAGGGGCCTGGGCAGCTTGCATGTTGCACCACCGTCAGTGGAGTGTCACATCCTCTACCTCAGTCCTTGGCAGGATGAAGCACTCTGGGCACAAAGCCCCCTCCAGAACCAGTGGAGAAAGACATCCACTAACTCAGTCCTTGGCAGGATGAAGCACTCTGGGCACAAAGCCCCCTCCAGAACCAGTGGAGAAAGACATCCACTATCTCAGTCCTTGGCAGGATGAAGCACTCTGGGCACAAAGCCCCCTCCAGAACCAGTGGAGAAAGACATCCACTACCTCAGTCCTTGGCAGAATGAAGCACTCTGGGCACAAAGCCCCCTCCAGAACCAGTGGAGAATGACATCCACTACCTCTGTCCTTGGCAGGATGAAGCACTCTGGGCACAAAGCCCCCTCCAGATTAGTGGAGACTGTTATCCACTTGAGAGACTGTGGCTTTGCACTCCCCAGGATAAAGCAGTGGGCAAACCACCCACTGGAGAGACTTGAGAGACTGTGGCTTTGCACTCCCCAGGATAAAGCAGTGGGCAGCCCACCCACTGGAGAGACTTGAGAGACTGTGGCTTTGCACTCCCCAGGATACATCAATGGGCATGGAGCTCCCTCGTGGAGCTGGCATCGTGCACTCATCCGGCTGAGGTGCCCCCCCTCCCTTCTCCCTGAGGTGCCTGTTTTATTTCGATCTGATGCCCGTGCAGTGTTCTCACCTTTTCGATTGAGTATCGAGTGTGGGCCTCGGCCATGCATTTTGGGCCAAGTGGTCCACGGACTATATAGGTGCAGTACCTGGACTTGAGTGCTTGGTGTACATAATTGTTTATAGTGTATCTACATTTTTGACTAATGGATGTTTATTGATTTCAATGGATACAATCATTAACTTTTGTCCTTGCGTTCTTCCAGGAGGGTTGGGGGTGTAAATGTAATGTTTCAGCATGTATTGGTGTGTGTGTTGTTGTAGCTGAGGGTGGGGGTGGGGGTGTTGTGTGTTGCATATGTGTGTCACTCTTTTCCCTCCCCCTCCCCTGTGTCGTAGGTGCTGTACTCACCGTGGTCTTCGCCGCCGTCGGTCGTGCTCCTGATAGAGGAGCAGGAAGACAATCGTAGGGAGGATTTGGAGTTCAGGCTCCATGCCGTCCTGGTTTCTCGTGGGGTGTGTAGAGGTGAGTGTTTTCCCTTCCAAGCCCTGTTTCCGCTGTGTTTTTGTTCACGTTGAATCCACCCCGGAAAAGGAGGCGGATTGGCCTGTCATAATAGTGTGGGCGGTACATTGTGTTCCGCCTGTCTGTTGGTGGTGACCGCCATGCTGTTTGTTTGTACCGCCGTGGCCGTCGGAGTGTTAAAGTGGCTGTCTATGTTGGCAGTTTCCGCCATGGTCATAATTCCATTTTTTTTACCGCTAGCCTGTTGGCGGTTTTACCGCCGCTTTACCACCGACCGCCAGGGTTGTAATGAGGGCCCTAGGTCAGGCATCCCTAACTATCACTCTAATTAGAAAGCATGTATGGCCTTCATGCAAAAAGAAAAATAAGGCAAAAATGTATTTGGAAAACATCTAACTATGGTGCTAACCAAAATAAGTGGTTGGATTTTCTAAGGGCGAAAAACCTGCAAGAAGGACAGATGCACATTCAGTTGTACCTCTCCTAAATGGATCAACAATCAGTATTGTCTTCATCAGCAGAGTGCATGAACATCAGGTCTTCATTAGTCAGCATCAGGACATGAAAGGGAAACAGTTCACTAAAGTTGGGCCTAATATATCTGAACTGTTAGAAATTATAGGCAAGAACTAAGCAGCAGCATCTGAACAAAACTGAAGCTAAATGGAATCTGAGAAAATATAGAGCTAGTACGTAGCACAGAAAATTTGCAACTGAGCAGAAGCTCAGAAAATGAAGAACTAACTTACATCACCTAAAGCTTTGCTATGATAAAGTCCTAAAAGTTACTAACTAAGCTTCTATTGGACATGACTATGAGGTGGTTTAGTTTGCAGCCAATAAAACATGATCTGTGCTTTAGATGTATCTCTTCACGTTTTCTTCACCCAGGATTGGATCACACTATCACTCATTTCTCCTCTCCTGACATCAGCTTCTGTACAAAAATTACATTTAAAACTATGTGGAATCATAATATGTGCTTCCTGCCAAAAAATGATAGTCAAGCAAGAACAAAATATGCAACATGAAAACATGACATTGAGCACTGAGGCTCATTGTAGAACTAACATTTGTTTCCTCAGGACAAGCAATGAAAGCAGAACAGAAATTTCCACTGCCCAAGTCACACCCGATGTTTGAAGAAACATTATTTTGCAGAGTTAGCAAGTCATTTAAACAATTGTGTCTGGCAAATTACTAAAAGAGAAGCCTATTAACTAGTGCCAAGCATGAAGAATAAAGCATTTCATAATATTTTTAAACCATTAATCTTTAAGAACATATTAATAATCATCCTTTCCAGTACATTTAATAATGATTAAGCATTATATATTTTCATTAGACATTATTTTTCACATAATAATTCTTTGTTTATGGTGTCCAGCATATCAGCTACACAATTTAATTTTCTAACATACATTTTCCGTTAGGCCTTTTAATACACGTTATTTCACACTATGTTTTAGTAACACAAATGTTATCAATAATGTTTGCTCTCTAACAAGGTGCAGTCCTCTAGAAGCAGAGAGATCTATGTAATCCCTTCGGTTACTGTGAACACAGGGGTTACGAGGACATCAGAGCTATCGGGTTGTAAAGGTCTTACAGGCTCAGGCATCTTGCAGTAAATGTATACCTTACATTACACAGATATATCAGGCCAAGAGAGTAAAGCTATGCTTCAGATTACTAATCAAGGAAACAATCTAGTCATCTATGAAACAGATGTTCTTTGTTATATATGTTGCAAGGCTGCATTGTAGAATTCAATTTCAGATGGCAAGACTATGAAGATTTTTAATTTCTATGGAAAAAATGAACTCTTTACTGAACGGGTGAAACTGTATATTCATTATTTCTTCATTACTGATGACAAGTTACTTAGAATTTGAATTGGGTTTATCAATCTGCGAAAATACATAAAATCAGATAGTTTATCTTACTAAACATTGTTACTAGAAAATGAGAATGAGTGATGAGTTTCCTTCCTTATTCTGCTCATAACTGGAAAGATGTAAACCAATTGTAGGGTTTGTTTTATGTAATGCTCAGATGCAAGACCTCCAAACACTCTAAAAGTGAGAATGCAGGCAGATGCTCTCAAGTAATCCATACTATGGGGGTCATTACAACATTGGTGGGCGGCAACCGCTGCCCGCCAAGTTGTAACCACTGTGCGGCCGCCAATTCGGCCGCACTCCCGCAGTGCCCATTATGACATCCCCGCTGGGCCGGCGGGCAGAAACAGAGTTTCCGCCCGCCGGCCCAGCGGGGATGTGGGCCACAACATGGGAGCTCCAAATGGAGCCGGCGGTGTTGTGCCCGTGCGACGGGTGCAGTTGCACCCGTCGCGCTTTTCACTGTCTGCTATGCAGACAGTGAAAAGCTGCACGGGGTCCTGTCAGGGGGCCCCTGCACTGCCTATGCCAGGGGCATGAGCAGTGCAGGGGCCCCCAGGGACCCCGCAACTCCCCGTATCGCCAGCCTTTTCCTGGCGGTTCAAACCGCCAGGAAAAGGCTGGCGGTACGGGGACTCATAATCCCCTGGGCAGCACTGCAAGCAGTGCTGCCCTGGCGGATTATCACCGCCGGGGCAAATGTGGTGGGAAACCGCCAGCCCCGGCGGTGCGACCGCGGCGCTACCGCCGCGGTCGTAATCCCCTCTGAAGCACCGCCAGCCTGTTGGCGGTGCTTCATCCAAAACAGCCCTGGCAGTCTTGGACCGCCAGGGTTGTAATGAGGGCCTATATCTGCTAGATGCACATAGAATTACTGAGCCACTTTGATTTGCTGGCTAAATGTGGAAGGGCTGTCATAGCATATCTCAAGGTAAGTCTTTTAGGACAGGTCTAGGTAAAATATGAAATATTTATCACAAATTCCCTGAAACGCTTTCATTACAACTCACAATTTATAAATATACTTATAATGTAAATGTTGGGTTTCCAACTTTGAAATCACAATAAACACAATATTTACTGCATAATGCATAACAGTTATAATAGCAAAGCAACATACCAATCAAAAGCAGAGATTCAGACTATGCAGTCAGTATGTTAATTTTACTTTGCAGGCTCTAAATTGGGAGTAATCACGAACGTTACACAGGGAGACATTACCTAGCAGATAAGATTTAATTATTTTACTTCACAAGTTTTTTCTTTGCAGGGAAGTCAATTTTTAAGTCTTACTTTAACATTTTCAATGCATTTATGTGTAAGGAATGCTTCTCTGCCTGTGCAGAGGCGTAGGCTATGCTGTCCTTTGCCGCATAGCCGTGGAGGCTCTTCTCAAATTGGCCGCACAGGCTGCAGTGGCTCAAACTGTCCTTGCCCCGTGGCTTGCGGTGGTCCCAACAGTCTCTGCCGCACGCGGCACTGTGGATCGTACTTTCTCTGTTGCGTGGCCCCTAATACCAAACAGGCCCCAGCAGTGCCATGTGGTCCTTCCTTGGTGGGGGTGGAGACATTGTGCCATCTTCTACTGCTGTAATTTTGGATTGGGCACCTAAGGGTGCCCAAAAGGTGCATTCCTACATGTGGGCTCTTGACATAGGCTGCATGTAGGGACTTTTTTCACATATTTAAGGTTGTTTGAACATAAGCATATAATATTTGAATATTTTTTCTTTATATTATTTATTTTCCCAATCTAAGATGAATACCATGTTTCTCCACTGAGGCCACTATCTCTTTCCCACTATAAAAGCAGATTCAGACCAGAGGCCATTTGTGTCACAGTGGTTTCTTTGTTTGCTCCTTAGGGTATCTGTGGATTTCGGAAGTCTCTAGTTCTTCTGGTCTTCTGTCTACTGAAGTTACTGAATCCTGATTCCATCCTGGACCAGCTTGAAGGTTTTATCTGGAGTGCAGTTTTGTTCCCTTTGTGTGGTATTGTTCCCTGGAGCAGTCCTAGACACCTAGTTGCCATTCTGGTGTTCGCTCCTGCCTCTGGTGATAAACAACCTTACCTTCAGAAGACAGGCTATCTGTAAAGGTTTCACCACAGTATGAAGGTTGCAGATTGTATGATGTTTAGAACCTTCAGACCTTGGTTATTTTAAGTGAGTAGTGCCTTTTTTGACAAGTGTTGCGTACAGTGTACACTGTTCTTACTAGATTATTTTTAATACTCAGTGGTGTATTTCTGATGAGAGTTTCGCTGTCTGCAAAGAGTATCGTACAGAGTGAACTCTCTCCATACAGTAAACACTGTTTACAGTACCCACTTTTCTTCTCAAATCAACCTAATTTCTCAACATAGGTTTGGTGACTCGTGACTGTGAGGGGTTTAATACAGATAAAGCCTTTTCTCAGTAGGGCATTAATCCTGGAACAGACCTTGCATATTTCGAGGAACTTAGCTTCCTCTGAACAGTTGTATACATATTGAACATCATGTGCAATGAGGGTTTCCTATATATCTGTGGCTTATTGTTAATGTGAACTAGGCTACCAGTGAAGTTTATGGTATGGGGTCAATGTTGCAAATAACACATGCTTGCTACACCTAAGGGAGTTGTATCTGTGAAGACACTTACTTTAAGGCTTTTAATGCCGTACTAGTTTGAATGTACAAAAGAATCTTGGATGATGTCATCAGTGATGTCATCAATTATGTCAAATCAAGAGATCATCAGTGATGTCATAATGATGTCATAGAAAATGCCATGAGTGCTGTAGTATGTGAGGTCAGTGATGACAGGGGCGCAAGTTATAGTTAGCGCTGATGACTAAAACTGGTGAATTTCTGTGTTTTTTTTCAACTCAAAACATTATTGTTGTCACTGATATATTCACCTAACTATAACGTCACTTTAACCTTTGTTTTTTTCATTGAATTTCTAAGGTTTATTAACTTAAAGTAATATTTTAGCACCATCTGTAAGGCCAACCCCCACCACGAACGGCCAGTTGGCCACAGGGCCTAGAGTGCAACCAGACCCTGATGCAAACCCACCACAGGCAGCTAACCCAACACCGCGCATGGACTTTGGTCGTGCATAGCAGGGAGTGGAAAAGAGGGTCTGGCTGCAGGTCCGCCTCCCCTGGCTTGCTCAGGCCCTGGGAGCCCCATCCCACAGGGCTGCATTTCTTTTAAAAGGAGGAGGACCATGTGTCCCCCCTAAGCCTTTTCAAGCCCCGGGAACCCCATACCCTGGTGTTGTCTACTTTTTTTAAAGGGTAGGGGGCTGCTTGGACCCCCTCCTCTCCAGGGCCATATTTAAGGGGAGGCTGTGTGACCCACACTCTCCAACCCTCATCAGGCCCTGCGGACCCCATCCCCCAGGGCTTTTTTTTATTTTAAAGGGGAGGGGAGCCATGTGCCCCCCTCCCTGAACCTTATCAGGCCTGGGCACCCCATTCCCCAGGGCTGTATCTGTTTTAAAGGGGAGGGGAGCTGCACACCCCTCCTCCCTGAGCCTAGTATGGCCCAGGGGACTCCAATCCTCGGAGCCCACAATATTTAAAGGTTGGTGCCCACCCAGGACATTTACCAAGGGCAACCTTGGGTGCCGAAGGGTGATCCCTGGGGCCCCCGCAGCCCCAGCCGGCTTCCCCCCATGTTAGGGGAGCCATCATTGCTCCCAGTCAGAGAGAGAAGCAATTTATCTGTTCCCTTCAGGCGGGAGCAATCTGTTGAACTATTTCCCTGCCCTCATCATTAACTCCATTGGGGACTAATTCCCAGAGACCCGTAATGGCCGCCAGCAATATTTTTCTCATATTGCTTGCAGCCAATCATAGTGCTCCCTGCCACAGGAGTTTGACTCCAGCAGAAGCAAAAAGGCACAATGGAAAAAAGATCTCTGGGCCAAATAGAATATTTCAAACTGGAGCTCCCAGGAGCCTCTCCAGAGTCTCTCGCAAACCCAAAGTCCAGATATTCAAATATACTTAAACCTTAATTTCTCAAAAACTACTGAACGGATTCACACCAAATTACAAAGAGCATAGTTGCGGAACAAAACCGAGCTACCTGCTAAATTTGGTGTAATTCAGTTCAGAACTTTTTGCGGTAGAGATTCTTAATGATATCCATGGAAAATACATGAGCATTATTTATTTTAAGACCCCCGCTTTTTTTCTTAGCCCCTGCTTGATGGATCACCGAGAAACTTTCCCATGCACAACCTAGTCAAAAAGTGGCATCTTTTTGGAAACTTTCATGGAGATTTGTCAAACAGGGCCCAAAAACGCATTTCCTTTGGAAACGCTGACCTAACTATAACTACCCAGTGGCGACCACCACAAAATAAAGACACTAGACCATAACAATATTTCAATATTGTTAAGGTATATTGTTAAGGTCTAGTGTCTTTATTTTGTGATAGAGTTCTAAATTAACTTATGTTAAATTAAATGTGATACATTTAAAAGTTAAAACTAGTAAAAGTTTCATTCAATCAATCAATAGTTTATTCGGTCCAAATTTGGGCCATTTAAAAGATTTTAAAAAAATATATATACATACGTACGTACAAAAAGATAAAAACCATAAACCAGTACACAATAAAAGGAACAATAGTAAAAAAAAAAAAAAAGTAGGGGTCCAGTAGCTGCCTGAGAAAGATTACATAAATAGGTGGGGTGAAAGAGGTGCTCGGAATAGACTCTGGATCTTACCCTGTACATAACCCTGAACAGTAAAATAATAATAACGTAAAAGCTGTTGTGTGGCACATCTCTATAAAATCAGGCATTGAAACTCCAGACAGTAAAACTGATTAAAAATTTTAAGAAGTCAGACAGTGGTAGAAGATGCTCTAGGTTAATTAGTTCTTTTGGGTTAATTAATCCAATAAATTGCATCTTGACAATTATAAAATTAAATATAATTTTAAATTTATAAAACACTTTAGTTAAAATAACTCAATGTAGCACTTATTCAGAAATACGGTCTTTTGGGCTCAATAAGTCGCGGTTTACAATTAGAGCCCAAGGCTGATATAACAGGATGCTGATTTACTGTTTTCAAGACAGCTCTTCAAACAGTGAGTTAAAGTCTAGAATAGTCCTATTACGAATTTTCCATGCTGCTGCCAGAAATTTAGAAACAGCGCTGATTATCAGTATGGAAGTGTCGTATTTACATATTCTGAATAGACTGTTGCGGGATAGTGGTTGGAGTGTTCTGCACAAGGGAATAATCCACTTCCCTCGGGGACCTTTGTACAGAGGGCAGAAGAATAGGATGTGTTCAGCTGTTTCCTTGCATAAATGACAATTTATGCATTTGTCCGATGGGGAACTGTTAGTCGACCAACCAGCCGTGTAGCTATTAACCGCCAATGTCCCGTACCTGAGCTGGAGTAGTAGAGAGCGAGCACGGGCTGGTATGGGTAGATCCAGGGAGCTTTCAGGGAAGGGAACGTGTTTGACCAGCAGGAATTCTGCTGTCAGCCGACCTGACACATTTGAACCGAGAGATTCCTCGTTGATTTTTGCCCAATAATGTTCTTTGATCAGGCGTTTAGCACTGCCATGAATCATCTCGGGGTTCTCCCAGTACTGGGATAGACTCAGTTTGGTCCATGCCGCTTTCATCTCCCTGAGCCACCGTACCTTTTCCCATCCGTGATGAGGTGGTAATAGTTCTTTAACTGCTGCCCTGTAGGGTTCAAGTTCGTCTGTTTTCCATAGTCTGACCCAATACAGGAGTGGTCTTAGATATGCTATGTCTTTGATACTATTTAAGCCCAGGTCCAGTCTGAGGGGGAGCATTGGCGTGCCCCTCCCCAGTCTAGATATGTGTCTGAGGAAGTTATTTTCTTTGGTTTGGAGAGTATCCATCTGTCTGTGTAATCCCCAAAGTTCTGCTCCATATAGGGCCGCAGCACGGATTTGTGCTTTATATATTTCAGAGATAAGGATCAGAGGGGGGCTTGTGGCAGTGCTAGCTTTGCGTCCTATTACTCCACATCTTTGGCTAATTGTTAGTGCCCCTTTCCTTATGGCTGGCTCCCAGCTGCCCTTGTCAGATAGTCTAATGCCCAAGTAGTCATATTCCATTACTCTCTCCAGGGGAGTTAAATCCATCTTTATGTTTGCGCTGAGCTTCTTGTTCGGGGCGCTGTATATCATAAGTTTGGTTTTCTTATGGTTTATGTCTAGTCCATAGTTTCTGCAGTATACACCAAACTGATTTACCAAGTTTTGAATTCCCATGGGTGATTTAGATAAAAGAATAGTGTCATCTGCGTAGAGTAGGCAGGGGACTTTGGTTCCAGCCTGCTTGGGAGAATCATTTGTGCAGTTTGCTAAGTACTTGATACAGTTGTTTATGTATAATAGGAAGAGAGTTGGGGCCAGGACGCACCCCTGTCTAACTCCCCTCTCAATAGCCACTGGTTCTGTGAGATCACCCTTCTTGCCGTTCCTGATTTGGGCATAGGTATTTTCATGTAGGCGGGTAATAAGTTTCAGAAGGCCATGCGGGACACCCATATTGGCTAGCGTCAGCCATAACTGGTTTCTGGGGACCAGGTCGAACGCGGCTCTGAGATCAATAAAAACTACGTAAAGGTTACCCCTTCCTATTTCTACAGTTTTCCATTTTATTGTTAAAAATCTTAGCACCTGATCTATAGTGCTGACTGCTGGTCTGAACCCTGCTTGTAGATCAGAGATGGCGTTTGTTTCTAAAATCCAGTCTTCTAGACAGGACAAAATTTGCTTTGCAAAGATTTTTTGGAAGTTGTCGAGTAAGGAGATTGGGCGATAGTTGGCAGGGTTAGAGGGGTCGCCTTTCTTAAAAATGGGGACTATCTCTGCTCCCAACCAGGAGCTCGGAACAGGTGCTCCAGCAGCTATCTCATTGGAAATGAGGTTTAGGTACGGGGCCCATACATCTGGATTCGTCTTGTAAAGGTCTCCTGGTATTTTATCAAGGCCGGGGGCCTTTCCCCATTTCATTGAGGCAATCGCAGCCTTGGTATCTGCCAAAGTGAATTCAATTTTGGGGGTCTCGGAGGTCATGATATGGATCAGATCCCGGGGAGCAGCATCGGTGGTCCCCAGGTATAATTGGGAAAAATGGTCGGACCATTCTGCAGGGAGTATTGAGGCACCAGGCGAACGGTGTGGTTCATTGCTGGCATCAGCTACCAATTTCCAAAATTTCGTGGTGTCGTTTGTTTTAGCAGATTCCAGGAGGAGGGCCCATCTTGATTCATCCCATTTCCTACGGGCTCTACCTTGTTCCTTTTTGTAGTCTTTTCTAGCTTCCCTTATAAAATCCATCTGGCCACCTCTTAGGGCTCTCAGCAACTTATGCTGTGCTTCTCTGCATGCAGTGTTGAACCATCTTGCGTTAGAGTTCTGTTTAGGCTCTGTTGCCGACTCTTTAGTAAGTAGAGTTTTTAAAGAGTTAAAAAACAGTGTGTGGGCTGCTATAAGCCCACCACTATCTTTCGTGGGTTGAAGTATATATTCCATATGATCCGCCAGCTGCCAGTACACTTTTGCCAAAGTGATTGTGTCAGTGTTCAGGGATTTCCATCTAACATTTCGCCTGTTGTTGGTCAGTGCGAGCTGCTGACTATAGGACTTGGGGCAGGAGGCTTCAAGTAGGGGTAGTAGGTTCCTGAGTGATAAAATCAATGGTTCATGGTCGCTTTCCTCATGTTCTGTGATGTTCATATCGACCATGTGACCCCAAAGGCGGATGTCGAGCAAGATGTAATCAATCTGGCTCTTCTGCAACCCACGTTTAAATGTGGGGTGAAGGTTGAGATCCGAGCGGGAACGGCCATTGCAAGCCCGGAGACCATGTGCCAGTGTAATGTCCATGAGCTGGTATGATAGTCTGTTGATTTTAGGTCTTTTGCTTGACACCAGCTGGGGGATGCCCCAATGAGCATCTTCATCTTTATATAGTTCCTGGGCCAGCGAGTAGGGTTCAAAAGTGGTGTTAAAATCTCCGGCAATGAGAATAAAATGAGAGGGTGATTTATCGGTGAGAAAATTGTCTAAAATAGTCAGTGCGTTGGACTCATATTTATTGCCCAGGCTCCTATTATAGATGTTAATTATTAAAAGTGGTTTCTCTCTAAGGGATGGTATTGATAGACCCATTAGATCAGGGCAGCCCAAGTCAGTTGGTTCAATTTGGCATTTGAGAGAACAGCTGAGCCATATTAGCAGGCCACCTGAGGGTCTCCCTGAATTCACCTTATTTGCTGGAACCCAGTAGCTTTTGTAACCGATTCTATATTTAGGCTCCAGCGCCCATGTTTCTTGGAAGAGACATATTTTATGTTTGTCTATAAATTTTCCCCATTCAGGGTTGTTCATTTTACTCCCCAACCCGGCAATGTTCCAACTGAGGATGGTATCTAAGCCATCTGGTTTGTTATGGGGAGCTTCAGCCACGGGATTCTCTCTCGGGGCTAGGGTACCGTGGGGAAGCATTATGCCCTTCTCAGTCGTGTCTAGGGTGCTTCCAGCCCCATCTAGGACAGGGGGTGGCCTAAGCCAATCAGATACCTGGAGTAGAGGTGGGTCTGCGGGTTTGCTGTGATCTAGTGGGTCTGTAGCTAAATTAATCTCAATCACCCTGTGCTCCTTATCTGTTCCCCCGATATGGATTTCAGAGCATTTAAGATAGTCTGACTGGGCGAGAGCGGGAGTTAGAGTAGACTCACTAGTGTTGCTAATGGGAGTATATTCGGCCCCACAGTTGATTTGCCCTGTTTTATAAGTTTCATTTTTCCCAGCTATAGGATAGTTTTTGTTCCAGTTGCTTGAACCTCGGGAATTAAGAAAAGTCGTGTGTAATAGTCAATCGTTTTCGGAGAGTGTGGGCGAGGCAGGATTGCAACTTGGCTGGAAATCAGTTGGCATCTGAGCCCTAGGAAAATCACTGGATGTCATTGTCACCCCCTTGAAGCCTGGTGCAGCTTTATGGGGGTAAAAGGCCTGAAGCCTGCAAAGTGAAGTGGCCCCCCCTAGGGGGTTGAGATGGCGTGCATTTAGGGAAAGCTGATCGACAAGGGAGGGCGCATTAAAGTTAATAACAATACAGTCCCCAGTACCAGGGTTTTTGAGTGGACCCACCCAACCCACCCTCCTCACCATTAATATTGAGGGTATCATATGGAATGCGAATCTAGCATGTTTATGCAACCAATGAATAACCTTGTTTTTCAGTTCTGTGAATGATTCTGGGGTGATGGACTTGAGCTTAGGGACATTCGTAATAACAAGCACGTAGGGGCAGGCTTCTGGTGGTAGATGTAAGGTTCCCATGTTAGTTCCTGAGTCCCTGCGCATCCGATCTACTGGGAAATTTGGGTGGGTTCTATGGGGTTTGGCGCCCATGTTTGTGGAAGGGGCAATTTCACCAGTCCGCCTCAGGTAAGAGGAATCGCTCTTTGTGTACCACGTTTTAGGGAGATTAGCCAGACTAGGTGTAGAAAGCTTCGCTAGTTGATGTAGTGTGTCAGAGCAAGGTGGTTTTGGCTTGTGAACCATAGGTGGTGGGAGAAGGGGACTACTGGCATCATTGACAGGGGGGCCAAGGATAGGGTGTTGTCGCAAGCAGTGCAAACCCGATGGGGAAGGGGGGATTGGCTGGCTGGGTTTAATGAGGGCATCGAGTTTCTCCTCGATGGCTAATAGACGGATTGTTATAGGATGTAGTTGTTTTAGAAGCTCATCTTTAATAAAGTCTGTGATAGAGGTAATATCCAGATTGCCATAGTTGGTAGTTTGGGCAGGTATATGATCCTTAGGTCTGGTAGATACGGTATGGACAGAGGGGTCCAGGACACGGGCCCGTTTGTTCTTTAGATTCGTCTCCCCCCGTTTCCTTTTGCCCTTTGTGCCATGATTTGGGGAGGGTGTAGGCCTGATTGGCATAGGCTGGGTAGATCCCGAAGAATGTATGGTTCTGTCCAAGGGTTCTGCGTTGAGTGTTTGAATTGTGAGGGTGGTTGGTGCTGGTGGTTCTGCAGAGGGGGGCTGTGAAGCTGGTGAAAAGAAGGATGGGGGAGCAGTTAGACGGCGCTCGACCAGTTCAATTTCTTTTTCTAGTGCCCCTACCGCTTTTTGGAGGAAGCCGTCTAAGGTCTTATTATTGCCTGCCTCTTCCAAAGGTATCCCTCCCTTCCGTCTACCCATCTTGTTTTGGTAGGACACTCAGATCCTGCTCAAAAGTTTTGCAATCTTTTTCCTGTGAGCACTCTCCCTCTCTTTTCCTCACCCTGTTTAGCTCTGCTGAGGTTTGTGTTAGGGAGTGCTGAGATATCTAAGAGGCATGAAGGGCTGATCACCTCTGTTTGAGAAGGTGTCCGGGTAGTTAGATAGTTGTCAGCCACTGCCCAAGTCCTGCATCTGTGGAACCTGTTTAGGGCGTTGGAGTTCCAAACTGTTGAAGATCTTTCTGGGTGCCTCACTCCACCCACAGCACCATATGGTGCTTCCTTCAGGCAGCCTTTACCTATTACAAAATGTCAGGGGGGTGGCCCTGCCCTGGCTCTTCCTGACAATGACGGGCAAGGATGGGCCCGCCCTTGGCCCGGGCTTCGCCCGGGCGCCGCCCGCGCGCGTCCCGCGCGGCGGGAGCGCGATGAAAATTTAAAGGGCTCCTGCCCTTCTAATTGGACGCTGGTCTCTGGGCTCTGGGCTCCTGCCCCCTCCGGATTGCTCTGGCGTTTCGCGCTTTCCCGCGACGGCGGGAGCGCGATGAAAATTTAAAGGGCTCCTGCCCTTCTAATTGGACGCTGGTCTCTGGGCTCTGGGCTCCTGCCCCCTCCGGATTGCTCTGGCGTTTCGCGCTTTCCCGCGACGGCGGGAGCGCGATGAAAATTTAAAGGGCTCCTGCCCTTCTAATTGGACGCTGGTCTCTGGGCTCTGGGCTCCTGCCCCCTCCGGATTGCTCTGGCGTTTCGCGCTCTAAAAGTTTCATTGATTACACTCAATATTTAAAAAGACAGAATTTGATTTAATTTAACTCTGATTTATTTTAATACTTAAAATATATTCAGTTTACTATATTATTATATGGTTTTTGTTTCTTTAAAGCTAAGTGATTTTTTAAAATAAAGTTAAAAGTGTTTTTGTGGGGTAGAGGGTTAGGCTTTTTTGGGTGGTAAGAAATTTTAGGGACCAGAGAATGGTATTTTTCAGCGGTAGTAAGATGTTTTAACAACTTGGGCAGGGGTAGTGTTGAGCAAAGGTATTAAAGGATTGTTTGGGTTCAGGAATGACAAGAGTTTAACCATAACAAAAACATACAATTTGTCGTTGGAGGCACTTTGACCCCCGAAAGGTAGGGTGCATCAAGGCACTGCTCACTGAGATTTGATAATCTGATTTAATTATGTGAGACGGGAAGGTAGGAATGACTGAAAGATCATCCATGCTGGTGTTCAAGGATAAGAGGACAACCCTGCAACATAGCACAATACAGGGTGATGCCCTTCCCATGTGTGAATGCTGGCCAGGGCATAGCCTTTCAAAATGAGAAAACAAAGACCAGAATACATCACATAATTCTAATTGGGGAGGGGGTGAAAAAAAACAAGATTGGCATGAAAAAGGAACTTGTCTGAACAAAGCTTACCAAGGAAACTGAAAAGGAAACATTTAGAATAACTACATGGAAACACAATGCACACAGGGCAATCAATAAAACATGAGTGAGCAAACCACTGTTTTTCTTCTTTCACTAAACTCTGGTATGCACCTGCCCCATCATAATGTTTTTGGAGTGTTCCAGCTTTCCTAGATGGTTGTGTTGGAGTGAGAAGCATTCAATATGTTGACAGGTAATGGCGGCACTGTGCTAAGCTCCAAGAAAACGCCTCCATATGATGATTGCATGCAGCTGTGTTAGTGGCATTTACAAAATCTATGAGTGGATTCCACTTACTCTTAATGGTGGGTTTCCCTGCCTTTGAAGTTTGACAGCTGTACACCATTTCACAGGCTGAGGCCTATGAAGGTAAATGCAGAATGTCCACAGTTTTAATGGGTAGAAAATCAAGATTTTGTTAAAGACACTGAGGCTAATATTATGTTTCTTGACCTCATACGCCGCAGCAACAAATGAACCTAAAATACAATAAACGTTAAGCATTCTGGAACATCTCACACTGAAATGCAGAGCTATCATCCTTCTCTTTTTTTGCAGAGTAAGTCAAAGTCCCACCCAACTCCTAATCAAAACATAACTGATCCTCTGTCATTATCTGTAGAAAAATTCCAGAAACCCACAATCAATTCTCCATGAATGCCTTCTCAATTAAGTCATGAAAGGCAATAGAAATTCAAATATATTATAAGGGGTGAGTATATCATGGGGGGATGATATTAGCCTCTGTGCATTTAATAAAATCTTGATTTTCTACCCATTAAAACTCTTTAAAATCTGCATTTTATGTCAAGGCACAAAGCCAATATTATGCATGTTCAAAGCTCATCCATAATATTCTCTATAGCATTTTTAAATATTGGATCATTAGCTGGCATTCTGATACTTTCATAATACTAATAAGACTACTGCCTGCCATATAAGCCTTACTCGTCATTGCACTCCTGGCTGAATGTGCTCCAAACTAACTCACATCAATTCCTGCCTTTCCCATTACCTCTTTAATCCATCTAGCCAGCAGAGGCATAGAAACTGTACAATAAGAATGTCTAAAAGATATCAACAGTTGAGTACATCAATTGGCTTTCAGCCCGAAGTTATTTTCTCACACTCCTTTAAACACCGTACCACACTTAAATTATCATGACTCTCCAAAGAAGGACAAAAAAAAATTCTTGATCTTATCTTCATGCATTTTCTTACCTCACAACACACACCTTCTGGCTGATAAATTCTTGAATTTACTTCTAAAGCCCCTGTGTCTAACACCCTCCTAAACTAAACCAAACAAAGCAAAAAAGCCATCTTCCAAGATAACAACTTCAAAAGGAGGTACCTCACTACTCCTCCTGGTGGAACCTCCATTCGAACACTCTTAACTATCCTCCTCACCAACCCATGTTGGTCTACTGGTATCCCATCTACCAACTCATGGCCTGTTAAAATTGCTGACCTTCTTATATTCATTGAACTGAATGAAAAACCTTCCTTATAAACCTCCGTTAAGTAATTTGCTACCTTCACTAAAGGTGCTGATATGAGATCCAAACTCATTGCAGTACATCAACCATAGCATCTTCTACATGTTGTCCTGTATGCATCTGTTGTACATGGTGCGCAGAAATCTTTGAGAAGTTCTAAAGCCTCCTCTGATAACCCAGACATCTGCCAACCTTTCCTGAAATCATCCTCCCTGAACATCTACCAGCAACTGTGGAAAACAAGGTAACAAATACCGAATCATCTATCAACAGACACATCCCGTGTGCCAAAACAGTGTTATCAACATCCACTCCGCCCTATCTCTCCTCACCTTGATCAATACCCTTTGAGTCATTGCAAAAGGAGAGAACACATAAAACCTTCCCTTCTCCCAATTTTGAAGAAATGCATCAATTGCTACTGCTTCCGGAACTGGCCTCCATCTGTAAAAACCTTGGAAACTGAGCATTCAACCTGTCTGCAAACAAAACCCCTTCAATTGGACCCAATCTCCTGCTCAGAGTCAAAAATAATCCCTGTTCAATTTCCAGTTTCTCAATTCCCTCCAATTCTTTGAATTCCAATCTGCTTCTACATTGCTCTTTGCCGGAGTATACTGTGCCTAAAACATTATGGGCGTGATTACAACTTTGGAGGACGGTGTTAAACCGTCCCAAAAGTGACGGATATACCACCTACCGTATTACGAGTTCCATAGGATATAATGGACTCGTAATACGGTAGGTGGTATATCCGCCACTTTTGGGCGTCCTCCAAAGTTGTAATCAGGCCCTATGTTCTTTTCAAAGCAATAATTTAAAAACTCCTTTGCCATTTCTGCCAACACTGTTGACAAAGGTCCCATAAATTGATGACATACTCCAGTGCTGAGACATTGTCCATTTTTAACAGAACACACTGCTTCACATGATCCCTCACAAAACTCTTCACTGTGAATTATCCTGTCAACAACTCTAGGCAATTGATATTAATTTCACTCTCGTTGACTGACCAAAGTCCTCCTGTCATCACTGAATCACAGCAGACTCCCCATTCCTGAAGATTGCATCTGAGTCGATCATCATCTCTGTAATCTCTCCCAAAAATTGCCCTGCCATTCCAAGCCTCCATATTCATCAACCACCAATTCACTTCTTGTACTGTTTCCTGGCCTAACCTCACCTTCTGTGAATATTTCAACCCTAACTCCAAATGATTTCCTTTCAATCTTTGAAGCACTGTGTAATGCAGGGGTGCTGGAAATATCACCTGAATCAATGCTGACAGTAAACCCAACAACCTGGCTAGCTGCCGTAAGCTGATCCATGCCGACCTCTTCACTCTTTTCAATTCTGTATCTGAAAACCTAAACAATTAATTTCCTGTCTCGGCGTTTAACAAAACGTCTCCCTGTTTATCACAAAACCTAAGTCCTCCAGAATCCTCACAACTAACTGTATCTGTTCCAATACCAATTCATTTGTCTCTGCCATAATAAATACATCATTCTAATATACAATCAGAGGTACCCCCTTGACCTCAACCAAGCCAATACCGGTCTCATAACTTTTGTAGAACACCACAGAGCTGAGGTCAATCCAAATGGAAGGCTCTTGAACTTTCAATGCTTCCCTATCCAACAAAACTGAAGGTAATCTTTGTGCTCTGTACATACTGGAATATAAACATCCTTTAAATCCAACCATGTTGCCTAATCTCCTATCCTCAAAAGCTCAGCTCTTTCAACATATGGGTACCTTACATCTTGAAATGATTGTAACATACCCAATTGTTTAGTTCTCTTAGATTTATAACTGGTCTCATGTCTTTGTCCTTTTTTTTTCCACTAGAAAAATGTTGCTTACAAAGCATCCTGAACAATTATTTGCTCTTTCTATAGCACCTTCCCTTCGAAGTTCCTCCACATCCTCAGTTACTAGCTCCTCCTGATCCTTTGAAAATATTAACATTCTTGGAAATCTGTCCTGCACAGGTGTCCCTAAAAAATCTATCTGATAACCTTGCACTGTCCTCAACACCCATTGTTTTTTCATAATTTTCATCCACCGTGACACAAACTGAGCTAGTCTGCTGCCCAGTTTTACATGGGTATACATAAGGTTTTGTTTTAAACATAACTGTTCCACCTCTTGATCTCCTTTTACTTCCGCTTCCTTGTGATCTTGACCTCTGTCTTTGTAGATTAAATCCACCTTGTTCCGCCTTATATCCATAAGCATAGGGTCTAAAACCTTGTGTAAATGACCCACGAATAATGCCTTGCCCACGGCTGAGGAATCGTCTTTGCATTCTCCTGGCCCCACCAAAAAACGTTCTATTTTAATTTTGAACCTTTTGCAAGGAATTAGGGGCCACATGTACGTAGCTTTTTTCTAAGAAATAAGCATTTTGGTATGCACAAACCCTATTTTGCAATTCTGTAATCTATTTACTGAATCGCAAAATAGGTTTACGAGTTGCAATTAGGAAGGGGTGTTCCCTTCCTAATTGCAAGTTGCAGTGCAATGTATGATTGTTTTGTGACCAAGAATGCAGTCACAAAACAATCACAGTTAGCACCAATTTGAAATTGGTGCTAATCCATTCGCAAATGGGAAAGGGGCCCCATGGGACCCCTTCCCGTTTGTGAATGGCAACGAAAATATTTTTTCAGAGCAGGCAGTGTTCCACCAGACACATGTCAAACACTTTAGTCAAAGGGCCTAATATGTCTAAAAGCCCATCTTGGCATCCCTTTAGACCCTTAGCCAATCCTTTTCTTAGGTCTGGGCCATATTTATTTAGAAAACTCATCATTTTAGGGTCCAACTTCGGCATATACACCACCCTTAAGTCCAGTGTAGGCCTTGGACCCTCAGACCTTAAATGTGTCCGTACCTCCTTTGGTATTGCTGGCCATATACAATAGGATTTACAGTGAGCCACATGCTCAGCAGTTGTCCACTGTGATGACAAAGGGTGCTGTATCAAAAGGGGGTCAAAGATCTTCCCCTAGAGGATCCACAAAATCATTTACATCAAATATTTCACCTTATGCTTTTTTGGTTTCTCGCATTAATCCCATGTTTCATCCAAATCTGTTGAACAACTCAGCTCCACATCACCATGACTAGATGTCCCATCACATGCAACGGCATTGTGACTCCTCCTTTTGGCCTTTATAGCCTATCCCAATTCTGGTGCTTTATGCCTAGGACCTTTCTCAAATTTACTGTCATGAATCTCAATGTGCTTTCTCTTTGGTGTTCTTTTCTGGTCAACCAAACCTGAGCCCCCTGCTATAAGCTCCACTCCCTTCACTGATGAATACTTCTCACCCTCAACCACATTTCTTGATTTGTCTCTTTTAATAATGCGCTTTTCTACACAATACTCTATAGTCTTTCAGCCAAATCAGCAAATATCGTTTCTACGTAACCCTTGACTTTTAGATCTAAAGATTGCTCCTCCACTGGCTACATTGCACTATTTCTATTTTTAATATATTCTGCTCAAAAGCTAACCAAATCGAAAAAAAATAACATCCTTTTCTCGCATAACCGCTTCAAACAGCTGTTAATGATGATCGGCAAATGTCACCCTTCAAAAACAATTAGCCCAAAATATGGCTTCTCATTTCTTGCATTGAAAATATTAATTCTCTCCCAACTCATTAAAAAGGCCGCCACATGCACAAGTGTACAGCCGCCTGCAATACCCGAAATCCTATTACAAAGGCATGCGCGAGCCACGCACCCCGTGCAGTGACTCGCCCTCTATGCTGATTGCGGATCTGTGTGTGAAACTTCTCTGAATGTGAGTAGCTTTCAACTAACACCTACCGACATTCAAGGTACCGCATGCTGTGGTCCGCACACCACCTTAAGGCCCATATTTATAGTTTTTGACGCAAACTAGCGCCGGCGCTGGTTTGCGTAAAAAAATGTACTGCCAGCTAATGCCATTCCTCCCCGCCATGTGGGTGCCTTATTTAAGGATTCACGTTAGCCGGCGCTGCGGGCTGGTCAGAGTAAAAAAAAAATGACTCTAACCAGGCAGCGCTGGCGTAGGGAAAAATGGGGGTTGTGCGTCCAAAAATGGTACAAGTCAGGTTAGAGTAAAAAATCAAGGCTCTAACCGGACTTGCGCCATTTTTTGATGCACAAGCCCGATTGAAATGACTACTGTCTTAGCAAAGACAGGAGTCATGCCCCCCTGCCCAATGGCCATGCCCAGGGGACTTCTGTCCCCTGGGCATGGCCATTGGGCACAGATGGCATGTAGGGGGGCCCAAGTTAGGCCCCCCTATGCCACTTTAAAAGATAAAAAAATTATACTTACCTCTACTTACCTGAGATGTGTTCCCATATCCAAGGGTGTCCTCCAGTGGTGTGAGAGGGTGGCAGGGGGTGTCCCTGGGGGCAGGAAAGGGCACCTCTGGAATGCTTCAAGCCCAGAGGCCACTTAACGCCTGCCCTCACCCAGGTGTTAAAAAACGTTGACAGGCACGCGACCTCGGGTAGGTGGACGGCGGACCCCGGAGAGACACCAATGAACTCTCCATCGTTCTGAGGTTTACGCGTCTCTATGATGTCCTGTCTCTACATGGGATGGGCGACCAACCAAACGACTGACTGTGACAACTAGTCCATGGACTGTAAGTGACCTTCCAGCACCTACTGTTTTGTTCTATTTTGTAAGGAGAAGTTACTATTTATGGTCCTGAGGAAGCGCCCTTGGATCAATTTCTGACCGCACAGGCGCGAAACATGTAGACCTTCTATTGATAGGATAGAGCATATCTCCTCCTTTCCCCTCTTTAGGAGCACAGGGGACATTACTTCCCTCATGTACTCCTTTATCTGTTTTTAATCTTGGCCTGACCCTCACTTTGAGCTATTAAACTGACACACTGGGTGTCCAGAGCCAATTTTAACATACTCTTTACTCTCCTTTTCTTTCCTTGTCAGCGTGTACTGCAGATACCACAGGATCTGCGTCACTATTTTTCGGTCTAGTGTCACCACCAGCTGTGTGATGACCCGTCAGATGTTGCAGTGCCGGTCTGACGAGGAGTTAGCCCAATGATGATGCTTAGCGTCGTATTTTGATGCTTGAGGGTACTCCTACTATATGAGTGAGACTTCTTTCGTCCTTTTTGATAGTCTTCTCTGGAACAGTGTACTCTTTTCTGTTATAGGTTAAAAAACGGCGCACATCAGGCTGTGCGTCATTTTTTAAGCCCCGCCCCCTCCTGTGCGTCAAAATGACTCTGGAGTATAAATAAGGCGCACAGGCCTCAAAGTCATTTTTTGGGCGGGAACGCCTACCTTGCATGTCATTAACGCAAGGCAGTTTCCCGCATCCAGAAACTGATGCACATGGAGGAACTTTGACGTTCGTGGGGTCGGGCGTCATAGTATAAATATGGTGCACGGTTTACGCCAAATGTGTGTCAAACTTTTTTGATGCACATTCGGCGCAAACAGAGTATAAATATGCCCTCAAATACGAAGCTGACTCAGTTAAATTATGCAGATAAAGGCCCATATTTATACTTTTTTAGCGCTGCATTTGCGTCATTTTTTGACGCAAAAACAGCGCGAACTTGCAACATACAATTGTATTTTGTACGTTTGCACCAAAAAGTGGCTCAAATGCGGTGCTAAAAAAGTATAAATATGGGCCCAAATGTCTTTACTAAAACTCTCCTGGCAGCCGCAAATAATCCCCCACTCCGAATCTGTGTAGATTACCAACGCGCTCTGGCCCCCATCTCTGCCGGTCATGAAAACCAGTCCCCACAGCGATTGCCAAAGTCCACAATCATCTACAAATTACAAATACTCAATCCAATCTTATTTAAACCATAACGCTAGCCACGCAATAAAAACGCCTAAAAATAAAACATTATTTTACTCTCCTTTTAAGCCAAGCCACATACTAGTTTCCTAGAGCCACTAAATCCTTATACCTTACTGGTTATGGTACTTACATATATCATACACTCTTCCCTTTAAACACATTACTTATTCTTATACTTCAAATAAATTAATAACATAAGCCCCCTCATACCACTTAACAAGATACAACCCATAGGATTGTACTTATCGGTGTATGAGCAGCAACACAGAAGGAAGATGGCTGCAGGTTCCAGGGTTATATGCTTGTTATGAGAAGTTTCAGAATGTTAAAAGTTTAAAGTTCTGTTGGATTCTGGATATATTTGTTGCTGCTTTCTATGGCATAGGCCATATAAAGACATAGGCCCTCATTACAACCCTGGCGGTCCAAGACCTGTTTTGGCTGAAGCACCGCCAACAGGCTGGCGGTGCTTCAGAGGGGATTACGACTGGGGCCGGCAGTTTCCCGCCATATTTGCCCCGGCGGTGATAATCCGCCAGGGCAGCGCTGCCCAGGGGATTACGAGTCCCCCTACTGCCAGCCTTTTCCTGGCGGTTTGAACCGCCAGGAAAAGGCTGGCGGTACGGGGAGTCGCGGGGCCCCTGGGGGCCCCTGCACTGCCCATGCCACTGGCATGGGCAGTGCATGGGCCCCCTGACAGGGCCTTGTGCAGCTTTTCACTGTCTGCATAGCAGACAGTGAAAAGCGCGACGGGTGCAACTGCACCTGTCGCACGCCTGCAACACCGCCGGCTCCATTTGGAGCCGGCTCCCATGTTGTGGCCCACATCCCCGCTGGGCCAACGGACGGAAAGTCTGTTTCCGCCCGCCGGCCCAGCGGGGATGTCATTATGGGCACCGCTGGAGTGCGGCTGCATTGGTGGCCGCACAGCGGTTACAACTTGGCGGGCGGCGGTTGCCGCCCGCCAATGTTGTAATGACCCCCATAGTGCATAATATTGGCCTCCGTGCCTTGACATAAAATTAAATGACTATCTTTCGTAAGCCTATGCCGAGTTTCCTGTCACAGAAAGTGGATCTTACCAGATGGCAGGTGTGGCTTCTCCCACCAGGCCCTCCCTAGTTCACTACAGCCCCTGCACTAACTTTCACTTTTAAAACTGAAGCTTTTTTAAATGAAGAGCTATTGGCAGCTTTTTCCTTTCAAGCCTTTCATTATAAAGTTTGGCAACATCATAATGACTCTCATTTCTTCAGCAGCTGATATTGATAGTTATTACTGGCTAAAATATTTATTTATTCCATTTTCCCACAATATTATTCATGTTTGAATACAATGGAGGGAAACTCAACAAACCACCATTCCAATAAAAGAGACAGGTTGATTTTCCACCTCCAGTAACATTCAAAGCGATAGAAACTTCTGAACTTCTGAATCCCATTCTGGGGGAAATCCAGGGAGTCTATATCAATACTGCCGCCATTACTGCTGATATTAAAAGTATTCAGAAAGGTTTGCATTGTCAACAAAAGGTAATGATAACAAAATCGATCATTAACCAAATGCTCCTAGTGATTGATAAGATTCTATCAGTGAAGAAACTACATTTACATTCAGAAAACCAGGACAGACAGTACAACTTAAGAATTTTCAATATACCAAATAATATTTAATGATCTGATTGTAGAATATTTCTGGAAAAGTTGGTACCTAACTACTTAACATAAAATTCACAGAGAAATTTCAAAGTTCTTTGACATAACCATTTGGTGAAGATTAAGAAAGTTTCTAGCGAACTTCCATCCATTATGGTTGAGGGTAACAAAATCCTTTTCATCAGGAGTTTTTGTGAAGGAAACAGTTTCTACCAAAAATAATTTGCAGTTTTAAAACCGAGACTAAAGGAATGCTGATATGAATACAGCTTGTTTGATCCATCTTATACGCAAATGCGTAAAAATGAGCTTTCAAAATCTTTTCATAATCCATCAGGTTTTACTCACTATTTGTATCTCCAACATCCTCTGGTGCAGGGTTGGCTTTAGCACTGGTGTGGCAATAATTTTTTAGCGTCCCGTCCCCATGACCTCTTTCTCCACAGATTCCCTGACTACCACCCCCCCAAAAGGGCTCCTCATCTCTCCATAGCCCCTCTCTCACATACATTGCATTTTTTTTCTCTAGCACTACTGTTACCACTGCAGGGTGTCAGAGTACTTTACATCAAACACACATTATACAGAGATAATGAATTATACATGTGTACATCAGTCTATAATAAATGTTACCTATGACAATGAGGATTACAAGGTTTAGAACCACATGTCATCCATACTGCTAGGCATGATATTTTAAGAGTGTTTGGTCTGAAGAAGTGAAAACTCAGGATTTATAATCACTGTGCTATATTAGGATTGTGACGTTTGAGCCTCAAGTAACAAAAGGATCTCTGTGACAAAAGCAGTAACTCACTGTCCTATCCTCATAAAATACAGTTCTGTGATCAGTGTGGTACACGTTGTTCTCAGCAGGGACATTAACTCTACTTTAGAATGAATCAAAACTGCCACTAGACAAATCCCCGGATCTCTCCATCAGGAAAATAAATAAATCACCAGAGTTCTCATGACATTTTTATTGTTGCCGGAAAACTGCTGAACACACAAGGAACTCTGGGGCATGCTTTCAAAGCCATGTTATTTCTAAACACAGCCCCCTTGCAGCTCAGCGCCAGGTGTGTCTGCACCAGTTCCACCGCCCTACAGACGGTCCTGCTCTGGTGATAGAAACTTATGAGTTAGAAGATCTCTGAATAATATCATTATCCTATCCTTGGTTATGTATATTTCAGTATGTACTGTAAAATATTTCTTCTATTTTAAGCGTTTTTTATGCTGCTGTCCTAAATTTATGCTTCAGTATCTCTTACCTTTTATGTACTTTCACTGTTTGTTCTTGTTATGCTTTGCGTGTTTGTTGGTTCCATGACTTTTTGGAACATATTGTATCATATTTTCCCTATTTTTCTAAAAAGTTAGGTTTTTTTAAATCTTGGAAAATGTACAGACGGAGATGGTTGAAGTGTATATTCTGAAGCTAAAGTTAGTGATTTTATTCTCCCCATAGCAAATATTTATGACCCCACAGGGGACGATTTCCTATTTTGGAAAAAATAACTACAGAGATAGTAAGTCTTGGTAATGCACCTTTAATTGTTGGAAGAGGTTTTAATTAATATGTGATTCTTTATTGGACACGTTGTCTAGTAATAAATATGAACCTTAGAAATCTGATCAGATGTCTATAGCTTTTTTTATTAAAACACCAAGCTCGTTGATCAATGGAGGCTCAACTCTCATTGTTTTAACTCCAGGATTTAACCTGTGCTCTTTCAATATACAGGGCGAGTAGGTATATCTGATCATGCTATGGGCTCTATAACTCTTATGCTAGATAATTTAAATCCTCCTTACCTAGATGGAAACAGATTATAGACTTAATTTAATAAACCAAGGGTGTTATTATCTATTGTCATATGTAAAAACTAAATTGCTGGGATGCATTAAAACTTTATATTAAAACAGGTATGACAATTTTGATGATGACATTTGATAACAAAGATGTTTCTCTAAACTAAAAATATTTTAAAAAGTAATTGCCAAAACTGAACGTCTTTTTATCACAAATAATAATAATTCATACAAAATGACTTTACCAAAACTTCAGTATGAATATAACTCACTGCAGGTCTTTAAATTCCCAATGGAAAAGCTTCATTTTTATTCTCATAAACCAGGAAGAATGCTTGCATATAACTTGTCTATTAAAAAGGATAAAAATCAGATACATGCAAGAAATACCAGTACTGGTAACATTACTACAAAAAACGTATATATAGTTGTTGCATTTAAGAAAGTTATCTTCCAACCTCTATAGTTGTCCGAAAACAATTCCAGTAGATATTGATTCCATTCTACAACGCTGACATAAACTTGTTCTTCCCCTTTCTGATAGGTTGGGTTTAGAACTTCTCATCACTTTTGACAAACTTAATATGGTAATTAGGGGCCTCATTATGAGTTTGGCAGTCGGAACACCCTGCCACCAGACTCGCTGTGAGGAGACCGCACAGGGCTGGAAATAGTGCATATTCCAACAGTGCTGAGCAGGGGGGCCCCTGCATGCCCATGCCATGGGCAATGCAGGGGCCCCTCTGTGTCCCTCAGTACTTGTTCTCCGCCAGCCCTTTTCATCGCAGGGTGCCCACCATGAAAAGGCTGGCAGAGAACAAGGTTGTAATCAGTCATGCAGGGCTGTGTTCAGCGCTGCCCTGGCTGACTACAACCAAGACCGCCTCACCCCATCGGGATCCGTGATTTGTGATCCTGGTAGGGTCAGCGGTCTTTAGGCAGGTCCGGCCGCCTACCTCATAATGTGGAGGTTGGACCGCCACAGCCGCTTAAAACTAAAAAAGCTTCTAGGCACATTGGTAAACATGCTGCATTTTACCAAGCCTTCTTGGTGGAGAAAAACAGAAGCTGTTAAGACGGTAATTGTCTCATAGATATTATATATGTATTGTCTAGCTTCTTCTACAATTTCCTATATATTTGTTTTAAAACCTGAGAAAGAGTCACATCAAAATTCATTTGGAATAACAAAACCCCTAGGATCAAATGAAGTTACCTAATAGCCTGTAAACCATATGGATGTTTTGACAAGGTGCATTGTGGTTTCAAGAACCTTCATTATCAAATATGGCCAATTAGATTCAAGTTGAATTAAACATTATCCTGCCATTTCCATTACAATCTTTATTGTCTATGACTAACTACAATGTATTTCACAAACCCTTCTCTGTCATTAAATCAACTAACCAGCAATCCTAGACATGAATTCTGTATTCAAAACAAGTATTGCCATTACTTAAAAGTCTTTGTTATGTTATAATCCTTTACTTAAAATCAATATCAGCATTAGGCTTTGGCATTCCTGGGTTGAGGATAAAATTATATACGTATATGATATATTTCAGTGAGATATGTTTTTATCCTTCTCTATAAAAAGTTATTGTATCCTAAAGCATCCAATTTGTCAACAGTTTGTAATTTTTTTAACAATGAACTTTCATTATATATGTGCTATGGAACTGCTACTGGACACGTCAAAAACTTTAAAGCTAAACTATCTGAATCTTCAAATTGTTAGCACTTACAATCTTATGAATGTTCTTTAAAACATATGTTGTTCATTTTTCACATAGTTATACATTTTGGTCTGCTGCTTGGGATATTATTATAAAGATTCTTAATGTTACAGATCCTTAAACATAGAAACTCCTCAAATGTAAATCTTTCATATTGATTTCTCAACCTTTTTCAGCTGTTAATTTCTCATTGGAAGGATGTTACTCAGATTTCAGTTCAACATTTTGGAAACCTATTGAAAATGATTTTGATTCCTTATACTAATATTTTTAGAATAATTTGTTTTCTTTAATAACTAGGGCCCTCATTATGACTTCTGTCGTCTCCGTTGCCACGCACCGCTCCTCTTTCCCTTGTCGTCGCTCCAGGCTGCAGGCACAGGCTCCCAGCCTGCCCTGTGGCCAATCGTGACGCTGCTCAGAGAAGCTTTAGGATTGGCTGGGAGCAGGCAGACTGTGAGCCTGTGCAGGCTCTCTCTAGCCAGGCAACTGTGTTGCTGCGCTGGAGAGACCCTATTGCGCATGTGTGTTTGGCTGGCCCAAGACGACTGGCCAAACATACATGGTCACTGAGGGGAGTGCACAGTGCACTCCCCTCACTGCTTGTCACCCCCGTAGCCTTGCCCCTTTCACAAACGAAACGATAGTAAACATGGTTTATTATCGTTTTGTTTGTTAAAAGTTTTGCAGCTTCTGCTGCTGGCAGGGGGGGCAATGCTCCTCCGCCCTAACAGAGGAGCCGCTGCTGCTGAGTTGTGCTGAGCCAGGGCAGCGCTTCCTGGCTGATTACAACTCCCCTCACCACCAGCCTTTTCATTGCAGTTTCACTGACATGGAAAGGCTGGTGGTGATGGTGTTCTGGGGGCCACAGGGGAGCACCACCGTCATGGCATCCTCCCCACACGTTTGGTGATCCTGCGTTGGGAAAGTCTTCTGTCATTTATACAGCAATGTCTTTTAGCCTAGGATTAGCTAATGCCATCCATGCTGAGCTATGAAATGACAAACGTTGTCTACCGCTCCCGGCACAGTCTTACAGCGTTAGCTTGGTAAAAAACCATCAAATCTAACCTGGAATAAATAAAAGCAATCCTTGACATGTGTTTCACAGTCATTACAGCACTTCAGAGATGTTTAGCTTTACATATTATGAAAAAGAGAAGCAGAGAACTCTGTGTAGTTCCAAGTTTAGGTGGAGAGCCTTTATATATATATATATATATATATATATATATATATATATATATATATATCAAAAACGAAGTTGTCCTCATGTGAAAGCGCACTCCCAACAGGTTATATAAACGGGAAGAAAAAGCAAAGCCAGCAACTCACAGTGAATTCTTTAAGCAGTTTCATTATTCCATTATTCGCTACTTCTCCCGTTCTTGTGCAGAGATCTGATTTTCTGATAACACTTCAACAACAGAAGTCATTGAAGTGTTGTTAGCCATCTTGGGATTTGCTGATGCTGAGTCCCAAACAAAAGTAAAAAATTAAGAAAAGGGGCCAGGGTGCGAACACCCTGACCCCTGAGCTCTGGTAGTGGGGTCCCAAAGGGACCCCGCCCAGGTTTAAAAAGCATATTTTTTTATTTTATGGAAGGAGTCGCAGTGGATCAGTAAATTCATGAAATGAAAAAAAATGAAGCGTGGTCTACCGTGCTTTGCTAATATAATGCCCCAAGTAGGCCAAGTCCCGGGGGCTATTCATTCATGTTTGGGGCCAATGGCCCACCCCTCCCCTGGGGACCATCACCTCCCCAGAGCTAATATTACTTAGGAGGTGGGGGGGCTGCATGCCCCTGCCACACCACAAGGACCACTATCCCCTTGATGTACTGAATGTAATTAATGGGAGGGGCCCTGTGCCCCCCTCGCAACCTGGGGATCGCCACTCCCCAGGAAAATATTTTTTAAAAGTAGGGGGGTCCCTAAAGGGCCCCCAAGCCCCAGTGACCACCACCCCCAGGGGCTATGTCCTCATTAGAGGGGTGCCAGGTGGGCCCCCACTTGGAGCCACTGTTGGCCCTGGGTACTGCCAACCCCCAGGGCAGGCTTCTGTTATGTCCCGGGGTGCCAACCCCCAGGACATAGCTGTTTACGTGCTAAGCCACAGGAAACACTTCGGGTTTAGACCGAAGTTTTCGTCTCCGTCCCCTGCACGTGTGCAGGAAACAGAGATGAAATGCTTCAGCAAGCACAGAGCTGCTGTCAAAGCAGCTCCATGCTTGCTGAAGCAGTGGCACTGAGGGAAGCCTTAAGGCTTCTCCTGCAGTGCCAGGTAGCCCGTAGGGGCTTTTGATTAACCCCATGGGTGCCTGGGGTGAGCTGGTCTTGTCCTTGGCCATGGTTGCCGTGTGCTGAGGACGAGACCAGCTCCTCCTGCACTTGGCCCACAGGGGGAGCACCAGCACTCCCCTGTGAGCCAAGGGCAGGGATGGAAGGGGAATTGCTTCCCCTTCCACCCGACCCCCCCAAGTGAAGCCTGATGACAGCATGCAAATCGCGCAATAACCTCATCAGAGGTCACCTCTGATCGCGCTGGAAGCTGACCGGATGAGAAATGCAAAAGCATTTCTCTTCTGCCCAGGAGGTGGGGCAGGAGAGGCCTCAAAGGAAAGGAAAGGCCTTTCCTTTTCTTTGATGTCTCTCTCAGAATTTTTGCTTCACGATCAGGCAGCAGAAATGCCCACTAGACATCAGGGATGTTTTTTTTATATATATATATATGAATAAGGGGAGCGGCCCCTTGGGCAAGGGTCGCTCCCTAGGGGGGCAATTATTTTTAAGGCCTTTTCTGCCCCCTCTGGGGGCAGATCGGCCTACTGTAATTAGGACAATTTGCCCCCGGGGGGCAGAAACCATTAGACACCAGGGATTGTTTTTTTTTTTTTGCAGGCAGGCAGGCAGGGAGGGACCCCTTAAGCAAGGATTGCTCCCCTGGGGGGCAAATACTTTTTAGGTCATTTCTGCCCCCCTTAGGGGCAGAGTGGCCTATTTTTAATAGACTATTCTGCTCCCAAGGGGGACAGAAACCACTAGACACCAGTTTTTTTTTTCTTTTTTACAATTTCTCTGACGGGGAGCAACCCCTTAGGCGAGGGTCGCTCCCCTGGGGGAAAAACTTATTTTAGGCCACTTCTACCCCCCTTGGGGGCAGATAGGCCTATTTTTATGAGGCTGATCTGCCCCCCTTGGGGGGAGAAACCACTAGGCACCAGGGATTATTTTTTGAAAATTTCACACAAGGGGAGTGACCCCTTAGGCAAGGGTTGCTCCCTTGGAGGGGGGGAGCAAATTTATTTTATTCCATTTCTGCTCCCCTTGGGGGCAGATCGGCCTATTGTAATTAGGCCAATCTGCCCCCGGGGGCAGAAACCTCTAGGCACCAAGGATTCATTAACAACCATTAGATGTGGGGAGCAACCCCTTAGGCAAGGGTCACTCCCCTGGGGGGAAACATCTTTTTAGGCCATTTCTGCCCCCCTTGGGGGCAGATCAGTCTCTTTTTATTAGGCTGATCTGCCCCTAAAGGGGGCAGGAACCACTAGGCACCAGGGATTTTTTTGTGCCAATTTCAAGCAAGGGGAGTGACCCCTTAGGCAAGGGTCGCTCCCCTGGGGGGGGTGAATTTATTTTAGGCCATTTCTGCCCTTGGGGGCAGATCGGCCTATTTCTATTATGTGGTGTGTGTATGTGTGTGTTTTGTTTAGTGGGGCAGCCCCTTGGGCAAGAGTCGCTTACCATGGGGGCACATTACTGTTGGCCATTTCTGTCCCCAAGGGGGGAAGAGAGCCTACCAGAGACCAGAAAAAAAGAGGGTAGGACTATGTCCGTACCCTCACCCCAAATAAATGGGGCCAAAGTTGTTCTGCCGACTAGGAGGCAGATGGGGCAATTACCCCCGGTTTACTCCCCAGGGGGTCAGGAGGCCTACCAGATGCCAAGGAATTACAAAAGAAAATAGTGGGGTGGTGGCTACCAAACAGTATGGGCCCAACTGGAAGGGTTAACAATCTTTCACCTCTTGGGGTGTGTCCAAGATGGCGACTGGAGCGACAGCATAATCTGTGGCTCCGCTCCCAGCCACCCAGCTATCATGTGTCCAGGCTTTCCCCCGCTCGCCTGGTGGATTGCCATGTACCCTGCTGCTTCAGGAGGTCCCCAGGGAGAGATACGGCGTTTGACGGAAGTGGCGGAGCCGTACCATGCGAGCAGCGCCTTCGCCGCGAAGAGGGTGGTGTCCTGACCCGCGCAGCCTGTCTGAGGCCCGAGCTCTGCTTGGCGCGAGGGCTGAGCGTGCTGCCGAGTCCCGGGCGCCCCCCCGCAGCACACTGACGAGGCACGTCTACCGAGACCCCCACGAAGGGAGGATCCAGTGGTGTGGCAAGATCGAATAGGCGCTACTGACCTCGTTGCTACACACGTGGCCCAGCACGCATGAGTGTGGACATTGCCCTTTTGCCTGTCGGGGGTCCCGTGCTCTGATCGCCACAAGGGGTGAGCGCGCTGCCGGGCCCTGGGTGCCCCCTCCTCTGCATAAGTGACGAGGCCCGTCTACCGCGACTCCCGCGGCGGGAAGCACCAGGATTGCAGTGAGATCTTGCGGATGGGAGATTGGGGGCTCTGACGGGGTAATGCAGTGATTCGGTGGCACTCTTCGGATCACAACTATTACCACGTGCGGCCTGTGGGACCCTTACTAACCTCGCTGCCACACGTGTACCCCTGCCTGCGTGAATGTGGACACTACTCTCTCTCCTGCTGCTCCAGCCCCAATGGCAGTTGAGCGTCAGGCCTGGTGACCTCTGTTCTGAAGCCATCACCTTGGGCCCCCGGGCTCGCCAGTCATATTGCATTACTCCACATGCAGGCAGTCTTCTTGGAACCACTGGAGTCTGCCTGGTCTGTGGGGACACTGGTCCTGTGCCCTTCAGTTTGTGATAGTCTGCCTACCAGCTACTTGGAATTATTGGGTCAGCACTGAAACTTAGCGCCAATCTTTCCCTCCAGTGTCGTCTTGCTTTGCCTCCACACCTCACTGCAGTGGGTCTCATCTGCACTGCACCCAACCTCTCCTCCCGCAACTCCGAGGAGGCATTATATTAATCATACCAACGCCCTGGCGCTGTCCTGGGGGTTCACTCACCAGAGTCCTTTTAGCTGCCCGATATAGCATCCACCTCCTTCTTCCTGGACACACACCCCAGGGGCGAACCGGGTAGGTGTGAGCCTGGTTGGGTGCTTCTGCCTGGGGCCTACCTGTGACCTGGGCGACCGGATGGGTCAGCCGAGATCCGCCAGAACGTCTGCGACGACCATGGAGATGGCGGGGATGCCGTCTGGGGGCCCGGATTCGAGCTCTCAGGCGTTGCGCCAGATGGAAGTCACCCTACATAATCACACATCGCAGTTCGAGAAGGTGCTACAGGCCATACTGGACACCAAAACCACTCTTGAGACGACGATTGATGACGTTACGCTGGACATCAACCTCCTACTGACCGACCACTGGGCATTAGTGGAGAGAGTGGCGGAAACGGAGGGCGATATAGCGAGGCTGTCCCCCGATGTGAAGGCCCTCCAGGAGAAGATGACCCATTTAACCACAGAGGTGGACGAGCTTAGACGTAGAGCAGAAGATGCGGAGGGGAGATCGATACGCCTAGTGGGTTTCCCGGAGAGGCCCGAGGGCCCCAGCACAGAGTTGTTCTTGGAGAGTTGGCTGACAGACACCATTCTACGGAACAAAGTGCCAAAATTCTTCTCTATTGACAGTGCTCATAGAGTACTGGGCAGGCCTCCACCACCGGGTGCTCATCCCTGTCCATTGATTGCCCGCTTCCTCAACTACCGGGACAGAGACTTGGTACTTAAACTGTTCCGTAAGGAGGGCCCGCAAAAGTTTGAGAATGCATCAATATCTGCCTACCCGGACTTCACTGACGAAGTCCAAAAAATACGTAGTTCCTTCTACACAGCGAAACAATGCTTCCGTGAGCATAACATTAAATATGCCCTTCTCTTCCCTGCAAAACTACGGATACAGGATGGCTCAGCGGTGCACTTTTTCTCTTCTTCGGATGATGCTTGGACCTGGCTACATGCTAAGGGGTTCGCCCAACCTGTACAACAGAGGGACGCGGAGGAGTCATGGTCTCCCCCCAAGGGGAGACGCGGATGCCGGGCTCGCTATGAGATCAAACCTACCAAGGCGCAGTCAGCGGGGGAGCGCACCCGCCTTCTGCGCAAGACCATGCAGCTTGTATCCAACCCTTACTCGACCTTGAATGAACTGGCCGATGCTGAAGCCAACCAGGTTGACTCTTCTGATGCTGGAGACTCCCATCGGGGCCCGCTGCTCACCCCGTGCTCTGCAGATGATATTTGACCTACATGCTCTATACCACCACTCTCACCATGGGAAAAGCCCCCATATACACTTTTACCCTTTGGTCTCACCTGCTCACTGAGTGACATGTCATTCTGGTGAGTTTGCAGCTGGAATGTCCCAACTGGGCTCTGGAGTGGTTGTGGCCTGTGCTGCTTCTTGGGAGGCCGGGAGTGATTCCTACCACCGTGCCCTGCTCCATATGGACCTGTTGTCTTTCATGTCTGCTCGCAGGCCTTGTTCTATTTTTTTGTATACATGACATGTGTTGTTGTTTCAATCCCCATTTTATCGGGGACTTTTTCCCTTGTGTCCTCATTGGATCGTTTAGTTATTGCCACGGCTTGTAGTCAAGGGGGAGAGGCAAAGTCCTATTGGCGTTCTCGTGCCAAGACTCTTGTTCGGGGTGAGAGCCTATTGTGACTATACGAACAATGGGGGGTTGGTGCTTGGGAGCTCCCCCACTGTCATGCATTATAGTACAGTAATGGTTGTACAACCCCAGGCACACATCCCTCGCTATAACGTGGTCACATGGAACGTTAGGGGCATGTCCACTTCACGCAGGCGACAGCGCATATCCGCTTTCTTGAGGCGACACCTAGTCCATATTGCAATGTTGCAGGAAACACACTTACCCTAAACTACGATAGAGATAATGCGCACAGCTGGAGAGGTCAATTGGTGGGTACTACCTCCTCATCGCTCGCTCGAGGCGTTGCAATTTGGATTGCACTGGGTGTACCGTGCATGATTTCCCACACACGGTTAGATCCTGATGGTCGCTATGTGTTGATTGCGGGCTCCCTGGATGGTGCACCTTTTGCTCTTATGGCGTTCTACACACCCAACTCCTCCCAAAAAAGCTTTTTACATGCAATGTCCGCTGGATTATTCAGAGATCCTTCTGTGGCGAGTATTGGGGTGGGGATTTCAACTGTGTTCTGGATGTCCATTTTGATCGCTCCTTCCCCCCTGCCCTCTGCTCTGAGCAGGCAGATTTCGCATGAGTTTGAAGAATGGAGAGTGAAGAATGGCTTGAGTGATGTTTGGTGCTTGCGACACCCGGCAGACCGTGAATATTAATTTTACTCTCCGGTGCATGACTTAAACAAAAGGATAGACCTGTTCTTTGTTTCTCCCTCTGCGCCTCCGATCACCTGGCGCGTACTGAGTCGGATCACTGCCCCTTACAGGTAGTCCTGGATTGGGGCTGTCTGAGAGCTTGGATACCCATGTGGTGTTTGCAACCAGAGGCCCTGATGGATCCCCCTTTCCGGGCGGAACTAGCTCAATGCCTAGCCACTTACTTCTCACAAAATCACAACACGACTCCACATTTAAAAAAAAAATGTTTTTATAGAGTTTTCAGTTTAGATCTTTTTCCGACAATTAACATTTACAGTATCAGGATATGATAGATCTGTTATACGATTATCATACAAATAAACAATAAAACTTAACTTCGGTCTTGTTATTATACTCAGAAGGTATTCAAGTGCGGTGTCTGGATAATCAGACAAACAATGATGCTTTAGTGGTCTGTGTTCCCCAGCTTGGTAATGCTCTTTCCCTCTGTTATGCGATTATTTACGTTGGTGGGAGAGGCCCAGCCTAGTGTCAGTTTGTGGCGCATAGGTCCCCGGGGCTTGATATTCCTGTTCTGGGTGCTAGTCCCACGCTTGTTAATCACTATGGGTTGCATCAGGTGGAAGAGGTGGGCGTGTCAGCGTTCTCTAATTTGATAGTTCGTTCCATCCAGCTTACTTGGGGTATTGTGATTGGTTAGGTATAAGTGTGACTGTCTCGGGCCCACATATATTCCAATTCATGGCGGTCTCTCATCATTCTTGGCCTCTAGTCTGCTTATTAAAGTTTCCCAGACTTCGCTTCCTGTGTGTTGTTGGCCCTCCCTTGCTGATTTTCGCAGTACCAGTAACTCTGCGCTAGCCCATCGCAGTGTCATGCTGTGCCAGGTTTTCAAATCTGGAGCTGTGGCCGCTTTCCAGTTCATAGCTATCAGTCTTTTGTACATCACGTATGCCAGGTCTGTGAACTTATGTAGATGCTTATGTTTCTTTTCTCTCTGTCTCAGGCCCAGCAGGCAGGATTTAGGGTCCACTGTGAGCGGCAGCCCCGTCAGTTCCGATACCTTCCCTACCACTCCACTCCACTCCCTGTACACCTGGGCGCATTCCCAAACCATATGGTAGAAGTGTGCCAGTGGGGCTTTACACCTAGGGCAGGTTGGGTCCGAGCTGGGGAGCATGCGTTTAATCCTGGCTGGCGAGAGGTACGTTTGATGTGTGTAGTTGAATTGCGTATAGCGGAATCTGGGGTTTCTCGATACCCCCGTGTATGGTGTAAATCGTTCGGCCACTCCTCTTGTGAAATTGGGTTTGGGAGAACTGCATTCCACCTTTCCCGAACGTTCTCCAGGTTTGGTTCGGGATATTTATTCAGGGTTTTATATAAATTCGACACAACCTTTGTCTGATTGTCATATTGCAGCATGTGATGCAGTGCAGGGGAGATCATTGGTTCTTGATTTCCTGCCGACCATGTCTTCTTAATTGAATGGCATATGGCATAGTATGCCATAAATTGCCCAGGATTTACTGATGTGAGGGCCTGTACTGATTCAAAGGACATCAGTATTCCTTCCTCGAAGCAGTCTCCCACTGTCACTATGCCCACCTCTGTCCAGGCCGTTAACGAGTGCTTTCTATCCCCGCTGTCCCATCCAGGGGACTAGTCCTAGCTGGATGAGCGGTGAGTAGGGGAGCGTGCTGCGGCCATTTTGAATATGTCTCTTCCAGCATACATGCGCCACTAGCATTAGCGGTTTATCAGATGCCCCCTTCGGAGATTTGGATGCCAGCCAAGTGACCAAAAGTTCACCGCACAAACTTGTCAGGACCCAGGCAGACTCCGCCTGTGTGGGTCTATGCATCCAACTCAGTATCCACTGTAATTGTGCAGCCGCGTAGTAGAGTTCAAAATTGAGGGCTCCCAGGCCGCCCACATTGGCCGCTGCAATGTAGTGAGTGCGATGCGCGCTCTACCCCCTCCCCATATGAGCTGCAGCAGGGTTACGTTCAAATCCCGGAAGAAACTCCTGGGGATCAAGAGCGGCAGTGCCGCAAAGTAATATAACATCCTGGGTAGTATCAGCATGTTTGCTATCACCACCATGCCCATCGGTGACACTGGTAATTTACTCCAGAATCATAGTGATCCCTTTATGGAAGCCAATGCTCTCGCCAAATTTCCATCTCTAAGATTATCTGTGCTGTGATATATTTGCACCCCCAGGTATTTGAACGAGTCAAAGCACCATTTCAGTTGCCCAGGGTCATTTCTCTTCTTAACAGGGGCCATACGGTCAATGGGAACACGCATGATTTTTCCCATTTTCCACCAGCCCTGATATCTCTCCGAATTCGGTCAGGAGTGAGATTGCTAAGGGAATCGTCTCGCTTCCCTTCCACACGTATATTAGGGCGTCATCTGCATATAATGATATTATGTGGTGTGCCCCATTCCTGAATACACCCCAGCTGTCCTCCATGATTCACAGGCGGGTCACCAATGGTTCCATTGCTATTGCGAACAGCAATGGTGACAAGGGGCATCCCTGTCTGGTGCCTCTAGCAATCGGGATGCTATCAGATACAACTCCCCCCGTTTTCACACAAGCCTGTGGGTTGGTGTATAATGTCTGTTCCCATTGTATATAATTAGGGCCGATTCCCATTTTCCGCATAGTGGCAAATAAGAAGTCCCACCCTAATGTGTCGAATGCTTTCTCGATATCTAGTGAGAGCACCATTTCCTCATAAGGCTCCGGCGGAGTGCCCTCCAGTACACCCAGCAGTCTGCAGATATTTAAAAAGGTGTTGAGTTTGGGGATGAAGCCATTTTGGTCATCGTGTATCAGAGTGTGTATGACGGGAGCTAACCTGTTAGCCAATATTTTACAAAGGATTTTGCAGTTAGTGTTTAGGAGTGAAAGTGGTCTATAGGATTTGACATCTGCAGGGTCCCGCCCCTGCTTGGGTAGGACTACTATCATAGCCTCTCTCTGCATGGGGGGCAATGCCTTGTGGTTCCAAGCCTTCTCAAATACTTTCAACAGGTGAGGCTTTAAGTGTTTTGAATACTTTGCATAGTATTCTATTGGGAGGCCGTCTATTCCTGGCGCTTTATTCCTGGGCATCTTTGCTAGTGCTACGTCCAATTCCTCTGCGCTCAGAGGGGCCTCTAGTTTCTCGCCGTCTGCCTGAGATAATTGCGCCAGTTGGGATCCTGCAAGAAAGGATACAAGTTGTGCGGATGTACAGGCCGAGCGTTTGGTTTAGAGGTTCGTATAGTATTCCCTGAACGCCCCATTTATCTCTTCTTGCGTGGTGGCTATCCTACCGTTGTCTAGTTTTATAGCCCCTATTGGAGACTGCTGTCGGTTCTCCTGTAGGAGCCACGCCAGCAGCCTGCCTGATCTGTCCCCCTCTGACTGTAGGCGCATTAAATGATATTTGTGGTCATGTCGGCGAAGGCGAGAATCTACTTCATTGTATTTTATGCGCACCTCTTTTAGCACGGTGTAAGGTATCTCCTTCCGTGCCACCGCTGTTTCAAGTGTTCTCAATTCCTTTTCTAAGTTACTAATCTCTGCGTGTAGAGTACGCCTCACTCCCCAAGTGGTCGATATACAATGCCCTATGGCTACTGCCTTGTGCGCCTCCCACTCTGCCGCTCTTGAACCTGCGGAGTCTGCATTGGTTTCCCAATACTGCCTCAGAGCGGTGTCCAGTCCCTCTGCAAATGCCTGGTCCTGGAGTGCATCCACCTGTAATCGCCACGTAGGGACCGCCGAGCGTCTCCTCCCCCAATTTAGTGACATTCTAAGCGGTGAGTGGTCTGATAGTGTCTTGGCCATGTATTCTGTCCCGTTTGTCAATGTGCATATGTCCGCAGTGCCCCAAATTATATCTATTCTAGTGTGACTTTATGGGGTATTGAGTAGAATGAGTATTCCCACTGTTGGGGGTGTTGCATACGCCATAAATCGTGTAGTCTCATATCTTTTGCCCATGTCTGCAAAGGGCACTTAGCATTTCTGTTTGTTATTCCTTTCTTCGGAGGGTTTGATCTGTCCAACACTGCATTTGGTAAGCTGTGGAAATCGCCCCCTCATATGGCCGGGACTGCAGGGTTTACTAGTAGTGCCGGGGTGAGTGTACCCAAGAATCCCGCCAGTGCGTTGTTGGGGGCATAAATCCCTATAATCGATAAGTGTCTCCCACCTAGTTGTCCCTCTACTATTACATATCTGCCCCCTTGATCTAACTTATACGAAGTTCGGGTAAATGGGATGCCACCTGCTATCCATATCAGTACTCCTCTAGCAAAGGCTGAGTAGGTTGTGCCTGTCATCTGCCCACCCCATTTCCCACAGATCTCCTGTAGCCAAGGCTCCAATAAGTGTGTTTCTTGTAGAATAGCTATGTGAACTCTCTGGCGTCTGAGATGTGCGTACACTCGCGCTCTTTTGCCTGGCGTGCCCATGCCCCTCACATTCCACGTGACTATTTCATATTGGTGTGTATGTATATTTGCGTTTTGGGACATGTAATGTTGTATGGTGTATTTCTGCGGGACCCGCTCCGGGTTGCGACTTCATTCCGAGCTCCCCCCCATCTCGCTGGGTGTGTGCTTAAGACTGATAACCGCGATGGTGTACTCAGTTCTCTGAGTTGACCTATTTCATACAACTTAACTCCCCCCCCCGTTCTAACTATTTCCCTAAAACAATGAACCACACAACACACTACTTCTTAATGAAACCTGTATCCATGCGAATACCTGTGGGGGAGCCATTTTGATTGCCAGATGTGGCTCTTATACGGGGCTCACATCCTTCCTCAGACCTAGTCTGCGTGTATGTATATGTATGAGTGTGGGTGCTCCCGAAGTGTTAGCCCCCCCCAATCCGCGTGCACTCTAATATTAAACAACGTTCACAGCAGGGAGGAATTGATTGTTCAAAAGATACTCGTGGGTAGCCACCATGGGTAGCAGATCTGTTCCTGCTGCAGCCACCCATGTTCCCTGACCGCTTGTCACCCCATCTGGGCAGGGGAGGCACTCTAGTTATTACTGTTCACAGTTCATCTGCCGTTCTGGGGTTGACATTCGGACCCCTGAGTGCCTCTGTAATCGTGGAGTCCGAGCTAGCCGAGTCCGAGCCCGTCATGGGGCCCATCCGGAATGCCTCAAAAGAGTTCTTTGTGAGCAGCGGGGTTTCTTTCAACACTTTTGTCCTTTCCTTTGCTGCCTGTCTCTCCGTGGGTTGACCCTTGGCGCGTCTCCTGGTGCGCTTCCGCAATGAGGAGGTCAGCCATTCCTTCTCTTCATCCGTTCCCTCGTTAGTTTGCGCTAAGCCTTTGGCGTGCAACCAGGTCCAGGCATCTTCGGGGGAGGTGAACATGTGAGTACGTTCTTCAGAAATTACTCTCAGTTTGGCAGGGAAGAGGAGAGCATATTTAATATTGTGCTCACAACGACGTTCTTTAATTTTTACATAGGAGTTCCGTTGCTTCTGTACCTCCTGTGTGAAGTCTGGGTAAGCATGGACCACTGAACCCTTGTGTCGGAATGGGCCTTTGCTGCGGAATTGCTGCAGTATCAGGTCTCGGTCCCTATAATTTAAGAATCTCGCTATCAATGGTCTGGGTGGCTGACCCGGCGATGGCGGTCTCCCCGGTACTCTGTGCGCCCTTTCCACAGAGAAGAACTTCAATGGGGACCCACTCAGCACTTCTTTAATTAGCCATTACTCTATGAATATTTCCGAGCTCTGTTCTGGTAAATTCTCAGGAAACCCTACGAAGCGGACATTGTTGCGCCGGGATCTGCTTTCTGCTTCTTCGGCGCGCCTCCATAGGATCTTCACCTCTGCATCCAGACGCTGAATCTGTTTCTGGTTGTCCGAGACTATAGGACTCGTCGTGCTTATTACATCTTCCGTCGTTTTCACTCTCTCTGCCAAGTTCTGATGATCCACTCTAAGTAAATTCAGATCTTGCGATATAGTGTCTATTCTGAGTTCTAACGAGGATTTAGTGTCCATGATTGCCTGTAGCACTTTTTCAAATTGTGTAGAGTGGGATTGGAGTGTGCTCTCTAGTGACTGTAAGGTTAGGATTTGCTGTTGGTCGCTGGACGCCGGGCCAGGTGCATTTTGTTCTTGGTTTTTGGCGGACTTGGACTTCCCGGCCTTTTTTTATCTCTTGGGTAACTCTCGCAACAAAGGGTAGCTTTATTATGTGTTTCTTGAGCGGTCGAGCGCCCTGATAGCACTGGTACTCCCTTCGGCGTATATTGCCCTGCTGAAGTCCCTTCAGCCTGCCTGTGGTCCCAACCTGTCTAGTCAGTCTATAGCGCACTGAGCGGGATCAGTTGGAGGGGGGGCCCTGCTGCCAATATTTGAATGCTCCAGTCCAGGGGTATATATGGGTGCTCCCACGGCGTGCCTACCCTGCAATTGGGGTTTTGGGTGGCCCAGGAACCCCCTGTGGTCCGCCTCAGACACCGCTCCTGCCAAAGTAAACCAGGGAGGCCTGAAGAGGAGGTCGGCTTTTAATTGAAGACGTCGGGCCGGGGGGGGGAAGAGAGCCCAAGCCCTCCTGTCCAGTCCACCACTCCACCTGTGTTTCACTGCGCTTATTACTGCCCCCTCGTTTGCTGGGGGGGAAGGCGTTAATTTCCATGCAAAGCGGTGGGGGGGCTGTCCCCCATGCACTTGGGTGCTGCACCCCTGGAGCGGGTGAGCGCCCGCGTGTCCAATGCGGCTCCTGGACTGCCAGATCAATACAGCCCTCGCTGTCTCCTACGAGTCGCTCCGATCGGCAGATCAGCGCGGCTGGGCCATCCCTGGCACCCAGCCGCGGCACCTCCGCGCTGCCGCTCCTCCTCTCACGCTGTGGGAGCGACCCGCCCGGCAGGGGAGAGCCGGTCCAGCCGGGCCAGCCAAAGCGCTCTGCCACCTTCCGACAGGGGGGGCGCAACGGGGAGTGGAGGGGAGAAGCCGCACCGATATGCGGTCCCCACACTGCAAGGCCTCCCCTCCGCCAAAGCCCCCCTTCCCCCGGTCACCGGGGGTCTCCAATCGACGTCTCCACCAGTTCTGGTCTCTGAGGAGGGGCCACGCCCCGGCCTCACTCGCGCCCCGGCGCCCGCTGTCACCAGCTCCTCTGTCGCTCCACACCAGCCCGCTTGGTTCCCCGGCTTCACGACGGACCCCAAGGCCGGATATGGCGTTCAGGGCTCCGTACTCCCCTCTGGGAGCGCCCTCCAGGATTATTATTGTGGGCCGAGTCGGAGCTCACGATTTAGGCGTCCGACACGGCCGCCATCTTGGCTCCTCCCCCAACACGACTCCACATAGGGCAACAGAGTGGGATGCTCACAAAGTGGTGGTACGAGGCCATTGCAAGGCTGCTTCCATCGGGGTCTGTCGTGTTCTGGTCAGGGAGTTATAGGAACTGGAAACTAAGCTATGCCCGGTAGAAGTCGCAGTAGCTAGAGGTGAGGAATCGGTGAGTGGGCTTACACCCTTGCGTGCAGACCGCAGAGAAGCAGTTGATAGACTGAGCAAACATGACTACCAGCAATATACTACACGACAATATGCAGAGGGTGACAGGGCAGGCCGCTTGTTGGCTTGGTTAGCACGCAATAACCCCCAATCTTCGCCCTTTGGAGCGATCCGATTAGACATCGGTGAGATAGTAAACACTCAAAAGGTGATTAACTATGCTTTTTATGCCTATTATCACGAATTATACGCGCCCCCCCCCCTTTGAGGGGACGTGTGGCTGGCTTCCTGAGCTCTCTACAGCTAAGCCGCCTGCTCCCAGAGCAGGCGGTCGCATTGGATGGTCCTATCGATGTGGAAGAGATACGCCTTGCGCTATCCCAAATGTCCCGTAACAGGGCTCCTGGCTCTGATCGTCTCCCAGTTGAGTATTTTGCATCGCTAGCACCCCATCTCCTACAACCCATGCTCTGGGTATTTAATGGAGCGCAAACCCGTGGGCAGCTGCCAGCCTAGATGCGGGAGGCCCTCATAGCGGTACTCCCAAAACCTGGTCGCGACCCCCTAAATGTTCACTTGTGCCGCCCTCTTTCATTGTTAAATACAGATTTGAAAGTGCTTGGGAAAATATTCATAACATGGATCAGGACACTTTACTCTAGCCTGTTGGCCTGCGTCAAGACGGGGCAAATTATCTCTGACCCATTCCCCATCTCCAGGGGCACCAGACAGGGGTGCCCGCTGTCTCCTTTGCTGTTTGCCATAGCTATGGAGCCCTTAGCCGCCCACCTCAGACAACAACACAGCGTTGGGGTATTCCAGAATTTCACACACATCACATAATCTACTTGTATGCAGATGACGCTCTGATCTATCTGCGTGATCCCACGACGTTTATGTGTCAAGTTTTGGAGTCCTTGGACTCCTATGCGGACATTTCCGGCCTGTGGGTAAATAGGTCTAAATCTTGTATTTTCCTCCTGTCTCCAGTGCCCTCGGAACTCCTATTGCCACTGCCGGAATATCATCTGCCATGGTGTCATACCACCTTTAAATACCTGGGTGTACAAATATACCACTCTCTGGAGGACCTTAGGGAGGGCAATCTGGGTAGAGTTCTTCGCTCCATTAGGGGCTCTCCGCCCTTCTTGGGGGCACTCCCCTTGTCTCCTATGGGTAGGGTTTCCATTGCTAAGATGCTCATCCTGCCTCACCCACTCTACTACTTTTCAGCGCTCCTGATTGTTTTACCACGCACATTTTTTAAGACACTACAGGGCATGGTGACAGATTTCACATGGGGTAAAGATAGACGCCGCGTGGCCTCTTCTGCGACTCAATATCCACAGATGGAGGAAGGATTGGGTGTCCCCAACTTCGAAATGTATTATGCAGCTGCCCAGTTACAATGGCCAGCAGATCGGCTTGGTGAACATTGCTCAGCAGAAAAAGCAGTCTTAATCAATGCCTTGGCACTGTTGCCACTGTTGACTTGGTTGACAGACAAATCTCTCCCCTCACCACGCGGCAATATCACATTAGCTACTGCAAAATCATGTTGGTTACGCTATGTTCCCGGCATGAGCCCTCGAACACCAAATTCTCCTTTAAACCCTCTGATGATTCTGCCTGAGGCACGGACCTTGCTAGCGCATCACAATATGTCCCCGTGGAGGGCTGTGGGCCTTGTTATGGCTGGGGACTTTTACACGGATGATACATTATTGACCTTCGGCAAACTATCGGTTAGCACGAAGATACCATCCGGTAACTTCTTAGCATATTGCACTATACAATACCTCCTTTATATCACATAGGGCATGGGTGACGTTGAACGTTCCTCACTCTGGTCCTTTCGATGGGTGGTTTTAGGAGGGCGGTGTCATTGTACTCCATGTTGCTGCCGGAAGCACTCCAGGGCCTGCATCACGCAAAATCTCACTGGAATGAGGCGTTACCCAATCCCCTGTCCTTGGCGGCGTGGTCATCTGCGCTATCTTCTGTTAAGAATGTCTCTCGAAATGCTAGACTACCCTACACCCAATTTAATTATATACATCACTCTTACCTGTCCCCCCTCCGCATAAAACTCATGTTTCCTGCGTCAGACCCGGTGTGTCCCCGCTGTGAGGACCCTCTGGCAGATATTTACCATATGGTGTAGAGTTGTCCCCCGTTATCAATGGCTTGGCAGCGAGTTACTGCTGCAGTGTCTGACTTCACTGCCCATGCTTTGCAGCCGTCGTCTGAGTCTTGTCTGCTGGAAGGCACCACACGCCCCCAATCACGATAGGTGGTTGCGGGTCTTGCTACAGCAATCCCATGCTGGGGCCCAGACACTGGGCAGTTTACAGCATGGAGGACTGGTGCAGGGCGGCTCTGACATCTGGGACGTCTTTATTGTTACAATGGAGGCCAAGGACGACACTCGTCCACCTTAGATTTCCCGCAGACATTGATACAGGTGATTGGCTTGCGTTCCCCCAGATTTATACTCTCTCTGTGGTTGATTGTTGAGGATGTTGCAGCTCTCACACGGGAGGTGGTGCTAAAAGTGGGAGCAGGAGTTCTTGGCACCCCTGTTTTTCTATCTAACATGACCTAGCCCATCCTACTCTTTAGATCGTACTCATTTTGCTCGATGCCCTTCTACCAGCATACCAGCATAACATATCTCTGAAGTTCACTTGGACGCCTCATTCCCCCCCTCTCGCTTGGATTCCATCACTTGCACCACCCCCGTTTTGCTGGGAGGCGGCGAAATGCTTGACTAGTAGCATAGTTTAATGTTGATGTTGTAATTGTATCTCTGCTTATATGATATAATGAATGTTCTTTCTCCCATGTACCTGAACTGACGATTCAGGAGTGCTTCACTTTGTGTGTTACTATTGAAACAATAAAGAGATTTAAAAAAACAAACAAAAAAAAAACAATCTTTCCCCTCTTCCCTGCACACTAAAACATCTTATCCCATGTTAAGCAAGAGGATATTTGATTATTTTGGCTTTTGGTTTTACATTTGGGCCATGAGAGCTTGTCTAACTCTCAAAATTGCCCCAGTTGGAATGGTGAGGGCTGCACTTTTTGGACTTTGGGACGTTGCCATGTAGAAAAATCCACAAGAGCTAGACACATCGGAAAACTAAACATCTGGATGAGTACAGGGTGGTGTGCTTCACATGCACCCCACACCATTTTCTTTCCCACAATGCCCTGCAAACCTCCAACTTTGCTGGACATCACACATTTTTCTCACACTTTTGTGGTGGAACCTTCCGGAGTTTGCAGGAATCCACAAAATTCCTACCACCCAGCATTGTCGCATCTATACCAATAAAAATTCTGCTCCACTTGTCAACCTAAAAATGTTTTATTTCATACTGCCCTTTTGGCCCCAGTTTGGTTCCGCCACAATGTCGACATGTTTTTGGCTCTTTCCTGTCACAGGCACTTGGCCCACCTACACAAGTGAGGTATCATTTTTACCAGGAGACTGAGGGGAATATTGGGTGGTAATAAATTTGTCCTGGTGTGGTGACCCCACACAGAAATGTGGGAAAAAATAGATTTTTTTGCTAAATCTGAGGTTTGCTGAGGATTCTGGGTAAGAAAACACTGAGGTATCTATGCAAGTCACATCTCCCTCAACTCCCTTGGGTGTCTAGTTTTCAGGAATGTTTGGGTTTGGTTGGTTTCCGTATATGGCTCCTGTGCCCAGGACCAAAAACGCAGGTGCCCTCACCCCCCCAAAAACAGTTAGTTTTGTATTTGATAATTTTGAGGTGCCCACATAGTGTTTTGGGGCATTTCCTTTGCGGCACTAGGCCTACCCGCACAAGTGAGATACCATTTTTAGAGGGAGACTTGGGGGAATGCTGGTTGGAAGGGAATGTGTGGATTCTCTCAGATTCCAGAACTTTCTATTACTAAATTATGAGGAAAAAATCTTTTTTGCTAAATTTTGAGGTTTGCTTAGGATTCTGGGTAACAGAACCTGGTGAGAGCCCCACAAGGCACCACATCCTGGATTTCCCTAGGTGTCTAATTTTTAAAAATGCACAGGGTTGGTAGGTTTCCCTAGGTGCCGACTGAGCTAGAGGCCAAAATCTACAGCTAGGCACTTTGCAAAAAACAGCTCTGTTTTCTTTGGTAAAATGTGATGTGTCCACGTTGTGTTTTGGGGCATTTCCTGGCACTTTGCAAAAAACAGCTCTGTTTTCTTTGGCAAAATTTGATGTGTCCATGTTGTGTTTTGGGTCATTTCCTCTCATGGGCACTAGGCCTACCCACACAAGTGAGGTAACATTTTTATCAGAAGACTTGGGGGAATGCTGGGTGGAAGGACATTTGTGGCTCCTCTCAGATTCCAGAACTTTCCGTCAACAAAATGTGAGGAAAAAGTGTTATTTTTTGCCAAATTTTGAGGCGTTCAAAGGATTCTGAGTAACAGAACCTGGTGAGAGCCCCACAAGGCACCCCATCTTGGATTCCCCTAGGTGTCTAGTTTAAAAAAATGCACAGGTTTGATAGGTTTCCCTAGGTGCCGGCTGAGCTAGAGGCCAAAATCCACAGCTAGGCACTTTGCAAAAACAGCTCTGTTTTCTTTGGGAAAATGTGATGTGTCCATGTTGTGTTTTGGGGCATTTCCTGTCGCGGGCACTAGGCCTACCCGCACAAGTGAGGTACCATTTTAATGGGAGACTTGGGGGGGGACGCTGGGTGGAAGGAAATTTGTGTCTCCTCTCAGATTCCAGAACTTTTTGTCACCAAAATGTGAGGAAAAGTTTTTTTTTTGGCCAAATTTTGAGGTTTGTAAAGGGATTCAGGGTAACAGAACTTGGTGAGAGCCCGACAAGTCACCCCATCTTGGATTCCCTTACGTGTCTAGTTTTAAAAAATGCACAGGTTTGATCGGTTTCCCTAGGTGCAGGCTGAGCTAGAGGCCAAAATCCACAGCTAGGCACTTTGCAAAAAACACGTCAGATTTCAATGTAAAAATGTGATGTGTCCATGTTGCGTTTCCTGTTGCAGGCACTAGGCCTACCCTCACAAGTGAGGTACCATTTTTATCGGGAGACTTGGGGGAACACAGAATAAAAGAACAAGTGTTACTGCCTCTTTTCTTTCTCAAAATGTTTTCCTTCCAAATGTAAGAAAGTGTGTAATAAAGGCATCTATTTGAGAAATGCACTGTAATTCACATGCTAATATGGGAACCCCAGAATTCAGAGATGTGCAAATAACCACTACTTCTCAACACCTTATCTTGTGACCATTTTGGAAATACAAAGGATTCATTGATACCTATTTTCCACTCTTTATATTTCAGCAAATGAATTGCTGTATACCCAGTATAGAATGAAAACCCATTGCAAGGTGCAGCTCAGTTTTAGCTCTTGGTACCTCGAGTTGTTGATGAACTTTCAAGCCCCATATATCCCTGTAACCGGAAGAGTCCAGCAGACATAACGGTATATTGCTTTAAAAAATCTGACATCACAGGAAAAAGTTACAGATTAAAATGTGGCGAAAAATGGCTGTTTTTTTCACCTAAATTTCAATATTTTTTATTTCAGCGGTTATTGTCCGTAGGCAAATCTTGTAGAATCTACACATATGACCCCTTGCTGAATTCAGAATTTTGTCCACTTTACAGAAACGTTTAGCTGTCCGGGATCCAGCATTGGTTTCACACCCCTTTCTGTCCCTTACTGGAAGGAGGCTAAAAGAACAAAATATAGTAAAAATAGGGTATGTCCCAGTAAAATGCCAAAATTGTGTTGCAAAATATGGTTTTCTGATTCAAGTCTGCCTGTTCCTGAAAGCTGGAAAGATGGTGATTTTAGCACTGCAAACCCTTCGTTGATGCCATTTTCAGGGAAAAAACGCAAGCCTTCTTATGCAGCCCTTTTTCCCATTTGTTTTTTTTAAAACAACATTTTCGCTGTATTTTGGCTAATTTCTTGGTGTTCTCCAGGGGAACCCACAAACTCTGTGTACCTTTGGTACCCCTAGGATGTTGGAAAAAACAGGACGCAAATTGGCGTGGGTTGCTTATGTGGACAAAACGTTATGAGGGCCTAAGCGCGAACTGCCCCAAATAGCCAAAAAAAGGCCTGGCACCTGAGGGGGGAAAGGCATGGCTGCGAAGGGGTTAAATTATTTTTTTAAATATAAATTAAAAAAATAATAATAGGGACTGAAGGAGAGCCCTTGAGAGATCCCTCTCGGTCCCAGATAGACCATAAAGGGCGAAAAATAAAATAAAAAAATTAATCCCTATAGCTCAATTTTAAGGTCGCAGACCTTCACACTGAGCTTTAGGGGGTTCGAGTCTAGCTCGACTTATTTCTCTCTCTCTCTTTTTCTTAAATACCAAAAAAATATATAGTTTATTTAAAATCATAAATATTTTTTTTATTTTAAATCAAACACAAATATCTCAGGCACTCCTAATTACCCCACAAATGACAGCATTCATGGCATCTTTCATAACATCATTGATAATATCCACGTTATAGTTGCAGTGACATTTTTTACGAAAAACTGTGCATGGCAGGGGCGTGAGTTATAGTTACCTACCTTAGGGGACAATTTTTTGTTACTTGAGGTTACGTTAACTGTAACTGGTGAATTTCCATGGTTTCGTACGTTTAAAATGTGAGCCTAACTTTAACATCCCTGAAACCTTTGGTTTAATAAATGAATATATATATATATCTATATATCCTACTCACCCTATAACTCAGCAGCCCATAGCTAGTATATAAATAAAAGAAATCAATATTAAACAATTTACATATCTAATAATCAATTAAATAATTAATTAAACATTAATAAATAATTGTAAATTAATTATTATTTACCTCCCCACCTTTTAATCCTGCAAACCCAGCAGCCTGCACCTAAAATATGACTAAAATAAATCAGTATTAAACAATTTGCATTGCTAATTATCAATTAGGTGTTTAAGTAATTCTTTTTTATATTAACTTCCCTACGTATCCCCCTATGAGCCCAACTACCCACTATGACACTACAAATTACTATTAATAATTAAATAAAAAAACTAAATGACTTAAAATGACAAACTATATTTGAAAAAACTAATAACAAATGTATATAGAGTTGTAACACACAAAATAATATATTAACTAAAACTCATTAAAACAATCAAAAAAGCATTATTTTTTAGAACTATATTACTTAAAAACAATATTAAATACAACAATATTCTTAAACAAACGATATTACCTACCAATTAAAAAACAATATTCTTGACAACAATATTTTTGCATCACAGTATTTTTGAATTACAATATTTTTTCCAATATTTCTGTCTCCTGATATTTTGGGCTAGATATTTTGGCTAAAGACCCTTGAGGTCATTGACACCTTGCAGGATGGTCCACCGGTGTGCCAGCGTGGCAAAAGCCATGGTTTCTGCCATCGTTTGGGAAGAACGTAACCTTATTTTCAAATCCCCGTCTGTCTGATGATCATCTTGATACAGTGAAGGCAACACTCCCAGCACTGAGGGTTGGCTAAGCTGGCACCATTTTTGAAGAGTCCACTTTTTTGTTTAGAGAAAGTAAACTCTCAAAGGGCTAGGGTGTTTTCTCTTAACAAAGAAAGCAATTACCCAGACAGACAGGGAGTTTCTACCCGCATGTGTGGGAAATTCTGTATTTTGCCTGCTCGACTCTGCCATCCTTCGCAAACACCAGCAGGAAAAATCACCAACAGGCTGCCTGCCATTATTGAGGCACTATCACTGTGACCTGAGGCGCCCTTGGTGGTTTGCACTGTGGGAGTCATCAGAGACTATGACAGGGCTTCCCCGACTCCAAATAGAGAGAGGGAAATAAATGCCGGGATGTATCAGCAATGGTTTACAGTAGTGCTCCTGCTTCACAGAACTCTAAATGAAGCCCTCTGTCCTTTGAATAGGAGCTTGAACCACTACTATGCATTGTAGGCTCGAATTTAGCATCAGCCAAGTTCGGAAACATTGCAGGCTTTGCTTTGAGCTATAAGAGGGATTACAAACGACGCAATTTACCCCTCCCCCACACACACTGACACATCTAATGGTTCCTTTCCTGTTCAAATATATTTATTAAGTTTTATATAGAAAATACATAACAAAAGGTTATGCAGCAAAGGACATAAATAAAAATATGTTTAACTTATATAGAAAATATTTTACATAACTAAACTATAACATTAAAATGAAAACACCAAAGACTAAAATGAAAAGGAAGCTACCAAAATGTTAAGTAAGTCATTTAACACTCGGGCCCTCATTCCAACCCACCACGGTGATGGTCTCACCGCCGATGGGCCGGCAGTGAAGACCGCCACATTATGAGTGTGGCAGTTTGGCCTCTGTCAAACCGCCACATCCCTGCTTGTATCACTAGGGCTGTTGGACAGTCGGGCCTGAGATCAGCATCTCCGACCCCACGGTCCACTGAAGACCGCCACAGTATCATGAGTCTCTTTTCCGCCACGGTTTCCGCGGCGGTAGCACTACCACGAAAACCCTGGTGGAAAGGTTACCTGTAACAGGAAATTTCTTTCCTGTCACCGGCAGACGACTCCCTTGAACCCCCCTGCAATTCTAATACCCCCCACCCACCCTTGCATGACAGCACCCCCGCCCCCTTCCATAACAGCAGCCCCATCCCCGCATACCTGCACACACACCCACACGTACCGTGCATACACTCTTTCACCAACACTTACATACACGCATTCACTCACATGCATACATACACACGTTCACTCACACGCATACACACACCCCTTCACACAAACATTCCAATACGCACTCACTTCAACAGTCATACAGGCATTCAAACACCCATACACACTCGCATACACACACACATACACACACGCATACACACGCAGACAACACCCACTCACAACCCAGCTCCCACTCCCTCCCCTCTATCCCCTCCCCTGTTGGACAATCGACTTACCTTCTCCGGCGAGGAGGTGGTCTGCTAGGGAAGGAGAACGCCCTGTGGCCAACCCCTGCTGCATATGGCTGCGAGCCGGTGCTGCGCACGGCTGTAGACCTGCAGCCAAACCCCGGTGTGCATGACTGGCAATTGCCGCTGCGCACAGCCATAGGGCATGTGCGGTGGTGGTTGGGTTAACGTATTGTAATGAAAATTACTTTACATTGATAAAACCATAGAACTTCACTAAAAAAAATAAAGGTTAGAGGGACGCTATAGTTAGCAAATAAAATGTAAAAAGACAGAAACATTCAATTAAAAAAACAAAGGTTACAGGGACGTTATGATTAGGCTCAGATTTCACAAATGCAAAACAATAGAAATTCAGCAGTTATAGTTACCTGAGCTAACTATAACTTGCAACCCCTTAATGCACTGCTTATGACCTCAAATATAAAACACCTACTCACTCACCCATACACTCACTCACCCACTCACCCACTGATACACTCACAAACACACTCGGTCACTCACCCATACACAAACTCACACACCCACTCTCTTGCACAGCCACTCACACCACCAGTCATTTAATCAATACAGGCACTCACAGACTTGCTGATTCACCAATACAGATACTTACACATCCACTCAATCTCCCATACACCAACTGACTCAACCACTTACTCACCAACAGACCCGCTCACACATCCACTCACACATCCATAGAACTCCTTACACTCAGTGGATGATGTAATCAGTGATGTCATTTGAGATGTCATCAGTGATGTCATCACAGTGATGCCATTGACCATGTCATGAGTAATGTCATATGTGAGGTCATAAGCGCTGCATTACAGGGGCATAAGTTATAGTTAGCTCAGGTAATTGTAACTGCTGAATTTCTATGGTTTTGTTCATCTGAAATGTGGGCCTACCTATGACGTCTCTGTAACCTTTGTTTTTGAATTCAATCAATTCCTTTGTTTTTTTTTATTTCTATTTCCGAACAATAACATCCCTGCAACCTTTTTTTTTTTTCAGTGAATATATATATGTTTGAAAGGGAGATCCATATTTACAAAGATAATGAGCATTTCTGCTCTGTCATAGCGCTGGCACACTGCGAGCAAGGGCTCCTGCATAAAAGGCAGGATTGTTTTAGTGTTTATTGCAGGAAAGGAAAAAAACAATCCCTAGAAGCAGTTTCCTCTATCTAGAATGCAGCACACATGAAAATAGGGAATAATGAGGAGAAATAAAGATATTTCTTCTTGTTACTCCTCACTTGGTAAGGCATAGCATTTTACTTCATTCTCTGGTTTACAAGCCTTTGCAAATCTGGGATTGGGCCAATATCTATGGGTGGATGCAATTGATACTTCCCAAGTTGAGATATAACTCAACACAGCACAAGCAGCTTCCTTATGTTACATTTCTTTACAAAGTCACACAAGGCCATTCAAATCAGGCCTTGTGTGGCTTTGCAAATATTACTGAAGACTTAGGGGGTGATTCTAACCCTGGCGGTCGGTGTTAAAGCGGCGGCCAACCCGCCAATAGGCTGGCGGTCCAAAAAATGGAATTCTGACCCTGGCGGGAACCGCCAACACAGCCCGCCAACTTAACACTCCGACCGCCGCGGCGGTACAGACAAACAGCGCGGCGGTCACCGCCAACAGGCAGGCGGCAGACAATGTACCGCCCACACTATCATAACTCACCAATCCGCCACCTTTTCCGGGGCGGGAGCACCGCCGATAAAAACACGGCGGAAACAGACTACAAACGGGAAAACGCTCACCTCTACGCACTCCACGAGGACGGAGGACAGCATGGAACCCGAATTGAACATCATACCTGCTCTCGTCTACCTTCTCATCTACCACGAGTACGAAGTCCAGCGCAGACGACAACGGTGAGTACTGCACCTACGACACACGGGAGGGGGAGGACGAAAGGTTACGGGCACACACATATGCGACCCCCCCCCCCAGTCATGTACTCACCAATGCAGAGCACCAAGTCACAGTGACACCACCCAAACACCCCTGAAAAATGCTAGGACATAATCATATTTGGAATAAATATTTATGTACCAAAAAACTCCAGAAAATTAGCGTACAACCATGAAAGATATCCACAACAAAACTAATGACATACACATCAGTGTATGACTGAAGTACCAAGTCCTGCACATCCTACCAATTCAGCATGTCCGTGGGCCAAAGTCTTGAGAAACAAGGGCAAAGCCCACACAGGAGACCTGAGTCCTTTGGAGAGAACACTGCAGGGGCATCAGATGTAAAAACTACAGGCACCTCAGGGGGAAGGGAAGGGGGGGGCACCACAGCCACATGAGTCCACGACACCAGATCCACGAGGAGCCACCATGCCCACCTTTCAATCCTGGGGAGTGCAAAGCCACAGTCTCTCAATGTCTCTACAGTGGGTGGGCTGCCCACTGTTCAATCCTGGGGAGTGCAAAGCCACAGTCTCTCAATGTCTCTACAGTGTGTGGCCTGCCCACTGGACCAACCTGGGGAGTGCAAAGCCACAGTCTCTCAATGTCTCTACAGTGGGTGGGCTGCCCACTGTGCCATCCTGGGGAGTGCAAAACCACAGTCTCTCAATGTCTCTACAGTTGGTGGGCTGCCCACTGTGCCATCCTGGGGAGTGCAAAGCCACAGTCTCTCAAGTCTCTGCAGTGGGTGGATTGCCCACTGGACCATCCTGGGGAGTGCAAAGCCACAGTCCATCATGTGGATGACAGTCTCCACTGGTCAAGGAGGAGGCATGGTGGGCACAATGAACCATCAACGGTGCTTGAGACGGCGGGGCCCAGCGGAGCGGTGCTTGAGACGGCGGGGCCCAGCGGAGCGGTGCTTGAGACGGCGGGGCCCAGCGGAGCGGTGCTTGAGAGGAAGGGCCCAGCGGAGCGGTGCTTGAGACGGCGGGGCCCAGCGGAGCGGTGCTTGAGACGGCGGGGCCCAGCGGAGCGGTGCTTGAGAGGAAGGGCCCAGCGGAGCGGTGCTTGAGACGGCGGGGCCCAGCGGAGCGGTGCTTGAGACGGCGGGGCCCAGCGGAGCGGTGCTTGAGAGGAAGGGCCCAGCGGAGCGGTGCTTGAGACGGCGGGGCCCAGCGGAGCGGTGCTTGAGAGGAAGGGCCCAGCGGAGCGGTGCTTGAGACGGCGGGGCCCAGCGGAGCGGTGCTTGAGACGGCGGGGCCCAGCGGAGCGGTGCTTGAGACGGCGGGGCCCAGCGGAGCGGTGCTTGAGACGGCGGGGCACAGCGGAGCGGTGCTTGAGAGGAAGGGCCCAGCGGAGCGGTGCTTGAGACGGCGGGGCCCAGCGGAGCGGTGCTTGAGACGGCGGGGCCCAGCGGAGCGGTGCTTGAGAGGAAGGGCCCAGCGGAGCGGTGCTTGAGACGGCGGGGCCCAGCGGAGCGGTGCTTGAGAGGAAGGGCCCAGCGGAGCGGTGCTTGAGACGGCGGGGCCCAGCGGAGCGGTGCTTGAGACGGCGGGGCCCAGCGGAGCGGTGCTTGAGACGGCAGGGCCCAGCGGAGCGGTGCTTGAGACGGCGGGGCCCGACGGGGCCCAGCGGAGCGGTGCTTGAGAGGAAGGGCCCAGCGGAGCGGTGCTTGAGAGGAAGGGCCCAGCGGAGCGGTGCTTGAGAGGAAGGGCCCAGCGGAGCGGTGCTTGAGACGGGCCCTGTTCAGCGGTGCCTATCTCCACGGCGGGGCCCTGTTGAGCGGTGCTCTTCTGCACCGCGGGCCCTGTTCAGCGGTGCCTATCTCCACGGCGGGGCCCTGTTGAGCGGTGCTCTTCTGCACCGCGGGCCCTGTTCAGCGGTGCCTATCTCCACGGCGGGGCCCTGTTGAGCGGTGCTCTTCTGCACCGCGGGCCCTGTTCAGCGGTGCCTATCTCCACGGCGGGGCCCTGTTGAGCGGTGCTCGTCTGCACCGCGGGCCCTGTTCAGCGGTGCCCATCCAGCAGGTCAAGGGAGCCAGACCTGGCCTGGACTCCCTGTTCAGTCGCCCTCGGACCGTGACGTATCTGGACCCTTCGGGGACGGACTCCTGGCCTCCTTAGTGTCCTCCTTCCCAGCTGGGATGTGGCATGTGGGGTCCACCTTCTCCGCGCTCCTGCTGCCCTTCCGCTCCTTTGATCGGGCTCTCGGGCCCTTGCCTCCCCCAGATGGTGTGGGTGGTGAAGTGGCCGCACATTGCTCCTTGGGGCAGCCCTGTCAGTCCTCGCACGGCGGTCCTTGGTTTTGTGGGTCCTCTTGCCGGGGGGGGGGCTGGACGTGTCCTTGCTGCAGCTCGATGTGTCACTGCTGGCAAAGGGTGGGCTCCAGAACCCAGGCACAACAGTGACACCCGAAGCTGGGCTGGTGGTGGCTGCGGTGCTCTTGGGACTCTTTGGAGATGGATGGGGGGGGTCATCAGGGGGAAAGAGGTTAAGGTTAGCCAGGAAAAGTTTTTTAGGGCCAAGGTAAAGGGTAGGAGTAGTGGAGATGGAAGTGGAGGTAGAGGAGGTGGTTGTAGGAGAGTCAGGTGTGCTGTCATTGGGTGAAGGTGCTGGTGCTGTAGGCTGTCGTGAGGTGGATGGCTGTTGGGTGGGTGGCTGCCTGCGTTTGTGTGTCTTGGAAGAGGGGGTGACAGACACAGTGGGAGAGGACACAGGGGACGTGTACATGGCAGTGGGGGTGGTGACTGCACGAGTGTGGACTGTACTGGAGGGTGAGGTGGTGATGGAAGCACTGGCTGATGTGGGGGTGCATGCAGGTGTGAGTGTAGACGTCACAGGGAGGGAGGAGGGAGACGAGGAGGAGGGGGACACAGGGGTGGCAGTGGCTGTTGGCATGTCTGCATCTGGGTGTTGCTCGGGTGAGTGTTTGCGGGATCTGTGGTGCTTGTGTTTGGATGAGCTGCTCTTGGGTGTTGAGGTGTGTGCAGGCTGGTCTGATGGTGTGGATGGGATAGGCTGAGGAACAGGAGACAGAGACAGGCTGGAGGCAGTCAGAAGAGGGAGGCTGGAAACAGGGACAATGGCTGCCGTCAGTGCTGAGGCCAGAGCAGTGAACGCTCGTTGATGGGCAGCCTGACCCGAATGAATGCCCTCCAGGTACGCATTGCTCTGTTGCACCTCCCTTTGCACACCCTGGATGGCATTCAGAAGGGTCGTCTGCCCAACAATGAGCGTCCTTACCAGGTCAATGAGCTCCGCACTGAGGGCAGCAGGGGCAACAGGGGCAGGGGCTGAGGTGCCTGGGGCGAAGGAGACGCGCGCCTTCCTGGGCGAAGCGGCACGGAGCGAAGACTGAGGGGCTGCTGGGAGGGCGGGCTGGTGCGCTGGGTGGCGGCTGTACCTGTAGAGGCGGGGGGCACGGATGTTGCCGCCACCCCTAGGGAGCTCCCATCCGAGGACGTGTCGCTTTCGCTGCTCTCACCAGCGGTCCCCGTCGTGGTGCTCCCCTCGCCCTCCGGATCACTAGTGCCCTCGGTGTCTGTTCCTGGGCCCACCGGGGCCTTGTGTCCTGCAGCTCCCTCGTGCTCCGATGCCATATCTCCTCCGCCTGATGATGCTAATGCACACATGCACAAGAAGATGAAGAGAAAGGGTGGGGGGAGAAAAAAGAAGACCAGGTTGAGTGCATGCAATGTCAACACCGTTGGCGGAGAGGACAGACACAGGTGCCTAATGCACTAAGCCGCGCATTCGGGGTACACTACTCAGTACTACTGACTAAGACAACAGGCCAAGAGACGTCAAACGCGCACATGGGAGATGCTGGACCTTCAATGGCTGTACTTGTCACCCTACAGAGGTGGGGGCCGGGGGTACAGGGCCATGCCTAAGGGAGAGGACTACACTACAGAAAGCACCCTGGCCTAATGTCACCCACAGCCCTCCTCCCCCACCCAGACGCCTCCACTGCGCAGAAAGATAGGAGAATGTGCTGATACTCACCCCCTTGTGTCTGCTGTGATGTCTTAAAGCGCCCATCCAATTCAGGGTAGGCCACCGCCAGGATCCGGGACATCAGGGGGGTCATGGTGCGACTGGCAACCCTCCTAGGTTGGGAGGCCATCCCCAGCAGTGTTTCTGCGGTCTTCCTTGTTCCGCGGCGGATGTCCTCCCACCTCTTGCGGCAGTGGGTGCCCCGTCTGTTGTGGACCCCCAAGGTCCGGACTTCCTTGGCGATGGCACGCCAAATCTCGATCTTCTGATGGGCGCTGACCTATTAGACATGTACAGGGTGGAAAGGAGGAAATCATCAATGGCCTGCATGTTAGATGTAATTGCCCCCCCCACCCACTTTGCCATATGGCACATGCTCTCATCTGTCGGGCGTTGCACTCCTCATTCGCCCCCCACCCCACCCCACCAACTTACATCCACCCCAATCCACACAGGCATAGCCCATTCCATTAGCACCCGGGGTACTCACTTGTTGGTCTGGAGGACCGTAGAGTAGCGCATACTGGGGGAGGACCCCATCCACGAGCTTGTCCAATTCTTCAGACGTGAAGGCAGGGGCCCTTTCCCCAGTCACAGCAGCCATTGTATCTTCCAGACCGAGGTCACAGCAGCACTTGCAGTATAGGTCCTCTCCTGTGGATGATCAGGTCTCGAGTGATTAAGCAGATAGAAAATGGCGGTCACGTCCGCGGCGGTGCGTACCGCGGCGTTGCGTACCGCGACCACCGGCGCACTTCGTTATTGGCTCCTGAAACCCATAGGCTTCAATGTTAACCAATGCGGCTTTGCGCCGCGGTCTTCGACCGCCTACCGCCACGGTGTGCCCCGCCAGCGCAGTGACCTCACATCCCATTGTCCCACTTCACAGGTCAGGCAGCCGCCATTTCAAGGGCCCACATGGTTTAATTTTGACTGCGACACACAGGCCTAGGCCTTGCATTGCCACACATACACGTCTTTCAACCCATTGCCATTCTTTAACTGTGCAAGCTGTCTGTACGTACCTGTGGTTTGGCTGACTCTGTGCTCCATGTTGTCCTTCCTAGGCACCGTCCGCTGGGACTTGGGATGAGAAGGAGGAATCCTCGCGTGTACCGACCGCTGGTGGACCTGTCGACAATGGAAGAACGCCATATAATCCTTCGATACCGACTTGACCGTGCCACTATCCATGAACTGTGTGCCCAGCTGGAGCCAGCCCTGATGTCCCCCATCCGCCAACCCACAGGGATTCCCCCTCTGGTGCAGGTTTTGTCAGTCCTCCATTTTTTGGCCAGTGGGTCATTCCAGACCACAGTGGCCATGTCATCTGGAATGTCTCAGCCTATGTTTTCAAAGATTTTGAGCAGAGTGTTGTCTGCCCTGATGAAACTCATGCGGAGCTACATCATTTTCCCCGAGGAGGGTGACTTGCCCACAGTGAAGGGTGATTTCTATGCCCTTGGACATATCCCCAACATCATTGGTGCCATTGATGGGACCCATGTGGCTTTGGTACCCCCAAAAGACGATGAGCAGGTGTACCGAAACAGAAAGAATTATCAGTCGATGAATGTCCAGGTGGTCTGTTTGGCTGACCAGTACATCTCCCATGTAAATGCCAAGTTCCCAGGGTCAGTGCATGACGCGTATGTGATGCGAAATAGCAGCATCCCCTATGTGATGGAGCAGCTACAGAGACAACGTGTGTGGCTAATAGGTGACTCTGGTTACCCCAACCTGCCGTGGCTACTGACCCCAGTAAGGAATCCCCGGACAAGGGCAGAGGAATGCTACAATGAGGCCCATGGGCGTACAAGGAGGGTGATTGAGCGAACCTTTGGCCTCCTGAAGGCCAGGTTTAGGTGCCTGCATATGACTGGTGGATCCCTAATGTACTCACCAAAGAAGGTGTGCCATATCATCGTGGCGTGCTGTATGCTTCACAACCTGGCTTTGCGACGCCAGGTGCCTTTCCTGCAGGAGGATGGTCCAGATGGTGGTGTTGTAGAAGCCGTGGAGCCTGTGGAGAGTGAAGAGGAGGAAGACTCTGAGGACGACACAGACAATAGGGACAGAGTGATACAACAGTATTTCCAGTAACACCCAGGTAAGAATCACCCACGCCATTTCACAATTGCTTCTAGCCTCCTGCATCTATACTTTCTGTAGTTCCCCACAGATGTTTTTTATTAATTTATGCCTTTCCCTTCCCTTCTCAGTGCTGTCTGACTCAGTACCTGACTTCTGCTTGGTTCGCCCATGAAATACAGCGTATTGACATTGGTATGTTGTCATGACTAATTGACAGGACAGAAATTGAACAGTAATATGTTATCCCTTTGTTAATAATACAGCATGACTCAAAACAGGTTTGTGTGCAAAAAGTGATTTATTTACAGTGCTAGATACCGGTACATGTGATTCTAAGGGTGATGGGTGGGGGTGGAGGAATATCCATGGCAGAGTCCAGTTCTCAGTCTCACAGGTGCATTGTTCTTTTGCCTGTGGAAGGATGGAGCATCGGCAGTTCATGGTTGGACAGGGTGGCAATGTGGGACAGTGGGAAGACTTGAGGGGGTATGTCCTGCTGGCGGGGGTCTTGACATCCTACTCTGTCTTTTTCTTTGGTCTCAGGCTCCTCTTACGGGGTGGTTGTTCTTCAGCAGGAGGTGGGGTTCTGGGGGGCTGTCGAGGTGTTGGGACCTCCTGTCCACTAGCGCCGGCGGAGGTGGTAGGCTGTTCCTGGTCCGGCCTAGTGACAGGGGCCCTGTGTGGTGCACCATGGTCCCGCAACGCGTCTTCTATCCTGTGGAGGGCCAGGACGATGGTCCCCATTGCGGTCCCGATGATTCTCAGCTCCTCCCTGAAGCCCATGTAGCGTTCATCCTGCTGTGCCTGGATCTCAGTGAACCTGGCCAGTACCGTCGCCATCGTTTCCTGGGAGTGGTGGTAGGCCCCCATGAGGGTGGTGAGGGCCTCTTGGAGAGTGGGTTCCCTGGGCCTCTCCTCCCCCCCCTGTCGCACAGCAGCCCTCCGAGCTGCCCGGTTTCCCCCGGCCTCTGTCCCCTGGCCGGTGTGCCCGCTCCCACTGCCCCCAGGTCCCTGTTGTTGTTGGGGTGTCGGGTTAGCCTGGGTGCCCTGTAGTGGCAGACACACCGCTGATTGAGCTGTCCTAGAGACAGAGGCATGGGCCCGCTGGGTGGGAGCTGTGCTGGTGTCGGCAGAGGGGGTCGGGTCTGGTGTGGCCTGTGTCTGGGTGAGGGGAACCGACTGCCCAGAGGTCCCCGATGGTCCGGGCTGGTCATCAGGTTCACTGTCGACAGAGCTGCTATCCTCAGTGTGGGCCTGTTCCGGTGGTGGGATGGACACTTCTGGACCCTCCTGGCTGGTGTGTTGTCGTTCGGGTCCTGCATGGGGTAAGAGAGTTTGGTTATTGTTTCTGTGTGTGCAATAGCATGCGTGTTGTGGGTGCCCTTGTCCCCCAGTGCAGGCATTCCCTGGAGGGAGGTGTTGTGAGGGTATTTAGTGGGGGGGAGGGGTTAGTGCAGTGGTCATGCTTAGGTGATGGGTGCCCATGGTTTGTGTTGGCATGCAGGAGTTGGTGTTGGGATGGGTGGGTTGTGCTGGTGAGACATTGTCAGGAAGGATGTGTGCTGGGGGGTTGGGGGTGAGGGTGGGGGTGTGGGTTGGCATGCTGGTGGGGTGTGGGGGATATAGTAGTTGAGATGGGACTTACCAGAGTCCATTCCTCCGGCTACTCCTGCGAGGCCCTGAGGATGCAGGATGGTCAAGACGTCTTGTTCCCACGATGTAAATTCGGGAGGGGTGGGTGGGGGTCCGCCGCCAGTCTTCTGGACCGCGATGTTGTGCCTCGAGACCATCAACCGGACCTTCCCCCGTAGGTCGTTCCATCTTTTGCGGATGTCCTCCCTATTCCTGGGATGCTGTCCCACCGCGTTGACCCTGTCCACGATCCGCTGCCATAGCTCCGCCTTCCTGGCTATACTGGTGTGCTGCACCTGCGAGCCGAAGAGCTGGGGTTCCACTCTTAGGATTTCCTCCACCATGACCCGGAGTTCTTGGTCCGAAAATCGTGGATGCCTTTGGGGTGCCATGGGGTGGTGTGGGTGAGGTGTGGGGTGGTGTATGTGATGAGGAGTGTGTTGGTGAGTGGTGCTTTGTGCTACTATGTGGTGTGTGTGATGGTGTAGTGTGCCTCAGTGTGTCTTCCTTTGGATTGTCTGCTGTGTCTCTCTCTCCTTCTCTCAGTATTTGGGGTCGCAGGGGTTTGTGGGTGATGTGGGTGTGTGTTTTATAGTTGGTTGATTGTGTGGGAGTGGTGTGTGTATCAGGTGTGTGTTTTTCAAATTGTCCAATGTGGCTGTGTTTTGGTGATGTGTGTGTATTCTGACTGCGGCGGTGTGTAGCGCCAATGGAATACCGCGTTTGAATGACCGCCGTGTGGATTCGTGGGTCGTAATGGCATGGGCGTATTTCTGTTGGCGTGACGGTGGAGGTTTGGTCATCTCCAGTTTATCGCTGCCCGCCGATGTGGCGGGATGCAGTGGAGGACGGATTTTTGGAGGTTTGGCCGTTATGGGTCAGAATGACCGTGGCGGTTGACCGCGGCCGCGGCGGTGTTATGGCGGTCTTCTGACCGGCGGTAAGGGCATTTTACCGCCGAGGTCAGAATCACCCCCTTAGTGTTGCCTTGTGTCACCTTGGAAGAATATACTCCTTCCAAATAAAGAAAAAGGCAAGTGTGGCTAGGCTTGGGAGAACATAGTCAGTGCAGATACCCGAGGCACCTGCATTTATAAACATTTGGACTCTACAACACTGCAAACTTCTGAAGGAGGCAGTGGGGCCCGACTGGGGCCTTCAGAGACCAGGATTCTCTGTCTGCTGGTCCACCCACAACACAGATGCTTGGAGGCGCCTGCATTCAAATTCATTTCAGCTCTCCCACATTGCGGGTTTCTGAAGGAGGCAGCGAGGACCGACTTGGGAGCACTTAGTTAACGCAGATGCCTGGAAGCAGCTGCATTTATAAACATTTGTACTCTCCTGCACTGTGGGCTTCTGAAGGAGGCAGTGTGGCTGCAGAGACCAGCATTCTCTTCATGCTCGTCTGCCCACAATGCAGATGCCCGGAAGCACCAGCATTCAAATTAATTTGGGCTCTCCTGCACCACGGGACACACGCAGGCCTGTGCCCAGACACAGACTGTGTCAAAAGCAGGCCCGTCTGTGCCCGTCAGAGCCCTGAGGAGGCTGACCTGGGCCTACTCCCTGATGATGTGTTCCAGAGGGGGAGTACTGTTCATCCCTCAAGGTGCCATGATACACCAAGGGAGATCATGTAATATTGGTAGCGCTTTATTTGCAATTATTATCTAGCTTGGTTGCCTAGTGTTGTGTTGTCCCGGCTCTGAGCCCTCCTTCATAGAATGGGGAAGAGGATGTTCTTACAAAATGCAGCCCTCGTCAAAATCCACTAGCATCAGCAAAATGCTACAGAGGGCCATGGGGCTAATTTCTACTGAAACTGAACTTATGGAGAGGAGGTTGTCATTGAGCGGTACTAATGAGATATATACAGAATGATATGCATACGGACTAGTGGTGTAACGGACAGATTCATGATGAGTAATGTGCAAATCTGCCATGAAGATAGAATACTAGCACCTACCACATCAGGAGCGTGTTAAAAAAAACTGCCCCCCCACCTCCTCGGTCCTCACAAGCTTCCAAACGGCCAAAACTGCATCACCCATCCCATGCAACAGCTATGGTAGTTAGTCCTAGCCCTAGTTCTGATGCAGGTGACTTGGGTTCTGCTACCCCGGGCAGGGATTGTCTGACCATCTTCCTCCTTGGGTTGAGAATCTTCTGGAATCATTCTTTGTGAAAATCAAGGATCTTCTACATGTGTTTAACCAGCTGGAAGCCATTGAAATGGGCTTATACTCTGCCTTATCACAGCAGAAGCAGATGCAATCAACTCCACTTGAATTGCCACACCCACAGGAGGGTGGTCTGGGCCCAGTATTTAAACACCTTGCTAACCCGGTCAACATAGATGGTGCACTGTGATCGGTGTCTACGGGTAATGGGTCCACCAGCGCTAGGATAAGTTATAACGCAAGAATGTTGGTGGAGGCCAAGTATTTAAATCTAGGGGTACTGATCTAAATGTGGATCTAAATGGGGTTTCATCATCGTCCAGGGAGGATGGGGTAGGGAAGCTCTTTGCTAAAGTCAACCTCCAAGCCTCTCTACAGAGGCAACCTGTGATTGATCTCCCACCAGCTTTGTGTCCGTATGTAACAATACTGGTAGGAGTCCCTCAGCTGCAAGAAGGGCAGAAGGAGGGCTAGAGAGAACTGTCCAACAAGTGCATTAACTAGATGGACCAACACAGGGACTTGCCATTTTACATGGCTAATGAAATACTTCACACACACCGGGTGGGCTGGCTGGGGTCTGTGCCAAAGGACGTAATTGGTGACTTCATCATAATAAACTTTCGGTCTCCCCAGGTAGTGCAGAGGCTTCTATTGCCCCCATCGGTCGATTTAAGTAGGAGTCTAATATGGTCCAATTGCCTCTGGCGTATAAACCAAGGTACTGTGAGGGAAAAGGGGTTTTGCCCAAAGGTCAGCCAATTGTGCCAATCTTAATTCTTCTACGGTTCATGCTAAACAGGCAATTGGAAAAGATTACTTTGTACTCCCCCTCTCAAATTGCTGCACAAGCTGATTTTATGTATAAATTGGAGCCATGCCATCTGCACAATCTTTGATGTGGGCTTTGGACTTTGTTAAACACATGTAAGTTGGGTTTTTGTTGCACTATGAATTTAGCATGCCACGCACTTGGGTTGGTTTTGAAGGGGTTTAATTCATATGTATGGGGTCACTTTAAGTGCACTTCGATGGATTTTTATTTTATATACTCGTGCAAGTGAGGTTATTAGCATGAACATTTTCATACTGAGTAGTTTCAAGGATGGGGGTTTTATTCGTTCAGTTATTTTTTGTTTTTGGTAGTTGTTTTATCTGTCAGGAGGGATGATATATGAGAGTTGGAACATACACAATTGTATAAAAATAATAACTTGTATTATTAAGCTCCTTTGGGCGCATGTTTAAAGGCCATATGTCACTTTCTGTTGTTTCTGAAGGTTTTTAACTTTCCTGTTTTAGTTACCCCAAAGAAAGAGATTGTGGTCCACATTATGACATTAGCAGTAACGGATCCGCCACAACGGCGATGGTGGACAGACCGCCGCTAAGACGGTGATGCAGACCACCATATTACGACCACGGATGTCAACCAAGCCAGTTTGCCGACAGTACCGCCAGTGCGACAGGCGTTGCCATCCCCATACTGGCCGTAACCAGTGTACCGTCCACCCTGATACGACAATGCAGACCTCCACGATTTCCGGGGCAGGATGCCCGCCACCCAAAGCCTTGCGGAAACAGCAAGTAAAAAGGACCCACTCACCTCCAGGGATGCAGACGACTCCGCGAAAGCCGTGGCACGCCACCTTGAAATCTTCCCAGTGCTCTTCCTCGCCTTTCTCCTCTATGATAGCCGACGCCATCGGTAAATACACCTGCAGAGCACACAAGTTGGGAAAGGGGAGAGTCACACACCCACACACACCTTAAACACCATACACAAACTCCCGCGAGCACACACGTGCCTACATGCAACACAGCACCCGTACCGAGACACACACACAGAACACAGCCACACGAAACACACACGTCACATACACACCCCCCGGATCACAACTACACAACCACACCAATAGCACCAACAAGCAGAGTCACACAAACCAATACAAAGGCACAACACTACATACAAGCCCTCATTACAAGTTTGGCGAGTCGCCTCTCTTTCCGCCTTCAGGCCGCCTGTGCAGCCTGAACCCCACTGGTCCTATTAGGAGTTCACTGGAGGGCGCACAACTGTGCCTGTCAAAGGCCCCAACTTGACTCCCGACAGCCTAATGGCCTCCACAAGGTAGGGGCATCAATGGAGCAGGCAGGCACCTCAAGGGTCTGGGGGTGGCGGGTTTGGTCTTGGAAGGGGCATCCTTGGGCTTTGGCTTGGGAGGGGGGTTTCACCCTTGCTCTTGACGGAGGGGCAGGGGCCTTAGAACTATGTATGGAGCAGCTTTCTTCTTGAGGACAGGGGACGGCTTCTTCTCGGGTGGAGGGACATCAGAGGTAGAAGGGGGGGTCACAGGAGGACTTGGAGGTGGAGGGACTTGGCTTGGGGAGGGAACCATGAGGGCGAGGGGCAACACGGGTGGGACAGGGTCAGGGAACAGGTCAAGGCAGGAAAGGAAAAGCTTCTTAGGAACAAGGGCGGTAGATTGGAAAACGGGTTTGGGAGTGGAGGTAGAGGGAGTGATCGTAGGATGTGTAGGTGTGATGGATATGGGTGCAGATGTATTCAGAGTATGTATGTGCTAGGTGGAGGAATGTTGAGTGTCTGAGTGCCGGCATTTATGTGTCCTTGGAGGAGGAGTGGAATAGAGTGTGGGAGTGGACAGACATGTTGTGGTGGATGAATGTTGGGGTGGTGTCTGCATGTAAGGTCGGTGTGCTGCATGTGTGAATGATGGTGGTTGTGGTGAGCACGGATGTGGTGCATGGGGTGCATGTATGAGTGTCTGCTGTTGTGGTGACTGAGAGCAAAGTGGTGACAGGGACTGGCAGTGAGGATGCAGTGATGGCAGGTGTGAGTGGTGTTGTAACAGCAAGGGAGGAGGTGCTTGAGGAGACAGTGGAGGTAGTGGCTGATGTTGTGTCTGCTTTTTTGTGTTGAGTGTGTCCATGCTTGTGATGTGATTTGTGGTGCCTGTGTTTGTCTTTGTGTACCTTGTCTGTTGATTTGGGTGAGTGCTTGCCTGTATATGGGGCTTGGCTAGGACAGGGGAGAGGGCTTTGGGATGGGGCACAGGTAGCAGGAGGAAGGACGGAAGTACTAGGGATGCTGGCTGCCATCAATGAAGAGGCCAGAGCCTGACATGATCTCTGTTGGCCAGTCAAGGCAAAGTGACTGCCCTCCAGGTAAGCATTAGTCTGCTGCATCTGCGATACCAGACCCTGGATGGCATTCACCATGGTTGACTGCCCTACAGAGACGGACCTCAGGTCGTCAATAGCCTCAGCATTGAGGGCATCAGGGCTGACTGGGGCAGGGGCAGAGATGCTTTGGTGAAGGAGACGCCCACTTTCCTGGGTGAGCGGGCACAGGCAACTCGGTGGGGAGCTATTGGGAGGGGTGTGCTGGTAAGGGGGGTGGCGGACGAGGATGGTGCGGGGACTGTCCCAGAAGGTGCCACCAGTGCCAGAGAGCTTCCATCGGAGGAGGAATCTGTATAAGTGGTATCAGCTATGTCTCCCCGTGGTGCTCCCCTCGCCCTCCATCCCATTGGTCCCCTCAGCTTCGGGGTCTCCGCCTCCTCCGTCCCATGGGCTGCAGCCCCCTCACTCACTGGTGCCCCTACTCCGTCGACTGCTGATGCTAATGGACACAAGGATAGGATTGTACAAAAAGGAGGGAAATGGGTAAAACAGATGGGAGCATAGGGTCAATACCAATTCCAAATGTATGTATGTACATCACAACAACATGCCTCTATGTACATTCCTGAATACACTCCCTACAACGTCAATGGGGATCTCCCTACACCCACTGTGCATACACTATGATGTGCATGCACGATTATGATACCACTACAATTACACTCAGGTACTACTCTACACTGTTAGGGCTCTTGTACACATTACTGTGAGAAACCTGTCAATGAGTGACATTTGTACATTGTCATACCTACCAGTGTCACCCATTATAGATGTGTATAGGTAGGGGTGGATACCAACTAAAGATCCTGTTTGTCCCTGTGAAGTCCAAAAATGTGGCACTGTAAAAATGCCATGAACAGCTGTTGCTCAGATGCTCACCTATCACAGCTATTTCTGTTCACAGCACAACTGTCTCCTACGTACATTAACTGTCATAACTGCACTAAACATCCTTGATCCCATGGCTAACACACCCATCCAGTCTATTGCAAACTTTACAGAACATATACTATGTCACTCACTCCTTTGTGGCTGCTGTGTTGCCCTCAAGTGCCCATCCAACTCTGGGTAGGCCTCTGCCATTATGCAGGCCATCAGAGGGGTCAGGGTTCGACGGCACCCCTTCCTCGTTGGGAGGCCGCCCCCAACTGGGCTTCTGCGGTCTTCCGGGCTCAGCGTCTAAGGTCCTCCCCCTGCTTCCTGTAGTGGGTGCTCCGCTGGGTATGGACCGCCAGGGTCTGAACTTCCTTGGTGATGGCTTTCCACAAACCCTTTTTCTGATGGGCGCTGACCTGCATGGGAGTCCCAGAAGGAAAGGCACATTATTGTAGGCACAACAACCTACAACATTCATAGGCCTACCAACAGTATACATAGATCAGCATTGTACACAACTTTACACTTCCACAACATACCATAGGTATACACTCCACTGTAACGTTCTGCATACATGTACTATTACACACTTACATACCCATTTAGCAACATACAGGACCATTATTCGACCTACCTGCTGTTCTGGAGCCCCATACAGGTTTGTGTACAGGGGTATGACCCGATCAGCAAGTTTCTCCAGTTCTTCCGGGGTAAAAGTGGGGGCTCTATCCCCTGTAACACCCGCCGTTGTGGCTCCCAGGAACATGACACAGCAGCACACTCAGTGGAGGTCTCAATGGATGGAGAGTCAGGAGTCAAGTGAGATACACTGTAGAAAATGGCCGTCACAGCCGCAGTGGTCTCCACCGTCACTGCCGTCGGTAGTCGTCATTGTTCTCTGTATGCCATAGACATCAATGTTAACCAATGAAGAGTTGCACGGCAGTTCCGACCGCCTACCGCCATGATGGCATAGGCCTGCGGAATGAGTTCACTGACATCTGTCCCCTGCATGCAGGACAGGCAGCAGCCATTTTGCAATACAACGATAACAAATACATTAATTAATTACGTCACTTCTCATTTCCCACATGTGATGAGTTGTGCCTTGGGGCAGTGCCAATTAGTACAATTAGGCAGCATGAACTTGGAGTGTGCACATATTCTGGTGATGACAACATGACATTGTGGGAATGCTCTTACATATTGATGATGGCTATAGAGTAGCAGTGACAGACAAGCATCTCACTATTGTTATCCATTGTACATCCCAGATGTATGTGCAACTGACATGGGAATAACAACGCCTTGGCACATTGAAGTCTGCTTTGCATGCAACAAGTGGCAGTATATGTGATGTTGATTCACCGTTTGTCACCCTGCAATAGAATGCATGAATGGTATTCGTTTACATACTTGTGTTGTATGCCACGTGTGTCAATGCCGACCACTGTGGAGGGTGAGGCGTGCACCTGTGTACCGGCCCCTGGTTGACTTTGCAATGATGGAAGAATGCCACATCATCTCCCACTATCGACTGAACTGTGCTACAATCAGTGAGCTCTGTTCCCAGTTGGAGTCTGATCTGCTACCAGCCATTCAACAACCTACAGCAATTCCTCCAACTGTGCAGGTGGTCTTTGTCCTCCATTTCTTTGCCACTGGCTCATTCCAGGGGATGGTGGGAATGGCAACAGGCGTGTCTCAACGTTTGTTCAGCAATGTGTTGGGAAAAGTCTTGTCCGCCTTAGTCAAACATATGGACAGCTACATTCAATCTCCCAAACCTGTAGATATGCCCAGTGTGAAGGCTGATTTCCATGCATTGGGACATATCCCTTATGTGATTGGGCCATAGATGGCACACACATTGCATTAATAACACAGAGGGTGTACAGGCACCGTAAGGGCTTTCACTTTATGAATGTGCAGATGGTCTGCTTAGCTGACCAGTACATCTCCCAGGTGAGTGCATGGTTTCCAGTATCTGTCCATGATTCGCACATGCTCAGGAATAGTGGTGTCCCACGGTTGATAGCGCCTCTACAAAGAGTGAGGGCCAACCTCTTCGGTGAGTATGTTGAGTGTATATGTCATCACTGTTACCCCAGCTTTACTACTCAGTCTGTATGTGAAATTGTGGAATGTAAATGTTGGGTTACCCTATCCACAGGTGATTCAGGTTATCCCAATCTCTCCTGGCTACTGACACCGGTGAGGAATCCAAGGACCAGGACTGAGGAACAGTACAATGAGGCTCATGGGAGGACAAGAAGGGTGGTCGAAAGGACATTTGGTTTGAAGGCAAGGTTCAGATTTCTGCACATCTCTGGGGGTTACCTGTAGTACTCCTGTGAGAAAGTAGCCTTTCTAGCCTTGTTACCCCCACTTTTGGCCTGGTTGTGAGTATATGTCAGGGTGTTTTCACTGTCTCACTGGGATCCTGCTAGCCAGGACCCAGTGCTCATAGTGAAAACCCTATGTTGTCAGTATGTTTGTTATGTGTCACTGGACCCTGCTAGCCAGGACCCCAGTGCTCATAAGTTTGTGGCCAATATGTATGTGTTCCCTGTGTGATGCCTAACTGTCTCACTGAGGCTTTGCTAACCAGAACCTCAGTGCTTATGCTCTCTCTGCTTTCCAAATTTGTCACTAACAGGCTAGTGACTAAATTTACCAATTCACATTGGCATACTGGTACACCCATATAATTCCCTAGTATATGGTACTGAGGTACCCAGGGTATTGGGGTTCCAGGAGATCCCTATGGGCTGCAGCATTTCTTTTGCCACCCATAGGGAGATCTGACAATTCTTACACAGGCCTGCCAGTGCAGCCTGAGTGAAATAACGTCCACGTTATTTCACAGCCATTTACCACTGCACTTAAGTAACTTATAAGTCACCTATATGTCTAACCTTCACCTGGTGAAGGTTGGGTGCAAAGTTACTTAGTGTGTGGGCACCCAGGCACTAGCCAAGGTGCCCCCACATCGTTCAGGGCAAATTCCCCGGACTTTGTGAGTGTGGGGACACCATTACACGCGTGCACTGTACATAGGTCACTACCTCTGTACAGCGTCACAATGGTAACTCCGAACATGGCCATGTAACATGTCTAAGATCATGGAATTGTCACCCCAATGCCATTCTGGCATTGGGGGGAAAATTCCATGATCCCCCGGGTCTCTAGCACAGAGCCCGGGTACTGCCAAACTGCCTTTCCGGGGTCTCCACTGCAGCTGCTGCCAACCCCTCAGACAGGTTTCTGCCCTCCTGGGGTCCAGGCAGCCCTGGCCCAGGAAGGCAGAACAAAGGACTTCCTCTGAGAGAGGGTGTAACACCCTCTCCCTTTGGAAATAGGTGTGAAGGCTGGGGAGGAGTAGCCTCCCCCAGCCTCTGAAAAATGCTTTGATGGGCACAGATGGTGCCCATCTCTGCATAAGCCAGTCAACACCGGTTCAGGGATCCCCCAGCCCTACTCTGGTGCGAAACTGGACAAAGGAAAGGGGAGTGACCACTCCCCTGGCCTGCACCTCCCATGGGAAGTGCCCAGAGCTCCTCCAGTGTGTCCCAGACCTCTGCCATCTTGGAAACAGAGGTGTCTGCGGCACACTGGCCTGCTCTGAGTTGCCAGTGCCAGCAGGTGGCGTCAGAGGCTCCTTCTGATAGGCTCTTACCTCTCTTGGTAGCCAATCCTCCTTCCTAGGTAACCAAACCTCCTTTTCTGGCTATTTAGGGTCTCTGCTTTGGGGATCTCACCAGATAACGAATGCAAGAGCTCACCAGAGTTCCTCTGCATCTCCCTCTTCACCTTCTGCCAAAGTATCGACCGCTGACTGCTCAGAACGCCTGCAAAACCGCAACAAAATAGCAAGATGACTACTAGCAACCTTGTATCACTTCATCCTGCCGGCTTTCTCGACTGTTTCCAGGTGGTGCATGCTCTGAGGGTAGCCTGCCTCCTCTCTGCACCAGGAGCTCTGAAGAAATCTCCCGTGGGTCGACGGAATCTTCCCCCTGCAACAGCAGGCACAAAAAGACTGCATCACTGGTCCTCTGGGTCCCCTCTCAGCCTAACGAGCGTGGTCCCTGGAACTCAGCAACTCTGTCCAAGTGACTCCCACAGTCCAGTGACTCTTCAGTCCAAGTGTGGTGGAGGTAAGTCCTTGCCTCCACACGCTAGACTGCATTGCTGGGTACAGCGTGATTTGCAGCTGCTCCGGCTCCTGTGCACTCTTCCAGGATTTCCTTTGTGCACAGCCAAGCCTGGGTCCCTGACACTCCTTCCTGCAGTGCACAACCTTCTGAGTTGTCCTCCGGCATCGTGGGACTCCCTTTTGTGGCTTCGGGTGGACTCCAGTTAACTTTTCTTCTAAGCGCCTGTTCAGGTACTTCTGCGGGTACTGCCTGCTTCTGTGAGAGCTCCCTGAGTTGCTGGGCACCCCCTCTGTCTCCTCCTCCAAGTGGCGACATCCTGGTCCCTCCTGGGCTATAGCAGCACCCAAAAACCTCTACCGCGACCTTGCAGCTATGAAGGCTTGTTTGCAGTCTTTCTGCGTGGGAATACCTCTGCAAGCTTCACCGTGACGTGGGACATCCATCCTCCAAAGAGGAAGTTCCTAGTCCTCTTCTTTCTTGCAGAACTCTAAGCTTCTTCCAACAGATGGCAGCTTCCTTGCACATTCAGCTGGCATTTCCTGGGCTCCTGCCCACTCTCGACACTGTCGCGACTATTGGACTTGCTCCCCTTGTCTTACAGGTACTCAGGTCCGGAAATCCACTGTTGTTGCATTGCTGGTGTTTGTTCTTCCTGCAGAATCCCCCTATCACGACTTCTGTGCTCTCTGGGGGTAGTAGGTGCACTTTACACCTACCTTACAGGGTCTTGCAGTGGGCTATTTTTCTAACCCTCACTGTTTTCTTACAGTCCCAGCGACCCTCTACAAGCTCACATAGGTTTGGGGTCCATTCGTGGTTCGCATTCCACTTTTGGAGTATATGGTTTGTGTTGCCCCTATACCTATGTGCTCCTATTGCAATCTATTGTAACTTTACACTGCTTGCATTACTTTTCTTGCTATTACCTGCATAATTTTGGTTTGTGTACATATATCTTGTGTATATAACTTATCCTCATACTGAGGGTACTCACTGAGATACTTTTGGCATATTGTCATAAAAATAAAGTACCTTTATTTTTAGTACTTCTGTGTATTGTGTTTTCTTATGATATTGTGCATATGACACAAGTGGTATAGTAGGAGCTTTACAGGTCTCCTAGTTCAGCCGAAGCTGCTTTGCCGTAGCTTCCTTCTATCAGCCTAAGCTGCTAGAAACACCTCTTCTACACTAATAAGGGATAACTGGACCTGGCACAAGGTGTAAGTACCTCTGGTACCCACTACAAGCCAGGCCAGCCTCCTACATTGGTTGTGCAGCGGTGGGATAAGTACTTGTAACTACTTACCACTTTGTCATTGTGTACTTTTCATAAGAGAATAATATACAAAACAAGTTCAGTGTATGTACACCTAACCAAAACGTTTTGCTTTTCTCCTCTTACACTTTCTACTAAGTGCTGAAAAGTACTCTAAAACTTCTAAAAAGTTTCTAAAAAGTAAGAAAAAGTTTTTTTCTCTGTTCTTTAAAAGGTTCTGAAACTTTTTCTTCCTTCTCACTATTTCTAAACCTTTTACTATAATGTCTGATGTAGAGTCTGCTCTTAAAATGGTCAATACTACTTATGACAATTTGAATTACAAGAGGCTAAGGAGTCTCTGCTTAGATAGAGGTTTAGTGATAGGAAAGAACCCTACAAAAGAGTTTCTATATAACATGCTTATTGTGAATGATGAGTCCCTAGGAGGCACTTCAAATGATAGGTTAATAGAAGGTTCCCATTCTGACTCAGGGGATCTCCTTGAGGGAGGTGGGGAGGGTTCTGTTCCAGATCTGCCCCCTAGCAGGACAGCTAGTAATGCTGGTAGTAATGGAGGTTCCCATCATAGTAGGGGAGTCTTTATTACTGGAGGCCAGGTTATTAGGGTTCAGTCAGTTAGGGACAGATCCCCCTCTGTTGTTTCCAATTTATCTTCTGTGTCCAAGCATTTCCAACCCACCCACCCTGAAGACAACATGTTAAAAAGGGAACTCAAAAAGTTGAGGGTTGAAGAGACCAGACTGACGCTTAAACAGCAACAGCTGGCCTTAGATAGGGAATCCCTAGACCTGGAGAAGGAGAGACAGAGATTGGGGTTTGGACCCCTTGGCGGAAGCAGCAGTATTCCTGATAGTAATCCTGTTAGAGAGCATGATTCCAGGAATCTGCACAGGATAGTCCCCCTTTACAAGGAGGGGAATGACATCAACAAGTGGTTTGCTGCACTTGAGAGGGCCTGTATGGTACGTCCCTCAAAGGCAGTGGGCTGCTATATTGTGGCTATCTTTCAATGGAAAGGGTAGGGATAGGCTCATTACTGTTAGAGAAAGTGATGCTAAAAACTTTGCAGTTTTAAAGGATGCACTCTTGGATGGATTTGGCTTAACCACTGAACAATACAGGATTAAGTTCAGAGACACCAGAAAAGAGTCCTCACAAGACTGGATAGACTTTGTTGACTGTTCAGTGAAGGCCTTGGAAGGGTGGTTACATGGCAGTAAAGTATCTGACTATGAATGCCTGTATAATCTTATTCTGAGAGAGCATCTTCTGAATAACTGTGTGTCTGACTTGTTACACATATATCTAGTGTACTCAGGTCTGACCTCTCCCCAAGAATTGGGAAAGAAGGCAGACAAATGGGTCAGAACAAGAGTGAACAGAAAAGTTCATACAGGGGGTGACAAGGATGGCAAGAAGAAAGATGGTGAGAAATCTCAGGATAAGCATGGGGATAAGGGTAAAACCAAAGATCCTTCTTCAAATCCTAAACACTCTTCAGGCGGTGGGGGTAAATCAAATTCTTCCTCTTCTTCACAACATACACACATTAAAAAGCCCTGGTGCCATGTGTGTAAAAATAAAGGCCATTGGCAAGGGGATAAATCCTGTCCAGGTAAACCCCCTGAGCCAACCACCACTAATACATCAAACTCTAGTGCCCCTAGCAGTAGTGGTAATAGTGGTGGGACTGCTGGCAACAGTCAAAGTAAGAGTGTAGTTGGGTTCACTTATGGGTCCATCATAGAAACTGGGGTAGTCAGTCCCAAGACAGTTTCTGTCACACCTAGTGGCATTGGCCTTGCCACACTGGCTGCTTGTCCCCTTACAATGGATAAGTACAGGCAGACAGTTTCAATAAATGGTGTTGAGGCCCAGGCCTACAGGAACACAGGTGCCAGTATCACTTTGGTGACTGAAAACCTAGTGCCTCCTGAACAACACATCACTGGACAACAGTACAAGATTATTGATGTCCATAACTCCACTAAGTTTCTTCCCTTAGCTGTAGTTCAGCTTAGTTGAGGTGGAGTTACTGGCCTTAAGCAGGTGGTAGTGTCACCTAGCTTACCTGTAGACTGTCTCTTTGGTAGTGACCTAGAGACCTCAGTTTGGGCTGAGGTAGAGTTTTATACCCATGCAGCCATGCTGGGTATCCCTGAGAATTGCTCCCTCTCATTTCTACTGAAATGAAAAAGCAAAGGAGAGAAATAGGCCTGAAAACTCAAGACCCCTCTCCAACAACAGGTAAAAAGGGTATCAAAGTATCCCCTACCCACCCTGCCATTCAGGATATCATTCCTGTGGTGGGAGAAACCTCTCCTGGGGTGGAACCTGTACCAAGGGAACCATCAGCTGGCACAGCTGTACTCCCTGAGGTGGAAGTACCTCTTTGTGAGATAACTAATATTGGTCAGAAAAAGTCCACCATTGTAGTTAACATGGAGCATCCCTCCAACCCTCCCAGAGAAACTTTTGTGCAGAAACCCTGCACTGCCTCACAACACTTAGGACAGCAGCCCTGCCCTAGTGTGGAGCTCATAGGACAGCATCCCTGCCCTGCTCCAACTAAAAAAAAACAGCATCCCTGTTCTCTCTTACAGCCATATGGACAACGTTTTTGCCCAGCTATGGCTTTACTGAGACAGCATCCCTGTCTGGCATTCTCATCACTAGAAATAGGTCCAGTGGACAATTCCCACTGTTCTAAACTAAAACTTACTGATAGGAACTGTGAAAATATATCTTCACATTGTTGGTTAGCTAAAGAACTTCAAACAGGATGGTTTGCATCCCCACAGGGAAGTAACCATATAGTGGATGATAAAGGGAGTAACCAGTCTATTGAAGAGCTACTCTCCACTTATCACCACTTAGACAATAAAGACTCAACTGGCCAAGGTTAGCCTTATTGTCCTTCGTTTGGGGGGGGGGGGGGGGGAGTTGGGGAAGAAAGTAGCCTTTTTCTAGCCTTGTTACCCCCACTTTTGGCCTGGTTGTGAGTATCTGTCAGGGTGTTTTCACTGTCTCACTGGGATCCTGCTAGCCAGGGCCCAGTGCTCATAGTGAAAACCCTATGTAATCAGTATGTTTGTTATGTGTCACTGGGATCCTGCTAGTCAGGACCCCAGTGCTCATAAGTTTGTGGCCTATATGTATGTGTTCCCTGTGTGATGCCTGTCTCACTGAGGCTCTGCTAACCAGAAACTCAGTGCTTATGCTCTCTCTGCTTTCCAAATTTGTCACTAACAGGCTAGTGACTAAATTTACCAATTCACATTGGCATACTGGTACACCCATATAATTCCCTAGTATATGGTACTGAGGTACCCAGGGTATTGGGGTTCCAGGAGATCCCTATGGGCTGCAGCATTTCTTTTGCCACCCATGGGAGATCTGACAATTCTTACACAGGCCTGCCAGTGCAGCCTGAGTGAAATAACGTCCACGTTATTTCACAGCCATTTACCACTGCACGTAAGTAACTTATAAGTCACCTATATGTCTAACCTTCACCTGGTGAAGGTTGGGTGCAAAGTTACTTAGTGTGTGGGCACCCTGGCACTAGCCAAGGTGCCCCCACATCGTTCAGGGCAAATTCCCCGGACTTTGTGAGTGCGGGGACACCATTACACATGTGCACTGTACATAGGTCACTACCTATGTACAGAGTCACAATGGTAACTCCGAACATGGCCATGTAACATGTCTAAGATCATGGAATTGTCACCCCAATGCCATTCTGGCATTGGGTGGACAATTCCATGATCCCCTGGGTCTCTACCACAGAGCCTGGGTACTGCCAAACTGCCTTTCCGGAGTCTAAACTGCAGCTGCTGCTGCTGCCAACCCCTCAGACAGGTTTCTGCCCTCCTGGGGTCCAGGCAGCCCTGGCCCAGGAAGGCAGAACAAAGGACTTCCTCTGAGAGAGGGTGTAACACCCTCTCCCTTTGGAAATAGGTGTGAAGGCTGGGGAGGAGTAGCCTCCCCCAGCCTCTGGAAATGCTTTGATTGGCACAGATGGTGCCCATCTCTGCATAAGCCAGTCTACACCGGTTCAGGGATCCCCCAGCCCTGCTCTGGCGCAAAACTGTACAAAGGAAAGGGGAGTGACCACTCCCCTGACCTGCACCTCCCAGGTGAGGTGCCCAGAGCTCCTCCAGTGTGTCCCAGACCTCTGCCATCTTGGAAACAGAGGTGTCTGCGGCACACTGGACTGCTCTGAGTGGCCAGTGCCAGCAGGTGACGTCAGAGGCTCCTTCTGATAGGCTCTTACCTCTCTTGGTAGCCAAACCTCCTTCCTAGGTAGCCAAACCTCCTTTTCAGGCTATTTAGGGTCTCTGCTTTGGGGATCTTACCAGATAACGAATGCAAGAGCTCACCAGAGTTCGTCTGTATCTCCCTCTTCACCTTCTACCAAAGGATCGACCGCTGACTGCTCAGACGCCTGCAAAACCGCAACAAAGTAGCAAGACGACTACTAGCAACCTTGTATCGCTTCATCCTGCCGGCTTTCTCAACTGTTTCCAGGTGGTGCATGCTTTGGGGGTAGCCTGCCTCCTCTCTGCACCAGGAGCTCTGAAGAAATCTCCCGTGGGTTGAAGGAATCTTCCCCCTGCAACCGCAGGCACAAAAAGACTGCATCACTGGTCCTCTGGGTCCCCTCTCAGCATGACGAGCATGGTCCCTGGAACTCAGCAACTCTCTCCAAGTGACTCCCACAGCCCTGTGACTCTTCACTCCAAGTTTGGTGGAGGTAAGTCCTTGCTTCCCCACGCTAGACTGCATTGCTGGGTACCGTGTGATTTGCAGCTGCTCCAGCTCCTGTGCACTCTTCCAGGATTTTCTTTGTGCACAGCCAAGCCTGGGTCCCGACACTCCTTCCTGCAGTGCGCAAGCTTCTGAGTTGTCCTCCGGCGTCGTGGGACTCCCTTTTGTGACTTTGGGTGGACTCTAGTTCACTTTTCTACTAAGAGCCTGTTCAGGTACTTCTGCGGGTGCTGCCTGCTTCTGTGAGGGCTCCCTGAGTTGCTGGGCGCCCCCTCTGTCTCCTCCTCCAAGTGGCGACATCCTGGTCCCTCCTGGGCCACAGCAACACCCAAAAACTCTACCATGACCCTTGCAACTAGCAAGGCTCGTTTGCGGTCTTTCTGCGTGGGAACACCTCTGCAAGCTTCATCGCGAAGTGAGACATCCATCCTCCAAAGGGGAAGTTCCTAGTCCTCTTTTTTCTTGCAGGACTCCAAGCTTCTTCCAACGGGTGGCAGCTTTCTTACACCCTCAGCTGGCATTTCCTGGGCTCCCGCCCACTCTCGACACTGTCGCGACTATTGGACTTTGTCCCCTTGTCTTACAGGTACACAGGTCCGGAAAGCCACTGTTGTTGCATTGCTGGTGTCTGTTATTCCTGCGGAATCCCCCTATCACGACTTCTGTGCTCTCTGGGGGTAGTAGGTGCACTTTACACCTACCTTACAGGGTCTTGGGGTGGGCTATTTTTCTAACCCTCACTGTTTTCTTACAGTCCCAGTGACCCTCTACAAGCTCACATAGGTTTGGGGTCCATTCGTGGATCGCATTCCACTTTTTGAGTATATGGTTTGTATTGCCCCCATACCCATGTGCTCCTATTGCAATCTATTGTAAATTTACACTCCTTGCATTACTTTTCTTGCTATTACCTGCATAATTTTGGTTTGTGTACATATATCTTGTGTATATAACTTATCCTCATACTGAGTGTCTCACTGAGATACTTTTGGCATATTGTCATAAAAATAAAGTACCTTTATTTTTAGTACTTCTGTGTATTGTGTTTTCTTATGATATTGTGCATATGACACCAGTGGTATAGTAGGAGCTTTACATGTCTCCTAGTTCAGCCTAAGCTGCTTTGCCATAGCTATTTTCTATCAGCCTAAGCTGCTAGAAACACCTCTTCTACACTAATAAGGGATAACTGGACCTGGCACAAGGTGTAAGTATCTCTGGTACCCGCTACAAGCCAGGCCAGCCTCCCACAACTCCCCACAGAATGTGTGCCAGATTGGGGTGGCCTGCTGCATGCTCCATAATATGGCACTAAGGAGGAACTTCCCATTGCTGGAGGAGGTAGGAGTTGGGGACAATCTGGTGGCAGTGGAGGGAGGAAACATGAGTGACAAAGATGGGAATGAGAAAGATGTAGGCACAAGAACAGATCTCATCCAGCAGTACTTCAGCTAAGCTTCTGGTAGGTACTTCTCTACGTTTGACATGTCACATGTTGGTGTACAGATTGAGTGTACTTCTTTATCCATCCCTGATATCAGTAGGTGTTGACCTCATGGCTTGGCTTCTGTCCCAGCAGGATGTCTGGGTCTGCGACCAGGTTTGCATGGGGGTTCCTCAGCAACAGGGGGTGGCTCAGTGGTGGCTTGTGAGTCGTCAGGCATGACCATCATCCCACTATCGGCAGCAGATGTAGAGGGCTGGTGGCATTGAAGTTCTGCCACTCCTGCATGGCCTCCTGGTGGTAATCCCTCAGCTTGCTCAGATTTCCCCCCCAACAGGTCTAATAAGTGACCCATCTTGTCCTGGGTTATATGCTCCTAGGACTTGTGCTATAGCCTCATGGGCAGGTGGCTCTCTGGTTTGCCATGCCCTGTGACACCTAGGTGCACTCCCAGTGGCCCTAGCCCCCTGTACCCGTGTCTCCGGCACAGTGCACCCACACCCACTTACACCAGGACCTTCATCGTCTTTTGTGGTGGGTGCTGACTCAGGTCCCTGCAGAGGTCGTAACACTGTGGATTGACATGGCCTTGAGACACTGCTGTGGGGGCGTTGGACGACAGGTGTTGTGGTGGCAGAGTTTGTGGGGGGCTCCATGGTGTCCTGGGTGAGGCTGGTGGAGGTGGACTGCCCAGAGATCCCGGATGGGCCAGGTAGGTCTTCCAGTTCCAGACATCATGTGTTGCTGACGTCACTGGGGTCTTCATCAGGTTGGGGACTGGCTGTAAGTGGCACTGGTTGTCTGACGACATTCTCAGTGGCACTTGTGGATGACATGGATTGTTATTCACATTTACCTGATGTACTTTAGAGGGGCTGCAGGGTGAGTGCTATGTGTCATACTTCAGGACTCAGAAGTAGTTGTGCGAGGGGAATGTGCATTGTTAGGTGGCAACAGGGTGATGCATTGTGGGAGTCATAGTGCTTCATGCTGTACATGCTTTGGGTGCATACAGGAGTGTGGACTTTGGAATTGGTTTTAGGGGGGTAGGGTGGGTATGCAGAGGATGGGGATGCATGCATTACAGCTATACTTCATACAAGGGTGTAGGTGGCTTACCAGTTTCCAGTCCTCCTTGGATTCCTGTGAGACCCTCAGGGTCAGGATTACCAAGACCTTCTCCTCTCATGATGTAAGCTCCAGGGGAAGTGGTGGGGGCCCAGTTTTCATAAGGGCGATTTGGTGTCTGGACCCCATGGAGCAGACCTTACCCCCTTAGGTCGTTCCACATCTTGCATATGTCGTCCTTTGTACGTGGGTGGCTTCCCACTGAGTTCACCTTGTTGTTGATCATTCGCCATAAATCCATCTTCTTTGCCAGTGACGTTTGCTGGACTCGTGCCCCGAACAACTGTGGCTCTACCCTGATGATTTCATCCACCATGGTCCTTAAGTGGTCATCAGTGAAACGGGAGTTCTTTTTTCGGGACATGGGGAGTGTGATGTTTGTGTGAGCGTTAAATATTTAAGTGAAGTGTGATGCGTGAGAGGTGTGCAGGCGCCTGTGATGTCTGTGTGCAGTGCGGACTCCAGTGTGGACATCTTGGCCCATAGTTATACTTTCCTTAGCGCCACATTTGCGCCGCTTTTTGACGCAAAAACGGCACAGACTTACAAAATACAATTGTATTTTGTAAGTTTGCGCCGTTTTTGCGTCAAAAAGCGGCGAAACGCGACGCAAAAAAAGTATAAATAAGGGCCCTAATGTCTGTCAGTTGTTTGTCGTGGCAAGGGGTTGTGGGCTGCATGTGTTTTATGGGAGGGGGTGTAGTGTGTGTATGTGTTTCAGGTGTGGGGTATTTGAATTGGCCTATATGGTGTTGTGTTTCAGTGGAGGTTTCATCTTGGGCGCCGCGGTCCCGACTGCCAATGGATTACCTCAGCGCTATGGCCAACATACCACTGCCACAGCGGATATCCGTTCACCATATTATGACACACACACAAATCCGACACACCAAAGGTCAGAGATAAACTGGTGGTATTAAAACCCACATCGTTTCGCCAACAAAACTGCACCCATCACATTATGGCCCACGAATCACCAAGGTGGATATTCCCCGGGGGTAAACCATTGGCGGTACATACGGCCACGCTCAAAATACACACACTCAAACAAAACAACACTACATACGTCAATTTAAATAACACACACCAGACACCCATACACACCACACCCACACCACTATAAAACACACACCCACATTACCCACATCCCTTTACCATTACAAACCATTGGCACGAGACAGACACCACGACTACAGACAAAACCAGAGCCACACACCACCTACACCTATACACCACCCACCCTCCCCACATTACACACCCCAACACATCACCCTACACACCCTCACATACACAACTCACACAAGCGCAAGATGCCAGGGCAAATACAAACAAAGAGGGCAACCCACTGATGCACAATGTGTCACACACAGAAACATTAACACTGCATTTACATCCCCACAGGTACGTCAGCGGCGAAGAGGTGCCAGCACTATCCAGTTCCCCCACAGAAGAGGCCCACAGTGATGACAGCAGCTCTGGTCGTCTGGATATGGATGACCAACCTGGCCCATCAGGGACCTATGGACAGCTGGTTACCCAGGCCCAGTTACACACCACCACAGAGCCTCCTCCATTGGAAAACACCACCACAGCACCCACCCAGCGTACCCATACCTCTGGCCCCAGGACACGTCAATCAGCAGTGTGTCCACCACTACAGGGACCCCAGGGCGCACATCATACCCAAGACAATCAGGGACCTGGGGTCAGTGGCAGTGGGCACACGGTTCAGGGGACAGAGGCACAGGACAAAGGGGAAACTGCGAGGACTGCTGTGTGCCAGGGGAAGGTCAGACCCAGGGAACCGACTCTCCAGGAGGCACTTGCAGAGATCCTGGGAGCATACCAACATTCCCAAGATATGCTGGGCCAGATCCTGGACAACGTGCAGGAGAACAGGCAGCTGCAGGGGGGACAGTACCAGGGGATCAGGGAGGACTTGCAGGCCATCAACACCACCCTGGTCTCCATTATAGGGGTGCTGGCAGACATGGCCAACATTATGAGGGAGACAGTCTCACAACATTGGGCCCCTGCCACTAGCCAGACACCTGAACTGCCTTTCACCTCTGCTGCCGCTTGTGGACAGGAGGCCCCACCACAGGACCAACAGGCCACCAGCACCCCTCCCCTTGCAGAAGGTGTACCATCCCACAAACGTTCTCTGCGATCCAGGCAGAAGCCAGAGACTTTTGCCAAGACCCCTGCCAGGAAACGAGACTCTCCTGATTGTCACCCTTGTGTCCCTTCTCTGTCACCCTGTCCACCTTGAACTGCCATTGTTCCCCTTCCTATGCCCCCTTGGACAATGCACCTGTGCTACAAGTAGACTGGAGCAATACCCTGGACTTTCCTCCATCATCACCCCATCCCATTGCACTTGCCCCTCTTCTGCTTAGCACTTAAATAAACACACTTTGAAAAAATACAAGTATGAAGTATGTCAAATGTTTTAAGTATGTATTAGTTTAACGAGGTGCAAACATTGCAATTCAACTGTACAGTAAAGTTGACATAGTAAAGACCTGTAGTTGGCTGAAGTGATCACACCAGGAGCGATAGTGGGGCACCAACATCTGCAAAATGAGTTGCCAAAGGGTACAGTGAGTGGGCATAGAAAAGAGAATTAACAGCATGCAAGTGCCATAGATAAGTCAAAAAATGACAATGAAATGTGAAGTAGCACTGTCTTACCTGTGTGTCATAGGAAATATTGTCAAATCACTCCAGTTCTGTTATCCTCAACCTCATCCTTTGCCTTCTCATCCTCACTGTCCACAGGGTCCACTGCTGCCTCACAGCCATCTCCAGCCTCCTCCTGCTGCAGAAAAGGCACATGGTGTCTCAAGGCAAGGTTGTGCAATGTGCAGCATGCCACGATTATCTGGCAGACCTTCTTGGGTGAATAGCACAGGGATCCACCTGTTAGATGGAGGCACCGGAACCTGGCCTTCAGGAGGCCAAAGGTATGTTCGATAATCCTTCTTGTTCGCCCATGTGCCTCATTGTAACGTTCTTCTGCCCTTGTCCTGGCATTCCTCACAGGGATCAGTAGCCATGATAGGTTGGGGTAACGTGAGTCACCTGCAAATATCGAGGGACAACATTTAGCCACACACTATCCTATATGGCCCACACCATACACCAACATCTACTGGGTGGGAACCAGGTCTCACCTATTAGCCAGACACAGTGCGTCAGTAGTTGGGCCATCACATTTGGGATGCTGCTATTCCTCAGGATAAAGGCATCATGCACTGACCCTGGATACTTAGCATTGACATGGGAGATGTACTGGTCCGCCAAGCACACCATCTGCACATTCATGGAGTGAAAACTCTTTCGATTTCTGTACACCTGTTCATTTTGTCGTGGGGGACTAATGCAATATATGTTCCATCAATTGCCCAAATTATGTTGGGTATAGGTCCCATTGCACAGAAGTCAGCCTTCACTGTGGCCAAATCTTCAACCTGGGGCAAAACAATGTAGCTGCACACATGTTTAATCAGGCCAGACAACACTCTTGTCAGCACTATTGAGAACATTGACTGTGACATTCCTGCTGCCAAGCCCCTGTCACTTGGAAAGAACCAGTTGCCAAGAAATGGAGAACAGATAGGACTTGCACAAGAGGGGGGATCCCAGTGGGGTGGCGGATAGCAGATATCAGGTCAGGCTGCATTTGGGCACACAGCTCCGTGATTGTGGCCCTGTCAAGTCTATAGGTGAGGATAATGTGCCTGTCCTCCATTGTTGCCAAATCCACCAGGGGTCTGGACACTGGGGTATGCCTCCATCTCCTATTCATCTGCAGTGGTTGCAGTCTAAGGGATAAAAGAGTGAGGAGCTGATCACAAACTGTACATTGGAGACACAACAGTACATTGCATGATGTTAACAAGTAATGGGTAAGTGGGATTTGTCCTGTATGTCCCATTTTAAACTGTGACTGATTTATTACCAGGACCTACCGTTCGCCTGTCCTGTGTGGAGGGACAAGTGGAAGTGAGGTCATTCCGCTGACTTTCTGCGCCGTTGCGGGAGGTGGTCATGAACCGCCGTGCAACTCCTTATTGGATAACATTGGGCCCTATAGGGTACAGTGGTCATGGGTGATGTACGCCGGCGGTGACGGTATGCACCGCCGCAGACGTGACCGCCATTTTCTATCTGATCACTCACATGCTATCTGACCTTAAACTGGAGAGGACCTACACTGCATGTGCTGCTGTGACCTGTCTCTGGAACCTACCATGGCTCGTGTGACTATGGAAAGGGCCCAGACTTCACCTCAGCGGAGTTGGAGCGACTGGTGGATGGGGTCCTACCCCAGTATGGACTGTTGTATGGGCCTCCAGATCAACAGGTGAGTACACTGTGAGCACGATGCATGTGGCATGAATGCATGGAGTGATGAGTGTGAAGGCCTTGTGTAAGGGGGGTGGGTGGATGTCCTCTGGGCAGCGTGCAGCTTGTGTGCTGGGCCCTGTGTGTGCAAATGGTGATGTGAAGGGGTATGGTGGGCCATAAGTATAACAGGTAGGACGGTCTGACTGATACCATTTCCTGTGTGTATTTCTCTGCAGGTCAGCGCCCATCAAAAGAAGGGCATCTGGCGTGCCATCGCCAAGGAGGTGTGGACCCTGGGGGTCTACGGCAAGCAGAGCACCCACTGTCGGAAACGGTGGTAAGGACCTGAGACGCTGGGCACGGAAGACGGCAGAGGCCCAGCTGGGGATGGCCTCTCAACGACGAAGGGGTGCCCATCGAATCCTGACCCCCCTTGATGGCCCGCATACTGGCGGTGGCCTATCTGGAGCTAGATGGGCACATTAAGGGCATCACAGCAGCCACAAGGGGGTGGGTACAGTGCCCATCATTACTACTTACGCATGGTAGGGGGGTACCCAGGTGGGGGATGTGTGTCAGTGGGTGCCCCTAGGCCAGGCCTGACATTGCAAAGTAAGTCCCATGGTGTGCAGGGTTTTGAAGTGATAATCCTGCTACCCAGCTTGTCGGCATCCACAACTGGTCAGGGCTGTGTGGGTCCAAGGTGTGCTGATTTTGGCGGAATGTGCCCCTCCCCATGCCTTGGTGGCTAGCATTATCACAGATAGTGCATTGCATAAAGCGTAGGGCTGTTCCCTGTGTGTGAGGGTGATGTGTACGCCAGCGGTGGTGTTGGTGCAGCCATTGACCATGTATATCCTTTGTCTCTCCTCCCCTTTTTGTTTTGTCATCATGTCCTTATGTGCATTAGCGTCATCTGGCAGAGGAGCAGGGGCACTGGTGACAGAGAGTGCTGCATCCCCCAGGCCCAGGAGGCAGAGTCCACCGACGCTGAGGGCATAAGTGGGACAAGGGCGGGGGGAGCCTCCTCCGATGGAAGCTCCCTGGTGGTTGCGGATGCTTCTGTACCCACCCCAGCTACAGGTACAGGCGCCACCCCCATACCAGTAGCGCCCTCCCAGCAGCCTCTCATCGAGTTGCCTGTGCCCGCTCACCCAGGAGGGTGGGCATCTCCTTCGCCCCAGGCACCTCAGGCCCTGCCCCAGTTGGCCCTGCTGCCCTAAGTGAGGAGGCTATTGACTTCCGGAGATCCATCTCTGTTGGGCAGTCAACCATTGTGAATGCCATCCAGGGGCTGGCAGCCCAAATACAACAGGCAAATGCATTTCTGGAGGGCATTCACACTGGGTTGGCGGCCCAACAGAGATCAATCCAGGCTCTGGCCTCCTCTCTGATGGCAGCCATTGTCCCTGTTTCTACCGTCCCCCCTCCAACTTCCTCTTTACAATCTCATTCCACTCAACCCCAACCTATCCTAAGTACACAAGCAGATGAGCATGCCCATAGGACAACACACAAGAGTGGCACAGGCAAACATAAGCACCAAACATCATCCCCACAGGCACTCACACAAACACCATCCAGATGCAGACATACCAACATCCACTGCCTCCGCTGCCTCCCCCTCCACCTCCCTCCCAGTTGCGTCTACACTCACACCTGCATACACTACATCCTCATCCACTACCAACATCACCACCACACCTAGCAGAACATACACCTCACTTGCAGACACCTCTACAACAGCCATGCACACATCCCCTGTGTCCTCTCCCACTGTGTCTGTCCCCCCCTCCTAAGGTACACAAACGCAAGCACTCGGATTCCAACAGCCATTTACCTCACTACATTTACCTTGCATCCAGTCCATGCACCTGCATCCAAACACAGCAGACAGACACCTCCTACAACCACTCCCTCTTCCTCCACTCCCAAACCTTCTCCCTCTTCAGTGTCCTTAAGAAGCTTTTCCTCTCCACCATTGACCTCTTCCCTATCCCCCTGTCCTTCACGTCTGGCCAGATTGCCAAAAGCCCAGGCAAGCACCTCAGCCACCCAGTCCACGGGACCAGTAGTCTCCACACCCACTCGTGGTGGGAAAGGTTCCAGGGCACCAGCCAGCCTCAAAGAAAGTGTGCCTGCCCAAGCTGCTGCCCGGAAGGGCAAGGAGCCTGCCCCAGCTGCTGCTTGGAAGGGCAAGGAGCCTGCCCCAGCTGCTGCCCAGAAGGGGAAGGAGCCTGCCCCAAGTGCTGCCAGGAAGGGCAAGGAGCCTGCACCAGCAGGCAGGAAGGACAAGGTGCCTGGTGCAGGGACCCAGACAGAGCCCCCAACACTAACCATGATTGTGCAGCTGCCCAAGGCTGCAGGGGATGGGCTGGAGTCTCCACCCACCACCACCACCAGCAGCAGCAGCCCCACCACCAGCAGTGGGCAGCTGTCCGAGGCTGCAGGGGATGGGCTGGAGCCTCCCCCCAGCAGCAGCACAACCACCAGCAGTAGGCAGTCGTCTGAGGCTGCAGGGGATGGGCTGGAGCCTCCCCCCACCAGCAGCAGCACCACCACCAGCATTGGGCAGCTGTCCAAGGCTGCAGGGGATGGGCTGGAGCCTCCCCCCACTACCACCAGCAGCAGCACCACTACCACCACTGAGCAGCTGTCACCACTGGTGGACACTATGTAGTCCTTCCTCCATGGGCTGCTGTGCGGCCTGCCCCCTGCAAAGCCAGTGGGTATGACACCCATCTGAGAGACTGTGACCTTGCATTCCCCAGGATCAAGAGCACAGGGCACGATGCTCTCTCTAGAACCCGTGGGTAAGCCACCCACCAACCCCAGCATCCCCAGGATCAGAAGCACAGGGCACGATGCCCCCTCCAGAACCAGTGGGTAAGCCACCCACCAACCCCAGCATCCCCAGGATCAGAAGCACAGGGCACGAAGCCCCCTTCAAAACCAGTGGGTAAGCCACCCACCAATCCCAGCCTCCCAGGATCAAGGGCACTGGGCACGATGCCCCCTCCAGAACTAGTGGGTAAGCCACCCACCAATCCATGCATCCCCAGGATCAAGAGCACAGGGCACAATGCCCCCTCCAGAACCAGTGAGTAAAACATACACCACTCCCAGCATCCCCAGGATCAAGAGCACAGGGCATGTTGCCTCCTCCAGAGCATGTGGGCAAGTCACCCACTTGAGAGACTGTGGCCTTGCACCCCCCAGGATCGAACACAGGGCATGTTTCCCCCTCCAGACCATGTGGGCAAGTCACCTACTTGAGAGACTGTGGCCTTGCACTCACCAGGATCGAGCACAGGGCATGTTGGCCCCTCCAGAGCATGGGGGCAAGTCACCCACTTGAGAGACTGGCCTTGCACTCCCTAGGATCGAGCACAGGGCATGTTGCCCCCTCCAGAGCATGTGGGCAAGTCACCCACTTGAGAGACTGTGGCCTTGCACTCCCCAGGATCATGCACAGGGCATGTTGCACCCTCCCAAGCATGTGGGCAAGTCACCCACTTGAGAGACTGTGACCTTGCATTCCCCAGGAAAAAGAGCACAGGGCACAATGCCCCCTCCAGAACCAGTGGTTAAGCCAGCCACCAACCTGAGCCTCCCCAGGATCAAGAGCACAGGGCACGATACCCCCTTCAAAACCAGTGGGTAAGCCACCCACCAACCCCAGCCTCCCGAGGATCAAGAGCACAGGGCATGCTGCCTCCTCCAGAGCATGTGGGCAAGTCACCCACTTGAGAGACTGTGGCCTTGCACTCCCCAGGATCGAGCACAGGGCATGTTGCCCCCCAGAGCATGTGAGCAAGTCACTCACTTGAGAGACTGTGGCCTTGCCCTCCCCAGGATCGAGCACAGGGCATGTTTCCCCCTCCAGACCATGTGGGCAAGTCACCTACTTGAGAGACTGTGGCCTTGCACTCACCAGGATCGAGCACAGGGCATGTTGGCCCCCCCAGAGCATGGGGGCAAGTCACCCACTTGAGAGACTGGCCTTGCACTCCCTAGGATCGAGCACAGGGCATGTTGCCCCCTCCAGAGCATGTGGGCAAGTCACCCACTTGAGAGACTGTGGCCTTGCACTCCCCAGGATCATGCACATGGCATGTTGCACCCTCCCAAGCATGTGGGCAAGTCACCCACTTGAGAGACTGTGGCCTTGCACTCCCCAGGATCGAGCACAGGGCATGTTGCCCCCCCAGAGCATGTGAGCACGTTACTCACTTGAGAGACTGTGGCCTTGCCCTCCCCAGGATCGAGCACAGGGCATGTTGCCCCCTCCAGAGCATGTGGGCAAGTCACCCACTTGAGAGACTGTGGCATTGCAATCCCCAGAATCAAGCACAGGGTATGTTGCCCCCTCCAGAGCATGTGGGTAAGTCACCCACTTGAGAGACTGTAGCCTTGCACTCCCCAGGATCAAGCACAGGGCATGTTGCCCCCTCCAGAGTATGTGGGCTAGTCACCCACTTGAGAGACTGTGGCCTTGCACCGCCCAGGATCATGCACAGGGCATGTTGCCCCCTCCCAAGCATGTGGGCAAGTCACCCACTTGAGAGACTGTGGCCTTGCACTCTCCAGGATCAAGCACAGGGCATGTTGCCCCCTCCAGAGCATGTGGAGAAGTCACCTACTTGAGAGACTGTGGCCTTGCAATCCCCAGGTTCAAGCACAGGGCATGTTGCCCCCTCCAGAGCATGTGGGCAAGTCACCCAATTGAGAGACTGTGGCCTTGCACTCCCCAGGATCAAGAACAGGGCATGTTGCCCCCTCCAGAGCATGTGGAGAAGTCACCTACTTGATAAACTGTGGCCTTGCAATCCCCAGGATCAAGCACAGGGCATGTTGCCCCCTCCAGAGTATGTGGGCAAGTCACCCACTTGAGAGACTGTGGCCTTGCACTCCTCAGGATCAAGCACAGGGCACGATGCCCCCTCCAGAACTAGTGGGTGAGCCACCCACCAACCCCAGCATCCCCAGGATCAGAAGCACAGGGCACAATGCCCCCTTCAAAACCAGTGGGTAAGCCACCCACCCACCCCAGCCTCCCCAGGATCAAGAACACAAGGCACAATGCCCCCTCCAGAACTAGTGGGTAAGCCACCCACCAATCCATGCATCCCCAGGATCAAGAGCACAGGGCACGATGCCCCCTTCAAAACCAGTGGGTAAGCCACCCACCAACCCCAGCCTCCCGAGGATCAAGAGCACAGGGCATGTTGCCTCCTCCAGAGCATGTGGGCAAGTCACCCACTTGAGAGACTGTGGCCTTGCACTCACCAGGATCGAGCACAGGGCATGTTGCCCCCCCAGAGCATGTGAGAAAGTCACTCACTTGAGAGACTGTGGCCTTGCCCTCCCCAGGATCGAGCACAGGACATGTTGCCCCCTCCAGAGCATGTGGGCAAGTCACCCACTTGAGAGACTGTGGCATTGCAATCCCCAGAATCAAGCACAGGGCATGTTGCCCCCTCCAGAGCATGTGAGTAAGTCACCCACTTGAGAGACTGTAGCCTTGCACTCCCCAGGATCAAGCACAGGGCATGTTGCCCCCTCCAGAGTATGTGGGCTAGTCACCCACTTGAGAGACTGTGGCCTTGCACTGCCCAGGATCATGCACAGGGCATGTTGCCCCCTCCCAAGCATGTGGGCAAGTCACCCACTTGAGAGACTGTGGCCTTGCACTCTCCAGGATCAAGCACAGGGCATGTTGCCCCCTCCAGAGCATGTGGAGAAGTCACCTACTTGAGAGACTGTGGCCTTGCAATCCCCAGGTTCAAGCACAGGGCATGTTTCCCCCTCCAGAGCATGTGGGCAAGTCACCCAATTGAGAGACTGTGGCCTTGCACTCCCCAGGATCAAGAACAGGGCATGTTGCCCCCTCCAGAGCACGTGGAGAAGTCACCTACTTGATAAACTGTGGCCTTGCAATCCCCAGGATCAAGCACAGGGCATGTTGCCCCCTCCAGAGTATGTGGGCAAGTCACCCACTTGAGAGACTGTGGCCTTGCACTCCTCAGGATCAAGCACAGGGCATGATGCCCCCTCAAGAACCAGTGGGTGAGCCACCCACCATCCCCAGCATCCCCAGGATCAGAAGCACAGGGCACAATGCCCCCTTCAAAACCAGTGGGTAAGCCACCCACCAACCCCAGCCTCCCCAGGATCAAGAGCACAAGGCACAATGCCCCCTCCAGAACTAGTGGGTAAGCCACCCACCAATCCATGCATCCCCAGGATCAAGAGCACAGGGCACGATGCCCCCTCCAGAACTAGTGGGTAAAACATACACCAATCCCAGCATCCCAAGGATCAAGAGCACAGGGCATGTTGCCTCCTCCAGAGCATGTGGGCAAGTCACCCACTTGAGAGACTGTGGCCTTGCACTCCCCCAGGATCGAGCACTGGGCATGTTGCTCCCTCCAGACCATGTGGACAAGTCACCAACTTGAGAGACTGTGGCCTTGCACTCCCCAGGATCCAGCACAGGGCATGTTGCCCCCTCCAGAGCATGTGGGTAAGTCATCTACTTGAGAGACTTTGGCCTTGCACTCCCCAGGACCAAGCACAGGGCATGTTGTCCCCTCCAGAACCAGTGGTTTTGTTCCATCTGCCGGCTGAGGTGCCCCCTGTTCCCTGTTCCCCGTACCCCTGAGGTGCCTGCCTATTTTCCAACTGATGCCCCTACAGTGTTCTCTACGTGTTGGTGAGGTGACAAGTGGGGTCTTGGACTTTGGCCTGTGGCCCTTTGGCCTACGCACTATGAAGACTGGGCAGTGTCCCTTGAACTGTACATATGTATATACTATGAGATTGACTTTTTGTATTTCTACTGTGTTGTTAATATTAGAGTCACTTTAATATATTCCTATTGTTCTTGCATTATTCCTCAGGGGTACGGGGTAAAAATGTTTCAGTAATGCAGCTGATTGTGTGTATGTTGTTGGGGTGGGGGTGTGTGTTGTGCATGTGTGTGTCACTCTCTTTTTCCTCCCCCCCCTCTCTTTTGTGCTAGGTGGCTGTACTCACCGTGGTCATCATCTCCATCTTTGGTGTTCATGGTGGAGCAGGATGTAGAATATCATAGGGAATATTTGAAGTTCAGGCTCTATGGCGGCGTGGTTCTTCCCTGTGTCTCCAATGGTGAGTCCTTTAACTTCTGATCTCAGTTTCCGCCAGGCTTTTGATGTCGTTGGTACCGCCCCGGAAAAGATGGCGGATTAATGTGTCTTAATATGGTGGGCAGAACATTGCCAAGGTGGCTGTTGTATCCGCCCTAGCAGTCGGTATGGTAAAGTGGCTGTCTATCTGAGTTCTCACCGCCATGGTCATAATTTGGCAGTAGTTACCGCCAGCCTGTTGGCGGTATTACCGCCACTTTATCACCGACTGCCAGGGTTGTAATGAGGCCCTATGTCCGCTGTGCAGATTTGTGGGTCGTATTAGGGGGCTCTGTCTTGTTCTGCTGTGGATGGTGGATGGCGGCTCCGGATCTCTGCTGCCGTCGTTTGGCCTGACGGTGTCAGTTTTGTGGCTGTGTTCTGGCAATGTTGTTTTTATGTGTCGTAATTGGGCGAGCGGATTGCCGCCGCCACTGTTGTCTTTTGGAGGCCGCCAGCATGGCGGTCTTCGGGCCATACTTTGAATTTTATACCCTGGAAACCTCATATTGTGAATGAAATATGGATAATCATGCGCCATCCATTTGATCTGGATTGAACATGGATTAAGTTGGTTAAAGATGTCTAAAAATATTGTTGAAGAAACCTTCATACAAATTATGATGGTTACCAGGACTATTTGACTCGTAATGGCCTATGGGCCTGTTTATTGAGTGTGCACCTTTGGACTGTTGCACCGAACCAGGACAGCAGTTTTGTGATTAAACAGTCAAGTAGAACAGATGACTTTGTTCTCCCCCTCTCAAATCGTTTTGATATTCTGGACAGGGTATGTTGACTTGTACCTAGTTGGAAAGGCTCCCCCTTGTTGTGGTTGATAGAGAGGAAAGGCAAGGGTGGGGGTAGAAGGGAAGGCAAGGATGGCAGAGGCTGAACTGCTGTTTGCGGGGGCCTACTAAGAACTCCTCAGCCAAAGTAGATAGTGACTTGGGGCCCCTAAGTAAGGGTGATGGCCACAGATGTGGCAAGTGGGTGCTTCTGATTGCTAGGATTCCACCTGACATTACGTCACTAGGTTCCCATCCTGTGAAGATAGTGCTTCCTGGCCTTCAGCCACCCCATAATGAGATTTTTCAGCCAGTCGGTGTAATTCCTAGACGAAGGATCCCAGTCCCCTTGCGCCCTTTGAGTACCACCTTTGATATGTTAACCCCTTTGGTTAGTAATGTTGACAATGGGGGATTTCATAAGCAGGAGCAGTTACAACCTAAGTGTCCAACTACTGCTGATAATATGTTGTCTTATAATTTTGCAAGTTTTGCATCTTAACTAAATATTCAGAATGGACTAAGGCTCTCATTACAACCACAGCGGTCTTTTCAAAAGACCGCCGAGGCTGCAGAAGTCAGAATACCACCAGTGCTGGCGGTATTTCTGCCTCCCTATTACCACTTTGCCGCTGCGGGAGTCACAATACCACCAGTGCTGGTGGGATTTCTGGCTCCCTATTACGACTTTGCCGCTGGGCCAGCGGACGGTAACAGTGTTACCGTCCGCTGGCCCAGCGGAAAAATCACATCAACATTGCTATCAGGCTCGTAATAGAGCTGGCGGCAATGCTGATGTGCAGCGGGTGCAGTAGCACCCGTCACGCATTTCAATGCCCGCAATTCGGGCAGTGAAATGCACGACGGGGCTATGCCTGGGGGCCCCTGCACTGCCCCTGCCAAGTGCATGGGCAATGCATGGGCCCCCAGGGGCACCCCAAGTCCCCCTTACCGCCAGCCTTTCCATGGCAGTGTTTACCGCCATGGCCAGGCTGGCAGTCGGGGACTCATAATCCCCAGGGCAGCAGTGCTTACACCTGGCGGTGTAGTGGCGGGGCTGGCGGTATGGCCGTGGCTATAGCGCCACGGTCATAATAGCTGGTGGAACACCGCCAGCCTGTTGGCGGTGTTACCGCCAGCTTACCTCCGGCCGCCAGGGTCATAATGAGGCCCATAGTGTGTAGACTCACATGCCATATGCCTTTCCCAGAAAACCTGGCAATTCAACCATTGCACAGTCTAGGGTTTGCAAAGAGACTGTTTCTTGTGGAAAGTGCCATCCCTCAGGGAAGCATACAACTCGGTTTTGCACAGGCCTCTTCTGCCAGGTCAAAGAAGTACGGTACACTCCCCGGATACTTTTGTGTGTTGCCTTGAGTACCTTGTCCCATATGGTTAATTTCTATAATGTGTACTAAAGGCCTGGTGGAACCAATCAGGAAAACCCCATAATTGAAGTGCTGAACATGGATTTGGCTGAAGTTCTAGTGGGTGTCATGAAGATTGTGGGTGGTGTTTTTAATTGACAATTTGAACCCCTAGGTGACAGTGTCCCAGCGATGGCATTAGAATTAGATAATGTCTGGTCATTTCCCCAGCTGACAATGGCACCTATCAAGAAATGGTCTACCATGGTGTGCACTTTAATGCCATTACAATAAAACATGGCCTACGAACCGAAAACTGGGTAAAGAGATTGGACAATGAGGGAGGCTTACCTTCAATTGAACCCCTTGACCTAGCTTGATTGATTATATTTTAGTGGATGTCAGGATTTGGCCATGATTGGTTGATATGTTGGTTGTATCATGCCAGGAGAGTGATCACAATGCCTTGATACTTGAAGTGAATCTCCCGGCCCTGAGAAGGGAGGGCAGTGTAAGAGACCCACTTGACCATGATTTGTAAATAACCAGTAACTTGTGCACAGTGAAATGAGCCAATTTGATCGACTCGCAGAAATCACCAGGGGAAATGTATGCCTTGGTCACCGATAGTAGAGAAGTCCTTCTCAGAGGAGAAGGGTCATCTGGCTAAAGGGCTGGTGGAGAGTGGGTCTGCTCCACTCATAACAATTCCTTTAGTGATCTAAAGGATATTTTCTTTGTAGCCACTCGCAGATCCTCGGGTAGGAGGGCTCTACAATCTTGGTACAACAGAATATGCTGGGACGTGAGGTCTGCTCTAATTTCTGCAAACAAAGCACAGGACAGGAGAAAATAAAGTACAGAGGGCTCTTTATAAAAAATATATTCTAACAGCTAAAAAAGAATGGGAAGCAGCAAAGTGGGAGGATTTGCTAGCTTCCACTGTGAAGAGAGACCTCGAACTTGGCCTCAAAAGGGAGTAAGTATGGTGTAAACCACTTGGGGACAAACGTCCTATCAACAGACTGGGTCACCTACTTTTCCAACTTTTTCATAGCTAGGGGGTGCAATCCCACTCTAGTAGCCATTCCTGCTGGGTGATACATCAATAGAAGGGGGATTGTTACCAGTAACAGTGTGTGTAATCTCTCAATTACAGAGGAAGAGGTAAGAACTGCAATTGTTAAAATAGCTCCAAATAAAGCACCGGGTTGCATAAAGTCCCTAGGGATCGCTATTTAAGTGAGCCAGAGTCTGGGGCCCCCTGTGTTATGGTAATACGTGACACTATCACAGCTGGTGCACTAATTCCTCCATCCTGGGCAAGGGCTGAGATTATGTCTATCTGCAAATAGGGCTCTCCAGCCGACCTGTGGAACTACAGGCCAATTTGTCTAATTGACTGTTCCCAAAAATTATTTACTTGACCGGCCGCAGGCTTGGATGGAAGAGAGTGGCATTCTGGCTCGACTCCCGGCAGGGTTTAGGGAGGGAGTCAGTACAATTGATCAGGCCTTTAAATTTCAGTTAATTTATTGGAAAACAATAGTACTGGGGATAGTCTCCTTTACTTTGACTTTGTTGATTTACGTTCTCAATTTGATTTAGTTTCATGCCCCAAGTTATGGCAGACTCTGGCAGATATGGGAGTTCCTGCTGACTTGTTGGCCATCATAATTAGACTACACAGCAATAACTATGCCCAAGTGCGATATGGTCCTCATGGAGAGCTGACGGATCCTTTTTCTGTGGATTGTAGGGTCAGATATGGCTCTGTCCTAGCTCCCACACCCCTCTTCAGTTTCTGTTAATGGGTTGGTCGTACATCTGAAACACTGCGATGGGTATACTCCCTGGTTGGCTAACCACAGGATTCCCATGTTATTTTTTGCGGATGATACTCTTTTGATATCTAAATTGCCTATGGGGTTGCAAGGAATTGTGGAATGCATTGAGAGTTTTTGTGCACTGAGGGGCTTAGAAATAAATGTGGAGAAACAGAATTTATGATACTAAATCAGGGCTGCGCTACTAGACCAAACCTAAGCTTGCAGGTGCCCCCTTGAGTCCATGTTTTTGATTATTTGAGCCTGACCCTTACAGAAAATTTAGGTTGGAATTGTCATACACAAAAACATAGGTTGAAACTGGTACAATGCATGGGGGTGCTTCTAAGATCATATCGCTGCTCTTCCTACAGTCCAATTGCTTCTCCTATAAAAATCTATAGATAGCAGGCTCAGAGGACTGCCCTTTAAGGGGCTGAGCCTTCGAGGTTCAAGGATACAACAAAATTATTAGTTGCAGAGAATTGTTTCCTTTGTCCGTTGGTAGGCCTTCCTACCAGCACCCCCTGCTCCCACTTAGGCTTTATTTAGGTCTTGAGCCTATCAAAGAGAGAGCGGGGATCAAGCCCACCATCAATTGGAGAAGGCTCCGGGCCTTTCCAGAGCTACATTCCGATTGTGAGGGTCCACGGGAAGTGCTACGTCTTCCCTGCTCAAGAAACATCCTCTGGTTTAGATATGTGAAAGAAACCTTGCTAAAGCTGCGATGTAGTCATTTGTGGATGGCTCCGGAATCAGCCCCTGTTATTGGGAAAGCAATGCTAAAAACATGTACTGGCAGCATATAATGGGGCAAATCTTGGCACTCACCTCACATGGGGCCATATGTACGAACACTTTTTCCCATAGACATAAAATGGGTAAAAACCTTTGCTACATCTGGCCCATGGTACCTTGTCTTATCTACAGTTTAAGGATGTATTTCGCATTGAGCAATTTGTAGATGAAATGTAACCACCCCTTGTCAGGAAGCTGTATTTGCAGTTCCGGTACAGCATGCCACCAATTGCTGCCTTACTGGTACTCGGGCGAGAAAGCAGAAACCTGCTCAGCTCTTCGTGTCTTGTGTGCGGTGGACAAGGAGAGTAAGAGCATGTTTTATTTTTCTGTCGGGAAAGAGCAGGAAAAAGTGGATACTTCCTGCGTGCCCGCTTTTAGGGGTGAGAGAACATCAAATTGCATCACGAATTTTATAGACAGATGCCAGGCACTGTCTGGCTTTTGCTGTATTCCACTGTTTGCTGACAATGTAGAGAATAAGGCAACAAGCATGCCTCCAAAAGCTGTATCTGTCTGATGTTCTGGTAGATTTGTCAGTAGAACCGTGTCCCTGTGTTATTATTTGACTGGGAGGGAATTCAAGTGCTGATAATGGTTGAATTCTTGCTCTTGTTATGGGATCCCAACTGTTTTATTCATGGGTATTTTAACATTAGCTATGTTAATGCAAATTCATGATTTTATGTTTTTATCTATGATATTTGAAGTGATTTTGTATGTATAGTCTTTTTATTCTATTTGTATGGCTATGTTACCGAACTAAAGTATTAAAGAAAGATTGAAGAATTTCATTTAAGATAATATATGTTAAGTAATATGCAAATAAGTTTTCTCTCTAGTTGCAGCTAGCAGCATCCTAAAAAATGATGTCGGTTTCGGTATCCAGTTGGCCAGCACCCCTGGACTAAATATGCCAAAGTTGAAGTTATTTTAATGTCTTCCAAGCATATTGTCATCTTCCTTCTACAAACTCGATTATGTAAGGCTCAGATGAATTGTACCTAGGGTCATAAAAATTATGCAGCAATGGACTACCAAATTATGTGTTGGTGTTAGCTAAGTTATGTGCAAGAAAAGGCAAATTATGTGGCATGTTGCTGAACATTTCGTGGCATATTGTTTCACGCTGTTTTAATGCAAATGAATTAATACTGACTGGGAAAAAGTATCACCTAACTGTACCAGTTTAACACCACAGAACAGTAATCAGTAACTACAAGGTAATCAATTAAGTTTTGCAAATGGTCTACGACTGTGTTCCACTACAAGCGGCCCTTTTCTAGTTAATTAATTTGTTTGAGCCAGCAAAAAATGTTTTCTTACTGATCATGGGGAAAACGCAGTAAATCCATAATTTTGCAGAAAACATAGGGGCAATTTTACAAGGAACTGGCGCCTCCCCCCCCCCCCAACAACACCACGGCGCATGTTAGGACAATAGTGTCCACATTTATTATGCTATTGTGGCGCTTTGCTGGACTACCGCCAAAAATATTGGCGCTAGTCCAGCACAGCACAGGGAGGCTGGTAGGCTAATGCACTAGTGTCACTTTAATGCCTGCCCTGAGCAGGCATTTAAAAATGACTCTAGAATGGCGCAGTGAAGTCTTGTAAATTTCACTGTTGCATTTTTTTGCCTGGCCTTAGGGGAGCACCACCTTACATACATTTTACCTGGTGTAGGTATAGTGTGGCGAAAGGGGATACAGAGTGGTGCAATTCTTACGCAACGTGAGAGCTTGTTTAGCGCCACTGTAGCATAAAAAAAATGCCGCTCTAGCAATGTGTGGATGGTCTCCATGTGTAAGGGAGGAATACTTTCACTTGCAGTGAAGTTAACCAGAGGCTGAGTTGACCCACTTCCTCATGCTGTATGCTGTAGTAGGTAGAATTAACATATAAATGACACAATAAAGGCAACTCGAGGAAGAGAGCTGGTTGAAAGCCCCTATAAGTAATACACATGTAGGTGTAATAAAAAGAAAATGGCCTTGGTTATCACCAGATAACTGCCATCCTAATCACTTCATAGGTCTTTCTCTCAGGAGGTGCAAATGTAGCTCTCAAGGTCCAACAACATGCTGCAGGGTCCACCCCATTTCTTGTTGCACTAACAACACTGCTATCGTCTTAAGGCCCATATTTATACTTTATTTGCGCCGCATTTGTGTCATTTTGTGACGCAAAAGAGGGGCAAACTTACAAAATACAATTATATTTTGTAAGTTTCCGCCGCTTTTGCGTCACAAAATGGCGCAAATGCGGCGCAAAAAAAGTATAAATATGGGCAAGTATTTAGTAACAGATGCACAGAGTGCTACATCTTAAGATTCTCCGTCAGTCATGTGCTCCCTCCCACAGAGTTCTGCCAAAGATGACATTGATCAGAAGGGACATATTACTACAAGCCTATTACTCTTTTTGAATTCGAAACTGTCTTGCGAGCTCAGTTGTTAGTCACAAGTTTTGTTAAAATATGTACTATGATCTCCAGCTGTCGATAACAGTTAAGAACAGCCTTCCAAAACACGCCTGCACCGGCGTTGCCCCTTCATCTTTAAGAGGCTGCCCAAAATCTGGCTTTTCCTGAAAGATCAAAAATTAAACAAACACATTCCACAGTGAACGTACGAAAACTCCAGAGGTTTTACCAACACTTACACCGAAATTCATAAATCTTCAAATATAAATAAAATGGTGCAAAGTCTAAGTTAAAAAAGGGCATACAATTCAGTTTCAACAAGTAACAACAAAGAAACCAATGGCACAAAGAATGATGGATTATCCGCCAATCCGTGGTCTCAGTGAGAGTTTTTGAAAAGACCACACCCAGGAAACAGAACGAAGACACGTGCAGAACTAAAACAGTCTCAGTCACACTCAGGTAAGACAATTATTTCCTTAATCTAATGCTGACATTCTTACCAGTAACAATGCAATCCAATCATTTGAGCAAATCCATTGCACCAACTGAAAGGCAAATCATCCTCTCAAAATAAGAAAAAAAAAAGAATAAAAAAAATATCTGGACAACATGCACAGACTGCCATGGGTGTAAATGTTCTCCACACATGTAAACCCCTTTCTCATTCACATTCTACAGTCCCTATCGGAGCCTTAGGATACATCACATTGATCATGCTCCATTCAACTGAGACATTTATGCCTCCCTTCTTCAAATATATCTAATCTAAACATTAAACCAGTATACCCTAGCAATATTCTAATAATTCAACATCTCCCACATCAAATATATATATATAATGACCCAGTTGCAATCCCTATTGTGTTACCCGTATCTCAGTATTTCTTGGTCATCTTTTTACCACAATTTGCTCCAGTCACGCTTTTAGTGGCACATATCATAAATCCCCTGCCACAAATTGCAAACTCATCAAAAAGCAAAGTGATGGATGAAATGCGTGAATTAATCTCAGCCACTGCAGATTGCTTGGGCCGCATCCCAATTCACCATTTTTCAGCCACCACGCCACCTCAGTTTGGATCCAGCTAGATGCAAATCAGCTCTAACCGTGCTCCTCATGGGAACAGTTTAGCCTGAACTGCTAGGCCAGACTCTCCCTAAACCTGAACACGAGACAGCCTAGAACAATGTTCACCCTTATTAGGGGCCTATCAGCAAAGTCTAGTTTGACTCCAGCGGCACAATGAACATGGGACCCATGTCTAGGCATACCAATCAAACTTAGGGCATCAAAAAACAAAGTCATGGATGGAATTCTTGAATTAATCTCAGCCACTAGCAATTACTTGGGTCGCATCCCAATCCATCATTTTTTGCCCACCATGCCACTTCATTTTGGACCCTGCTATAATCAAATACGCTCTGACCCTCCTCCTCATGAGAACAAAAAAGAAGGAATATTGCATTTACAAGTCCATGTTTTCTCAAATGATTCTTTCTTTGTAGTCCTAATCTTCGGAACCACTGTTGTGATATGTTCAAAACAGATCAGTAATCACAACATCATCTTTTGATTGTAGCAAAACTTCTTTGTACATAACAGCATAGCCAACACCTGTTTCGCGTAACTGGGAGAGTCACCAATGATTTCCTCAGAGCTACGAAAACCAACATACTATATTGTTTCTTAAGGACATACTAAAAGTGTCCAGCTGGGTGCCTACACCAATACACCAGTGTGATGTGAAGGAAAAACAATGTTAGTAAAGAAAAGTCCGAAATCCATATCCAATTTGGAAAGAGTAGAGTAAAAAGAAGTATCAAGGAAGTGCAACCCAACAAAATCCTAAGCATACTGGCTTCACCCAAAACAATTCAAAATCAAAATGTATTTTATTAAAGCACAAAACACCCAAAATACTTGTAATGGCAACCACAAGTCAGTTCTTACCATCAATCCAATCTGAATGTAGTAAGATCCAAACCATAGGCATACATCTCTAATCAGATCCTGTTCTGAAATCAAAGCCAAAACAGCCAAATGTTGAATAGAATAACAACAGACCAATTACTGTGCATCCAGCACAATAACAGCCTACCACAGGCAATATGATGTATTTAATACTGATGCTTATTTTCTCTGGCCCCAACATTTGGATCTCTGTTTGCCATATTGTATGCTGGTATGTGGAGGATTTTCTCTTAAATTACCTGTGCCAAATAGCTTTCAAAAATAGTTTTACCTTGTTTGACAATGAAACTATGTGGTAAGTATGTAAACAGGTATGCTTGGATTGTGTCTTGATGACTCTTTGACAACTATGTACATGTATGGCTATGGGCTCTCAAACTTAACAACTGCCTGATGGTCACTGTTTGATATTGGACCCAGTTGTGGTCATTATGTATACAGGTATTGTTAGGAACGGCTATTGTCGATTTTTTTTATAACCATGCATTTATATATATATTTATCGTATATGTATGGGAATGTGCTTTCCAACTGGATCCCTGCCTGATGGTTTTTGTTTAATTGGTCTTTTGGCCATTACATGTACTCTTTACTTCAGGACTGTTTTTACAATACATTTGGTTGTTTTATTTGGTTTTGATAGATTCTCATGCTATGAGGTTTGAGAGGATATGTTTGTATATACTTTCTATTTTTGCATTAATTACCACAATATTATCCATTTTGTAGCTCATGAGGCTACTAACACACTTTACGGGTCTCTGTTGGGCTTCACCACTATGCGCTGTAAGTGAGGACATTCTGTTTTTTTATTTCCTTTATTGAACAAGTATTGTGTACTTGTTCGAGATACCAGTAGACTCATTATACTGTTTTGCATATGGTTAGAATTGGATGCCTGATATTATTACTGCAATACGTGTTTAGAAGACTTTTTGTACCGCTTTGGTTATTTTGTGTGTGCACTTTTCACTCTAAGGGCATTAGCTCCGATACAATGCGATATGTAATTTGGGGGCATATCTATAATGCCCTATTGCCACCTTGCGCCACATTAACGTATTTATTTTTTACCTTAATGTGGCCCAACGAGGCCAAAATCCCTGCGCCATATTTACAGGGTGGCGCAATGCATGCATTGCTCCACTCTGTAACCCTTTGCGCTACATTATGCCTGTGCCAGGCATATTGTATGTAAAGGGAGCCTTCCCCCGTTAGGGGAGCTGGAAAAATGGTGGAAGGCAATCTATGAGATTTCCTTGCACTATTTTTTACGGCACTTTTAAAAGCAGGCGTTAAAAGGGGGCTTCCATTCTTTAGAATGGGGCCCTATGTACTCTGGAGGAGTAGCGCCAATTTTTGGTGCTACTCCTGCAGAGTACATCAATAGCGTCATGAGAAATGAGGCTATTGCCTCCTACCCTGCGCGATGGTATGCCGTATTTTTAATACGGTGCACATATGATGGCGGTAGGGAGGTGCTAAGGGCCGCAGGGAAAGTGGTGCTGCACTTGGTGCAGCACCACTTTCCATAAATCTGTCCCTTATTGTTTGCAAGTGAGGTTAGTTTGTTGTAATTCCTCTATTGAACAAAAATTGGGTACTCACCCTCGATACTAGAGGACTCACAATACTATTTTACATAAGGTTAGAACATGTTGTCTGATACTACAGCTGAAATACATGTTTAGAATACTTTTGTACTGCCTTGGTTATTTTGTGAATGCACCTTTCACTTTGTTGGCAATAGTTCAGATACAATAAAATACATAATTTTTGGTTGGTTCCTTAATCGTTTGGGTCAGTCTATTTGCTTGTGATAAGTGTGCAGTGCATTTAATTTTATGTCTTCATTTATACGATTATGTGTTACTCATCTTAAATGCAAAATCCTATTGATAATATTTAAGGGTTTGTGCATCCCCTTTGTTGATGGTTTTTGCTGTGCAGACCTCCGGGTTACAAGAGTTATAGGAACACTTAAGATGGCGGCTATGCTACACACCAGTGTACATGCTGTCTGTCGGGGTACTCCCGCTTTTGCCCAAGAATTTGTTTTCTCCAGGTAAGACACATTGCACAGTATCGACCTTTTCTAAGGTGAAGTGTTTTGATAGCTAGTGAGTTTGTGTGTGTGTGCATACGGTTCAAGAATACACTGGCATAATGTTTGTGGAGATAATTACAACAGATGATGTATCACAACGGCAACCAGACTAAGGATCTGATTATGTGTTTGGTGGTCTCATGACGCCATGTTGGCGATCTGACTGCTAACAATCTAGCAAAACGAACCACCTTATTATGAGTTTGGCAGTGTAGCTTACAGAAAACTGATGTTACAGGAACGCGGCCCTGGGGTAGGCCTCCATTCGGAGGAGTGGCATCTTTGAAAGGTTGCGCCAATCTCATGGCACGCAGATTCCTATGGAGCCTGATCCATAATGTGGGACAGTCTCTCTTTATGAGTAGCTTGATGTGCAGTTTTTTGAATAAGTGACTGGAGGTTTCTAGACTGACAGCTTTAGACTTATCGTGGTCTATCTGTATAGTTGAGGAGAAGTGTTTTGTCACTTGGTCCTGATGAAGCGCCACTGGATCCGTGTGGACCCCTGAGACGCAAAACATGTTGACCTATTATGGGGGGGTGAAGATAATTCCCTCTCCCTTTCTTTATTGTGATTAAGAGAGTGATTGAGCATTATCTTGTTTTTCACTCCTTTTTTGTGTTTTAACCTTGACCAAGACCCCTCCTTGATCAATAAAAAGTGGTTTCATGCAGGGTTTTGAGACAATTTTATCCCTTTTCATTTGCTCTCCTATCCTCAGTGGGCCAGTAGGCTAGCACTTTCCCTTATATCTTATACCATGGCACAAAAGTATTGGGAAAGATCTCTGGCAAAGAGCCCCCTTTATGGGGTGCCTGTCAGACATTGCAGCGCCAGTCTGATGAGGAGCAAACCCCATGATGAAGCATGACATCCAATAGGATGTGCAAGGGCATTTGCTTCTAGAAAGAGGAGTGCCTTGTGGACTCACGTACGTTTCGCTTTTTTGGAACAGTGTATTTATGTGTATTAGCTTACGGAAGACGGCCAGCGGTCCGCCACCACCGCCAACCAGCACAGACCACTGCGGTCTATTGGAGGTACAAACAGCCAGAGATTAAAATTGTACCACTAGCAAACACATCATCGGGGGGAGATGCCAAGGCCAGCACCTACACCTATCATTCATGACCCACACACCCATATACTGCAACATATACACCCACACATTTTCAACATGCACACTTCAGCCAACACACATGCACACTGCATGGCAATATCACACACTTAGTCACTGGTACACAATACTGGATCATGGACACTGAATGCCACACAACACACACATACACATACAACAACAACAACAGAACTAATGCATATATACAGGCACATTCCACACACTCACACACAACACTGGCTGGGGACTGGCCACACATAAAACACACATGTACACACATCTGCCATGGTACACATGCAGCACCAACATCAATCAACACTACAATCAACACACACATCACATACACACATAGCACAATGGATCAACAATAGCATGCAAAATACACACTTACACAAACATGCAAAAGACACAAAGCGAACCACAATAACACCTGCACAGCTGCAATGGGAGCAGCTTGACCATACTTGAAAGGAGGCTACATTGGGACACATATCACGTTCAACAAGGCCCCAAACAACACATGTACTGGAATTGCCCACAAGTGGATCTCAGGGAAAATCAATACCAGTTTTCCAAAACAGTCACCCAATGGGGGAAGGCCAACCCTACAGAGTAAACACAACTCACACTCAATGGGACAAATACCTACACCAACTAGCTGTCAGGAACACACACCTAAATGGACACCTGCACACTCAAATGCAAAGTAAACTACCACAACCCAACACACTCCAGGTCTGCACTGACACAAATCCAGAACACACATACCACATGTACACAATACCCATAAATCGGGACAAGTCATATGCCATAGATGCCTCACAAAACACAAAATAACACATACAACAACAATCACACCACAATGCCATGACACCAACATTTCAACTACATACACATAACCATCAAACAACACACCCCCTGCCTTTGGGAGACATCAGCTCTGCACACAAACTCACATCCTGCAAAAAACATAACATGGCGCAGCAAGCAGCACATACACACACAATTACACACACACAATATCAGCCAGGAGCAATAGAAACCTATGGAAGGCAATGCAGGACAAAGGTAACAAAAACACCACCAACAGGTTGGGTTTATTATTAAATTATCAATAATGAATAAATAAGCCCAAGGCCATAGGCCAGTCCATTTCACACAGACCCAGAAGGCACACTCCAGGCCCCAAGACTTGATTCCTGACTGCCAAAGAACCTCCAGCGGTAGGGGCATCAAGGGGGCAGGCAGGCACCTCAGGGTTTATCGGGGGAGGGAGGGGAGTTTTAGTGGGGGTGTGTGCTTGGGTTTGGGAGGGGAGCTTTGGGTTTGGGCTTGGGAGGGGGACCTTCTTTGGAGGGGTAGACTTATTCTTGATGGGAGGAGGGACATGGGTGTTTGCAGGGGGCAGGGAAGGACTTGGAGGTGGGAGGGATGCCCTTGGGGAGGGAAATTGAACTTTTGAGGGCGGTACGGGGGAAGAACAGGGGTAAGGTCAAGGTCACAGAGGAACAAGTTTTTAAACACACGGGCATGGTTATCAGAAGGGGGTTGAGGGAGTGGTTAATGACATGTAGGTGTAGAGGTGTGGTGGGTGTCTGTTGGGTGGATGAATGAGGGCATTTATGTGTTCGGGGTTGATGGGCTGTGGAGGTGTTGTGGGATGCTATGGTGGGTGTCTGTTGGAGTTGTGACTGCAGGTATGGTGGATGTGCTGCATGTAGTTGTCTCTGAGGTCGGGGTGTCTGTCGGTATGATAGGTGTGGTGGCTGGATGAGTGACTGTTGTTGCAGTGTTTGAAGGTGTGCCAGATGTCATGTGTGTGATGCTAGGTGTGGGAACGTGTCAGGGGAAGTCGTGACTGTTGATGTGTCTGCAGGTGGATATTGTTTGTGTACATGGCTGTGGTGTGTCTTGTTGTGCTTGTGTCTGTGTGCGCTACCCTTGTCTGTTTAGGTGTATGCATGTGAGTCTGTGTGCTTAGGCTGTGTTGGGGAAGGGGGATTTTGGACTGGTAAGAGGAAGGTTGAGGGGGTATGGAAGTCAAGAGGTGACTGGCTGCTGTCAGTGTGGAGGCCAGAGCTTGAAATGATCTCTGCAAGCCAGAGATTGCACCGTGAATGTCCTACAAGATCACATTGATCTGTTGGATCTGGCTTACCAGTCCCTGGATGGCATTCACGATGGCCATCTGACTCAAAGAGATAGACCTCAGGAGGTCAATAGCCTCCTCACTGTTGGCAGCAGGGCTAATAGGGGCTGGGGAGCAGTTGCCTGCGGCAAAGGAGATGCCCACCCTCTTGGGTGAGTGGGTACGGCCATCTGGGTGGGGAGCAACTGGGAGGGCGGTGATAGAATGTGAGGTGGTGAACAAAGATTGTACAGCAGTGGTCCCCGATGGATCCACCACCACAATGGAGAGGCCACTGGAGGAAGAATGGGTGAATGATGGTGTTGATCTTTTCTTCCCATGGCACTACCCTTCCCTTCTGGCAACTCGGTCCCTCGCTGTCTGTGGTCTCATGACCTTAGGTCCCGTGGCTAGATGCTTCCCCACTTGGCTTGACCCCGTCTCCTTCACCTGCCGGTGCTGATGCTGCAAAAAGAAAGAAAACTAAGGTCATTACATCTACATGATGACAGTGCAATTACAAATGCATGGTCCTCCGCATGAAGTGACAACATAGTGCCACCATCATGTACCAGTACTAAACCATGCATGCCATCTGGAGTCACAAAGGTAACACATGAGCAATTCTTGGTCTCAGAAAATTACAGTAGCATGGATGGAGTCTAGCTAGCACACTAACCATACCACAACTAGGTGACCACTCCACATCAAACTTGTGCAACATGCAGCACACCACATGGAACCAGTAGCCATACTATGGATCCCTTTGTAAGGTCCCCCAAGAATTACACTGACACAAGGCTTTACACATATCTAGATTTAAATGATTTGATGTCTCAACGACAACCAATGGTGCTAATGAAAGGCAAACAACAATCCTAAAATCCTGCCATGCCCGGATTGGGTGGCATGGAAACATCCATTTCACTAGGGACACAACACAACAATGTACAGCTCCATAAGTCATACCTTACCGAAATAAGTCAAGGCTGGAAGTTGCAAGGCTCACTCAGATGTGCCACACATCTGATATTTCAAGAACCTTCATGGAAGTCAGGTCCCAAACCTCATGGAGAGATGTCTCCTGAATACACACCTGAATGGTCTAGTAAGGTCCAGGATAGCCCCCACCAATGAATCACACCCATTATCATCTTTACTTCTTAGTGTGTTTGTAGTAGACAACTGTACCGCACAGGAAGGAGGGACACAGACCCAGCAATCGCTATCAGGAGGATACCTAGTTGTTATACTATGAAAAACAACATCACTACGTGCCACACAGACATGATAAGCATGGCATCTGTCTGTGGGGGAATCCGTGACCCCAAACACATGTCATGCAAACATCACTACAAGTCAATCCCTGATGCATTCATACAGTCAGGGCACAATTCCCAATCAACACACACTTTCTGTGGACACACAACCATCATGCCACTTAAAGAGTACAAATCATAATGAAGTGGATCAACACCCTGACCCTGCTTGTCATGTCCATCATGGCTATTGCTGTTACACATGACTAACAACATACTGTGAGGCATGAATGTATCTGTCTAACTACATATGATGGTGACACAGTCCAGTCTGGGGCATCACAGTAAATGGACAACCATTGCAGATATATCATAACAACAACAGGACCCCATGAACATATATGTGAGAGATGTGAAACATCATGCTATTTGCATGGCTACCACACGCCTACATCTCAGGTATAGATATGTGTCCTTTTGGAAGTGACACATAGGCACAAGGAATGTTGGACACATCACCCATGACAATGCACATTCCCCACTTACCTAGGGGAAGCACCTTGTTACAGCTGCCAGACTTTTGCCATGTAAATCATGTCACATATATGATGGACACCCATGCATCACAGACTGCTGTGAGGCACAAGCACCCAACATAAAATGGATTTACAAATGTCAAGCTACACATATCCCCAGACACATGACAGAGGATAGTGGCTCACATCCTACTTAGCTTTGGACTGTAACATTTGTCTGGAGTGATCTGTTATTGGAAACTTAAAACCACCAGGGTAGTTCAAAAATATTTGGACACTAAACACAGTCATATGTACTCCCTCTGTGCTGGACAATTATACTGAGGCTTTCACCATTCTTTAGTACTAGGTCCCAGCTCCAAACGGATGAGCACATCAGTTGGGAAGACATGGCCTGTTTACACCAATGTGATGCCAGAAGATGTGTGGCACATGACACATGCCACATTGTCAGGGGGAGCAGTCTGTCCCTCACTCAATCACTTGGAAAAGGGTGAAGCATGTCTCACATATATATGTACTCACCCCCTTGTGGCTGCTGTACTGCTCTCAAACAGCCATCCAAGGCCGGATAGGCCACCGCCAAAATGTGGGCCATTAGGGTGGTCATGGTCCGACAGGCACCCAGTCCCCTTTGGGAGGACATCCCCAGCTGGGCCTCCGATGTCTTCTGGGCCCGGCGTCTCAGGTCCTCCCACCTCTTCCGACAGTGGGCACTCTGCCAGCTGTAGACCACCAGGGTCTGAATCTTCTTGGTGATGGCTCTGTATATCCCCTTCTGCTGATGGGCGTTGACCTGCATGGATGCATAAAAACAAGACAAAAAATCATGTCCAATGAAAACATTTCAGAGTCACGTACATGTCAGTGTTCCAAGCCTAGAACATCCTGTCCTAAGCTTCCTGTCTACCTGTGGCACACAGCAATCATTGTACACAGGGAAATGACTGCAAACACCCCACAATAGGGTGCACTACACACTCCAGAGCTCAGGACCTCCACTAATCAGTTATAAATATGACTTTGGTGGAAAATGACATGATCACATGACAGTGATTAGGTGCATGATGGAACACATCCCACAAAGTGGCAAGTGACAGCTAAACCTCTCTGCAAACAATACACAAAAAGCTATACTACCTCCAAATATCACACGCTGCCAATAGCCATGAGATGTAACAACAAGCCTACTGACAGACCCATTGTGCTTTAACCACATGGAAGGGAGTGAGATGTGGAGCACACATAGAGGCAATCCTGTTTGTGTGTGCACATATGCTGAGAGAGATGCAGGTACATGCTACTTTAGGGCATGGGGGTTTCAGTGTTATATCCACCAGCTGGTACACATATCCACACGTGTGTACACAGAAACTATGAAAATATGGGAAAATACCTGGCCCAGCATTGTACACTTCCAACTTCAAAACCATAAACATAGACTCCGCTATCATGACACATTAGACAACAGCACAATGCTTGCAGATGTGCAATTTCCTAAATAAAAGACATATGCACTGGACACATCAGAGCTGTATGATAGGGACAACAGGGCTGAGTGATCAAGGGATCTGTCATGGCTATATGATACACATTGTATGAGATGATTTGAGCATATCAGGCCCTTAAATAAGCTCGCCCCCAATGCAAAACCCATGGTAATCAGTGGACATAGGTCTAAGAAGCTGTTTATATATGTAGAGATACATGAATTGACATCATCACAGGTAGCCTATGGAAAAAGGGATTGGGCACAGTGTCACACTTGCAGTGCAAAGGGAATCGATACCAGGACAATTGTCCAGTTTTGCAGGCACCCTTCTCGGCAGGCTGAGCAGACAGACCTACACATCATACCATGTCCTACTAATCACATGCATCATAGTACATTATGTAGTCCACAGCCATTTTACAATGGGTGCCTATGTTCAGATCTGAGGGGCATAGGGAGTCATTACCTGGCTTCAGTGCAACAGTCCAACAAGGTCAGATGGGGCCACAGACCTATGTGTAAACAGTGAAAGAGCACTAACGGGGGTCAACCTACACAGATGACATGCCATCAACCCTTCTGTTGTCAACCACATGTGACTACACTTTCCAAACATTTTCTGGCAAAATTTGCCTGGGGATGACTGTCATGACACCTCAATTAGACATTTGCATCCATTGCAAGTTGAGTTAGGGAACACTTGATTCACACTCACCACATTTGCCAACAACTTCAGAGTTTTCACTTGACATGGATACATGACCATTCAACCAACCATTCATATACATTTATTTCACAAAAAGGGCTTGGCAGACACCAGCTGACAAACTGGGCTCAAGCCCAGGCTAACTAAAGCTGAGATAATTAGAGGTACATGGAAAGTGTGCACATGGTGAACTTACCTGCTCCTCTGGTGCACTATAGAGCTGTCCATACAAGGGTAGGACCTCCTCCACCAGCTTCTCCAGCCCTTCTGGTGAAAAGGCAGAGGCTCTATCACCTGTTGGATGCAGCATGATTTCTCCCAGAGGCGGTACACAGCAGCTCAGGTCGTGGAGGTCTTGATGGTAGCAGAGTCAGAAGTCAAGTAAGAGATTCAGCAGAAAATGTTGGTGATGTTTGCTACGTAGATGACCGTCACTGCCGGTGGACACTGCCATTGTCCCAAGACTGACACAGGCAGCAATGTAATCCTAAAGCAGTGTCCGCCGCGGTATCATTCTCCTACTGTCATGATGACTTCTGCCAGCAGTTGGGGCGGTTCACAATGTCCAATGGAGTAGGTCAGGCAGCCACCATTTTAGAGTCATAGAATTCACTTACACAATATATTTTGATGCTTCACAAATAATAAAAAAGATGTTCTGGAGAATATTGAGTGCTGGCCTAGTTGGGTCATGTAGGCCAATTCTTATCGTAACATATTGATATGTAGTCATGCAGATGTGAGACTATGACAGGGAGTACAGCCATCACCCTCCACATGTGTGACTTAGGAGTTTGTGCTTTGAATCACAGACAATTCATGGAGTTAATTGGACATGAGATTGCAGTCCATATAGCTGATTGGTACACATATGTATACGAGGAAGGCATTAATGTTCTAAGAAGTGCAAAGCTTGGCCCTCGTGTGTTTTGTGTATCATGTTTACAGTGACACACATAACATGTGACTGTATCAGATGTGTAGTATGTAAAATGCAAGGGATGCATTGAGTGAATGCCTTTTTTTGTCTTTCGAACCCCATAGTTACCCTGGGAGGAGACAGATCAGACACCCTCCTGTGTACTGTCCACTAGCAGACTTGCAGACCATGGAGAAGAGCTTAGTGATTCAGATCTACCGCCTGGATAGAGAGACAATCATGGATCTCTATCATCAGTTGGAGCCAGATCTGATGCCATCCATCCAAATAGCATACCACCCATGGTACAAGTCATGTCAGTGTTGCACTTCCTGGCACAGGGTCCTTCCTAAACACAATGGCCCTATCTGCTGGGATGTCCCAGCTTATGTTCAGTTTGGGGATGAAGGATGTCCTTTCAGCACTGTTAAAACACCTATACAGCTATATCCGGTTTCCTCAGTGTAATGATTCATCCATGTGAAAGGAGATTTCTACGGTTTGACACATATCCCATATGTTGTTGGAGCTGTTGATGGTACCCATGTAACCTTGGTTCCACCACTTGACACTGAACAAGTCTATCAGAACAGGAAAAACGTCCCTTCTATCAATGTCCAAGTAGTGTGTATGGCCGACCTCTACATTTTCCAAGTCTGTGCTTGATACCCGAGTTCAGTCCATGATGCCTTCATCATGCGGAACAGCGCTATTCCACAGCTGATGGCACAACTGTACCCAGAGATGGCCTGGCTGGTTGGCAAGTGACTTATGTTAAGTGTGTATGTATGTTATGTCTGCTGTTAGTGAAACGTTGCTCTGTACTCATGGTTGCACACATGTTGCATTGCCTTACAGGGGATTCTGCCAGGGGAAGACCACTTCAACGAGGCACATGGAAGAACACACTGTGTAGTGGTGTGGGCTTTTGGGCTCCTGAAGGCAAGATTCCGGAGCATTGAAAAGACAGGTGGAGCCCTTCGCTACTCACCTGCAAACGTGTGTAAGATCATTGTGGCCTGCTGAATGCCCCACAACCTTGCCCTGAGGAGAAACATCCCATACATTCCTGATTAGAGAGAGCTGGCAGTGCCACTGGGTGAAAATCCTGAAATGCCAAGTGAGGCTGACAGTGATGAGGATGAAGGTGGAGACATGCGGGTAGTTCTCATCAATCAGTACTTCACCTGAGCGTAATTATGTGATGTTCTGCCTTTACTCAGATTGCATGGGGTAAAGTAGGGGTCATGATATGTTGAGAAGGGTATGTCTCTTACCGTGAGACACAACATTTATGCAATGCATGATACTGCCAAGGTTTGCTGGCTACATCAGACTTTGAGATTTTCCTTTGATTTGTGCAGTCATATTGCACTGTCAGTGAACAACGGACGTTTGAAATTACTTTTGTGCCTCATGTATGTCTTTGCCTGCCTAAACTCCTTGTATGTGACTTTTTCCTTCCAGGTCCCATTACCGTGCAATCCTCAAGTGGACATATCAGAGTTGTGTCATTGTTAGGTGGAAATGGCTGATCTGACAGGTGAACGAGACATGAAATGGATCCAGGAACTTGTTTGTTACAAACGTAGTTTGAATGGGCACCATGCCCAGGCTGCCTGGACAGTAGAAGATGAGTTACCTGAGCTACAAAATGGACATGTTTGACCTGGCATGTTGGTCCAATGGTCTCATGTGTATGGTCATCTGTCCTTGTAACATGTCATTGTGGCCAGTCTATGCATTCTCCCTTCACATTGTGTTGACACTGTTCCTATATGCTCTGTATGTGGCTGTCAATGCTTTTCCTCATTGCAGGCCACAGTGCCTGTGCCACAACACTGACATAGGTGTGTAACATGGTGGTAGATGCCTAACCATTGTAAAAGAATGGTCCTCGTACTAGGGACTGTTGTACTATCCTCTGTCTGTGTTATGGGGTATGTCAAGTTGAATAGATGTGGTTTTGGAATGGAATAAGGGTCAAACTGGGGACAATATCATCTGTTTGACTATCCTATAGTACAGGGTCTGACATAGCCCTTTTTTATATGGTCAGGTGGATAGTACTGTGGGATACCTATACAATCAATGTTTAGTCATTCTTGGCTACGACAGTCCAGAGATTTTTTCCACCTATGGCCTGTACAATGTAAATAAACAGTTTGGTGTAACTGACCACTTGTGTTATTGTGGTGGTAATGATCCTCACCCTGGCACAGCCTGTGACAAATCCCTCCTTACATTGACACTCTCATATGTACCTCATTTGCATCACATGAATTTCACATTGTACATCCCAAAATATTCCAAAATACACTATTAGGCATAGATTGAGTGCTAATTGTGTTTATTTATAGATGTTTTGAACTCAAAGGTGCAAAGTAAGGAAAAAAAGAAAAACAGTGAAGGGATCAGTCATGGTGGATATATTCATCAGAATAACAGCCACAACATTTGAAGTCCGAAGTCCAGTGTCCTGGAAAATGGTAAGTGGTTGAAGAACAGTCAACAAAGTGAATCTGCGGCACACAGAGGAGTTCCATCAGAAAGAGGTGACTTACAGGTAGTGGTTGAGGTCTTGGCATCTGTACCTCCCGGATGTTTGGGTGAACGTCCCAGCTTGTGGGGGTTAACGGGGGTTCTGCCACTGGAGAGGCAGGGGTGTCTGAGGCAGTTCCTTCCCCTGACAGAGCCAGCCTTCCACTGGCTGCCACAGATGTTGAAGGGGCTGATGTAAGGGGCCAGTGAAAGGGATCTAGCTTTGTCCTCTATCCCTGCGCAGGGTCGTGTCGATGACTCTCAGCACCCCTGCTAGGGAGGCCAAGGTAGCATTGTGGGCCTCCCACTGTTGCAAGATTTCCTGGTGGTAATCCCTCTGCAGCTGCTTTAACTCCCTGACCCATCATGCCTTGGGACTGTTGATAGGCTCCCAAGACTTAGGTGATGGTGTCCTGGCCAGATCCATCCCCAGCAGCCACATGACACTGGCCCACAACGCCCCTCCCACGCATCCTACCCCAACTTGCCTGCACCCCTGGCACAGTTTGGCCCCCTACCACTGGGTCCAGGTCCGTCATTGCCTGAGGTGTCTAGATGGGATTCAGGTATATGGACTGGGGGACACAAAATGGTGGAATCTGTCTTCAGGACACAGGTTTGAGGGGAACCGGTTGCATGAGAGGTGGTTGCAACAGGCTGGGAGGAGTTGATGTGATCCGGGTGAGGCAAACTGGTGCCGTCTGACCAGGTTTCACTGATGGGCCATTGCCGTCCTCAACGTCCACACGTCTGATGGGACTCCTGATCTTGACAACGTAGGATGCATAGCTGTCTGAATCTAAAATAACCAACTAAGGGTCTGATGGAATTTCTTAAGATTCGTTATGGCACCAAGCTTATTGTAATGTCGTCTATTGGCCAGAGAAGGCAATGAAGATGTGCACATGTAGGAATGTGTGGGTAAGTAGAGGCATATGTGGCAGGATTCATGGTGTGCATAACTATGGTTCAAAGTAAAATGTCCTTATGATTCTAACTTTAGTTCCCTCTGAAATAAAATATAATTTAACGCTAATATTGTCCAAAAACAAACTTTGTGTTTTTAAATGTACAAATAGTTTAAACTAGTAAATCTTAAATATTTTGGGGCAGATTTATCAAACTTTCAAGCAGCACTGTGTCGCAAAACACCTTGCTGCACGGCGCTGCATGAAAGGACAGGATTGTCCTGCATTTACCATTATAAGGCACATTCCTGTCCTTTTCTTGCGCTGGTGCAATTTTAGCTGCCTGGTGCCTATGCAGGCACTCTTGTGCCATGGTGCAAGCGTGCCTGCGCTGTAGGCAGGATTGTTTTTGTGCAGGAAGAAGTATCTTCCTGCACAAAAACAATCCTCAGAGGCATATTCCTCTTTCTAAGGGTGTTGCAGAATGTATATTTACACTAAATTATACAAAATGTTATTACAAGAACGGAGGCTCCTATTATGCTTCCTTTTCTTGCTTTATTTTAAACAGCAGCCAAGACAACCAACAAAACTACATATCCCATGGCACATAGCGAATGATGTAAATGATGAGGTCATAAAGAATAACCAATGGAAAACGTTCAACCACAATAATTATCTTAACTGCGAACAACAAGTCCTCTTTTCTTGCTGCTCGCAGTCAAGATAAGTTCTTTTTACCTCACCTTACTTGTACATGTCGTGTGTTGTTATATTTCTAGTATTTTGTATTGTTTAGAATCATTACTTGTTTATTTTAAGTACCTTTTGTTTAACATTTATGCTTGAATCATTTACCTTTCGTTTCTTTAACGTTTTTAATGCCGTTTTTCTAGCGCTCGCGTCGTGCTTTCGCGGCTGAGCCGAACGTTCTGAAGAACGTTCGGCTCTCCCGCCTCGCGCTCCTGAGGTAAGCGTTCTCTCACTTCAGCGCTTACCTCGGAGCTGCTCGGCAGGCCTGTGTTCTCGGAAACTCTCCCTTTATAGGAGAGTTTCTGCCTCGTCGGACACACGCGTCTCCGAGGAATTCAAGGAGGTTTCCTTTCCCCGTCTATTCCGGCTCGGGGATTTAGAGGCCGGACACGCCTCTTTGTTTCTCCTGCGAGAGTGTCGTCCTCTCCACGCCCACTTTTTCCTTCGTATCATTTTAAACTTAACCCTTTCCTCACTGCATAACTTTTGGATTATTTGGCATTCTTTTTTCAATTTGTGGTTTTTCTGCCTGGCGTCTTCATTTATTAACTAGTTATTTATCTTCTTAGCTAATAATGGCTAAAAAAGGAGAGGATAGCTCCAGTAAGGTTGATTTGGACAATTTGCGTGCAGATTTGAATTCTTTTATTCAGAATACGGTTCAACAGGCTGTATCTACTTCTATGTTACAAATGTCCCAAAAATTGGAATCATCTTTTAAAAAATTGTCCGCTCAAAATGCTGATGTTTCTGAAACTATCAGGGGCAAAAAACGCACTTTTTCAAAAGCTCAGGCGAAGTCAAGCGCTGATGACTCTCCCCAGGCTGCTGGTCCTTCCCCCCGTAAGGAGCTTAATACGGTGGAAACGGATCCCTCTCCTCTTGAAATAACGCAGTTGAGGGATACTGATGACGATATGGATTATAATGGTGGAGAATTTGATGATATTCAGGATCCTGACGATCTCTGGCAAGGGCCTTTGGAGAAAAGGCAAAAAATTTCTCCTTTTGATTCGAGTTCTTCTCGTGTTTATGATTATACTGTTCTCGATGCTCTGGGGGAACCAATGTTTGATCCCACTTTGATACACCACCCAAATTCCACCGAATGGTTTCCTTCTGATCATGTGGCGGAGCACGTTTTGTGTCACTTAAGACATTCTTTGGATAAAGCCACAAGAAATAAATTGCGATCAGAATGTCCCCGTCCCTCCCTGCCGCACAGCATAACTTCCACTCCTGCGATAGATCCTAATATGCTCTTATTCTTCTCAAAATTTGGAAAGGATCCGAAAAAAGGGGTTGATCGTGCGTGGTCCGTGTGTCAGGACAAACTTTTAGATTTGGTTGGTCCTTTAACCAGAATTCTCGATTTAGCTGAAGATGCCAGGCTGGAGGGTACACAAATTGATCCTGATGCTTTGTCCAACTGGGCCCAACGGGCAATTTGTTTATTAGGAAATGCCAACACTGTCATGTCCCAGGAGAGACGAAAGAGTCTGTTGCTCAAAATAGAACCTAAATTGGGCAGTTTGGCGTCCAGAGAGGAAGGACTGCAGGCTAACGGTCTTCTTTTTGGGGACTCGTTCATTAAAGAACTTAGTAGATATGTTTCTACGTTTACAACACTGGATAAAGCTCAACCCTCGATGAAGAAGATTTTCAACTCTAGGGTTTTTGGCAGGGCCGGTAAAGGAAGGAGCCGCTTTACCGGCCGCTTCACCTACCGTGGTGGCAGCTTCAGAGGCTCCTCTTTCTACTCTCCCGAGTTCAGACCTCAATTCTATCCTCAAAGAGGGAGAGGTTTCAGGACCAGAGGCTACCGTCAGAGAGGGGGACAAGTCTCAGGTAAGAGTTTTAAATTTTGGCCATCTTCCGGTGGGAGGTCGGTTAGCCCATTTTCTTTCAAATTGGTATTGAATTACCGCGGACCCTTGGGTTCTTCAGACCATTCAGGGGTATTGCATAGATCTCTATCAGATTCCCTCCCAAGCTTCCCCACCTCCTCCTCTAAGATTTTCTCAGGAACAATCCCGTCTGATGAATTTGGAAATTTTAACTTTGATTTAAAAAAATGTGATAGAACAGACATGTTTTCATCCCTCGGGTTTTCTCAGTACCATATTTTTGGTTCAAAAGAAAAACAAAAAGTTTCGGCCAGTTATAAACCTAAGACTGTTCAACAACTACGTAGTTTACAACCATTTCAAAATGGAGACAATCCTCCATCTCAGAGACATTCTGTTAGAGGGCGACTGGTTTGTCCGCCTGGATCTTCAAGACGCTTATTTTGCGATTCCGATCCATCCCTTTTACAGGAAATTCCTTCAGTTTCAATGGGAAGGTTCGATTTTCCAGTTCAAAGCTCTCCCATTCGGGCTCGCTTCGGCTCCTTGGTGCTTCACAAAGGTAATGAAACCGGTGGTAGCCTTTTTAAGGGCCCAGGGCATAAGATTAATCATCTATCTAGACGATTTTCTTATAATGGCTCAGAACAAGGATACCCTGTTGCAACACTTACATATTTCCCTTCACCTGTTACAGTCCCTTGGTTTTCTGGTAAACATGGAGAAGTCTTCTCTGGTTCCCTCCACTCAAGTAGAGTTTCTAGGTTTCCTCATAGACTCTCAAACTACATCTCTATCACTACAGCTTCAGAAGGTGATGCGAATAAAACGCGAATTACAACAGACCCTCAGTCTTTCCCATGTTTCTCTTCGGTCTCTGGCGAGAATTGTAGGTCTTTTGGCCTCATCCATTCAGGCCATATTTCCAGGTCCGTTACATTACAGAGCTCTTCAAAGGTTAAAGATTCGCCATCTCCGGAATGGTCTTCAGTATTCGGATATAGTCCTGTTGGATCAAGACTCTCGTGCAGAGATACGGTGGTGGCTCGATCATTTGGAAGCCTGGAACGGAAGAGCTATTTTCTCTTCGGCCCCAGATCTAGTATTAGAATCCGATGCAAGTCGGACAGGTTGGGGCGCAAGATGTGGCAACGTCTCGACTGGAGGCGTATGGTCAGAGAGGGAGTCTGCCTTGCACATAAATTGTTTAGAGATGCTTGCAGGCTCCTTTGCTCTGAGAACGTTCGCAAAGGACAAGGTAAGTTGCTCTATTCTCTTAAAGATGGACAACATTTCCGCAGTAAGGTATATCAATCATCTGGGAGGAACGAAATCCAAGCCCCTTGCGGATCTAGCCAAAAGCTTTTGGGAGTTTTGCCTCCCTCGGAAGTTGTCGGTCACGGCTCAATATCTACCAGGGAAAATGAACACAATAGCAGATTGGTGTTCACGCTATCTAAAAGACTCCAGCAATTGGCAGCTTCATCCTTCAGTGTTCAGCAATCTTTCTTCAAAGTTCGGTATCATGTCAATAGACCTGTTCGCTTCACGGTTAAACTCTCACCTCCCAAAGTTTTACAGCTGGAGACCGGATCCTCAAGCTCTCGCTACGGACGCTTTTCTCCAGGACTGGTCTCCCGATCTAAATTATGCTTTTCCTCCTTTTGCGATGATAGCCAGAGTCCTCGCCCAGGTTCGTCGTCAACGAGTCTCCCTGGTATTAGTGACCCCCTTTTGGCAGACACAGCCTTGGTTCCCTTCGGTTCTGGAATTATCAATAGATTGCCCGGTTCTGATTCCTTCGTTTCCAGAGCTCCTCCTCGATCGAGAGGGTCGTCCTCACGATATGGTTCTCAACCAAACACTAACCCTTGTGGCATGGAAAATTTCGGGTCAGCCTGGAGAACCCCCGGAATTTCGGAAGAAGCTGCCCAGTATATCCGCAATTCTTGGGCCCCAGGAACATCTAAGGTTTACAGGTCTGCCTGGTTGGCCTGGTGTGGCTGGTGTTTGGACAGGAATTCAGATCCCTTTTCAGCCGATGTGACTTTAATCGTTAATTTTTTAGCTTCTCTAGCCTCCCAGGGGAAAGCATATAGAACGGTGAATACTTATAGATCTGCCATTTCTGCCGAACATATCCGAATAGATGGCAAACCTGTTGGAGAACATCCTTTGGTGTGCCGGCTTTTGAAGGGAGTAAGATTTTCTAATCCTCCAACGTCTAAGTATACATATTTATGGGATGTGAATTTGGTTTTGGATTTATTTAATTCTTGGCTTGATAATGATTCGCTTTCTTTGAAGTATCTGTCTGCAAAGTTAACTATGTTGTTATGTTTAGTTTCATTGAAACGTGTTTCTGATGTTAGAGCTTTGGACGTCTCCTCTGTCCAGTTTTCTCCTTCTAATGTGTCTTTTAGGATTCATAGAAGAACTAAGACTAACATTTCTCTGATTCATTATCCATACTTCCCTTCACATCCTAAACTCTGTGTTGCTAAATGTTTAAAAGTTTACATTGCTAGAACTGCTGATTTAAGAATGTCCTCTTTCTCCCAGTTGCTAATATCTTTTTCTAAACCTCATAAACCTGTTTCCTCTCCTACCCTTGCTCGCTGGGTTAGGTGGGTCATGGCCCTTGCGGGTATTGACACTGCTTCTTTTGGAGCACATTCGATCAGAGGTGCTATGGCTTCTAAAGCTCTTTTGGCTGGAGCTCGATTGGAGGACATTCTTAGATCGGCAGATTGGTCTAATGTTTCCACTTTTAAGACGTTTTATTGCAAACCTATTTCTTCGATGGCTGATTCTGTTGTTAATATGCTTTAAACAAGCATAATAGGAGCCTCCGTTCTTGTAATAAAATTCAGATTTTCCTAGCTTTAGTAAAGGAAAGTCTAGATTTTATTAAAGAAGCGGAGGCGAGTATTATCCCACCGCTTTTATTAACCCACCCTTTCTTTTCCAGTGCCGGTTTCCTCTGCACCAACCGCTTCGTCTTGAACATGCTGGTTTTGTGTCAAAGACCCTTCCTCTGAAAGATCTATCTTCTGGTTGCTCCCACGATCAGCGGACTATGCTTTCCGGATGTTCTGATATCCACCTGAAGTCGCCTCCTCCTTCTTCCCTGGACTTGGCCAAGGACCTTTTCACGTTATTAATGGCTTTTTCTATTATTTTGATCATTATTCCTTTATTCCGTCCACTTTGATCTGCTCCTGCAAGAAAAGAGGACTTGTTGTTCGCAGTTAAGATAATTATTGTGGTTGAACGTTTTCCATTGGTTATTCTTTATGACCTCATCATTTACATCATTCGCTATGTGCCATGGGATATGTAGTTTTGTTGGTTGTCTTGGCTGCTGTTTAAAATAAAGCAAGAAAAGGAAGCATAATACTCGCCTCCGCTTCTTTAATAAAATCTAGACTTTCCTTTACTAAAGCTAGGAAAATCAGAATTTTACACTAAATTAAATTAATATATAAAGTATATATATATAAGTATGTATTCAGATAAAACGTAAGACATATTAACGGTTCAATAACAAAATATCAAATAAATTACTAAATAAATACAATATAAAAAATGTAAAATCCCAAAAACACAATTATAAAAAAATATTTTTACAAAATTAGAGATGTAAAAAAGTAATATAATTTTTTTAAAAAAAGGTATATGCAAACAATAATAGGAAAAGTATTGGAGTCTCAGAATATTATATATACTATTCCCTCTCCACTTTAAGCAACAGCATGGAAACTAAGAGGCTGATTTAAGAGCCCCTAGCGCCTTCTTGCGCCAGATTAACGCCATTTTTTTTACACTAATGTGGCCCAACGAGGCCAAAATCGTGGCACCAAATTTACAATGTGGCGCAATGCATGCATTGTGCCACTTTGTAACCCTTTGTGCTACATTATGCCAGTGCCAGGCATAATGTGTGCAAATGGCACATTCCCCCATTGGGGGGGGGGCAAAAAAATCACTTAGATGTATTGAAGAGTTTTCTTTGCGTCATTTTTTTTCAGTGCTTTTAACGCCTGCTCACAGCAGGCATTAAAAGAAGGCACACCTTTGATTACAATGTGCCTCAATGGACTTCACAGGATTATCATCAACATTTTTTACGCTAATCCTGCAAAGCTCGGAACTAGCGTCAAAAATGTTGATGCTAGTTCCCCTAACTATCGCCATGGTACGCTGAATCTTAGTTACAGCGCACACATGGTGGCATTAGGGTGGTACTAATGGGTGCAAGAAAAGTGACGCTGTACTGTATGCAGCGCCACTTTTCTTAAATTAGGCCCTAAATTTACTTCTCCCATTCCAAATAGTGCTTCAGTGTGGAAAGTGTTGGGCTTAGGAGGGGTTAGATTTACTACACCCTCTTCAACAGCAACAGCAGGCAAAGTAGTGGACTTCAGACGGGGTTGATTTACTATTCCCACTCCTAACAGTGAAATAGTAGGGAAAGTATGAGAAATCGGAGGGAGAAAATGCACTATTCCCACTCCAGTCTGTGCAATGATAGAGAAAGCATTGGTTTTTGGAGGGGTAGGATTTACTACTTCTACCTCAGTCTGTGCAACAGTATGGAAAAGGTTGGGCTTCGAAGGGATTACATTTACTATTCGCCCTCCAGTCTAAGCAACAGTGGGAAAGTACTTCACTTCAAAGCATTACATCTTTGTATAACCCTATTAATTTATAAAAATGTTAATTTCTTTGTATAAAAATTATTAACATTAAGAATATAAATATACATTTATTAAAAACAATAATAAAAATTACACAATTAATAATCATTACAATAACTAATTATCAATGTAAACATATAAAAATCATCATTTACTATTTTAATAATACTTATTTAAGAATGTAAAAAATATTTTTAATATTTACTCTTAAAAATATATATTTAATTGTTTCCTAATTAACTTCCCACCCTATACCTGTACAAACCTAACAAGACACACCGAAAATAAAACTATAGTACTCTTATTTTATGATCAATTAAATAATTAATTAACAATTCATTAACAATTCATTATTTATTACTTATATAACTTTCCACCCTATAGCCCTATAAATCCAACAGCCTGCACCTAAAATCTGACTAAAATAAATCAGTATTATAACATTTACATAATTAATATCACTCACATGATTAATTAATAAATAACTAATTAACAATTATTTACTACATTAGTTAATTTCCCATCCTATCACCCTACATAGTCAACAATCTGAGATGATGCTATAAACCAGTATTACAACTAAATAAAAATTCTAAATCGCTTAAAATTACTAACTATATTTTAAAACATGACAATTATACAAACAATGGTAATATAAAAATTAATATATGAATCAAAACGCATTAAAATAATTAAAAAAGGATATTTTTACCATCATATTACTGAAATCAATATTAGAACATTGGAATGCTGGGGGCTCCATTGAAAACAATGGAGTGCTGCGGGCTTTTACTGGCCGGTAAAAGCCCTCAGCGCCAACATTCCAATATTCGCTTTGTTCACAGCAACAGCTGTGAACAAAGCCTCACGGAGCCCGAGGGGATTTTAATCCCCTCGGGCTCCGTGAACATTTTTTTTTTTTAATAGAACATTCTGCCCTGAGTGGCAGAATGTTCTAATAGCCTTAGAACCCCCCGTAGCGGGCTCTACCGGCTATTAAAGTCCCTCTCCCTTGTTAAATGCCCTCGCCTTCGGCTCGGGCATTTAACGCGGGGAGCGGGCCTTTAATAGCCGGTGGAGCCCGCTACGACAGGTTCTAAGGCTATATTGAAAACTTTGTTATTCTTAATAACGATATTATTTATCTAAAAAAACAATATTTGCACCAAGATATGTCTGTATCAATATTGTTTTTAAACCTGCTGTGTTTTAATGTGTTTTGTGCACAGCTCCCCTGTTTCCCTGCTCTGCTCAGCCAGCTTATGATGTCATAGAATGTTGGTCAGTGACTGGAAGAATGGATGACAGAAAGAGTGGACTGAACAGAGAGGATGGTGCTCTTGGTGGGGTGTTCCACTACGTAACCTGTTACCTCTTCAATAAACCTGCAACCTTATCACCCACGTGAATTGGCTACTTGACTCCTACTTACCAAGAAGGAATTAAGGGTGGCCACTTCCGGACATAGGGAGCTTGCCGTAGGGGCTGGCAGTCCCCAGGGCCTTTAGTGGCTCCCCCACCTCCTTTCTATGTGCACAGGCTGGCCCCAGGGAAGTGGTAGTCCCCAGGGCTGAAAACAGCCATGGAGGGGGCAGCACCGCCCCCCTCCTCCCTAATTGTTTTATTGGCCTGACCCCGGGAGGTGGTGGTCCCCGAGGCCATAAGAGGCAGGGGTGGTGGTCGCCGGGCCGAAAATGACCCGGGAGGCACCCTCACCCTCACCCTGGAGATAGATTGGCCTTGCCCTGGAGAGCTGCCAGTCACTTGGACACTCACTACTCATTCATTAACCCATTCAATCACTGTTTCACTTATTTACTCACTTAGATGGTTCATTTCCTTAGTCACTTTGACAGTTATCTGCTCATTCAAAAACCCAGCAAATCCATTCACTTGCCCATTCGCTCATAAATTAACTCCATTTCTCATTTTTTCACCACTCACTCACTTTTTAACTTGCATACACACTAATTCATTCATTCAAATAAAGTTACTTTATAAACATTATGATTGTTTTAAATATTTTTGTTTTCAAAGTTTCCAATGGAAAGGATGAATACAGTATGTATTAATTTTCAGTTCTTAATTTTCATTCTCGACTGGCCTGAGAATATTGTAAAGGGGAGGGGCTGCAGTTGCCTAGCTCAATGCACTGTAGTGCATCTCAATTTTAGAGGATTATCTGATTCCACAGTGACACAGCTGAAATGCCCCAGAGGGTGTGTTGCACTGGGTTCTGCCACAGCGGTATACCCAGATTTTTTGCTTTTTTGATCCCCTGGTTTGTGAACTTTTCACTGTGGGTGAGCCTCACTACCGTTGTCTCACCCACATAATCACACAGTAAATGGACTGAGCATATGTACCGCCAGTGCCCACCTTTTAAGATAAGGTTTCTGCGACGCAGCCATGGTAAGGGGCACTAGGCTGGGTACACGTACACGTGCACACGTGTGTGCGGGCTGCACATGGGAGACTACTCTTGTGCGCAGCCCAGTAACACCTCAAAGGTAGCTTGGCGCAATGGGAACTCTGCGGGTATAAGTATTCAGATGGCATAGGCCTCATGGGGATAGAGTATACTATCAGGGGAGGTCAGTTTTTCTGTTTTAACTATAGTAACACTCCATTACACCCCTAGGGAGGGAACTGCCTTAGAGTACATTTTCTGTTCTCCATGGCCCAGACAGACCATTGACATCTTGAACTAAAGTATAACCTGTATAGGAAAATCAAATTTGCCACTTCCAAAATGAAAAAACTGTACATCTTGTGGGTCATTTAGGGTTTTCATGTTTTCCTGGCTCATCTCAGGATCAGAGCCCAGCCCTGTTGTCACCCTGCTGTATCCAGTAATTACATTCTATCCAGCAGCAGGAACGAAGACCCTCCCTACACAGAGGGGGCAATTAGTATTACTTGTCCTTGCTCCTGAGGAAGAAAAGGGGTGGGGTGGAATGCTCTGTATCATTCACCCAGCTGTCACACTGCACCAGGGATGGGCCTGCCCAAAACCCTTGAAGAAAGGATAGTTCCCAGAAAATTGGAGCCAATTGGGGGGGGGGGGGGGCGCCTTTGAAATTCTAGTGTGCAGGTCCCTGGCAGTGATGTCAGCGAGGGGTGGTGCTGAGACCCTAGGAGCTGATGTGACCAGTGACTCCTTGATGACGCCATTTTGGAATGTTCAAACATGCTGTGCAGGAGGGTTGGGACAGCGGTGGAGAGGTGATGTGGCCCCCCAGGATTGGTTACGGGTGCTTGTCTTCAGGAACCTTCCTCACCCCTTTATAAACTCTTGCACAAGGGGACGACTCTCTCTTACCTGCAAACATTCTACCTGTTTCGCTGCTGGATCCTGGGACTGCCATGGAGAACTGGAAGGAAGAACCCTCTGATACCCACTCAGAACCCAGGACTCTGTAAAATTGACCCCAGGACCAGTGGGTCTTCCCAAGGGTCAGTGAATCTGGACCCCTTACACCCCTGAGGACCAGTTGGGTAAGCCCTGTACTTTTCTGCACCCACCAACAAAAGCCAAAGGAAAACTGCGCAGGGAGCCAGGAAGACCAGCTTTTGAAGGACTACACCACTTTGGAGGTAAGGAGGGTTGTTGCAAAGGACCCAGGTAGACAGAGCTCAACACCAAGAGTTAAAGGAGCCCAGGATCGTCCACAATGGCCGAACGGGGCCCGAGTTATGGCATTTTTAAATTTGGCGACCTTTGACCCAATTCCTCACTTGAAGGGTGTGTGGCTCCAGTGCCATTTCATCAGTTTCCCCCAGGGTGGACTAGGGCCCTGGGGATGGTGCAAGAATACAGCTGGGCTAATTGCTTGGGAGAGAGGGTCTGCGTGGGGCCCCCTCCCCGTGCTTGTATCCTGCCAGGGACCCAATGCCCAGGCAGATTTATGTTGGAGAGGGCCGAGATCCCATCCCCAGCCCCTAATTGTTTCTAGCCATGGGGAAAGTGCTGGTGTGCTCCCCTGGGATCTCCAGCATTGAGGGAGCGCCAATGTGCAACAGCAGAAGGCAGACGGGGCACAGGGCCACATCCCTGGAGCAGGCAGACACCACAGCAGCACGGGGAGGACCCCACCACCATGGCGGTGGTGCTCCCCGTGCCTATTACAATGTTCCCACCAGGCTGACTGGCGGGAACAATGCAATACGCGTTCCCACTGGGCTGACCGGCGGGAACAGTGCTAGGATATTGGCACCTGCTCCTTTATGTGAGTTGAAGCCAATATCATAGCCCTTCAGCACCCTTGGAATGTGCACTGCCTGCAAAGAAGACATTGCGCATATTGAGGGTGCTGGGCAGGGGACCCCTGCAATGCCCATCCCATAGGGGCCCTCTTGTGACCCCCAGCATTGGCTTTCTGACAGCCTTTTCATGGCAGGGTCCCCGCCATGAAAAGGCTGGAGGAAAATGGGGTTGTAATCAGCCAGGCGGCACTGAGTTCAGTGCCGCCATGGCTGGTTACAATCCCAACTGCCGTCACTCTGTCGAGATTTGCGACCCTGGCAGGGACGGCGGTCTTTAGGGGGGTCCATCCGCCTAAGTCGTAATTGGGTGGTCGGACCACCCAGAGTGCAGAGATCTGACCGCCGGTCCTTGGACTGCCACACTCTTCATGAGGCCCTAAGTGCCTGGGCATGTATTTTCAGTAGCCACTTAAAGTATACTCGCTGCTAAACCTAAAAACCTTTACCACATTTGTTCATCTTTCACTTTATCACGTGTATCTTCTTGGCAACAACTTGTTGCACCAATAAAATACATGAAAAATGTGCACTCGCATGTTGCTAGTCTGCGGGGCCGCACAAACCATAGAACTGGCCCTGCTACTGTTGTGTGGCAATTGCTGCATAAGTGTTAACAGCACTTTCATAGAACGCCTATTTTAGAAAAGTGCTGGTTGAAATAAAAACTAACACATTCAGACATTTCTGGAGGGAGACATGAATGTGAATGGCAGCATGGAGTAGTGAGCATATCACTGAGTCACCGCAAAGGTCACTGACCGATAATAACAGCCGTACTGGTGAAACCAGCTTACAAACAGAGATGTCCTCGGAGAAGCATGTGTGAAGCCAGTCATGCCCCAAAGTGAAAAAAAAAGAGAAGAAATTGAGAAATCAAGAGGTGGGAGGCAGTGATATAAAGTGCAGCATGCGGTGTAAAGCGTTTACCAGGTCACTGCAGAGGTTAATGGCCAGCAAAAATAGCAGACGGAGCTTCTGAACTGAGACCAGTCTGCAGACTGAAATCGCCTCAGACAAGCATGTGATACCAGAGCCAAAATAGTGACACAACGAGGTGCAAAGACAGAGAAGGAGAAAGCAGGGCCATAATGTGTACCCAAAGGAGCTCTGGCAAATTTTGCCAGCCCAACCCCTATATGGAGCATTGAGAGCGAGCACATCAAGGGGGCTGGAGGGGGAGTTCTCCCTCCACAAGTGAATTTGGGGTAAATGGTAAAAATGGTGCATTATATAGCATATTCTTCATCATATATTCAATTGTATTAGTTTTTAAAGCACAGTAAATGATGACCGTACAGTGCATCAGGATACAGCAATCTTTATTGGGGCGCTTCAATGTTTTCCTCACTGTCAAACTCCAACAGTGCCTTTCATCTCTCAATTCTCTATATAGCCCCTCTCTCACATGTATTTAATTTGGTTTATAGTACCTCTCATACCAGTGTAGGGTGCCGGATCAGTTTACATCACAAACAATACAGAGACGAATCATGTGTGTAAATCAGTGTATAGAAAATGTTACAAAAGATAAAGGGGATTACAAGGTGTGGGCAAGTATTTTTTAAGAGTGCCTGGTCTGGGGAAGCACAAACTCAGGATTCTGAACTTAACTCAATGGTTAGGGTTTACTTTGCTAGTAAGAATCTATTTCTACCCCAAAAACAATTTTTTAGCAAGATTTGGAAAATGAGAGTTAGAAAAGCATAACTTTCTAACCTGGACTATGCAGTCTGCATGCAGTTTTTTGATGGCAGTTCATAGTTTACTGTGCTCGATTACTATTGTAATTTATGAACTGCACAGTAACAAAAGGATTTCTGTGACAAAAGCAGTAACCCACTGTGCAAATACTGTTCTTTGATCTGCACAGTAAACGTTCTTTGCAGGAGGCATATTAACCATCTGTGCTACCTTAGATGAGTCAAAACTGTCACTAGACAAATCTCAGATCTGTCTCCAGCAGTTACATTAATCACCAGAGCTATCTTGACACTTTTATTGTTGCCTGAAAACTGTTAAATATACCTGGAACTCTGCAGTGCTTGTAAAACTGTTGCACTGATAACAAAACCAGCCTCCCAGTAACAAAAGCAGCCACCCACCCTTCCATCCTCCTGGGGAAACGGCCGATGCCCACTACAGCCAGTCTGGCGTTGGAGAAAAGGAAAGTTTTATAAGCCGGAGGTCAATGGACGTGACAAACTGGACTCGGGCTGCAGGGTAAGCTCTTCTATTATTTCATGAACACCCTTCCAAAGATAAAAAACACGTCTTTAAAAATGCATTTGTAAGCGCAGCATCATCACCATCAGTCGCACTTCAAAGGATCCAGTGAATCATTTAATGAATGTAGGGGAATACTTTGTTATGAGCGCTGACGTAGGTGCCTGCGCAGAGGATGCTGCTCCCGGAGGAGGCAACCTGTTACCTCCTCAATAAACCTACAACCTGTTAACCTACGTGAACTCGCTATCTGATTCCTTCTTACCAAGAAGGAATCTTCAATTATAACAGATATTTTTTTGCCAATATTTCTGTCTCCCGATGTGTACAAATCAATATTTTGTCCAAACAACTTCAAGTCATAGGCGACTAGCTGGGCTGCGGTCTGGGTTGCCTATCCTTCTACATGGAATGACAGTGGACAAAGATGGATATGCGCTACGCCTTAGATTGAAGATTTCCTACTGGATCTTTAACAGCCGAACATCCTGGTTAATCACCAGTTCTGGGAAGGGATGGGATGGAGTTGGGGAACTATATGCAAGCAGCATTTCAAGAGGGCAGGTGTCTGTGGAACTCTTCTCTTGCAAATGATGGCTAGCCCCTCTCTCATGTTTGGGGCTCGTTTGCCACTTCTAACACTCAACATGAAATCATGCTGTGACTGACTGCAATTTGAGTAACAAGACTATCTGTATTTATCTACTCCACAGGTTAATCCAACAGAACACTTACAACAGAATACAGCACACACCCAATACAACTGAAACCATAATTGGCAACTATGGGACTCCAACAACACAGCAGCAATAAAACATCCTCTTACAGAAGAGTTAGACAGCAAGCACAGAGGAACCCTATACTTGGGTGTGAACTTGCTCACAAACTGCACTGCCCACCAATACATACAACTCACCACCACACAAAATCATATTAAGACAGAACTCAAACCATCCTCCCAACACAGCCTGAATATGCAATTTTCCAGTATTCTAGGTAACCAGCAGCACTGGTTACTGTCAGATACTTACCACTCATATACTTTGTAGGGGCACCGGACACATAGCAACTGAAGAAATGCGTAAGCACTTTGTAACAGTGATGTTATTAAACCATCAAAACCTTTACCTTGTTAAAACTTGACCCTGTCACCAGGCAGGTCGCTCCCCCCATCTGCCACGCAGCCCCCTGTGGGTTGAACCTCCGTTGCCACTTTTGCCGCCTGACTACTCGCTCCCTTTTTTCTATTCCCCTGAGCTTGTGCTTCTGTGCCACTTGTTTTTTCCATTCTGTGCCCCTGTGTTTTGCTTCTGTACCCCTGTGCTCTGTTGTCCCTCTCCCGCCGTCTTTTCCCGCCGTTTTTTCCCCGGGTTTTCCACTGGGTTTTTCCCCGGGTTTTTCCCTTGCTGCTGAGCCCCTGCTGCCCCGCCCCCTTCACTCCCATTGGCCGCCCCGCTCCCACCTCCCAGCTGCTCCTCCCTCCCTCTGCCCTCATATGGAGGCCGCGAAGCGGACGCGCCGCTGGCGCGCCAAAGGATCGCCTAAGGCAAGCCCGTCTGCGCCCGTCCGCGCCTGGACTGCACCCAGCACCAGAACCCCTGGAACCCGCACCCCCCGCAACGCCAGACTGCACTACGACGCAAGCACCCTCCACGCACTCAACACCAGACGAGACCAGCCCTGCTACCGGGCCACCCCGAAACGCACCCAGGGGCCTTTCACCTGCCGGAACTGCAGATTCTCCAGCATCCAACCCTCCACACCACCAGCCAGAGAACCCAACCACCTCCGCTGCATCCTCCTCAACACCCGCTCTGCTCGCAAGCACGCCATCGAACTTTGGGACCTCCTAGACTCCACTGCCCCTGACGTTGCCTTCCTGACGGAGACCTGGCTGAACGCCACCTCAGCACCAGACATTGCCATAGCCATCCCACAGGGCTACAAGATCTCCCGCAGAGACCGCACCAACGGAGTGGGAGGAGGAATCGCCATCATCTGCAAAGACTCCATCAAAATCTCAACGAACACCGATGACACCCTCACCACAGCCGAGCACATGCACTTCCAGATCCACACCGACCCCAACACCACCCTCAGAGGAACTCTCATCTACAGACCTCCCAGACCCCGCCCACAGTTCAGTGACACCATCGCTGACCTCATCAGCACCCACGCCCTCGCTTCCACGGACTACATCCTCCTCGGGGACCTGAACTTCCACCTCGAGAACAACAACAACGCCAACTCCACCGCCCTGATCGACAACCTCGCCAACCTCGGACTCAAACAGCTAGTAACGACACCCACTCACGCCGCTGGACACACGCTTGACCCCATCTTCTCCGCAAGCTCCCACGTCTCCTTCAACCACACCACCGAACCACACTGGACCGACCACAGATGCGTCCACTTCACCTTCAGAAAACCCACCACACACCACCGCACTCAACAGCTACCACGCCGCTGCTGGGGCAAGGTCACCGGGGACCAACTGACTACCGCCCTCGCCCTGAGACCACCCACCAACCCCACCGACCCAGACACTGCCGCGACCAACCTCACACAGTGGATCAACGACTGCGCCAACACCCTCGCCCCTCTCAAGACCTTTACAACCAACCACACCAACAAGAAAGTCGCCTGGTTCACCGAGGACCTCCGTATCTCCAAGCACACCTGTCGGAAGCTGGAGAAGAAATGGCTCCACGACCGAACACCAGACAACCACACAGCCCTCAAGAGTGCCACCCGCAGACATCACCAACTCATCAGGACCGCCAAGAAGACCGCCTTCAAGGACCGCCTAGACAACAACGCACACAACACCAAAGAGCTCTTCAGCATTGTGAAAGAACTCTCCAACCCCAGCTCCATCACCAACGACATCCCGCCATCTCAAGACCTGTGCGACTCCCTGGCCACCTTCTTCCACCGCAAGATCACCGACATCCACAACAGCTTCAACCCCGACCCCCCCTCACCCACCACCGAGTCCACCACCCCTGCGACTACCACTCGCACCAGTCGCCTGACCGCCTGGCCCAGCGTCAGCGACGAAGACACCATCAAAACCATGAACTCCATCCACTCCGGATCCCCATCGGACCCCTGCCCTCACCACGTCTTCAACAAAGCCAGCGCAGCCATCGCGCCCCACCTCCGGAAAACAATCAACTGTTCCTTCGAGACAGCAACCTTCCCAGAAAGCTGGAAGCACGCCGAGATCAACGCCCTTCTGAAGAAGCCCAAGGCGGACCCCAAGGACCTCAAGAACTTCCGTCCCATCTCCCTGCTCCCTTTCCCGGCAAAAGTGACCGAGAGGATTGTCAACAAACAGCTGACCCGCTACCTCGAAGTCAACAACATCCTGGACCCGTCCCAATCTGGTTTTCGCAGTAACCACAGCACCGAGACCGCCCTCATCACCGCCACTGACGACATCCGGACCCTGATGGACAAAGGAGAAACAGCTGCCCTCATCCTCCTGGACCTATCAGCAGCCTTTGACACGGTCTGCCACTGCACCCTATCAGCACGCCTCCACGGTATCCAAGAGAAGGCCCTGGCCTGGACCACATCCTTCCTCTCCGGCAGAATCCAGAGCGTCCGCCTCCCACCCTTCCGCTCCAAAACCACTGAGATCATCTGCGGCGTCCCACAGGGATCCTCCCTCAGCCCGACACTGTTCAATATCTACATGGCCCCCCTAGCCCACGTCGCACGACAACACAACCTCAACATCATCTCCTACGCCGACGACACCTAGCTGATCATATCCCTCACCGAAGATCCCCACACCGCCAAAGCTAACCTCCACCGAGGAATGAAGGCCATAGCCGACTGGATGAAGGACAGCAGACTGAAGCTGAACTCAGACAAGACGGAGGTCCTCATTCTCGGACCCACCCCATCAGCCTGGGACGACTCTTGGTGGCCCACGTCACTAGGCACAGCCCCGGAACCCACGGACCACGCACGCTTTCTGGGGGTCATCCTCGACTCCACTCTCTCCATGACCAGGCAAGTCAACGCCATCTCCGCGTCCTGCTTCAACACCCTCCGTATGCTCCGCAGGATCTTCAAATGGATCCCCCTTGACACGAGAAAAACCGTTACCCAGGCTCTCATCACCAACAGACTCGACTACGGGCACGCCCTCTACTCAGGAACTACAAACAAGCTCCTGAGACGACTCCAACGCATCCAGAACGCCTCGGCCCGACTCATCCTCGATGTCCCCCGCCGCAGCCACATCACACTCCACCTAAGAGGCCTGCACTGGCTCCCCATCAACAAAAGGATCACCTTCAAGCTCCTGATCCACGCACACAAAGCACTGCACAACACCGGACCCACCTACCTCAACAACCGACTCAGCTTCTACACCCCCACCCGAAGCCTCCGCTCAGCCAACCTCGCCCTCGCCACAGTCCCCCGCATCCGAAAAACCACAGCCGGCGGCAGATCCTTCTCCTACCTCGCCGCCAAGACCTGGAACACTCTCCCCACCATCCTACGACAGACCCAGGACCTGCTGGCCTTCAGAAGACTCCTCAAGACCTGGCTCTACGACCAGTAGCACCCCCCCTCCCCAGCACCTTGAGACCCTTGCGGGTATGTAGCGCGCTTTACAAATGCAGTGATTGATTGATTGATTGATTTACCTTGTTAAAACTGTCAAACTCCGTCTATACTTACGGAATTGGATTGGGTCACTATCCAACCTATCTCAATAATATTCATGAGGTAGATTGCAAATTGTTACTCACCATGATTGGTGGCCATCAAAGTGATGCTGTACTGATAGGGGCAGGAGATCATCATGTCTGTGAATGTTTTAAATAAAATCTACTTTTTTATTTTTTAAATACAGCCTGGTTTACATACAGGAAATGTGCTTCATTTGAAAAACCTGGTTTCTTTGTTTGGAAAGTTTGTTTAAGTTGGCAGTATCCCCTGGACCAGGGCCGACTCTCAAACAAACTTTTTTAACATTCACAGAGGGGAAGATGTCCCAAGGAGACTCTTTGGGGCATACTTAAGAGGCCATAGTGGCATCTTAGCGCTGCCAATGCGGAAGTTTTTTTTACGTTAAGGCAGTGCTTTTCCACATGCCATATTTACACTTTGTGAACCCTTGCACCACATTATGCCTGTACCAGGCTTAATGTATGCAAGGGGGGCGTTCTAGGGCTAGGAGGCACACAAAAAATGACACAGTGAAATTTAACAGATTTCATTGTTCCATTTTTGGCGTCATTTTTAATGCCTGCTCAGAGCATGCGTTAAAATGACGCTCCCATAGAAACCTATGGGCCGCCTTGCACTTTGCTACACTAGCGTCAAGTTTTTTGAGGCTAGAGTAGCAAAGCACCAGAATAGCATCAAAAGTTTTGATGCTGTTATGCTAACGATATTATAAATTCGGCACTACCATAGTGTCGTTAGTTGCCGGTAGATGGGTGCAGAAAAAGTCGTGTGTCGTAGTTTGGACTCTTACTCTAGGCAAGACTGCTGGTTTAAGGTTGACAGTACTTATGTTCGTAGGTGACTATGCCTATCCTACAACAAATTGCAACTGTCGTCCCAACCCTTCCGGCTCACAAACAGCACCTCACCAAAAACACAAATAGTAAAAGGTGATTTGTGGCAGCCTTTACGCATGGACTCGAGAATAAGACATCTCAGGGAGTGTCGTGGTTAAACGGAGATTACCCCTTTCTCACAGATACATCATGTCTCAACCAAACATAGGCAATAACGAAGATGCAGTAAAGTTTCAATAGTTATCATTTAACACAACTGCAATCTGCAATATCTTGCATGGGCTGCAATGATTAGGATAATGAACAGTGCAAGAAACAGAATTGTGAAGACAAGAGTCATTTTTACAAATACCCCTACCATTTTGCAATATCATGTAAAAGACATAAGAGGTGTAATATGTCCTAATACCCTAATATAATAATATAATAGCCTAACCTCCTACCTAAATGAGAGCTGGGTTTACTAAACCTAATCTACCAATGCCATGTCCATGAGAGGAGCCCCCAACCCTTGTTACTTTGGAATGAGGTCTCTATCTCAGACTCCGCCAGGACACGAAGACTGGGTCAGCGTCAAGACGACGTGCAGCATCGATATCAGCGATGGTGGCGATGCCCTCTGGTTGGAATCCCTCTGATTAACTGTCTAAAGTTTGATGTATTTTTACAGATCTACCAGGACCCCTGACCTAGGTGGGCTCCCTAACAATAGATAACAGACATGCTTGGGGCGGCAATTATTATAAACAAATCCCTTGAAAGTATAGAGAGGGAAAGTCCCTAAGTGTGAGCACCTACTGTTTGTTTGTCTTTGTCACTTGATCTTGACGCCTTAGCGCGGTGGCACTGATAATGCAAAGCAAAGCAAGTGGCTTAACAATAAACAAGGCAGCCATCTTAGATGAATTAAATAATTAACTGGGCTAAGACAGGGCAAGCTAAGTAGGTTAAAAGTCACTAGGTGACGGGGGCACGAGTCTGCAAGCCAAAGGCTAAGCTATCTCCTGTTATCCCATTAAAACAAACTAGGATTCACTACAGGTGCATCAGCTCTGATGCACCACTTGTTCTTAAATATGGGCCTTTGTTTTTTGTGAATGGCTTATAACCCCAACGTGAGAGTCAGTAGCTTTTTGATGTTTTGTGACTGGATTACAGTTGAAAAACGTTGACACCTAGGGTACAGAATTAGTAGCTGGGAAGGATGCCCAAAATATAACCTTTCCAAACACTTATTTGGAATCTATTTCTAAACATGTGTAACTTTGACAGGGTGAATCATAGTAAACTCTGGAGTATCTCGGCGGAAAGGGGTCTGTCTAAGCCAATTATTGATTTTTTAAGGGTCCTTCATGAGGGGGTTAACGCATCAGTTAGCTATGGCATGGAGGGTGAATGTACCAACTCTTTCCCACGCCACAAGGTGGTGAGGCAGGGGTATGTTATGGCCCCTATTTTATTCCTCCTATGTATAGCTGGCCTGCAGTCAGTTTTAGCATCTCAAGATATCAATCTTCCAGCTGTCAATGGTAAGCAGGTCCCATGCCTTTTATATGCTGATGATGCTGTCCTGCTGGCATGGACAGGGAATGGGTTGAGGTCTCTTATTAATACTTTTGTAAAGTATATGGACGATTTAGATCTGGATGTTAATTTTGCTAAAATCAAAGGGCAGCCCACTAGCCAAGTGAAGGATCTTTCTCATTTGGAGGTTACTTTTGAGTCTAGGGGGAGTTGGCACCCCAGTTTGTTTAAAAGATGCCCCTGCTTTAACTCTTCAGCAGGGGCTGTGTTTCAGCTGGCTGCTAGAGTTGGTAATAAACCAGTTTTACCCTATTAGACATGTATAAACTCAAGGGTCTTCCTATTTTAACTTTTAGGGCATCGATTTGGGGAATCTGGGATTTTAGTAGCCTACGGCATGAAGAAAAGAGATTTTGCAGGCTTCTACTAGGGGTAGGTCCAGGAACCCCGTATGTTTTCCTCTATGAAGAACTTAGCATTGGTTATGTTGAAGATTTGCTCCCTTTAAATTGTATCTATGTGGGGTACTAAGCATATGGATTTTAACGGGGAGGTAATCCTGGACTGCTTGTTCTGTGACTAGGTATATTAAAGTCCCTGGTTGTGCAATGTTAAGAATGTCATGGACAGATTGGGCAGGCCAGACTTGTTTTCTTCCCCACTTACTTTGGCTAAAAGTGTGGTTTGTTCGGCTAAGAAAGAGTTTACTAGAATGGTGAGGGAGAATAGAGAGAGGGGGGGACTTAAGCCTGCTGTGAAATTTAATTTATAAGTCTTGTTCCGGAATTGAAATCTATCTCTCTCAAGTTGAAAACATTTGGGAAAGGACTCTTTTGACCATATTCTGGGTGAGCTCCATTAGGTTTAGGCTCTGCTTCCCGCTTGGTCAGTTTTACCCTAAATGTATTTTGACCTGTCACTGTGAAATTGTTTCTTCACAGACACTAATGCACTTTAATCTTTTTTATAAGTTTTATGAGTCGTTTAGGGGGAGGCACCTTTTGCCACGTCTTAAAATCTCTGAATTTCACCAATGTAGACCAGCATTTTATTATCTATGAATGCTTCATGATCCAGTTGTGTGGTCTGCAGTCTGTGCCTTTTTAAAAAATGCTTTAAGATGGCGTAATACTACTAGTTTTTAACAAGGTGTCGATCTTTTTATACTGTCTGTCTTGTTTATATTTTATGCATAGTTGTCTGATTATTTTAATTTTGCAATAGGTCTGTGTCTTAATGATATTTTTATTTTGTATTCCTTTCTGATTATAAACTTATAATTGAATAAAGATATTTCAATCATGTGTCTAGTACATAAGAATAAGGGTCTGGGCATACACAAACCCAATAAATTACTGTCTCAGAGTTTGCGAACGATCAACCTCTTCATACATCAGGCCCTGTATGGAATATTATTACATTATGCATATATGGACTGTTAGACATGGCAGTGGTTTGCACCCTGACCAAGTAGGACCCTCACTCTAGTCAGGGTAAGGGACTCACACAGCTAAGATAATGCCTGCTTACCCCCTTGGTAGCATGGCTCAAGTGGTCAGGCTTATCTCAGAGGCAATTTGTAAAGTATTTGCACACACACACACACACACACACTAACACACATACTAACACAGTGAAAACACCACAAACATACTCCACGCCAGTTTAGAAACATAGCCAATATTTATCTGAATAAAACAAGACCAAAAAGACAAAAACCCAACATGTACTAAAGATATCACTTTTCAAAAGTTTAAAAGAGTCTTAATCCAGAGGAATCAATGGTTATATCCTTTTAACATACTGTTAGACCTGGCATTCTTGCCGTGGTCTTCCCTGACTTTTTGCCTCTTCTTCCTATGTTGTGACTGTGTGCTGGACTTTGTTTTTGCTGGTTTTTAATACTCTGGGCACTTTACCACTGCTGACCAGTGCTAAAGTGCAAGTGCTCCCTGTGTAACTGTATGTTTAATTGGCTTTTCCATAATTGGCATATTTGATTTACTAGTAAGTCCCTAGTAAAGTGCACTAGAGGTGCCCTGAGCCTGCAAGTCAAATACTACTAGTGGTCCTACAGCACTGATTGTGCCACCCACGAGTAGCCCTGTCAACATGTCTCAGACCTGTCACTTCAATGTCTGTGTGTGCAGTCTTGTCCTGCCAATTTGACTTGGCAAGGGTACCCGCTTGCCAGGCCCAAACCTTCCATTTTTTTTACATGTAAGGCACCCCTAAGGTAGGCCCTAGGTAACCCATGGACAGGGTGCAGAGTATGTTCAAGGTAGGACATGTACTGATGTGTTTTACATGTCCTGACAGTGAAACACTGCCAAATTTGTTTTTCACTGTTGTGAGTCCTATCTCTCTCATGGGTCAACATGGGGACTGCTGTAGTTTCCCATTGGGAGCAGATAGAGATGTGGAGTTTGGGGTCTCTGAACTCACAATTTAAAAATACATCTTTTGGTAAAGTTGGTTTTTAGATTGTCAGTTTGAAAATAACTCAGAAAGTGGGCATTTTCTTGATTAATCGTTCTGTACCTCTGCAAGCTTGTGCATTCCACGTCTGGGTCAGACTGACAGTTGGGCTGTTGTGAATTCCCAGCCCTGTTGAGACCAGTGGTTTTCAAACTTTTTAATACCGAGCCCCCAGTGGGAAAAAACAAATAATTGGGCCCCCCTCAGCATTTTTCACAATCATTCTGTTAAGTTGGCAATGTTTAAATATGTCTCAACTTGTTTAAACACTGCAGTTAAGTTCTGTTTTAAAACGTTAATAAATGTTTTTCTGCTTAAAACAAAGCACTGTTATCTGCATAATGCTTCTTTTGGTCCCCCCCCGGGATGACTTGAGGCCCCCCAAGGGGGGCCTGCCCCCCAGTTTGAAGACCCTTGCTCTAGACAGTGACACAAAGGGAGCTTGGGAGTAGCCTGCATGTCCTGATGAGACTCCTGGGATAGATCGGGGAGGGAGAAGCTGACACACCTGAAAGAGCTGTATCTGTCCTCACACATGCAGTCTCCAACCTGCTGGTGTGTGTCTGGAGCCAGGCCTGGCAAGGCAGGATCTTGTCAACAACAAAGGCTACTTCAAAGGAAGAAAAGGGTATAAGTAGTGGACCCAACACCCCAGATTTTTAAAACACTTCTGGATCAAGAGGAACCTCTGTCAAGGAGAAAAGCTGACGTGCTGGAGGAGGAGTACTGACCCTTTGCTGTGTGTGCTTTGCTGGGTTGGCTTGCAGTTGCTGCTTCCGACTTAGAGAGTGCCAAGACTGGACTTTGCTATGTATCCTGCTTGTGACGATTCTCCAAGGCCTTGGACTGAGCTTGCCTCCTGTTAAGAAGTCGCAGGGACTGCAAAGAATTCACTTATCAGTGCCTGGGCACATCTGCTGACTTGCCAAGTGGTGCCAAATCCAGTCACTGGGACCTTGGAGGTGGAAGCTGCTGACCTGAGAAGAAAATCCATGCATTGTCGCACTGTGGCAGAAAAATCGACACAGCACTTGCCATGTGGGTGACAAATCAACACAGCACCGGTCACTGTGGCAGAAGAATCAACACAGCGCATGTTTTAGTGCAGATCCATCAACCCAGCGCATCTGGATTCTCCACTAATTATCCCTGGGCATCATTTTATCATCAACCCCACACCGCAGTAAACAACCAACACATTGTCTCACCTGGGAGAAAAGAATCGAGGCAAGCTCAATTCCAGCCCTTTGAGAAACTTGTAAAGCAGGATTTACAAAGCATAGTCCAGCCCTTTCACTCCCATGACAGAAGTGGAAAGCAACAGGACAGCACAGTAAAGCAACAAGCAGAATGACAGTTCCTCCTACAGCATGCAGCTCTTCTTCCTGGCAGAATGTCCTCAGTCCAGAAGAATTCTAATGTTGTGGTCTCAGAGGCCCAGTACTTATAACATTTCTGCCTTTGAAGTAGGCAAAAGTCAAAGGAAAGTCTTTGTGGTGCACACGACCCTGCCTTTCCTGCCCTTGCCCCAGACACACTCAGGGGGGTTGGAGACTTCTTTGTGTAAGGACAGGCACAGCCAAATGTCAGCTCCTCCCACCACTCTAGTCCAAGAAGACCCATCAGGATATGCAGGGAGCACCTCAGCTTCCTTTGTGTGACTGTCTAGAGTGAATTTACAAACAGCCTAACTGTCATCCTGACTAGACCTGTATTCCACAGCCAGACAGAGGCACAAAATGGTTAGGTAAGAAAATTCCAACTTTTAAAAGTGGCATTTTCAAACTTACAATTTAAATACCAACTTCACCAAAAGATGTATTTTAAAAATTGTGAATTCAGAGACCCCCAACTCAATCTCTCTCTCTCTGCTCCCAGTGGGAAATTGCATTTGAAAGATATTTCAAGGCAATCCCCATGTTACCCTATGGTAGAGATAGGCCTTGCAATAGTAAAAAACTAATTTAGGAGTACTTCACCTGACATGTAAAACACACTAGTACATGTCCTACCTTTTAAATACACTACACGCTGGCTATGGGGCTGCCTTGGGGCTACCTTAGGGGTGACTTACATGTAGTAAAAGGGAGGGTTTGGGCCTGGCAAGTGGATGCAAGTGCCAGGTCAAACTGACAGTTTAAAACTGCCCACACAGACACTGCAGTGGCAGGTCTGAGATGTTTACAGGGCTACTCATGTGGATGGCCCATTTAGTGATGCAGGCACACTAGTAGCATTTGATTTGCAGACACTGGGCACACATGGTGCACTATACTAGGGACTTACCAGTAAATCAACTATGCCAATCATGGATAAACCAATCACTAATACCATTTAGACAGGGAGCACTTGCACTTTAGCGCTGGTCAGCAGTGGTAAATTGCCCAGAGTCCTAAAGCCAGGAAAAACGAAATTCAGAACAGGATCAAAAACACGAGGTCAGAAGCCAAAAAGACAGGGGAAAACGCGCCAAGAGCTGACAAGTCTAACAAGGACCATAGTTATGTCATGTCTGTGTTAAATATGCATTCCTGTTGCTACTATCCTGTAGGCATATATGTAAAAGCAGAGACATTGGCAAAGTAGGCAATTTGCCCAGGGCCCTACCTTAAAAGGAGCCCTCTTGCAGTGATCTTTAATTCACCTCAAGCCTTTTCTCTATCTCACGCTCTTACTCGCTCCAGTTTAATTTGAAGATTTTATTTTGGCCCCTGCAAAATGTATTTCAGATGTTTAAGTGTGATTCTATTTCGAAAAGAGCAATGTGTAGTTTAATATTTGTTGACACTGTGCAAGTTTCAATAAGCACAAAATTTGCAATAAAATGCAAAATTGCTCCGAGCAGGGGGTCTTAAAATATATCTGCTCGGGGCTATAAAAAATCCTTAAAATGATAACTGAGCATAACACTGCTCGAATAAATGATTACGGTTTTCTGAAGCTGTGGATGGCTCATTCAGAAACCAGCTCTTTCAGAAACCTGCAGCTCGAAAAACTGAGCATTGAACTAAGGAGTAGATGGCATGAATGGGCCTCAACACGCCCATCTCAGATAAGAACGTCTTAAGTATGAGTCAGCCTTGAAGAATCTACTATGAAAGAAAAATGCCCCAGCAATAATGGAACACCCAACCCGAAGACTTGAAGCAAACAAAACCAGAAATTCAACCTCTTGGAACAAGGGCCTGATCAAAACACACACCTCGAAACAGATGCAATAAACAAAGGTTCAAAGATAGTTCATTTTGCAAAAATAGCGTTGAGGGAAAATATGTGAATTCATACTTTGAAGTAGTAGGTAGAGAAATCTACATAACTAGATGCGAGGCAATAAAGGTGTTTTCTACCAGGGTGTGGACATGATTCCACCATGTGCCCTCATGCACAGACACAAATTCCAAAGTCATTCTGGCTTCATGTTCCCTTACTTGGTTCAATAATGCTTCCCACGACGGGCACCGCAGCCAATTGATCGGGACGAGGGAGGTCCTTAAAGTGGCTGCAAATATTGGTCTCATCATTCTGCTATAACTTCTTTATCGCCCTCAGAGTTCCTGATTACCGTATGCAGCATGTGTGCAAAGTATCTAGATTTGGATTTCAGGTGAGAATACAAAAGTGTACTAGATACTTTTAACCCAAATTCTGTACAGTAGCCAATACGACATGAGCATAACATACTGCAAAATACTACCTTTAAGTCAGTGTCTAATTTGTAAAAATATAAGTGGCAGGGCTTAAGGTATTCCACTGACGCTGCCACCGCCCACAGCTCCTAATACTGCTGCCAAATGCCAGTGCCAGCATTACTTACAAACCATCACACAAAGTATGAAATTTTTCAATATTTCAGGTCACCCCAAGCTGTTGGAATGACCAGGAAGTGCTCTTTTTATATATTTTTTAAGCTCTACTGCTGGGCTGTTCTCGAAAATAGGCTGAGAGCGACACTATGTATAATCTCATAAATAATTGCTGATGGTGAGGAATACGTGCTGGGGAAGGGCACTGGCTAGCACCAGCACAAATTAAGCACCTCTTTAAGTCGATATATGGAGAACTCTGAATTGAACCAAAAGGCACTTCGGGCCATATTTATACTTTTTGACGCAAAACTGCGCTAACGCAGTTCTGCGTCAAAAAAATTAGCGCCGGCTAACGCCATTCTGAAGCGCCATGCAGGGGCGCCATATATATTCAATGACGTTAGCCGGCGTTAGCCGCCGGCGCTGCCTGGTGTGCGTGAAAAAAAACGACGTACACCAGGCAGCGCCGGCGTAGGGGGATATGGAGCTTGGGCGCCAAAAAATGGGGCAAGTCAGGCTGAGGCAAATTTTTCGCCTCAACCCAATTTGCGCCATTTTTTTCGACTCCCAACCCCCATAGAAATGACTCCTGTCTTAGCAAAGACAGTAGTCATGCCCCCTTGCCCAATGGCCATGCCCAGGGGACTTCTGTCCCCTGGGCATGGTCATTGGGCATAGTGGCATGTAGGGGGGCACAAATCAGGCCCCCCTATGCCACAAAAAAAAAAAAAAAAAAAAACTTACCTGAACTTACCTTAATGTCCCTGGGATGGGTCCCTCCATCCTTAGGCGTCCTCCTGGGGTGGGCAAGGGTGACAGGGGGGTCCCTGGGGGCATGGGAGGGCACCTCTGGGCTCCTTCCAAGCCCACAGGTCCCTTAACGCCTGCCCTGAGCAGGCGCTAAAAAATGGCGCAAAAGCGGGCGTACGTCATTTTTTTTGACCCGCCCACTCCCGGGCGTGAATTTTGCCCGGCAGTGTAAATACGGCGCACATGCCTCGGAGTCAATTTTTTAGACGGGAACGCCTACCTTGCATATCATTAACGCAAAGTAGGTGTCCACGCTAAAAAATGACGCAAACTCCATGGACTTTGGCGCTAGACCCGTCTAACGCCAAAGTATAAATATGGAGTTAGTTTTGCGTTGGAATTGCGGCAAAAAAAACGACGCAATTCCGGCGCAAACAGAGTATAAATATGCCCCTTCATTTTTCAGGACATTAAAGTACTTTATCATTTTGGAAATGAGAACAACATTTTCGGAAATCCCCCCAAAAAACCCTATGTAAGACAACATCGCTCATTACGTGTGGCTCTCTATCCAAGTGGCTTTATCTGGTGTTCCTTAATAGGCACCTGATGATCCTAGCAGATTATAACATCACTCTTACTAAAGTGGGTGTTCAGACACTGGCAGCAACTATTAAATCCACTGTCAAAAAAGAGAAGAGCTTTGGAGAGGCAGGCTTGTCGTGTTGGGTTGTGGGGGTACTACAGGGCTCTCAGTACATTTTGCATGGGCCCCCACTAGACACTGGATGCTAGTCTGAAGGGCATTGCCACAGACCACTATTTCATTACGTTTAAGATGACCTAAGAAGGAATAAGTCTAGCTCTGCTAAGCTGCTGTATGTGCATGGATTCTTAGGATGTAACATAAGTGCAATGCATCAGCCCGGCATGACGGCCTGTCAAGGTGGTGTGATTTGGGGGGTGTCTTTTTTCTATGTCTTACTCTTCCATCACTCACTCCAGTGCATTCAATGGCGAACCAGTGAACATTTTGTCATACTTCAAGGACTCATCTAACATGCAACCATAGACTTAGCTCATAGAGAGTGCTGTACATCTACTTTTCTTCAGACACCTTTAGGCCACAATTTCTGCAGCCTCTTAAAACTAAAGGGAGTACTTGTAGGATGCTGGCTCAGTATATGGTGTGCCCCTATAGGTGAGGCACCCTGTACTAATTCCAGGCAACCCTTAGTAATAGTGTAAGTGGTTCCATACAACCAAAGCTCTCATAGAGTAGCTGTGGAGAGCAGCTAACACTTACTGGAGAGGGTGTAAAGCAGTTGCAAATACAACAGAAGTCAGTCAGTAGTGTTCACATAGGTAAGAACCACACCAGTTTTAGAAAAATAATGTATTATTTATTACAACCCAGGCTCTAAACTAACTTTGGTATATCTCCTAACCAGAGATATACACACATAAAACCATATTTAGAAAGAGGTAATCGAAAGCATAAAATAACATGGGCCCCAATGAGTGTGGGGGGGGGGACAAAACCATATACTAACAAAATTGGATGAGAAAGTCACCACTAACCAATACTGACACCCATGGCTCTTCAGGATGGGGGAAGTACTAAAACACCAGAGGAAAGTAGGTAGGATTCCCCAGGCACCCGTGTGCAGAGATGTCACCCCGGGTCAGTTGTCCATAGGATAGCTTGGGGAAGTTGCGGTTAGAGTTTTCTTGTTTCAGTACTCTTCCCAGTGGACCCTGAGGAAACCCGCTGGGACAAGGGAGGTTTGAGAGTGCCCTCACCCATGGATACCCAGACAAGAGGAGTACCTACACCAGGGGCTGAAGTTGTGTTAGAACTTCCCGTTCAAGTCAATGGGGTCCTTGGCTGTTGAGCTGCTACAGTGACCAGGTCAGTGGAACCCAGGCATGGATTCTGGATGAGGAGTACCTGTGGATAGAGAGGAGAGAGTCCAAGCTGCCCCAGAGTCACTCAGGGGGTGCAGGAAGACAATGCCCACCCTTCTCTTAGATACCTCACTGTAGGTAGGAGGAGTTGAAGATGAATCTGTGGAGTCAAGGCGATGCAGATGGGTCCCAGGAGTCATCTAACAGCTGTCCCATGCCAGTTTTCGAATTGCAGAGGGATCAGTGGCCAGCGGCACCACCAACAAGCCTTGGCAAACGCAATAGACATGTTGCCAGAAGATTTGCAGAAGTGAGGACCAGCAAGATCCAAGGGACTCACCCTGTACAGTTAAATCAGAGCCAGCCCTCAGCAGGAAGGAGAGCCAGCAGGCATCAATGGAGACACAAGGAGGACCCTTTGGCAGCAAGCACAGTGAGTCGCAAGGAAGCCTCAGTAGCACAAGGAAGATGAATGCCCATGTTGCAGGAGTTACAGGCAGGATGTTGGTCTTGGAGCTGTGTGATGCTTGAGGCTGGTGCTTCTTGAAGCTAGGAGGTCTTTAGGCTGAGGAGCCAACAAGCCTTGGCAACAGCAAGCAAACATGGTGCAAAGGAGTTACGTCCAAGCCGCTCCAACGAGGGATCGCAGTCTTCTCAATTAAAAGAAGGTGGGTCAAACCTCTGGGGAGCCACAGAACCACCGTCTGTGTTGCAGAGCCTTGAAGAGTCTGTCTGACAGCAGGATCCAATAACTGTTTGTCGTCATTGAGGTGCTTGCGGATGCAGGGGGGGGTGACTCTTTCACTCCAAGCGAGATTCCTTCTTGCTGTCCTTAATGCAGGGAGAGTCCTTGTGGCTCTGTAGGATGCACACCATGGAAGTCGTAGAGTCCTTGCCATTCCCGGGGACAAGGTTGCAGTAGGAGCCCTCCTACTAGTTGCAGTCTTGTCCTGGTTCCCGGTGAAGTCTAGCAGCAGAATCCGGTGTCCAGCAGCAGACGTGTATTGAAGGAGAATCTTGCAGATGAATCTAAGGTCCCACCCTCAGGAGAGCCCTTACGTAACCAAGGAAGGTGGACGGGGGTGGTCACTCACCTGTACTTTATGTAGTTTCTTGCCACAGTGAGAGTCGGGAGTTCCTGTACTAGAGTATACCAGTTTATGCAAGAAGGGCACCAAATGTTCCCTTCAAAGCAGTCTGGTGGTGCTCAGAAGCACCCTCACCCTAGACCAAGGACACCTATTTCTAAAGGAGAGGTGGTAACACCTCTTTTCTACAGGAAAGTCTTTGTTCTGCCTTCCCCTGTCTGAGCCAAGCTTAGCAGCTGGAGGACAGCACATTGTCTGGGTTTGGCGGCAGCTCTGGCTTGCATGCAAACCCTGCAAACCTGGACAGGTAGACATGGGAAGCCCTCTAAGGAACCCCCAAAGTACATGGTGTCATGCAACTAACACTGGAACCATGTACCACTGGTATTCCAACATGTTTCATACCAAAATGACCAGGTTCAGTGAAGTTATTATGTAGTTCGACATCTCATGATGACCAGTGTCCACTACATACCTTAAAAAGCCCAGAAAATGGAGTCATGCTCATGCAGGAATACCCCCACTCTTAGAACCATGCACCTTGCCTTTGAGCTGAAGGGCCTACCTTAGGGGTCTCTTACAGGGTCAGAAGTGCAGTGACCGTGACATAAGGTGAAACTTATGTCTGGGGTGGGTGAAAGGTGCATGCACCATTTCACACAGGCTGCAATGGCAGGCCTGCAGACACAGTTTGCGTGGGCCCCCATGGGTGGCATGATACCTGCTGCAGCCCATGGGGTCCCCCTGGTGTACCCATGTCCTGGGTACCTAAGTACCATGTACTAGGGGCTTGCATGGGGCACCAGTTTGCCTATTGTGGGGTGTAGGAAGTACTTACTGAGCAAATTAAGGGGAGAGAGCACTGATACTGGGGTCCTGGTTCGCAGGATCCCAGTGTACTACAGTCCAAACACACTGACACCAGGCAAAAAGTGGGGACAACCATGTCAGAACGATCCTACTTTCCTACATAACCCACTCCCAAATGAAAGAGGATAAGACTAACCTTACCCAGCTGAATCTTCAATTTCTAAGTGGAAATATCTGGGAAGCACATCTGCTTTGGCATGGTAACTCCAGGTCTATGTTCCACTGAAAAGTGCATCCCCTGTAGGGAAATGGACTACCTCAAATGTTTTAGATTTTTCCCCTTCATCTGTTTGACACATAAGAGAGGCTTGTGGTCTGTCTGAACAATGAACTGAGTGTCAAACAGGTATGACCTCAACGTCTTCAGGGCCCAGCCCACAGCAAAGGCCTTCCTCTCTATAGCTAACCAATGTTTCTCTCTGGGGGTCAACTTTCTGTTGATTAAAGCTACTGGTTGATCCTGGCCTTCTTCATTAAGTTGAGATAGCACTACTCCTATACTTGTCTCTGTAGCATCTGTCTGAACAATGAATTGTTTCGAGTATTCAGGGCTTTTTAGAATGGGAGCTGAGCACATGGCCTTCTTCAGGGCATCAGAGGCTTCTTGACAGCTAACTGTCCAGTATACCTTTTTAGGCATTTTCTTAGAGGTAAGATCATTCAGGGGTGTCACAATGGGCCCATACCCCTTTGCAAATCTTCTATAATACCCAGTCAGGCCCAGACTCACTTTGAACTGAGTCTGAATAGTGGGAGCAACCCAATCCACATTGGTTTGTATTTTGCTCTTTATAGGTTGAACTTGGCCCCCACCTTCCAGGTGGCCCAAGTAAACAACTTTGCTCTGCCCTATTTGGCACTTACTGGCCTTGAACGTGAGGACTGCCTTTTTCAAGGCCTCAAAGACACTCCTGAGATGTACCAGGTGATAGTACTAAAGACTGCAATATCATCTAGGTATGCTGCACTGAAGTCTTCCAGACCTGCCAGAACTTGGTTCACCAACCTCTGGAATGTAGCAGGTGCATTTTACAATCCAAAGGGCATCACAGTGAATGGGAAGTACCCACCAGGAGTGAAAACTGCATTTTTGGGTTTGGCAGCATCTGTCAGCCTGATCCGGCAATTGTCTGCAGTCAGGTCAAATGTGCTGAGATACATGGCTGCAGCCAGAGTATCAATATGTTCAGCTGCACTATGGACAGGATCAGTTCAGTCTTAGTGACTGCATTGAGACCTATGTAGTCTATACAGAACCTCATTTCTTTCTTTCTGCCCTGGAAATGCAGTTTGGGCACAAGGACTACAAGACTAGCCCAAGGGCTATCTGAAGGCTCAATAATCCCCTACTCTAGCATCTTGGAGACTTCTGCTCTGATGCAGTCTCTAACATGGTCAGGTTGCCCATAGATTTTACTCTTGACAGACAGGCTGTCACCTGTGTCCACATCATGGGCACACTAGGTAGTCTGACCGGGTGTCAGAGTGAAGAGTTCTGGGAACTAACTGTGTACCTGTCTGCAATAAGATTGTTGCTGGTCAGTGAGGCAGTCAGCAAAGACTGCTCCATCTACTGACTCATCAACAGGGTTGTGTGAGAGGAGATCAGGGAGAGGGTCACTCTCTTGCTCCTGTCCCTCATCAGTGGCCATGAGAAAGCTCGTATCAGCCCTGTCAAAGTAAGGCTTTAGGTGATTCCCATGAAGCACCCTATGGGGGCTTCTTGAAGTGCTCATGTCCAACAAATATGTGACCTCACCTTTCTTTTCCACAGTGGTATGGGGCCCACTCCGCTTGTCTTGGAGTGCTCTTGGGGCCACAGGCTCCAGAACTCACACCTTCTGCCATGGCTGTTAAACAGTTAGAACAACCTTTTGGTCATGCTGTAACTTTGAGGTTCTTGGCTGACCTCCAGGTTTTAGTGTCCTTCTTCATATACTCAGTCCTACATGAGCGCAAGCCTAGTACATAATCCATAATGTCCTGTTTGGGAGGTTTGGGAGGTTGCTCCCATCCCTCCTCCACAAGACGAAGAGGACCCCTAACTCGATGGCCAAACAGAAGCTCAAATGGGCTATAGCCCACTTCCTTCTGAGGAACATCTCTGTAGGCAAATGGAAGGTGAGGTAGTAGGACATTCCATCTCCTCCTGGGCTTTTCAGTTAGTCTCATAATTATACCTTTAAGGGTCTTGTTAAATCATTAAACTAGCCCATTGCCCTGTGGATGATCGGGTGTGGTGAAATTATAAGGCACACCACACTTTTTCCACATACATTTTAGGTTGCCAGACATTAAGTTTGCACCTCTGTCTGACACCACCTCCTTAGGGAAACCAACTCTGGAAAAGATTCCTAAGAGGACTTTTACCACTGCAGAAGCTGTAGTGGTCCTAATGAGAATAGCTTCTGGGTATCAGGTAGCATGGTTCACCACCACCAGAATAAAACTGTTCCCAGAAGTTGTAGGAGAGTATAGGGGACCAACAATCCTAATCCCAACCCTCTCAAAGGAAACCCCAACCACTGGTAGTGGGATTAAGTGGGGCTTTGTATTGCCACCTTATTTGGCATTGGCTTGGAAGGTGACACAGGAGTGACAAAACTCCTTAGTGTCTTCAGACATGTTGGGCTAGTGAAAGTGGGGAACGAGTCTGTCCCAAGTCTTGCTTTGCCCAAGATGTCCTGCAAGGGGTATGTCATGTGCCGGGGTCATTAGACACTCCCTAAACTTCTGAGGAACAACCATCCTCCTAGGTAGCACGAGGCATGGGGACTCTAGCCTCAGAATATAATAGACCATCTTCCTGGTTAATCTTGTGAGATCCACTGACATTCCCTGCCTCTTGTGCTGCAGCTTGCTGCCTGTGCCTTCACGAGAGGGGCAGGATTTCAGCTCCAGACTCAATTCCTCCTGGAGGGCCCCCCTGCCCACCAAAGCTTTGCCTTGTCAGACCCAAGCTACTGTGGGACAGTTCCCTCACAAGAGGCAAGATCATCTTCCTGAGGTGACTGATCCTCACTTGCAGTCTTGGGGGAGGATAACTTATTTCCCTTTCCTAAGTCTCTTTTTGGGAGCTGCCTGAGCCATTGTTCCAGGCTCCAGTGCTCCTTGGTCTTCCTGCTTCTTGACCTGTGCTCTAGTTGACACAGACACATTCTCAGGGATGCCCAGCATGGCTGCATAGGCTTGCAACTCCAGTTCAGCAGGTGCTGAAGTCCCCAAATCATTGCCCGTAAGACACTCCACAGGAATGCACAAGGATACCAAACTTTCTTAGGGCCACTAACCCCCCCCCCCAAGCTGAAATTAACCACTTCTGTGGTGTGGCATTTAGTGAGGATGTGTGCTTTGGTTACTTGATATGTGTGACGAAGTAGGATTTGCTCAGGTGACATCAGTTTTTTAGGCACCATAGTGACACTTGCACCTGTGTTCCTGTAAGCTTCTGCCTCAATACCATTTATGAGGGGGTGCTGCCTGTATTTGATCATATTAGGAGGCCGGGCACCCAAGGAGGTAGGGTCAGGGCCACCTTCTGATATCACGATTGCCTCAGTGGTTTCTCTGACTAGGCCAGAATCCACTGCAGTACCCAAGGTGAACCCAGCTACAACCCTGGTTGAGGTACTACTACTAGTGCTACTGTTAGGGGCACTATGGGGATTCATAGTAGTATTGGTGCTTTTCTAAGGACAACTAGGATCAGATGTCCTATGACAGAGAAAGCACCAAGGTTTCTTATTAGAGGAAGAGGAAGATTTGGACACACCCCAGAAGAAGAAGATTGTGGATCTGAAGAAGACTCTTTCTTTTTATATTTAGGTCTCTCATCATCCTTCCTTTGGGACTTAGAAGTATTACCTTTCTTGTAGTCACCCCCTCTGTGAGTTTTATCACCCTGATGTGGACCCACTTGACTGCCTTCTTTCCCAATTCTTAAGGAGAGGTCTGCTCGGAGTCCACCAGGTAAGTTTTTCAGACACACAGTTATTAATGATGTGCTCTCTCATGATCAGAATTTAAAGCCCTTCATAGACATGTACATTACTACCATGTAACCAGCCTTCCAGAGCCTTAACTGCACATTCTACTAAATCAACCCAGTCTTGAGAGGACTCTTTTCGAGTTTCTCTGAACTTGATCCTGAATTCCTTAGTAGTATGTATAAACCCATGAACCAGTGCCTCCTTCAAACCTGATAGTTGTCTGCATCCTCTTCCCTGACTGCAAAATGTTTGTCTCTATCTTTGTCGGTTGCAAGCAAAAGAGAGCCACAGGATAGCTGTCCACTGCCTCTGGGGGGGGGGGCTTTTAGACTTTACAGACCCTCTCCAGAGCAGTAACCAACTTATGGATATAATTCCCAGACTTGCAAGGGAGGCTATCCTGCTGGGATTCCTAGAGTCAGTGTTCTTCCTTGACCCTGAAGTCTCTAGTGCCGCCACCATGGGGTTCTAACCCCAGGTTCTTCCCCTCTCTTTCCACTCTGGGGTGTTCCTTTCAAGGGCCAGCTGCTCTCTCTTCAACTTGAGCTTTGCCTTCTCAAGTTTGAGCAAGCAGTCCCCTCTCTAGGTTAGAGTGGGTAGACCCAGCAAAATGATGCTGAGGAAAATGAGGATTGTGGAAGACCTCTTTCACGTCAGAACACTTTTTACCAACCCAGGGGAAGAAAGGTGGGCTTATATGTGTGCCCCCCCTCTGTACTATCAGTACCTCCCTCTACAGATGTAGGGTTGTTCTCAAGGATATCCTCTGAATCCTCAAGGGTATGCCCAGTGTGAGGGCCTGAAGTGCTAGGCACTTTGTTCTCCAACTCATTCTCCTCTTCAACGTCTCCCTGCTTTACCTGCCTCTCAGGGTTCTGGAGGTCATCCTGGATGACCATCTCTAGGAGATAAGATTTAGGAGGGTGACTACCTGCCTTAAGGTTTCTAGCTCTACACAGGTACCTATGTTCCTGAAACTTACGGGCACTATACACAGACTCCTGAGTCTGTCTAGATTCCTCAATAGAAGACAAGGTACTAGTATACTGTAAGTGTATCTACCACTTCCCTAGTATTCTAAACTTGTAAGGCATTGGAGATAAGGCTATGCCAGACCCCTAACACTCAACCCAAGAAAATGTAGAATAAATACCAATTTGCAAAACGTATAGTGTGTACTTAAGTGAGTAGTGGTTTCCTGTGGAAACTTACTTATGACTAAGTGGTAAAGCAATGCAAGTCTTTAACCCAACCGCTGCACCACCAGTGTAGGAGGCTGGCTTAGTATATGGTGTACACCTATGGGTGAGGTACCCTGTACTGAGCCAAGGCAACCTATAGTGATAGTGTTAGGGGTTCCAGACAACCAAAGCTCTCATAGGGTAGCTGTGGAGAGCCAGCTAAGGCTTATTGGAGAGGGTGTAAAGCAGTTGCAAACACCACAGAAGTCAGTCAGTAATGTTCACACGGAAAAGAACCATACCAGTGTTAGAAAAATAATGTATTATTTATTACAACCCAGGCACTAAACTACCTAACCGGAGATATATACATATACACACAGAAATATGCTTAGAACCAGGTAAGTAAAAGCATAAAATAACATGTGCCCCAATTGGGGGTGGGGTGTAAAACCATATACTAAAACAATTGGATGAAAAAGTCACAACTAACCAATACTGACACCCAAGGTTCTTCAGGACGGGGGAATTACTAAAACACCAGAGGTAAGTAGCTAGGATTCCCCAGGCGCCCATGTGCAGGGATGTTTCGCCAGGTCAGGTGCCCATAGGATAACATGGGGAAGTTGCTGTTAGAATTTTTGTGTTTCAGGACCCTTCCTGGAGGACCCCCGAGGAAGCCCGTTGGGACAAGGGAAGTTTGAGAGTGCCCCCACCCTTGGATACCCAAAGAAGTAGATTATCTACACTAGGGAGCCCATATGCATGGGATGAAGATGTGTGGGAACCTCCTGTTGAAGTCAATTGGAACCTCGGCTCTCCAGCTGCTACAGTGACCCGTGCACCAGGTTGGTGGAAGCCAGGCATGGATTCCGGATGAGGAGTACCTGTGGAGAGAGGGGACAGAGTCCAAGCCACATGGAGTCACCCAGGGGGAGCAGGAGGGCATTGCCCACCCTTCTTATCGATACTTCATGTAGCATGGAAGATTTGAAGATGCAGCTGTGGAGTCCAGGCGATGCAGATGGATCCCAGGATTTATCCAAAAGTTGTGCCATGCTGGTTGTCAAATCGCAGAGGGGTCAGTGGCCAGCAGGACCACCAACATGCCTTGGCAAATGCAGCAGATATGTTGCAAGAAGGGTTGCAGAAGTGGGGACCAGCAAGGTCCAAGGGACTCACTCTGTACAGGTATGTCAGAACCAGCCCCCAGCAAGAAGGAGAGCCAGCAGGATTCGATAGAGACCCGAGGAGGACCGTTTGGCAGCAAGCACAGTGAGCCGCAAGGAGGCCTCAGCAGCATAAGGAAGATGGATGCCTACCTCACAGCAGTTGCAGGGAGGATATCGGTCTTGGAGCTGTGTGATGCTTGAGGTTGGGGCTTCTTGGAGCTAGGAGTTCTTCAGACTGAAATATCAACAAGCCTTGGCAATGACAAACAGACACGGTGTACAAGGGTTCCCTTCAGCAGCTCCAATGAGGGACCACAGTCTTCCCAAGAAGACAGGTTAGACCTCTGAAGAGCTCCAGAACCACCACCTGTGTTGCAGAGCCTTGAAGAGTCCATGGGACTGTAGGATTCACAAACTAGTAGTCGATGTTGAGGTGCCTGCGGATGCAGTAGAGTGACTTCCTTCTTGCTGTCTTTAATTCAGGCAGATCCCTTGTGACTCTAGAGGATGCACAGCCACGTAGGTTGCAGAGTCCTTGCAATACCTGGGGTCAAAGTTGCAGTAGGAGCCATCCTACCAGTTGCAGTCTTGTCTTGGTTCCTGGTGAAGTCCAGCAGCAGAATCCGGTGTCCAGCAGCAGAAGTGTCTTGAAGAAGAATCTTCCAGATAATTCTATGGTCCCACCCTTGGGTCAGCCCTTAAGTAACCCAGGAAGGGGGTTGGACAGCTTCTGCAGTGACTCACCTATTGGGGCACTACTCTAGTGGACTGATCAGTTAGATGCTCCCAGGGGCCTCTGCTCATGTTATTCCCAAGATGGCAGAATCAAGTGGCCATCTGGCAGAGCTCCGGGCAGCCCCCAAAGGGAGAAGCTGGATGGGGGTGGTCACCAGAGTGGGAGCCAGGGGCTCCTGCACTGGAGTAAACCGGTTTATGCAAGGAGGGCATCAAATGTTCCCTTCAAAGCAGCCTGGTGGCGCTCAGGAGCACCCCCACTTTAATCCAGAGAAAACATATTTCTTAAGGAGAGGTGGTAACACCTGTCTTCTACATGAAATCATTTGTTTCTGCCTTTTCCTGCCCAAGTCAAGCTCAGCAACAGGAGGGCAGAACAACCACTGGGGTCAGCTGCAGCACTGGCTTGCACACAGACCCTGCAAGTCTGGACAGGCAGACATGGGGGGTCCTTTAAGGAACCCTTAAGTATATGGTATCATGCAACCAACACTGAAACCGGTGTAGTTGCAAAATTGCATCATGTTTGATACTAAACATAACCAGGTTCGGTGATGCCATTATGTAGTTGGACATGTTGTGATGACCAATGTCCACTACATACCCTAAAATGGCTTCCCTGCACTTGCAAAGCCCAGAAAACTGAGTCTGGTGTTTGTAGGGGTACCTCTGCCTATGCACACTTGAAACCATGCACCCTGCCATTGGGCTGAAGGGCTTACCATAGAGGTGACTTACAGGATCAGCAATGCAGTGACTGCGCCATGAGGTGAACCTTATGTCTGGGGTAAAAGTTGCATGTACTATTTTACACACGCTGCAATGGCAGGCCTGTAGACACAGTTTGCGTGAACCGCCATGGGGGGCATGATACATGCTGCAGTCCATATGGGATCCCTGGTGTACCCATGCCCTGGGTACCTAGGTACCATATCCTAGGGACTTACAGGGAGGCACTATTACGGCAATTCTGGTGTGTAGGAAGTACTTACCAACCAAATTTAGGGGGGAGTGCATTGACACTGATGTCCTCATTAGCAGGATCCCTGTGCACAACAGTCCAAAACACACTGACACCAGGCAAAAAGTGGAGGCAACCATGTCAGAAAGATTCTCCTTTCCTACAGTACTGGCTTGGTCCTTCTTTTGGAGATCCTACAATCTTAGGAACAGTACTTTTTAGGAAAGTCCTGAGGGCCTCCTGGGGGAAGCTGGTGCTCCAGCAGCTCCCCGTCCCCTTTTTTATGTCGTTGGTGGTGGCCCCACAGTCCTAGGGCCATCACAAGCATCAGATATCGCTTGATCAATTTCAGGCCCTGCGTATCATTAGGAGCGCTTCTCCGGGAGCATGAATATTTGATGAATGGCTCTCCTGCTGCACCAGGGAGAGACACTGCTTTCTTTTTTTTTTTCATCTTGCCACGTGGCCTTGTGGGGACTTTTCTTTTTATTTGGTGGTGCCCGGTCCCACCCAGGCACCCTGATGCCTGTAGACATTGGGGGCAGCCGAGGGAGCCCACCCCTAGTTACCCTTCCAGCTTCCTGTGTGGTCCCCATTCTGGCTTTTGGCTGCAGGAGCAAGTGGTTTCTCCTTCTCTGCTCGCTGTACATGCAGGATGCAGCCTCTTGAGGTGGCTTCCTGCTCCCCCTAGACACGGGCACGGAGAGTGGGATGGCCCATCACTACCGGAGGAGGAGTGGGGCAGCACTCCTCCTGCACCTGACTGGTGCCAGGCCCTGACCATAGGGTTTTGGGCCCCTCTTCTGCAGGCTGCAACAGTGTTCTCTGCTTCCAATTGTTGGGGGCCTGGAGTTCAGGATCTGGGCCCCTCAGCTGCTTCTTGGGTGGGTGGTGGTGGGACCACACTCCCCCGATTCTTGTTGGTGACTGGGGCACAGAGATGGGGTCCCAGGTCTCCATTACATGAGCCTTCCCAAGGGATGGGACCCCCAGGTCCTCGGAGCTCTGAGGAGAGGACTCCACACACATCCCCTCCCAGGGGAAAAAGTTAGACCTGCTACTTTCGGCAAGCCCTAGGCCCTAGCCCACTCGGGTGTGTTGATCATCCTGACAGTTGAGCTCCACTCTGTCCATGATCACACTGGGGGGTTTAGAGGCCAAAGATTGTTCCCGGTGATATCTCTGTTGGGCTGTTTGTCACTTTCATTAGGCCTCCTAGCTTCAAAGGTGGAAAATCTTGCAGGGAGCTGATGCCACTTGCTCCCTGTGCCAGCCTTTCTCCTTTTTCTCCTCTGGAGCATCTCTCTTCCTTGGTGCAAGAGTGCAGTCTTCCCCACAACTAGTTCTCAGGGGGTCTACGAGGACCAGATTCCCTGGTCCTGGGGAGAGCCTGACTGGCCCTGGGGGGCAACTGTAGTCAGTGTCATTACACCAAATGGATATCAGGAGGTTCCTCCTTCCAGTTGTCCATGGCTGCCACCTCCAGTCCCAGCAGGAAATCACAATATCACAATGAAGAGAGAACTCTCCCCCTTGCACAAAATCTTGTAAGTGTAAGCAGAAGTTTGCAGAAGCCAGGCACCCCTGACCAATTCTAGGGTGCCACCTCGCCTCTCCACCACGTCCCAATCCCCATAAACATCATGCTGGGACTATTCAAAATGGTGTCACCCAGGAGTCACCAATCACATCTTCTCTGGGTGCCCCTCGTTGACATCACTGCCAGGGCCTTTCCTATCAAATCTTCAAAAGGGGGACACTCCTGTGTTGACTATAGAGGTCTGGGCTCCTGCCTTTGTTCAGTGGGCTTGGGCTGTCCCACCCCTGGTACAGTGTGACAGCAGATTGATTGATGCAGATACTTCCTCCCAACCCCTTTCCCCCTCAGGGGGTGAGTAAAGCACTGTTCATTGCTCCCTTTGTGTGGGAAGGCCTTTATTCCAGCTGTTGGAGGGAAATGTAATTAACTTGGCACAGCAGGGTGACAAAAGGCCTGGGATCTGATCCTGAGCTGAGCCGGAGAAATATGACAATACTGGATGACCCATAGGCTGTACACATATCTTCTTGAAGCTCTCATATTTGGGTTTGGCATACATATTCCACCCCAGGTCAATACATCACTGGTCAAAAGGAAGCAAAATGGCAGACTTCACCATAGGTGTATAATGGAGTGTCGCAGCAGACAAGACAGTAAGCCACACCGACTTTCCCTATGACTGTATACTAACATTAGTGGCCTAACCCAAGCCAATATCCAATCCTGCAGCATCCCCTCTGCACCAGACTACCTGTGCACGACATGAGTCTCACATGTACAGCCCTCAGATGTAACCAGCCAAGTGCCCCTTACCTTGCTCCATCGTACTGGCCTTGTCTTAAAAGGCAGACACTGGCGGTAAACAAGCGCAGTCCATTTTTAATGAGTTTACTGTGGGTGAGTCACCAACTGTGAGGCTCACCCACAATAAGAAGGTGGGAAAACTAGGTGATCAAAAAGCAAAAAATACAGGCAGATTTGATGGTCAGAACCCATTCCCCCTACATCATCGCTATCATTTACTAAAGTATTCAAAAAGTGATGGATAGAATGCTTGACTTTATCTCAACAACTGGAAATTACTTGGGGTCTCATCCTAGGGTCTCATCCCAGTCCATTGTTATTTTGCACACCATGCCACTTCAGGTTGGACACAGTTAGTGCAAATCAGTCTTGACTCTACTCCAGTGGGAGCAGTTCAGCCTGAACTGCCAAGACAGGTCCTTCCCGAACCGAAACACAAGCAACCCAGGACCAGTTTCACCCCGGTGGGTCCTGTGCTAACTGTGCTATTGATATCAAGCTATTCCTGTCCGATGATCCCTTATCATGGTGAAAGCAGTACTAGGTTGCTTGTTTTCTGTTCAGGGAGGACCTGGCTTGGCCAAATTGAGGAGGCATGGTGGGTGAAAAACAATGGATTGGGGTGCGGTCCCAAGTGATTGCCAGTGGCTACGAATAATTTAGGCATTCCATCGATGACCTTGTTGTTGCTGTCGCTAAGATAAGGAATTTTAGTGCTCAAACCACTTTTCTTATTACTACAAAATTCATCTAGGCCTAGATAAATTGAGAATGTAATGATGTCTAATGACTGCTCATCCAGCTATATTTAATGATACCTCCTACATGTCTTATTTTGTGCCTCCATTTAGAAAAGTGATCATTGCTCTGAACAATGGTCCAACATGTCTTTCCATTTCAATTTGTGTATTTGAGATTTCGATATTGACTTAGAGCCAAACATTGTTGCTTTTCCTATCTGGCACCTCTACAATCAGGGACGCTATAGGGTTGGGCCATTTACTGCTTCAAAAATGTGTTTCTCTTCTAAACTACCAGTTTCTTTCTTTACTTGTTTCTACTTGTGCACAGGCTCTCTATGATGTTTTTGCGCCACAGGCCTGATACACACATTTATATGGAGTGTCAACTGAATGTCATTCAATTTGTGAAGTCCTTTAAATAATTGTGAAAATGTACCTAGAATATGCTGACAATTAAATGCCATTGCTACTAAACCCACTAGATTAACTATAATATTACTGAGGACACAGCATGATGGCACTACTCCTTTTAGAACAGGTATTTATTTTATTGATATAGGTCTATAGGATAGAAGTTAATGAAACTTTCCTAAACCTGTCATAGGTCTGCTGGTACCCCACTGGAACACATCTACATGTTTTTGACAATGTCGGCATATTAGCCATTTTTTCATATTCACTTGCACACGTAACTTTTATATCAGATATTAGATGCCATTTTCTTTATTTCTTAATGATCTAGCTGATATGTGTGTTTATGAACTTCTTTGAAGTTTTTTTTTCCCCTGTATTTCTTCCATCATGCACAATTTTTAATGTCTTCTTATTAGGGACAAATTTCACGCTTTGGGGCATATTCATAAAACGTGGCGCTGCACCTAGTGCAGCCCCACTTTTCTTGCACTCCTTTGTGGCCCCCTAACGCCATCATCGTAGTGCCGTATTTGTAATATGGTGCACCATAGAAGTAGTTAGGGTGAATAGCATCATAACATTTGATGCTAGTCAGGCGCTTTGCAGGATTGGCATAAAAAATGATGACGCCAATCCTGCAAAGCACCCAGACGGCCATTGTAAACAATGGGAGCCTCTTTTTGAATGCCTGCACTTAGCAGGCGTTAAAAAATGCCAATAAAAATGGGGCGAAGGAATCTCATAGATTCCTTTGCACCATTTGTTCAGCCCTCCTAATGTCGGAACAACCCCTTGCATACATTATGCATAATGTGGCGCAAGGAGTTACAAAGTGGCACAATGCATGCATTGTGCCACTTTGTAAATATGGTACAGCATTTTTCCCTTTCCAACGCCACATTAGCGTAAAAAAATGCCGCTAATGTGGCGTTGGAACTGCACAAGGGCTCCACAAATCTGGCCCTCTGTGTTTCCACATGTCTGATATATTTGATTATTTCTCTAACACTCCTTTGTGACTATATTGAGTTATGTTTGTGTAGAAAACATTACTCTTATGCGCATTAGCAAAATGATTTTCCTTATCTAATTTCTGGCATTTCTGGCCCATTGTCCGATAAGGTACTATGGGGCAGATTTATACTCCATTTGTGCCAAATTTGCCAATTTTTTTAACCCAGATTCGGTGCAAAACTAATTCCATATTTTTATTTTGACGTTAGACACGTCTAACTTCAAAATATTGGAGTTTACACCATTTTTTAGATGTGTGAACCTACCTTGCGGCAATGAGATGCAAGGTAGGCGCTCCCATCTAAAAAATGGTGCTAGCCCCGTAGCCCCATATTTATCGCCTCTGTTAAAATGATGCACGAGTGGGAGGAGGGGCTAAATAATGGTGCAAATCTTGGTTTGCACCATTATTTAACGCCTGGGTCAGACCAAGCGTTAGGGGACCTGTGGACCCATTTCCATGGTAAGTATTTTTTTTTTTAAATTAAAGTGCCACAGGGTACGATGGCCATGCCCAAGGGACACTGCTCCACTGTGCTGGCCATTGGGTGGTGGGCATGACTTTTGTCTTTTCTAAGACAGGAGTCATGTGGTATGGATGGTTTTGCATCAGAGAATGACGCTAGGTTAGTTAGAGGCAATTTTTTGCCTCTAACTAGCCTAACGTCATTATTTGGTGCAAAACCCCCTTCTCCCATACCACCACGCCCACCCGACTGTCATTTTTTAATGCTAGCCCACCCTTTGCACCAGCTTGCACCATTCCATAAATATGGGGCACACTGGAGCTCAGGAACGGCGCAAGACGGTGCTAAACTTTTTGATGCAAAACTGTGTTAGGGCAGTTTTGCATCAAAAAGTATAAATATGCCCCGACATGCATGCCAGACAAACCACGTGTAAAAAAGACTTACTTGCTGTGCAGTTTATTCTTTTTCCGTACTTGTTCTAAAACTTTAGGATGAATGACTTCTGCATCACTCGCTTGAGATTCTACTCTTCCTTCTGCGTGAGACACTTGTAACATTTTTTATTCTAGTTTTTTGAGCATTTTTGTTCTGGATTTGGTTGAATGACAACTTCAATTAAAATGTGTGATACATTTTTGGAGCCTGGTTACATGCTCAAACACCGACTCTTTTAACCCCTCGTTTGCTTTATTAAATGTATAAGTGTTCGAAATCATTAACCTTCTCTCCTCAAAACTGTACATGCGAAGCACCTGTCAGTGACTTCCCGTCCACAATAAAACAGCACTTGGATGGTAAGGGCTGATTAATTCATCAGCTACTGCCCCATCACCCACCTCCTCTTTCTACGTATATTCCTAAAACGTCTGCTGCAACCTATTTACAAGACCACACGGACTGCCTCCATTTGCTTGAAGATTGCCAGAAATAATCTGCCCCTGCTCACTGCTGTATCACCAACAATTATTGTTAGTTGAAAACGACCCAAGATTCAGGATCAAAGAAAATCCCCAAGTCGAAGTAATCCAAGGCTGAAGGCCTTCAACACCATAGCCAAGAAAGCCCTCCTGGTTACTCTCTTCTCCAAAGGGGAAACCTTCCACACAGTATTGAAACAGTCTTCCAGATTCGCCTTCCCAGTCATCTGCTTGCTTTTCCTGGTTCATACTCAAGCGTTTGATGCACATTCTAACCAAGGAATGTCTAGAAGTCACATTGGGCACATGGGCAAATAGCACACACTCAATTGGCATACTGTCAAATATCAACTTACAGGGGAGCTCGCATCTGGAAAGGAATTAGTACTAGGGTTTTGATAAGGACCTTTATGCCATAAGACTACTTCATTTAAAAAAAAAAAACTGTATTTATCAGTTTCATTAAGAGTGCAGCTGTGTAGGAAAGTACCATCTTGCCTGGCATGGTACCCCCATGTTTACTTGTGTGTCAGTTTGTTTTTGCCTGTCTCACTGGGATCCTGCTAGCCAGGACCCCAGTGCTCATAGTTTGTGGCCTGAATGTGTTCCCTGTGTGGTGCCTAACTGGGTCACTGAGGCTCTGCTAATCAGAACCTCATTGCTTATGCTCTCTGCCTTTAAAATTGCCAATTCAGGCTAGTGACCATTTTCTCCAATTCTAATAGGCACACTGGAACACCCTTATAATTCCCTATTTCCACCCATAAGGAGCTCAGACAATTCTTACACAGTACTGCCAATGCAGCCTGAGTGAAACAACTTCCACGTTATTTCACAGCCATTTTACACTGCACTTAAGTAACTTATAAGTCACATATATGTCTAACCCTCACTTAGTGAAGGTTAGGTGCAAAGTTACTAAGTGTGAGGGCACCCTGGCACTAGCCAAGCTGCCCCCACATAGTTCAGGGCAATTTCCACTGACTTTGTGAGTGCGGGGACACCATTACACAAGTGCACTACATATAGGTCAATACCTATATGTAGCTTCACAATGGTAACTCTCGGAATATGGCCATGTAACATGTCTAAGATCATGGAACTGTTACCCCATGCCAAATCTGGTATTGGGGTGTTAATCCCATGCATCCCCGGGGCTCCAGGATGGATGGGTCGGGAACTGCCAAACCAGCTCTCTGGGGTTTTCACTGCAGCTACCGCTGCTGCCAACCCACAGACAGGCTTCTGCCCTCCTGGGGTCTGGGCAGCCCAGTCCCAGGAAGGCAGAACAAAGGATTTCCTCTGAGAGAGGGTGTTACACCCTCTCCCTTTGGAAATAGGCGTTAAGGGCCTGAGAGGAGTAGCCTCTCCTGGCATCTGGGAATGCTTTGAAGGGCACAGATGGTGCCCTCCTTGCATAAACCAGTCTACACCGGTTCAGGGATCCCCCAGCCCCTGCTCTGGCGTGAAACTGGACAAAGGAAAGGGGAGTGACTACTCCCCTTTCCATCACCACCCCAGGGGTGGGGCCCAGAGCTCCTTCAGTGTGTCCCAGACCTCTGCCATCTTTAATGCAGAGGTGTGAGGGCACAGTGGAGGCCTCTGAGTTGCCAGTGCCAGCAGGTGACGTCAGAGACCCCTCCTGATAGGTGCTTACCTTACTAGGTGGCCAATCCTCCTCTGAGGGCTATTTAGGGTCTCTCCTGTGGGCTTCTCGTCAGATAACGAATGCAAGAGCTCACCAGAGTTCCTCTGCATCTCCCTCTTCGACTTCTGCCAAGGATCGACCGCTGACTGCTCCAGGACGCCTGCAAAACTGCAACAAAGCAGCAAGAAGACTACCAGCAACATTGTAGCGCCTAATCCTGACACCTTTCTCGACTGTTTCCTGGTGGTGCATGCTCTCAGGGCTGTCTGTCTTCACCATGCACTGGAAGCCAAGAAGAAATCTCCTGTGTGTCGAGGGAATCTTCCCCCCTTCTAACGCAGGCACCAAAAGTCTGCTTCACCGGTCCTCTGGATCCCCTCTCATCTTGACGAGCGTGGTCCATGGAACACAGGAGCTGGATTCAAGTGACCCTGACAGTCCAGTGGTCCATCTGTCCAAATTTGGTGGAGGTGAGTCCTGGCCTCCCCACGCCAGACAGTAATCCTGTGTACTGCACAAACTGCAGCTGCTAGGCTTCTGTGCACTTTTGCAAGGATTCCTTTGTGCACTGCACAACCCAGGTCCCCACCACTCTGATCTGCATTGCTCAACTCACTGAGTTGACCACCGGCTTTGTGGGACCCTCCTTTGCAGTGTTGAGACGACCATCGTGCTCAGTTTTCTTGAACCTGTGTTTAAGTTCTTCTGAGGAGGCTGTCTTCTTCTGCGGGGGCTCTCTGTATTGCTGAGTGCCCCCCCCCCTGTCTCCTCCTCCAAGGGGCGACCTCCTGGTCCTTCCTGGGCCCGGGCAGCACCCATTTTCTTCAACCGTGACCTTTGCAGCTAGCAAGGCTTGTTTGCGGTATTTCGGCGTGGAAACAACTCTGCATCCTCCAGCGTGCCATGGGACTCTTCTGTGCAAAAGAAAAGATCCTGGCATCTTCCGTTGTTGCACAATCTTCAGCTTCTTCCACCCAGAGGCAGCCATTTTGCACCTTCATCCGGGGTTTAGTGGGCTCCTGCCCCCCCGGACACTTTCGTGACTCTTGGACTTGGTCCCCTTCATTTACAGGTTCTCAGGTCCAGGAATCCGTCTTCAGTGCTTTGCAGTCTGTTGTGGTCTTTGCAGAATCTCCTATCACGACTTTAGTGTGTTTCTGGGGAAGTAGGGTAATTTTACTCCTACTTTTCAGGGTCTTGGGGTGGGGTATCATGGACACCCTTAGCGTTTTCTTACACTCCCAGCGACCCTCTACACAATACACTAGGCCTGGGGTCCCTAAGTGGTTTGCATTCCACTTTCTTAGTATATGGGTTGTGTTGCCCCTAGGCCTATTGCATCCCACAGTTGTTTGCACTCCTTTTCTAACTGTTTACTTACCTGATTTTGGTTTGGGTGTATATTTTGTGTATTTTACTTACCTCCTAAGGGAGTATATCCTCTGATATATTTTTGGCACATTGTCACTAAAATAAACCTTTATTTTTAGTAACTCTGAGTATTGTGATTCTTATGATATAGTGCTATATGATATGAGTGGTATAGTAGGAGCTTTGCATGTATCCTAGTTCAGCCTAAGCTGCTCTGCTATAGCTACCTCTATCAGCCTAAGCTGCTAGAACACTACTAATCTACTAATAAGGGATAACGACCTGGCACAAGGTGTAAGTACCATCAGGTACCCACTATTAGCCAGGCCAGCCTCCTACAAGCTCCCAAAAATCAACAATCACAGTATTCAGTGTGCAGCTAGGGGAACAATTCCATACTGAAAACAGCAGTTGTTACAATCACTCAGGTGTCCATCACCCAGTGTCAAGGCAGCGGAACTCTGCAGGCAGACCACAGCCACCATTCCCTGCCCCACCATTCCCCACAGCCACCATTCCCTGGGTTCTCAGGCAGTCTAGCTTCCCATAATGGTATTTTCCCCATTTGAGGATGTGTCATCTGGGGCTACAAATCTTTCTACCAGGGCCCTCCAGTTGGCTAAGTCATCACCCCCTTAGTGTCCCTTCTACTATGCTTCATGTGAAGTTCCTCCATTAATGTACATTTTACTATGTCTCTGTGCCAGAGTTCTTCAGACTGTGAGTGTTGATCCATCCACATGATAGCCACCCTGCGGCAGACCAGCACTAAGGCCAGCTGTAAGTATTTTTATGCCATTTTACATCCTTTAGGCCTGCCAATGCTCCCCAGTTAGAAGAACTGTGGGGTAAGAGTGCCCAGCAATGATGTGGTGTAAGTGAGTTTGTCCACTACTCAGACATAGATGTTTTGCACCTGCGGGCACCGTAAGGCCTTATACAGGAAGTCAACCCCTCCAAAGCGCGGACACTCATCCAACCGAGTACAAGACATCGATGAAGTGCCAAAGGCATCAATAGGTGCAGTGGAGAAAATTATACTGGATCAACTTGAATCAGACATTGCTAAATACAGTCTAGCTTAGTGCGCAGATGCAAGTCCAGTCAGGGTCCTCCAAGAGAATGCCCACATCAATTGCCCAGGTTACCCGAGTATGTGAGGGACGGCTCGCAACATCCACAGCTATTGCTCTATATGGCAGGTACACCAAGTAGCGCCATGACCCACAGGACAGTAAGGTCCCCAAAGTGCCAGATGCCACGAGCACCACTGGGAAAGTAGTCCAGGTCTGCCAGGCCTGCTCGGCCAGGCCAGCGTAATATAAATAATGTCCCGGTCTCAGAGCAAATGCTGCCTGTGCATCCCAAACAAGATGAAGTGGTCGTTAGGAGACAAGTCTTCCAACTAATCTTAGCTCCTCTCACTCCATGCCTGAAAATACATGTTTTCCTCCATGCATTAGATCACGCAAGAATACATGCCAGTAGTTCCTGGTGGAAAAGAGCCCACCAGAGAACCACTGTTACAAGCTTCTGCCATACATGAGGTGTCTGTATGACCACGAATGGCAAGTCAGTTGGAGTACCAGAACCCTCCATTAGCAGAGCTGGGAGCCCAGCAATTTCGATCATGCCCAATAGTAAACACTTCTCCCAGTTATCACCCTCCTTCAGCCGGAGAGAGGCATGCTGCAAAGTGAGAACCATAGTAATAGAACTCCAGCCACACCATTGACACCCTGGCCACCCTGCTGTGCTTTTCAGCCCAGATTAATGAGGTAAGACTGGAGTCTAGCTGTCAAAACACTCTTGTGGGCAGCGAACACAGGGAGTTCTGAATGGTGTACAGACAGAACAGCAGAAGCACCATTTTGGATATCGCTATTCTGCCCATGAGTTCAGTGGCAGTGTATCCCAGAAGGTCACCAACAAGCGCAATGAATCGAGCGCCCTCCCCACATTCAGGCGCAGATGTTTTGCCTTAGAGTGCACCATCATGACACCCAGGTAACGGAAGTGGTCCAGCTCCCATCGCAGCCTGATGTCAGGCAGGCGCTCCACTGAAGTCCCCACCAACGCTGCCAAGAGAAACAGTAATGATTTCCTATAATTGATCTGCAGTCCAGACACAGTCAAATACTCATACAATAGTCATTGTAGGGTCCCAAAGGATTCTTTGGGAGCCTTGAGGTAAAACAGGGCATCGTCTGCATATAATGATAGGATGTGTTGCGCCTCCTGTGTACAATTCCCCAGTTGTGCAGTTCCCCTTTGGCCCACAACACCAGGGGATCCATTACAAGAGAGAATAGGAGAGGGATGGGGCAGCCCTGTGGTGTCCCTCTGCCTAATACCCACCTCTCCGACCGACTCTGTCTCAACCGCAGCCTAGCACTGGGCTCTATGTAGAGCAGTTGGATCCATTACCAGGACTGGGTCCTGAACCCCATGAGTACCTTGAGCAGATACCCCTAGTCAAACGTGTTGAAGACCTTTTCCAGATCCTATCGCATTGCTTCTGCCCTGCACTGCATGCAGCATGTGACAAATGCCTTAGGTTCATCCCTGAGTTATGGCCCAGGGATTAAATCACATTGTTCCTCTTGCACCAGGCCAGTCATTAACTGGTTCAGTCGGTTGGTAAAAAGTTTGCATAGAACTTTAACATCTGAGTTAATCTTGGTAAGCTGCTGGATATGCTGCCGGGTCTGCCCTGTCCCTTCCTTGCCTCGGTAGCATGCAAATGTCCCCCTCCCTCACAGTAGGTGGCAGAATCCCCCTCTCTTTGGTTCCCAGAAAAAACTTGAGAAAGCCCTGCATTATGGCAGCTGAAAGCTCCTGATAAAATTCTACCAGTAACCCTTCCCCTCCAGGAGCCTTAGAAGTCGTGAGAACCCACAGCACCATGCTACTCCTCCAAATTGAGTGCAGGGTCCTGCTACTCTGCAGCCACCACCCCGATCCTAGAGAGCTCCAAACTTTTCAGGAATGCGTGAGTTCAGTCACTGGAGATCTGAGGGTCCACCCTGTAATCCGTTCTAGATTATGCCAAAAGGTGGTCACAAAGTCTGCCTGTAACGTCACTGTACCACCCTCGGCTATGGCTAGGTGTGTTACCTGGACTGCCATGGTCTCCTTACATAGGATCTAGGCCAGCAGCCTGCCTGATTTTTATGAGACTACTTAAGAGAAGATTATTGTAAGAGGGGCGGTAGAGAGGTAGTCACGAACAACAGCAAAAGTTAAATGAAGTGGTGATGATTTATTTAAGTAATACGCCAAACGATTAGCCCTACACCAACCAACGTCCTCTTCTCTCCCCTTCAACTGTCGCTCTCACATTCCACAAGCCGCATCTCGAGCAAACACAACATTCTCACCTTCGTCTCGTGCCAGACGCGCACGCACCCAGATTCCTAGGATACCACACCACCTTCCCCATATCAGAATAACAAAACAAAAAAAACAAAAAATATTTAACATACCTAAACACAAACTACACATGGCCCTTGAACAATTAATGTTGCTTACAAACTAAGACAAATTGAACGAACATTGCATCACAAAGTCCATAAAGGTGTCACAGAACACAGTTCATTTCACAGTTAATTTTACATAGTCCCTGAACCATGATGGTTTTGAAACATTCCTTTTTGGTCGAGTTTCAGCTGGGCCTCGCATTTTAGTAACACCTGGAGTGATACAGATATCTTGAGCAGGAACATCCAGTGAGATACCTTGAGAGTCATGAACTTCTACATCGGGTCCCGAACACTTAGCCACCCTATTCAGATTCCATATCCTATGATCTTCTGTTTTCACCGCATTCCTAAACAGTCTTATGACTTTAAATGGACCCTTGAACTTAGATGGTTTTCCCTCCTTCCTTGGAGATCTTATCTTAACAAAATTTCCTTCATGCATCACAGTTCTTTTAACAACTTTTCGCTCATCATACCTCAACTTTCTTCTCCCTTTCACCTCTCTCTCTCTCTCTCTCTCCAACCTTCAATGCTATCAACCTGATCACTGACCTCTTTTCTTTTCTCATTAACCCATCTGGGTTCAATCTCACTGTAAGGAACTCTACCTTTGAATAACTGAAAAGGAGTCACCCCTGTAGTGGAATGTGGTTTCAAACGATACTCCCGAACCTTTTTTTTTACTTCACACTCCCACTCAATATTGTTAATAAGTGCTAATTGCATGCATTGTTTCAGCACTTTTATAAAGCGCTCAACAACACCATTAGACTCTGGGTGATAAAGAGCAGTTCTTTTGTGAACCACATTCCTTTCTCTTAAAAAAGACTCTGTTGCATCAGAGACAAACTGCACCCCATTGTCGGTCAGTAAAGTAGAGGGAAAGCCCTCTCTTTCAAACAGGTCATCAAGAAAATTAATTATGTCTCTTGATTCAACCGAATTCACAAATCTGACTTCTGGCCAACGGGAGAACATGTCAATGCAGACTAAAATATACCGGTCAACTGACTTCAGTTTAATTGGGCCTAAAATGTCCAAGGCTATGTCAACCCAGGGACCGGAAGATTCCTCACGGATGACCATGGGCTGAACCCTACACTTTAATACCTTATCTGAACAAGCGCACTCACGGCAGTTCCTCACTTCCCTTTCCACCATGATGTCCATGGCAGGCCACCAGTAGGCGTTCCTTAATCTCTCCTTCGTTTTGGAGATGCCCAAGTGGCTTGAGTGAGCAAAATTAACAAGATTCTTTCTCAAGCTAGTTGGTGGAACCAACTTGCTGCCTCTCATCAATAACCCACCAACTACGGACAATTCATTTCTGACCTGCCAGTAACCTGTTAATTCTTCACACAGTTTCTCTTTGACACCCCAACAATTTGTAATTTTACTCACTACATCCTGCAACGTGACGTCTTTCGACAATTCATCCAACCACATTGGTTCTGAGATTGTTCCCTCAGTGACAATGCAGACCTTTATCTCCTCGTCAGCTACAATGTCTGCAAAACACCCTCTTTCAATGATCTCATCATCTTTTCCCGTGTCTGGACACAACCTCGACAGACAATCAGCCTGAACATTTAATGTCCCCGGCATATAAGAGATTACAAATACAAATTCTTGCAATGCCACTACCCACTTCCTGATTCTATGTGAGATCAACTCTATTCCTTTTTTTGTAAATACCTCTACCAGAGGTTTGTGGTCAGTCACAATCTGAAATTTATGTCCCCACAAAAATTTCCTCAGTTTTCTTACTGCCCAAAAGACACTAAGCGCCTCTTTTTCACCAACTGAATTATTGAATTCAGCTCCCTTCAAACATCTGGATGGAAAAGAATAGTCCTCATTTGACCATATTTTTTCTGTAACAAAACCGCCCCAAGACCCTTAGAACTGGCATCAGTCATCACAATAATCTCATCGTGTGCATCAAATCTCCCTAAATCTGCTGCCTTATCCAAGCTCACCTTGATGTCCCGATACTCCTTTTCACATACCTGATCCCACTTAAATTCTGCTTTTTTCTTTAACAATTGTCTCATGTAATAAGTTCTTTCAGCAAAGTGTGGGACAAATTTATTATAAAACTCCGCCATGCCTAGAAACTTTACAAGTTCTTCTTTATTTTGTGGACTGGGTAATTTTTTTATAGTATTGACTAAACTTTCCTTGGGGCGAATTCCTTTCACCGAAATCTCATGACCTAAGTACTCAATGTTGGGAATGTTTATCTTACACTTCTCAGCTTTGAGAGTCGGGCCATTGTCTCGTAGCTTCTCTAAAACCATCCTCAGTCTCTTATTGTGTTCTGCTAGATTGGTCCCTGTGATTAAAAGGTCATCCTGATATACTTTCACCCCTTCCATGCCTCTCAAAATCCTTTCCATGGCCCTTTGAAAAACAGATGCTGCAGAAATCAACCCAAACGGCATTCTTAAGAAGTTGAATGTGCCAAATGGTGTTATAAAAGTGGTAAGTTCCTGGGAAGAATTATGCAAATTAATTTGATGGTAAGCAGAGGTCAAATCTAGGGTTGAGAAGTGACTTGCCCCACACAGCGAACACAACAACTCTGTAATATTTGGAAGAGGATAGTGGTCTATGATGACTGACTTGTTTAGATCTCTCAGATCAACACAGAGTCTAGCTTCGCCGTTGGACTTCCTTGCCACTAACAACTGGTGCCACCCATTCTGAAGCCTCAACCTCTTGAATAATCCCATTCATGATGAGCTTATCGATCTCAGCTTTCATCTTATCCCTCACCAACAGAGGTACATTTCTCACTTTCACTGCCTTCGGCTGTGCACCAGGCTTTAGCTTAATTTTGTTTACATAGTTTTTCAGACAGCCTAATTTCTTGCTAAACACATCTGGAAACTCCTTCACCCAAACCCCCACATCTTCCGAAACAGACTGAACTGTGTGGTTATCCTTCAGCCTAACAGGTGGGTCTTCATTTGGATCAAGCAAAACTCTGAGATCACGTTGATGAAACCAACTTATTAAAGAGTCCCCTTTTACAGAGACGTACACTTTTGCTGGAATGACACGCTCCCTAAACTCTACTGTTCCCCAAAAGTAACCCAACAACTTGATTGGCTCGCCACCATAACCCTTAGGTAACACATCAGGTTTTAACAAGTCGACTGTCCCCTTTAAATACTGATCATAAAATATTTTAGGTATCAAAGTAAGTTTTGCCCCAGAATCAAATAAAATTTTGAGGGGTTTACCGTTAACCAAGATTGACTCTACAGGACCATCAAAAGACCCAACACTAGTTTGTAGAACCTGAACGACATTCACTGCTTCAGCACCATCTGCGTCACCATCACACCACACCTCTCTTATTTTCTTTGTGTTATTCTTCACCCTGCAACATCTAGCAAGATGACCAACTCTACCACAGTTCCTACAGAGTATTTTCCAGGCAGGACATTCCTTGTTATTGGCCATGTGACCAACATTCCCACACCTAAAACACTTCCCAGCAAATGTTTTCTTTGACTTTACTGATTCTCCACCAACTTTACTGTCAGTGTTATTGCAATGTATTACTTTCACCGACGCTCCTTCATCCCTTGTTGTGTCAAATACAGTAGAGTCTTTTCGAAGTACCTCAACACATTTCTTGGAGTGTTCACAGGTTCTAGCCAGCACTAGAACATCATCTAGAGATGGGTTGTCCTTTTGCCACATGCTCTCCTTTGCTTTTTCCAAGGAGCAGCCAAGCATGAATTGATCCCTCAAACGTTCCTCATAGGAATTTCCAAAAGCACAGGTAGAAGCAAGCCTTCTCAGCTCAGTAATATATTGTTCCATTGTTTCACCTTGGCGTTGCATCCTTTTTCCAAATTGGTATCTTTGAAGAACTGTACTTACTTTTGGTAAGTAATGCAGGTCCAGTTTCTTTAGACAAATATCAAATTCGTTGAGGCCAGTAGAGTCTGTATCTGAAAGATCAGGAAGGTTTTCAAAGACTTCTTGGCCCACAGTGCCTAAACAGTGCATTATAAGTGAAGTCTTCCTTTCAGCACTTAATGAAGTGCCACACACCCTAGCATAGTTGTTAAAAACCTTTTTCCACTTTTGCCATGGTATGGGTGGGTCACCAGGAGAGGTTAAAAAAAACGGTGCAGCAGGAACATTCTGCATTATGACCAGTGAAAGAGAACTCCACAATCGGCAGGTTGAGACAAAGTAACTTTAAATAGTTTAAAAGGGCAAGCAATTAGTTAAAGCTGTTTCAACCAGAATTAAGAAGTGGCACCGAAATCGATGATGAACCCTCTATTGCAGAAACGTGACTACCTATATTGCAGAGAAATAAACAGGAACAGGAACAGATGAAGGCTGTCTGTAGGTTACGGTTACCTGAGCAGACTGGCCTCAGTAGAAGACACAATATGTCAATGAGCGTCAAAAGTTGCTGTTGTCGGGGTGCGCGTGAGTTCCTGGCGAAGTATAAACCTCTAGCACGAGACGCGTTATTTCTATGGCTGCTGTTGCTAGGGTTGCGTGTTTGGCTCTCGCGCGCCGAAACTCGAGGGGTAACTGAAGCCAATTAAAATAAAATAAACACGCCAGCACGAAATGAAATACCTGGGCGTGAACAACTTGACAGAGAAGATCCACAGACATGTTGTCAGGGCTCTTGGCGCTTGTACAATAGAGATTAATCCAGAGCTGCCTACCGTTCCCCTTCCGCAGACTCCACAGAAGCCAATCAGTTCCACTTTCACCTCGTCGCCAATGTAAGAGGGGCGGTAGAGAGGTAGTCACGAACAACACCAAAAGTTAAATGAAGTGGTGATGATTTATTTAAGTAATACGCCAAACGATTAGCCCTACACCAACCAACGTCCTCTTCTCTCCCCTTCAACTGTCGCTCTCACATTCCACAAGCCGCATCTCGAGCAAACACAACATTCTCACCTTCGTCTCGTGCCAGACACGCACGCACCCAGATTCCTAGGATACCACAATTATCTATCAGAAACAAATGGCAGCTGTGTCATAAAATACATACACACAATCAATGATACAGAGCTATTCCTAGTTCCATATAATAGTGCAGTATATGTTGTTTCAGATGGGATGTAGCTCTAAGAGGACCAGACCAATGCCCTGTCTTCAGAGTAACTATATACCATCTATCTGAGTTCCATCTAGATTGATTGTAAATGTATTTTAGGTGGATATCATAAAAATGAGTCATCTGGGACACATATATCAATAAACGGGATGCCAAATCAAATGATAGGCCATCCTAAATTCTTGAGATGGAGATTAATGTACAGTGAGCTTAGTACTGTGGGGTGTTTGAGTGAGTGCTCTTTGAAGAAGGAGGCGGCCTGGCATTCTTGTAATTTACTGTGGACCAAGCAATATAAACTGCTCTTATACTGAATCCTGCCCATGTTAGGTGGCCAGTCTGTAACAGCCCTACTTTATGCTGACAACAATGTCATAGAATTTAGAACATCTCAAGGTATGCACATTTTATTGGATATATTCACAAATCATATGGACACACTGGACTTCAGCATTAATTCTGTTAAATCTCACACCATAACAATAGGACCTACAACACAAAGGGGGAGATTTAAGAAACATGGCGCTGCATCCAATGCAGCTGCACTTTTCCTGTGCCCCTTAGTGCTCCCCTTACACTACCATGTGTGCGCCGTATGTAAGGTATGTTGCACATGGCAGTAGTTAGGGAACTAGCATCAACATTTTTGACACTAGTTTGGCGCTTTGCAGGATTAGCGTCACAATTTTTACGATAATCCTGCAAAGCACTTTGAGGACCAGTATGAAAAATGGGTGTGCCTCCTTTTAACGCCTGCTCTGTGCAGGTGTTAAAAATGACGCAAAAATGGAGCAAAGAAATCTATTATATATGTGCCATTTTGTGTGCCCCCCTTAACTGGGGAACGTCCACCTTACATATATTATGCTTGGAGCATGCATAATGTGGTGCAAGGGGTTACAAAGTGGCGCAATTCATGCATTGCTCCACTTTGTAAATCTGGTGAGGCGATTTTGGCTTCGTCATTTTTTTTGTGCTAATGTGGTGCAAGGAGGCGCTAGGGCCTCTTGAATCTGGGCCTAAATGTAGATCCCTATTTCATTAGCGCACTCAGAAACGTCAAATTATTCCCATATCGTGGCATTTTGTTTGACTCTTCCATTACTTGGTCACTGCTGTTCAGGGATATGAGGCATGCTTTTGCTAGAAGTATTGTGTCTGTCTTTGACTTTGCTTCCAGGTTCGGACACATGTCTGTGGGAGCATTGCTCAAGATTTACATTGCTAAATGTATGCCCATAGCGGCCTGTGGATGTGATATCTGGGGGGTACTCCTTATAGTATGTTATGTTAAAAATACGTTCTTCAGAAAACTAGTAAATCACTCCAGTATCTCTACCACATTTATCATACATGAAGAGCTGGAAAACGGTTTTCTGTTGGGTACTATTCAGCTCAGACCTCTCGTTTTTGGCTGTCCATTTGGCTTGAAACTGAATAGGAAGTTTGTTAAGGACTACATGAGTCTGGACCATGCCCAAAGTATGCTGTGGTTTATATACGTTAAGGGTAGCTTTAATAAGCAAGGCCACCCTGTTCTTTATAACAATCCTGAGAGCACTGCTAAAGCAGACTTTACCCGAGTGAAAAACACCTTCATTAATCAGCAACAAAACGAGAGGGAGTCTATTGCTATTTCAATGGTATCAGTTAGGTCGTATTTACTTTTGCAAACCACAATGTCTTTATAGCCACATCTTTTATATGGCATGTCTAATTCTCAGCGTTTTTTCTTCACTAGGTTAAATATGGTTATTTTTTTATTGTGTGAACCTAAGGGGTGGTCAAGTGAAGCAGACCGCCCAACTTGTCTCTGTGACTCAACATCTTATTAAGGCACTATGAGGCTATATTTACAAGCCCCTAGCACCACCTTGCGCCCCCTAGTATAATTTATTTACACAAAGGCGGCGTTAAGGAGGCCTTTCTCCCGCCCCGTATTTACAAAGTGGCGCCATGCTTGCATTGGGCCCTTTTGTAAACCAATGCGCTACATTATGCCTGCGCCAGGCATAACGTATGCAAGGGGGATCGTTTCGATGCAGGGAGGCCCCAAAAAATGGAGCAGTAAAATTTGCTGTATTTCACTGCGCCATTTTTTCCAACATTTTTGCTCAGAGCCGGCATTAAAATGACACACCCATTATAATCAATAGGCATCCCTGAGCTTTGCTGCACTAGCGTAAACATTTTTGATGCTAGTGCAGCAAAGCCCTACAGTAGCATCAAAATTTTTGACGCCATTGTCCTAACAACTGCAATGGTGCGGCGTATTGTAAATGGTGTTGGTAGGTGGGGCAGGGGCGAGGCAAGAACAGTGGCGCATCGGGACCGATGTGACACTTTCTTGTAAATATACCCCTATGAACTTTACTTAGTGTTGTCCTATTTATAAACAATTGAGACTTCGTTTTTTAAAGCCACTTTTAGTAGGAAGGATATTTTACGTAGGTGAGGCCTTCCTTATCGTACATACAATTACTTAGTGCTGGCCAGATTTGTTGGTCTGTTGCTTGCTTTTTAAACTGTGCTGTCAGTTTAAGAAACTGTGGGAATATTGATTGATGACGTATTGTTCGTACCAGTTTTGTCTGTATACTGCTTTGGTTTCTGTCTGTAATTTAGTGCCAGATCTAGCAAAGGGTTTTACCCATTCTGTGTCTAGGGGAAAATTTGTTGGTACATATGTTCCTTAGTCTTTTATAGTTTTAACATTTTCAGCCAAATAAAGTGTTTGATTGATTCTGAAGTCTTATTTGGATGTTGGTTGTGTCTGACTCGCTACTCGTACACAATGATTTGTGGAAGTCAAGTACAGTTTGATGTCATGTCGCTCCATGTCCTTTAGGTTGTATTACAGCTATGGTGTTATTTAACCAGTTATTTTGTATTTTATTCATTGTGCATTACTGTTTTTACTTTGACGTAGCTCTGTATACCTAGAGTATCATGCTGCCCTCCTTGGCTGGTTGTATGCTGGGTGCTATTTGGTCAATTATGCTATTCTGTACACAATTGCATTTGTATTAGAATCTAAATCAATAAAGAAACTTACAAATTGTAGATTCATTGAATACAGCTATCCTGGCCTTAGGTTGGACACCTCTGCACTACAATGCTTCTGTCTTTTGAAAGTCTGTCAGCATACTAAAAGATTTTGGGCCAGATTCAAGAAAAGTGGCGCTGCACCCAGTGCCCCTTAATGGCCCCCTAATGCCACCATGTGTGCACCGTATCTAAGATACTGCACACTTCGACGGTATTTAGAAGAAGTAGCGGCAATTTTTGTCATGCTAGTTCAGAGTTTTGCAGGATTAACGTAAAAAAATGTTGACTCTAATTCTGCCAAGCCCTTAAAGACCCATTGTAAACAATGGGGTGCCTCTTTTAACGCCTGCTCTGAGCAGGTGTTAAAGTGCCGAAAGAAATGATGTAAAGAAATCTCTTCGATTTACTTGCGCCATTTTTGCGCCCCCCCCCCTAATCGGGGAACACCCCCTTTGCATACATTATGCCTGGCGCAGGAATATTGTAGCACAAAGGGTTACAAAGTGGTGCAATCCATGCATTGCACCACTTTGTAAATTTGGCACGGCAATTTTGGCCTCATTGGACCACATTAGAGGTAAATAAAACTATGCTCATGTGGCGCAAGGAGGCGCTAGGGGATCTTAAATCTGTCCCATTGTCTTTAAATTTTAGATTTATTTATTCGTCATGTTCTTAGTGCTGAGTATTGTTGTACTTGGATGCAAATGTAATATCCATTGCTGAATGTATAAAAAAGACTCTTAACCATTTAGAATTTACTTGATAACATTTATTCAATCAGTATCCTTTGAAATCAGCGAGAACTTGAAGACTTGAAGGAGCATATTAGCAGTCAAATACATCTAAAAAGTTAAAAGAACTGCATTGAAACCAGGTGCACTATGAAAAATGCGCAATCTTTAACGAGTTGATACATTAGCAACCATTGAAAACCAAACAACTGTTTACACACAATATAAAAACTTAGACATATCAAAGAAAAATATAGATTCAGTCCAGTCCTAAATTGCCCTCTTAGGTACTTTCGTGCTATACATTATAGAAAGCCTAGCATGAATACTATTACAGAAATGACAAACACTAAACAAAGAATGGTTAAGCAATTACCAGGAAACAAAGAATGCAGAAACTGGTTATGTACCCATGCATGGGATAGATCAAAAGCTAATTCATCCAAGTTAAGATAATTAAATCTTCCTACTTAAGATTCGTTTCACAAAACACACATTTGAACTGTTTCATTTTGTAATGGATATACTGTGCATTAGACCACACATCTTTTACTAACCCTACTTGGGAAGCTAGCACTGAAACGCCACACAGAAACACTCCCCTCATTGTTGTGACTACCACAATGTGGCTGCTTCCAGTGTCAGTGTTGACTATGTAAGTAACACTCACTGTAACAATCTTTCATTTTGTATCTGCCTTCATTTGAGTTGAAATGTTCAGAAAATCCAATTTCAAAAGCTGTAGAACATTTGTCCCCAGCGGTTCTACTGAAAATTCTCTTAAGAAGCTTACAGTCTAAATTTCACTTGTTTTCTTAAAAATACTTAGTTGGGTTAGTACTCCACTCTTTTGAAAAAAGAACCAAACCCATGTATTAGATTACAAATCTTTCGTTTTTATCAGCGTGACCAAAGGTTTGTCGTCTGGACTGTAATCTTCGTAAGCTATTGGGGTGGCATCATACATTGCCGGCCTAGACTTCTTTCCAAACCTATAACACAAAGAAAATTACAAAAAGTCAGAATCCTACCACAATGTACAGAACTTCAATAGTAACACGATAAATGCAACTTCCTAATAAAACTTTCATCCGATAAAGAGTAGCATACAGTAATCTTTTTACATTGCTTGTAGCACAGTGGGCACAGAATAACACTCTAGTCCGCTACCATACAGCAAGTGAGGATATTTTTTTATGTCCAACCATTCTTTGTAATACACACACATAAGTAAGATACATAAAAAAAATAAAAAATATTTCTATTTACTGTATGAGTTCAATACTTTATGTATGTTAAAAAAGACTAATAACAAAAATATTGCATTTTCCTAAATGGTCCTCACTTCTCTGTGAGATTAAAAATGTAAACTGAAGCACTGCACAGTAGAAATCTGCCCTCCACCATGGAAATGTATAGATTAAATTAAACACTGCACTCTACTGCTATGTACTGGAAGTGATCACTGGCCCCATCCACCCCAAATGAAACACATGCTCAAAAGTACCTTATTGAATTCTGGTCATTCGGAAATGAATTAAACTGGTATGTTCATGGATATATGCATATTACATAGTTACATGGTTAACCATTTTTATTTTGTTTGCCAGTGGTGTTTCACGGAAAAGAGGTCTAACTGGGTATTATTTGCAGTAATTCTCAGTAATTTACTGTGCTGTATTCATTTGCATGATATTTAGATTCCCTAAATAAATAGTAAAGTAAAATGGATTGTTAACTCAGCATTTCTTGTACTTTCAGTGCTGGTACAAAACAACACCTTCACAAAGATAATGCTGCTCTTAGGCTATAATCAGCACACCTGACAAGCTCACCCTTGAACACTTATCCATGCCGCAAGCATCTACCAGTGAGTCCTCCTCAGTCTGTGAAAATAAGCGATGTAATTGCATAACCTGTCAACAAAAATGTACACTGCCCCATATTGCATTTTATTTTCTTTCTTTGTATATGTCTTGTTAATCCAACTCGGCAACCTAAGGTAGCAAACCTTCCAACTACCTGCTCATGAAGAAAGCATGAAAAGATGCTGGGGGTTGATAGGTCACACAGCCCACTAGCAGGCAACAGACTGCACCAGGCAAGCCGTGACCTGGAACCCTCAAGGGAGAAGGAAAAGAGGAGGGCCAAGAAACACCTGGCATCCGACTGCAAGGAGTTGAGCTACACCTGATTGAAAGAAAAGCCTGTAACAGAGATGGCTGGAGATGCATGGATGAAGGCCTATACCCCATGAGAGGTAGTAGGTTAAAGTAATCCAACTCAGTGATGTCAGTTTACTACAAAACAAAAGCATATTTTAGACTGCATTTTTTCAATTTCCTTGTAATGTGCTTTGCATGTAAAATTTGATCTATAATACTACATATGGCAAAAAACACATTTTAATTATTTTAATGCTTACTAAACAGGTGCTACTCAAATGTTCTAAGGGCCTGATTTTGCATTGGGTTGAGGGGTTACTGCGTCATAAATGTGACAGATACCCCGTCCGCTGTATTGCAAGTTCCGTAGGCTATAATGGAATTGAAATACGGAGGACGGGATATCCATCATGTTTGTGACAGAGTTTAACCTCCACCGCCAAACTCTAAATGAGGCCCTCAGTATTTTTGCAGAACACTATTTAATATATCATGTGATATAAAAGTAACATATATTATGGTCCTATATTACCATCTTGGGGTTGTGGTAACCTTTATAAACTGCTTGGTCTTCGGCCTCGTGGTTTGCAGAAGTCAGAACCCCTCAATGGCAATATTGATTGAATTGAATTGACTGATACTTCAAAAGCATGCTGCTACCACAGAAACAGAATGTTCTGGTGCTGAAGACTAACTTAGCAAGCAGGCACATTACTGCTGCTGGAATAGCCAAGAGAGTTTGAGAATAACTCTAGTCGCAGAATTCTGTACTACTTATAGTCTGTCAAGATGTTAAGATGGCAAACCTAAATATAAAGCATTGGCATAGTCATGGTGAAAAGAAATGAGGGCCTGGATCGTGGATTTGTGAGCAGAAATGGGCAGATATGGAATAATTCTGCTAATGTCCAGATCAGAGCAAACCACTTAGAAGCTACCTAAGTGATTTGTGCTGTGAATGAAATATCACCTAGGTTTCTGGCATAGAAGGTGGAAGACGTTAATGGACCAAGTTCTTTGGGCCACCATTTGAACACCAGCTGGGACTATTAGCTCCAAAGAGGAGTACCTTGGTTTTTTTCTCACTGAGCTTTGAAAAGCTTTCTCTTCCATACAGTTAGAGGAATGGCTCTTATTTCACCCAGATTGTCAAAAATGGAAATGATAATCTGCATTTCATCTACACTTGTCATGCAGGAGAAAACGGAAGATCTAATCAGAGCTGCCAGTGGGGGCTCACAGGGAAAACTAAAGTAATCCAATGAAAAAGGAGATACAACAGGACAATTAGATATTTCTTAAACAAATGACAATCTAATTCAAAAGCCAAGTCAGAAACCCCAAAGCTCAATAACTTATGTATAAGCACACGATGGGCAACCATATCAAATGATTCAGAGAAGTCCACTAAGAATAAGGCAGCCAAATTGCCCTGGTTCAAGACAGTTCTGGTATCCTCAGCTACAGCATGATGGGGAGTCTCAGTGCTATAGAATCATTTAAATTCAGACTGAGGTTCATCCTGTAGCTATTTATTTCCAAATACAATGCTAGCTAAGAGATGACATATCTTTCAATCAGGTTGGGTTGGAACAAGAGCAAAGAAACTGGCCCATAGTTAGCCAGAATGCTAGTGTCTAAGGGTGAGCATGTTTTCATTCAGGTGGAAGAGTGACAGTGGCTAGAGATTTATTGCAGCTTTTTCATCAATTTTGGTACTACTAGATTCTTGGCAAGAGCCAGGATTTGTGGAAGGTAGTGATCCATCGGTGAACCTTATTTAACAGAAGTCAGATTTAAGTATCTCTGTAGACAATAGACACAGAAGGGAATTTGGACAGGCTGGTATTAGGATCGAGAACACCACTTAGCTCTCCACCAGGGAGAATGCTACTGGAGACATCAAACCCTGAAAAGGACCATATTTTCAGTACTCAGCCTTTAAAAAAGGTAACCAGATTGTTGAAGAGGTTCTACAAATGGGTTTTGGTATTTAGAGCAGGCAAACAGAAAGTGAGAAAGCTTTTCAAGATTAGAAAATCTTTCTAGGAGGATTCCTGGTGCTTTCTTTTCTTCTTGGAAAGAAGTAAGCATCAAAAGATCAAATACTGTGATGGTATTTGTTGATAACCTTCCGACAACACTTTAGCCTCCTCTGCCTTCGCTGGCATTCAAGAGCTCTACAGTGAAATGGCACTCTCAGGTCTTCAAAATAAGATGGAGCCAAAGTCTTAGCCCAATGAGATTTTTTGATGTGGACCAGAGCAAGTATGACCAAGGAATTTGGCAACCAGTCATTAAATGAGAGTCCTACTACTGAGCGGAACCCAGAACATGATCTGACCAGGTAATTTGTTAAAGGGTGGCTAACCAAACAGGAATTAGTAGATGAAAAAATAAAACCTCAAAATATGTCCTGTATGATTAGAAGGCTGAACCCCAGCATGTTTCAAACCTAAAACCCCAAGCACCTTAGTAAACGCCATCATATCTTTATCATCAATTTTTATATAAATTAAAAGGTAGGTCTCACACCAACAGAAAATTGGAAGATTTAAGGTTGAGAGAGTCAAATAGACCACGTCAGGTGGTCTATATAAAGGCCCATATTTGAGTTTTACAATTACCCGTGATGTAGACTCTCTCTCTTGTGCTCTCTCTCATCTATCTATCTATCTATCTATCTATCTATCTATCTATCTATCTATCTATCTATCTATCTATCTATCTATCTATCTATCTATCTATCTATCTATCTATCTTGATAGATATAGATTGAACTCTCTCGCTCTATATATAGATACATCTATATATATGTACTCTGTAGTTATGTTATAGTTAGAGTGACCAGAGATAAGCATTTTTCGGGTTTTTGTCCCTTTATAACTTTGCACCCGTATGACGAATGTGTGTATGTGCGTGAAGCTTTGCAGACCTGCTGCCCTAGTTTGATTTTGGGAAGACTTACAGTTTCGCTGTGTTTGGTCAAGGGGTGTAAAGATAAATATGGGGGTCCCAAAATGCTATGCATTTTCCATTGACTTTTGTATTTGGCAAAGCACAAAAATAGTCATCTGGATTTGTATTGAATTTACCAGAGTTACATAATAGGGGGCACAGATGTTTCTGTTGGTTACTGCAGGTAATTAGAGTATGTAAATGTTAAGATATGTTTTTTTTTACTTAGTGACATCTTGTAACACAATACTACTAAAAGTAGTAGTGAAGCCCAAACAATAAACTAGACTGCATATGTAAAGTTTCAGATTTACTAGAGGAACAACTGAAATGCCTACTTATAGTCAGATGCTAATGAAAACCTCTAAACAAATACAAAACAAATAGAAAACATCTTAACTTACAGAACTTTGCATGCTCTCTGGTTAACAAATAAAACTGTGCCCCACAAGCCAAACAAAAACAAAAACAATGGAAAAGTGACCTAGCAGTGAGCTACACAAACTCCTATATGGAGGATGTGATGACAGACCATTAGGAAAAAAATAATCTTAATTTTTATAACAACAATGATTGGCTTTCATTCACTTTGGGCTTCATATGTAGCACTATCCTACTAAAAGTAGTGGAGAAGCTCAAACAACAAACTAGACTGCATATGTAAAGTTTCAGAATTATTATGTGAATAAACTAAAAGACACATTTATGGTCATATGACTATGTAAACCAATAAACAAATACAACACAAATATAACAGATAAAAAGAAGAAAATTTCAGATTACATCGCTGAAGTTATAGTTAGTATTATCAAAGATAGGAATACCTTGGATATTACCTCTCTAGTAACTTTCCACCAGCCAAAGTGTAATAAAAACAATATGGCTGCCTTTTTGATCTAAAAAAACAGCTATTACCCATTATATATTGCCTTGTCATTGCCATGTACCATGGTATTTTGCAAAGTTATCACAGCATACCATGGCCCAAAATGTAACTATGGCCTAGCTGTATTATTGGATTGCAGTATCCTTGTGTCACTCTGGTGTTGCATAGGCAACGCAATACTTAAGTCATATTTAAATAGGAACGCAAGGACACCATGCATGGCTCTGTGTTGATGGGTAAATCTAGAGAAATGCATGGCAGCAAAATTCGCTGTTTTGTGTTACTTTGCACACCATAATCTGCATTGCTATTAAATTTCACATACATCCATATGCCACGTCACTGTAGCCGCTCAACTATATGCTATGTCACTCTACGCCACTCCACTTTACACCTCTCCCCTGTATGAGAGTCTACTCTATGACACTCCACTCTATGCTATTACACTGCATACAACGTCACTGTTCGTCACTTCAGTCTACGTCACTCCACTGTCCGCCTCTCCACTGGATGATTTTCCGCTATATGTAATTCCAGTCTATGCCATTCTACTGTACACCACTCCACTCTACTATATTCCACTGCATGCCCTTCCACTCAACAGCACTCCACTGTATGCTATTCCACCATATGCACTGCCACTGTACGCTACTCTACTCTACGCCACTCCTGTGATTAGCACTCTACTCTACACCACTTCATTCTATGCTATTCGATTGGACACCACTCCAATGTACGCCACTCCACTGTATGCTATTACACTCTACCCCATATCACTGTAAACCACTACATCCTACATCACTCCATTATACACCACTCAACTGTACACTGCTCCACTATTCACTATTTCACTCTACACTACTCCACTGTACAACACTCTTCTCTAAGCCACTCCACTCCACGCCTCTTCAGTGTACACCACTCCAAAGTATGCCACTCAGCTACACACTGCTCGAGTATATGCTATTTCACTCTACGCCATTCCACTGCATGTTCCTCCACTCTATACCATTCTACTGTGTGTAACTCCACTGTACTTTACTCTATGCCACTTCAGTGTATGGCACTCCACTCTACTTCACTTCTTTCTACAATATTCAATTGGATCTCACTCCAGTGTACGGCACTCCACTGTATGCTATTACACTCTACCCCACACTACGGTATGCCACTCCAGTCTACACCACTCCATTATATGCCACTCCATTGTACACTGCTTCTCTATACACTATTACACCCTATGCCACCCCACTGTACAACCCTCTGATCTACGCCACTCCACTCAACGCTATTTCACTGTTCAAAACACCACTCTTTACCAGTGCACTCTATGCTGTTACACTGTGTGCATCTCCACTATATGCCTCTTCAGTGTATGTCACTTCACTATATGCCACTCCGCTATATGATACTCCAGTATATGCTATTCTTCTGTATGCCATTCCAGATTATGCTATTACACTGTATACCACTCCACTCCACTGTATGCTATTACACTCTACCCCATTCCAGTATACGCCAAGGCAGTCTACACCACTTCAATGAACAACACTGCTGTGTATGCTACTCCCCTCTACGATACTCCACTATATGCTATTCAAGTCTACGCCACTCTACTATACACCACTCCACTCTACGCTATTTCACTGTATGCCACTCCACTTTATGCTACTCCACTGTCCGCCACTCCACTGTATGCTATTACACTCTACCGTTCCACACACTACACCACTCCAGTCTAAACCACTTCACTGTGCGCCACTTTACGGTATGATACTACAGTGTATGCTATTACACTTTATGCCACTCCACTGTATGCCACACCAATCTACATGACTCCACTCTATTCTATTCCACTTATTGCCACTCTACTGTACGCTGCTCCCACTCTATGCCAATCCAGTGTACTCTTCTCCACACTATGAGCCTGATTACAACCTTGGCGGAGGGGATTACTCTGTCCGGTATTTCACTATACGCTATTCCACTCTATGCTACTCTACTTTACGGTAAACCACTGTACACCACTACAGTGTATGCCACTCCATTCAATGCCACTCCATTGTATGTCACTCTCCTCTACTTTATATAAATCCACTCTATAAAAGTCTACCACAACTCATGGCACTCTAAGTCATTCTACTTCACTCTATCTCTGCACACTCCACTGTTCAACTCTATATTCCACTCTATGCCTGTACACTCCAATGTACAAAACTGTAATCCACTTTACATCACTTTTCTATGTGACACAGTACTCCACTCTACTGTATGGGACCCCACTCCAATTTAGAAGAGTTTACTACCCATGCTACACCAGAACACTCCACTCCATGCCACTCTACATTACGACACAGCAATACAATCAATTATATTTTACTCGACATTACGTTACACTATTCCACTTGATTCTTCTCCACTGTATGAGACTTCACCTAACTCTACACTTTGATACAACAATCCACTCTATGCAGCTGCCCTATTTCACACAGTACTGTACACTACACAATGTAACTTTACAATACTCTACTACATTGTATACCACTCTTCGACACTTTACTCTTGTCTATACCGCTTCACTTCACTGTACAACACTGTACTATACTGTATGTCACTGAACTGTATGTCACTGGACCCCACTCCTTTGCATAGCACTCGACTCTACGTCACCTCATTCTATGCTATTCGATTGGACCCACTCCAATGTATACCACTCCACTGTATGCTATTACAGTATACCCCATGTCACTGTATGCCACTCAGTCTACACCACTCCATCATACGCCACTCCACTGTAGGCTTCTCCACTTTGCATTATTTCACTCTACACCACTCCACTGTACAACACACCGCACTACGTCACTGCACGCTATGCTATTACACTGTACACAACTCCATTCTAAGCCAGTCCACTCTACGATATTACACTTTTTAAAACTCCACTTTACGCCTCTTCAGTGTTTGCCACTCTGGTCCAGTGTATGCTATTCCACTGTTTGCCACTCCACTCTATTCCATACTACCATGTGCCACTGCACTGTATGCTACTCCACTCTACGCCACTCCAGTGTACTGCACAAGATCCCACTCCAATTTATAACAGTTTACTACACACGCTACATCAGTACGCTTTATCTCACTCTAGGCTACTGTTCAACAATCCACTCTATGCAGTGCCACTGTTTCATACAGTACTGTACTCTAAGCAACTGCACTCTACTACAGTGTTTACCACTCTCCAACACTTTACCCCCTCACTCCATTGTTCAACACTGTACTATACTGTATGCCACTGAACAACACTCTACTCCATTCTACTTTACGATACGCTAGTCCACTATACAACACTGTACACAACTCTTTGTATACCACTGCACCCCACTTTACTCCACTCTCCTCAGACACACTACTCCCTTTACTCCACTACTCCAATGTGTACCTCTCCACTCTACATCCCTCAATGCCAATTCCATTGTTCTCTATGCCAACATGATACCACAAACAACAAAACCGTACTGTACTGCACCGTACAGTACATCACTATACATCACTCCACTCTATAAAAATCAACTAGATTGTATGCCACTCTATCTACTGTAGTCTACATGACTTTCTAATAGAGTACCACACCCCACTACATTCCACTGTACAACACGATACTCCAATTTATGATACCTTCCTCATATGCCATTCCATTCCACTGCACTCTATGCCACTATAGTCTACGACATGCCACTCTACTCCACTCTACTACACTTTATCCCACTCCATGCTACTGTACTACCTTCTGCTTTACACCGCTCCATTGTCTGACACTCTACTCTACTGTGTGCAACTCCACTCTACAACACGGTACTACACTCTATGCCACTCCACTCTATGCCCATCTACTCTATGCCACTGTACTACACTGTATGACACTCTACAACATACCACTCAACTTATCTCTATGATGACAGGGCAATACACTCTAGGGCACTCTCCTCCATTGCACTCTAAGAAACTCTACTTGATGATACTCCACTCTCTGACACTCCACTTCACCCTACTCCACTCTAAAACACTCTACTCCAATCTATGACAGTCTACGTCACCCTACTCTACTGGTTGACGTGCCATTCAACTGTACAACTCACTGTTCCAGTCTTCTATTTTGACTCCACTATATGAGACACTATGCCACTACACCATAAAAGACTTTACTACACCATGCAATATGCTACTACTCACTACTCTTCTCTACTTCATTCCAATCTACATTTATATATAGTGCATGGTAGAATCGCAAGTTAGAGTTAGTGTTGTCTGGTTAGTGAGCTGAAAAGAGTGTGTAACGAGGTCTGGTAGTTATAATACCTTGAAGGTGGTTGATAAATTGTAAATGAAAGTTATACCTATAACTTTAGATTTTTTTTAAGTTTGTGTAGTTTAAATTTGGTTTTCAGCTTTTGCTTTTTCATTGAACTACACAGATGCACCATACCTGTAAATTTGAAAATTACTAGACTGCTGTTGTGCACCTCTCCAATCATTGATAGCTAACTAAATAACTGCAGCCTTCAGGACCAACACTCACTGTGAGTGAAGGAAAGCCACAAATTTTCTAATGTCCAGAATGACTACCATATGTATTTGAGGAGTTGACATGAAATTACCACACATTTTTCAACGTAGCTGATGGAGAGGCTGGTGTTGGACTGCATTCCAATTGCCATTCCTACATTGGAAAGTGTCACTACTTTTAGAAGATCACTGAGTAAAGCAACATCTGCACATGGATATGCTTTGTCCCCTGAAACCTGAGACATTGAGAGGTGGCCGTAGTTAAGGGCCCCATTATGAGTTTGGTGGTCCCACCACAGGACCGCCAAACTCACAGGGAGGATGCACCACCATGGCAGTGACATTCTCACCCGCCAGACCCATTGCAATATGCATTCCCACCGGCTGCCCTGTGGGACCAGTGTTCGGATATTTTCCTCAGCTCCCTTAAGAGAGCCGAGTCCAATTTCCTAACACTTCAGCACCCTCGGAATGAGCACTGTCTGCAAAGCAAGTAGTGTGCATTCCGATGGTGCTGGGCAGAGAGGCCACTGCCCATGCCATAGGCTCAAGGCACTGGCGTTCTGGCAGCCTTTTCATGGTGGGGATCCACCATGAAAAGGCTGGTGGAAAGAGGGGTTGTAATCAGCCAGGCAGCGCTAAGTTCAGTGCCGCCGTGGCTGGTTGAAAGCCCGACTGCTCTCACCCTGTCGCGATCCTTGATCCTAAAGGGATGGAAGTCTTTAGGTGGGTCTGCCCACCAATCCTGTGATGTGGCGGTCGGACCGCCACAGCCGCTGTGGTCCAACTGCCACCGCTGGACCGGCAGCCTCGTAATGAGGTCATAACTTTTTACATTTTAAATGGGGCAAGTAAAATACCAATGGAAGTATTCAGAATTGGAAAGAAGAGGTGACTTCAAAAACTTGATGCATTTGCTGTGAACACTATGGAGGACTTAATAGAAATATTTACTTTTTGGATTTAGGGAGTACATTCTTCCAAGGTCAAAATAAACATAAACTTGCTTGGAATGTAAGAAAGTGTGACACACCTTTACATTACTATGAAGGAGTTCACTATCTTAAGCCTAGGTTTGTAAAGAGCTTCCCATGTTTTTAAACCATTACCCAGTTATATTATCTTTTTATGTTAAACATAAACATGATTCAGGTAGAAGTAATATTATAAAAAACACAAATGTACAAAGAGTTGCAAAGAGATGAAAGATCATTTTTTTATTAAATATATCTTCTGAGAATGGTCATTAGGTTGAAATGCCAAAATTAGTTGATTTATCCAGGCTTTTAAAAAGAGAATAATTGAAAGGTAAATTATTAGAAAGAAATTTCATCTGATAGAAGTATTGAGTCTTAAACAGCGTTTACAAAAATATGGTCCCACTCAGTGTAGTTTTTGTATTAGCTGAAATGGGCTATATTTTAGTCAATTATATTAGGAACAAATAGCGACAGTTCACAAAGGTAACTTACACTTAGGAGTATTTCACATGTGTAATTTACTCTTAGAATATTAAATAATTACCACTTTTTACTATTTACAAAATATGAGTGTAAAGCTGCTCAAAATGTAGACTCACAAACGTGCCAAATATATATGTATAAGTTACTACTGCTAAAACAGTACTAAGTCAATCAATCAATCAATCAGTTTTTATAAAGCGCAACTATTCACCCATGAGGGCCTCATGGTGCGAAGTCCAACACCACACATGGCCATTCACTGATATGACAACACCGTCCCACAAAAAAATAATGGAGGTAGGGACTTTAAACAAACCCCCCACAGGAAATATTATTAAATTCAATTACATTATTTAAAATAGTTTAAACATTAACAAATATAATTTATAATCATTATTAATGTATAACATTAGATAGGAAATAATTTTTAAACTTAAACTGCAGAAATTGTTTGTATTCCATTTAATGTATTTAATGTATTCAATATTTAATAAATTAATAATCTTGTAGCTTTTTATTTTTTCCTACATTCAAAATAAGTACATAAAGTTGTTTTTTATTCATTTTCAACCGAAAAGTATTTATCTAATTTATTGTGAAGTTTCATAAACTTCTTTAATGTTCCCTATTCTTTACCATGGAAGATCGCCACCCTGATTGTGGAGTCTCCCCATGGTAAAGTATAAGGAAAAGTAAAAAAGTTTAAATTAATGTACATATTACTGTAAATTAATGTTATATATTTGTTATAAATGTAGAACAACATTTAGAAACATGCTGTAGTACTCCTAACTTTATTTTAAATGAAATCTTTAATTATTGTGAATCTACTAAATTAAAAACAAATTATTTTCTGGAAGTTTAAATTAAAAGATAAATTCCCACCTAAAGTAAAAAAATAGTTATTTTGTATTAATAGTTATTAAGTTATGTTTTGGATTAATTATAAGCACTCTAATTACATTTGAATAAAAGTTAATGTTACATTATTTTATACATTTTAAAAACATTGGAAAGATATTTTATCATTCATAAATTTTATTTTTTTAATTTTTAAACAGAAAATTATTGTGATATATATTTTCAAGCATTTTGAATATTTTAATTTATTGTTTTGTATGGAGGTTTATTTTAAGTCCCTATCTCCATTATTTTCTAGAAGAGAGTGTTGCACTACCATGTCCATGTGTGGTGGCGGACTAACCCCTGCTCTAAGTTGGAGTAATTTACTACTGTTTTGTATGAACTATACGCAGGATTATTGAAGCAGTCCTCTCTGATCACCACGACCCCTGTTATTTTAATTAGCCACTGAACCACAAAATAAATTCCATCTATTTCCACTGGTGAAATGTAATGTGGCACTGCCACCTGCTATAGCTGATGTGCCAATCCTGACTGAAGCGAACCACTTAAAAGCAGCTGCGGAGAATCAGAAAGACGCTATCCGGTTGTATGTAGTACCTGTCAAAAAAGACACTGCCTGGTACTTTCTAATCTAACTCCTTAACTCAAATGCCTCTTCCACAGCAAGGTTCGTGCAGCTGGCTCCATGGATGGGTGATGGATGGGATTATTTAATTGGACAGACATGCAGGTTTTAATTAAATGACCGGGGTATTAGAAACCTATGTATAACTTAAAATAGGATCTCTTTTAATGCTCTTTATGGACCTCAACAGTCTTCTCTTGAACTCACTTGGTGATATAGGAGTTGAACTGGCTGTTGCGAGATTCATATGGTCCTTCTATGAAGCAAATTATTCAGTGGTCCTTTTGGGGTTGGGAATAAAGCTGACAGAGTGATTGCTGGTTGTTAAATCAGGCTGAGTTGGATGTTTGTGAATTTTCTTTTTGAGTTGTAAATCAGTGGGATGAAGAACACTGCAAGAAATGGTACTGGATGTTTCAGTAATGCATGAGTGAAAACGTCTTCACAGTCAAAGGCATCTTGATGATAAAGATCTGATTGGTATGAGGATGTCACTGTGGATATTTGCATATCACGTAACAGAGATAAAATAAAATGTATTGAGGAACACTGCCAGGGATAAACACTACTAGAGCACAAGTCACGCACCTTAGGGTCTGAGCCAAGTCGGTGGCGATGGAGCGTGATTAAAATCTAATCATTAACATGAGAAGCTTGCAATATAATGCTTAGTGAAATCGCATAGAAAATGTAAACGTTAGCGCATGTGTATGAAATGTGCCCACGGGGAGTGGCCACTATTGTATTCGATGATTAATGAAATTGACTAATGATGGATTACTAATATATTAATGTATGATTTTTCTGTATTAATGTTAGGTATTGTGTATTAGAATTGCTAAATTAACATTAGGCCTTAGTAAGCATGAGTCAGGGCCTAGCTGTCTGGTTTCATATTAAATGTGTTTTTCTAACGTGCAATGTGCTGACTTGCTGAAGGACGTGAAGCTTTACTTTTCCAGGAGTTAGAGATGTGTGTGTAACCATAGTAAATCTTCTCATGAGAACCCAACTTGCTCAAGGAGACATTCTTGTGGAGCGCAACAGTGTAATTCGCAACAGGTACAAGGTCATTTAGACTAGGGAAGACAATGGGACTACTGACTTGAGTAACAAATGTCACTTATTCCTCACCTGACATTCTACCCGTTGGAGGCGTCAAACCCAGGAACCAATAAACGACGTGAGAACTGTTATGAGGTGACAATCTCAATGAGGCGACAAGTAAACTATTGGATGGAGATAATGGTGCACCAAAACTTGCCCAATTGGAAATTAGGGGACTGTACAACAAGTTTAATATAATCTTTTGGCTCAAGGAGAAATCAGCCATTACAAGCCCTTACGTGCCTTTTTTCTATCACCCAGCCACTTTGTTACTCTGCTTAAAGACTTTGCTGTTTGACTCTTCAAACCATCCTCACCCTTGCCTAGCCCGTTCTATACTTTTCCTCCTTATGAGGGAGGTATTCCTATTGTCCCGTCTTACTAAACTTTGCTGTGTTTTCTGGCTGATTTCGAATCAACTGATGTCCTGAGGACGAAGACTGACTCTGTATGCTAACCCATTACGGAGGGTAACTATATGATGATGAAATTGTAATTGTCTGTTTGCTTTTTCTTTCTAGGTACCAACTGCTTCTTTTGATAGAGACCATAGTTTTCTAAATTCGTGTTGCTAAATTGTTTTGCATGAAGCCCAACATGCTAATGCTAATTCGAGGTTAGTTAAGGAATTCACTAAAACGAACGCAAATAGACAAATGACTGAATCTATGCTTTGTTGAATAATGCGATAATAATACTCTGCTAAAGAATAACCCATGTTGACGTCGTGCTTTGTTCTAATGTTTATGATTTTTGCTCTGATTAAATCTTATTCGAGTTGTCATAGTATAACTGTGTTGATGTGTTTTGTGGTATTGAGACTAATAAACTTACTGATAGAATTGTAATCAATAGGGAATAAATATCATAAATCTTACTAAATTCTGTGTGGTTATTCATGACTGAAAGGTCATGGTGTGTTTCAATTTTATTGATGTTATTGATCAATTTGATTGATTTGCTATTGTCAATATCGATGAGGTTATTGATCTATTGATTGACATGTTGATTAGTTATCTCGTCTTAAGGAGTCTTCAATCAGGGTCAAAAGATTTATCGGCCTAAAACGAGTCCCAGAGTGAATAAATTATCTAGATTGGGGCGCGTTATCAGTTCTGGTAGCAGAGGACGGTTTAGGGCCTTTGGGGCTGTAGGATGAGGGACCATTGTTTTAGAAGTATTTTTGAAATAATGCAAAGGAGGTAGGATGTGCTCGTAAGTCCCAAATGACTTTCCTGGAATCTCGGCGCTAGCCGAAGTGAGTTGGGTATGTTCTCGGCATTCTAGTGATAGTATGAGTGAAGTAGAATTTGCGCTTGCTCAACTTATGCATATCGCAGGTGAATTGTGAGGTTTGTGAGAAGTTAGGCCAGGTAACGTTTTAGTAGTAGTGGGCGTACTCCGCAGTATGAGAGTAGGGAAGTCGGCAAACTTCATGTGAGTGTGGCGCTTTGTGCTCAAAAACTTTTCCACGTGGTTGATGGTGATGTACGGACCCGCCGTGGTCTAAGACTCCGGAGTATATTGATAAGTGTATGAGACACTTGGTTTATGTTGTAATTTGTGCGGTTTAATAGGTCAATCAGGCGTGGTTGACGAGTCGAATTTGAGTCAAATTGTGTGATTGAAACCTTCAATGGAGATTTGGCAAGTTCTAAAGTGCACTAGGACGAGCCATTGACAAGTCGAGAGTAGAATTTGCGGGTCAAATCTTGCTTGCGGGTGTGGGATCTGAGAAGGAGAGAGTAGCGGCTGAGGCTTCAAGTGAAATCTCTGTAAACTTCTGAAGTGATTGTGTTACCTTTCCTGTAGTAAACAGGCAAATTTGGGTTTTGTTGTTAAAGTGCTCGCAATATATCGTATTAGTTTTTGTATGGATAGAGAGTGAGGAAGACAAGCCGCAAGACTTGTCAGCTGCAGTGTGTGTGAGTGTGACGTCATTGGAGCCGTGCTGAGATAGGTTAGTTGCAGAGAGGGGTCGCGCACGGATTGGCAGCCGTCCGTGAGAGTCAATTGGTTGAGAAGGTAGGCGAAGAGTGTTCTGGGAACTAAAGTCACTTCCTGATTAGATTCTAAACTAAATAAAAGACGCAAAAATGAAGTTTTTCAAGGCTTTAAAGAGTGCTTTGAGGGGAGATGCGTACATTACAGCGAGTGTGGGGGAGCCTACACCGCCAGATGACACCCCGGCTTATGCCGTAATGGAGGAGAAGGGAGTCGTGCCATGTCTTTGGCTAAAGCACTGGTGCAAATTAACAGAGAAAGATGGGTGTTTGGCGTTTCCAGAAAATTGAACATTTAACATAGAGGTTCAAGAAAATTTGCAGAAAGCGTTAAATGAGCAGAAGCCACCTCCGAGACCAGCTCAGTTTGAGGCGTTAGCGATTTGGGAATTAATGGCCATACGACAGAGGCAATAGAAATTCGAGCGGAGAATGAGGAAAGCAGAAAAGACCTTAGCAGAAGCTAGATGGGATAGTGAGACCAGGATGTGGAGAAGAGAAATAATGGACGGAGTTAGGATGTTTCCGGCAATAACTCAAGAAGCCGAAACACAGGGAAGAAAGGCCACTTGTAAAACAGACAAAGGATCTAGCAGGCAGAAGGAGACTCAGAAGTCTTGGGTAGATGCAGACGATTCTGATGATGATGAGTTTCTAATTCAGTTGTTACATGATCGACCGCCACCATATGCCATGAATGACAATAGACCGAGTACTAGTGCAGGTCCTGAAAATTTGTCACAGAATCAAGGGATTGCGAATACAGTACAGACAAATAATGTTATCACATCAGCCCTGATATAGAATGGTGCTAGTGTATCCACTGCACCCGGGACGCAGATACGGTTGCAACCACCACCAGTTCAGAGGCTCTATCTTGATGTCACAGTATTAGAGACAACTACGAGTTTGATGGTGCCGCCTGATCCAGTATATACGAGATCAAAATTAGTGCAGATTTAGCCAACTCCACAATTGCTGCCCCAGCCGCAGCAACAGGTGGTCCCGAATTACACTTCGGTCGCTGGACCGCAGTCAGTTACAGCACCTATGATGAATCAAGCTATGGGAGTTAATGATCCACCGGGATAGGGAAACGGACAGACACCAGCTGCTATATCATTGCCGATTACTGTTGGTCCGCCAGTACCGTTATATGCGCAGGCCAAGCCTAGTGTATGTGACCAAGGAGTAATGACTCAAGAGGTGATAAGAGGAGGGTTCACGGGAAGTTTCCAAGGGATGACATCGGGTGAACGGACAGTCGAGGGATCTAGATCCTTGTTGGATTTCAGTCCGATTGGGGTTCCTTTAGAGACAATGAGACAAGCAGGTTTGTATCTACTGACACCACAGGTATTGGGAGCAAATACGTCTCAGACTCCAACGATGCAGGCTGGAAATATCTTGTTGCAAGGCTTAACGGCGCAACAGTTGACTGAGTGGTTAGACAAGCTTAACACTCCGCAGATTACTCCTGCGACAGCTAGCGGTCAGAGAGAGAGGAATACCTGAATTTTTTGAGGTTGGGTGTGGAAGCAGCTGAGCTAGTTGAAGGGACTACGGGAGTGAACAGGTTAGAATCATACACTGAGGCAGAACTGAGGTACCTGTGCCTGAAAATAACCAAAGAAGTGAGTAAGGTGCACCAGTGGTTAGCGAATGTAGCAGACAAATATGGTATAGACTTAGACAATACTAAGCATCTGAAAAGGAGTTATAGGCTAGACTTCGAACCTAAAGATTTTGATCACATGAGATCCACTGTAATGAAGGCACACCTCAAAGAGATACTACAGAGTGTGCAGGTTTGGGGAGCATTAGAGAAGTGGGAAGGCAGATGGGCAAAGAAGAGAGATAAGAGGAAAAGTGACTGCCTGGAACCGCAGCAAGCAAAAGCTGCACCAGACACGGGAACAATAAAGATGTTACTAATGAGAGAAACAGCTGGAGGGGTTCTAGTTCATGTACCGTGGTCTAGAGGTGACATTTTGTCATTCACAAATGACTATCCCAGGTTGAGGGAAAAGCCGATAGAGTGGTATCAGCAGACAGACAGGTTTGTGAAGCTTGCGAAATGTCTTTGGGAAGACTTGAATACCCTGTTTGAGATTATAGTCCCATCTGATTTGTGGCTTGAGTGCAAGAGAGGTGTGGATTGGCCGACAGAAGAACTAGCAAGGGATAAGATTACTGGAGCACCGTCTCCTGAAGTGATGAGGTACTACTATAAGGTGACTGAGTTTTTAAAACAGAAGGTGTCGCCGAAAGTCACTGATTGGCAGAAAATTGATTGAACGGCACAAGAAGGCAAAGAGTCGATACATGCTTACTATGAGAGATTGTTAAAAGCATTCAAACACTATAGTGGCACAGAAGTCATAGAGCCGAAAGACATGAATCACCTTGTGTTCAGGTTCATTGAGGGATTGAGGCCAGAGATTAGCCAGATGATTAAGAATCATTTGATCTGTTGGCAAGCAAAGCCGATTGATGAGGTGTTGCAGTATGTGAAATACTGTAGCGATGAGATTGAACTGAAGCAGAGAAAGCTGAAAGAGAAGGTGATGGTGATGCAAATTAAGGCAGCTCAGGCAGGGATGCAGGGAAATGGAGTACAGCAGATGGTACAGCAGCAACCTCAAGGGAACGGAATGTTCCAACCGCCAACAAGAGGCAGAGGTCTGGGAGGTTTTATGAACCATGGTCCAGACTTGAATACTGTTGTGGTTCAAAATGACGAGCAAGGGATGAAAAAGATGTCGCCATGCCATGCGTGCGGGGGTGTGGGACACTGGAAGCGGGAGTGCCCAATGATGGTGCAGGATGGTGTTGTTCAACAAAGCAATGATGTCGGTACATTTCAAAATGTGAGGGGTCCAAGAATGAGGGGTCCAAATCCAAACTTCCAGAATAATATGATTCAGATGCAGGGTCTCCAGCCTATGCAACAAATGCAAATGCCACGCGTTCAACCAGCACAGTTGCAGCAAATACAACAGCAGATTCCCATGGTACCTAGACAGCAAATGCAGTTGCCCTTAGCTCCGATGGGACAGCAACAGGTGATGCTTCCTCAACAGGTCACAGGCCAAACAATGAGTCAAAATAATACAATACAACAGTTCCCATTGCGTGGTGAGGATGGAATAAACGATGAATGGTCGGATGATCATTCAGAGAGTGAGGAGTGCAGGCTTGCAGCGTCCCTTGAAGTAGATCAGAGGGGACCTTATGTGCAGGGGAAGGTGATGGGTCACAAGGTTTTGTTCCTGGTTGACACAGGAGCTACAAGCTCTACAGTCAGAAGTGCAGAGGTTCCAAAATTGCCGCTTTCAGGGCGTACTATAAAGGTGGTACGAGTAGCAAATCAGCTCCTGACAAATTTGATTATGGATCCGGTCCAAATTGAGATTGGTACCTTTCAGGGATTACACAGGTTTGTAGTCTGTGATTCAAGTCCCGTATCCCTACTGGGAAGAGACTTACTGTGTAAAACAAGGTGTTCGGTCACCTGTTCCAATGAAGGAATTGAGGTGCAGACAAACAGTGATGATGAAGGGGACGATGGTCAGATCTCAGAGCTAGAGACGGAGACCACAGATGAGGAATACCCTCTGATAAGCTTCTTACCGATGTTCACAGTGACCGATTTGCCAACAGAATTACAGGGAACAGTGACAGAGAAGGTGTGGGACTTGACAGGAAAGGAAGTGGGACTGATCAAAGGAGTAGAACCAGTCAAAGTAGATGTGAAGCCAAATGCTGTGTTTCCCCAGGTACCACAGTACCACATGGCACAAGATGTTCTCATACAAGTGACGCAGAAAATTGCAGACTTTGTGAAGCAAGGGGTCTTAAAAGAAGTGATGAGCAGCCCATGTAATTCGCCAATAATGGGACTGAGAAAGCCTTGTGGGAAAGTTCAAATTGCCCAAGACTTGAGAAAAATTAATGAGATAGTGGTAAAATGTTGCCCCATAGTACCAAATTCAGACGTGATCATGTTTCAGGTTCCATGTGATGCAGAATAGTTCACGGTTGTGGACTTGTCTCAAGCATTCTTTTCTGTGCCTCTTCATGAGGACAGCCAATTTCTATCCAGTTTTAAATTCTTGAACAAGGTTTATCGTTGGTGTCAAATTCCTCAAGGGTTTTCAGAATCACATTCCATCTTCAATCAGATATTGAAGAAGGATTTGGAATCATTGGAACTGCCTTTTAATTCAACTCTAGTACAGTACATTGATGATTTGTTGATTGCATCCAAAACGAAAGATGACTGCAGGTATGATACTATTTCCCTACTGAATCATTTGGGAAAGAACGGACATAAAGGGGGTTATTACAACTTTGGAGGAGGTGTTAATCCGTCCCAAAAGTGACGGTAAAGTGACGGATATACCACCAGCCATATTACGAGTCCATTATATCCTATGGAACTCGTAATACAGCTGATGGTATATCCGTCACATTTGGGACGGATTAACACCTCCTCCAAAGTTGTAATAACCCCCAAAGTGTCCCCAAAGAAGCTACAGTACTGTTAGAAAGAGGTGAAGTACTTAGGCCACCTGATTGAAAAGGGGTCAAGGAGAATATCCAAAGAAAGAGTGACAGCCATATTACAAATGAGTCCCCCGACATCCAAAAGAGACATGAGGATGTTTTTGGGAATGGTGGGCTACTGTCGCCAGTGGATTCCCAACTTCTCAATTATCTCGAAGCCTTTGGTGAGGTTGACTGTCAAGGAGGTTAAGGATGGCCCGGATACCCTAAATATGTCAGAGAAAGAAATGAGGGCATTCATTGAACTGAGAGAGTGCATGTGCAGGTCTCCAGCTTTAGATATGCCTGACTACACAAAGCCTTTTGTACTGTTTTGTCATGAACGTGATGCTTGTTCTTTGTCTGTCCTGACACAGGTCCATGGAGGTGCAAACCGCCCAGTAGCATATTTTTCAGCTACTTTGGACCCAGTCGCAGCAGCCTTACCGGGTTGTTTACAAGCAGTTGCAGCAGTTGGTCAAAGCCTTACTCAGTGTGAAGGCATAGTGATGGGACATCCTTTAACAGTCATGGTCCCACATTCAGTCGAGATCTTGTTGACTCGTACTAAGACCCAGCATATGACAAATGCGAGACTCACCAAATATGAAACAATTATATTGGTGTCACCTAATGTATCACTGAAACGCTGTACTGTGTTAAGCCCGGCAACTTTACTTCCTAATGAGAATACAGATGTTGATGATGCTGAGGAAGTAGAACATGATTGTCTTGAGGTAACAGAACTGTGCACCAAACCAAGACCTGACATTAAAGATACTCAATTGGAAGAAAACGATTACATTATCTTTGTTAACAGCTCGTGTCTAAGAGACTCAGTAGGAGTACTGAGAGCCAGATACGCTATGTGTACAATCACCGGTATCCTGGAAGCATTTTGGCTTGAAAGAGTATATTCTGCTCAAGTGGCTGAATTGGTTGCTCTTACTAGAGCTTGCCATGCTGCTGATAAATTGAAGGTTACTATCTATGCTGACAGCAGATACGGTTTTGGAATTATCCATGATTTTGGCCAGTTGTGGTCCCAGAGGGGTTTCCTGACCTCTTCTGGTTCTCTGGTGAAAAATGGCGAAAGAATTAAGGAGTTGTTGCACGCGATTCAGTTACCTCTTGAAATTGCAGTGGTGAAATGCAGTGCTCATGTTAAATCACAAGACTTTGTGTCAATGAGAAACGGATATGCAGATCAAGTCGCAAGGTTTTGTGCATTGAACTGTATATCGTTCAAAGATCAGTGGGAATTGTTATTGGAAACTGAAAATGAAAACATGCACAGGTTATGCATTGAGGGTGGTTGACACAATGGAAGAGTTACAATTGTTGCAGGGACGTGCCAGCAAAGACAAGAAACGCTTTTGGCTTAAAATGCAATGTGTACAAAGACCTGATGATTTGTGGGTTTCAGATGAGGGAAAAATGGTTTTGCCAAACAGTCTTTTGTCACAGTTTGCAAGGTCTTACCACAGACAAGCACATATTGGGAGAGACGCCATGATTAGGTTGTTGAAAATTGACTGGTTCAATCCAAAATTCAGACAAGCAGCAGAGGTAATCTGTCACAGGTGCATCATCTGTCAGCAGATGAATGCGGGGAAAGGAACAGTGGTGAATTTGAGTCACATTGGGAGAGCAGGAGGTCCATTTAGAAGGATGCAGATGGATTTTTATTGAGATGCCTGTGTGTGGAGGTTTGAGATACGTGTTGGTGATTGTGTGTATCTTTAGTCACTGGATTGAAGCTTACCCTACACGTCGGAATGACAGTCTCACAGTAGCGAAGTTGCTGCTTAGGGAGTTGATACAACGTTTCGGGTTCCCGATCTCTTTAGAATCAGATAGGGGAAGTCACTTCAACAATGAGGTGGTTAAGCTCTTGTGTGCCGCACTGAACATTGAACAGAAGTTGCATTGTAGCTACCGCCCAGAAGCCTCAGGACTAGTGGAACAAATGAATGGTACCTTGAAGTCGAGAATGGCAAAAATGTGTGCAGCTACAAACTTGAAATGGCCTGATGCGTTGCCCTTAGTGCTGATGTCAATGAGAAATACACCTAACAAGAAAACAGGACTGTCTCCTCATGAAATTCTCATGGGCCGAGCTATGTAATTACCAGCAGTGCCTGCAAATGCTCTTGTGAATATCACAGATGATATGGTTTTGGATTACTGCAAGGGTCTGGCTGACGTGGTCCGCTCTTTCTCTCACCAGGTGGAAGCCACCACACTGCCACCGATAAATGGTCCAGGTCACAATCTGAAAGGTGGTGACTGGGTTGTTGTCAAGAAACACATGAGGAAGTTGTGTTTGGAGCCACGTTGGAAAGGGCCGTATCAAATGATACTGACAACTACTACTGCTGTGAAATGTGTGGGAATTCCAAACTGGATCCATGCCAGTCACACAAAGAAGGTGACGTGTCCAACTGATGAGGAACTTGAGTTGTCGAAAAATTACAACTACAGAAAAGGAAGTCTCAGGGCCGGAGAGTAATCAAAGGGGAACTGAGACTGAAGGAGAGCCTGTTGAGGACGGCCTGGTCACTCAAACAGCAAACAAGGCCCGGAGGGGTGACAGTGAGCCTATCTCAACCTATACGCCAGGGGAACCGACACAAAGAGAGGTTCTCCCAGAAGCAGACAGATACGGGTTTGAAGTAGAGCCCATGACAGACCCAGAAGGCGAAGGGGAAAAGTCAGGAGAGAAGCAAAGCGGCCAGACTCCTCCTGAGTAAATTGCAGGTCCATCAAGAGAAGACACCATAGAATCAGAGGAGGGCGGAGAACAGCCACAAGAAAGACAAAAAGTCGAAAAGGTACTGAAAGGAGATAAGTGGCCAGAATCGCAAACTGAAAAAGGGGAAGTAGTCATCAACGAAACAATAGAGGAAGAGGTCGATACCACAAGGAAGGAAGATTTGAGTGAAGGAGAATTGCAGGGTGACCGCAAATTGAAAAGAAAGAGAATAGCAAACAGAAGATACGCGGGTCCTGAATGGGCTTATGCAATGACAGCCGAGTGGCAACAAGAATTCTTGGCATTCTGTTTTGATCAAGAGGTTCCAGGTCAATACTACGGCACCTGAACTTGACCACAGAGAAGAGAGATTGTGTTAAATTTGAAGTAAAGCTAAAAAGCTGAGAGAAAAAGAGACTGATAAATTACCGGATGTGACACTGTTAACCTGAATTGACTTGAAAAAACGATTTTGACAAGCTGCCAACCTGATTTGACAAGGATCCTAGGAGTGAGTGAAATGCTGTAAATACTTGCTAAAGAAAGACTCTGCTTGAGAGAAAAAAAGAAAAAGAGCTTTAGACCTTCCTCAGTTGATTGTTTGCCTTTATATTGTTCTGCTTTCTGATTCTTTACAGATCATGATTAACACTAGAGATAATAATAAGGGGAGTAGGATTTGTAGATGGTTGGGTATTATTTTGGGTGTTGTGTGTGCGATAGTAATCATAGCTGTGATTGTGGGAATGCCATTGGTGGATAAGAGTGAGACTAACAATGCTACAATTCCTGAGACTGCTACACTAACACAGTGGGAGAGATTTGAGTAGGATATGAAATATTTGCATGAGGGAACTAACACAAAAGGGGAACTATCTACTAATGTTTTCTGTCGCTTGTTGAATGAGTATGTTGAAACAATGGATGCGAAAAATTGTTATGTGTGCACAAAAATTCCTTTGTCAGTACAAGAAGGGGTTACCTATCATAGTTTGCCGTTAACATACGGGATAAGTTGTAGTTTGTTATTTACAAGGTTTTTATGATCAAGAATATATTCAGTACTTCTATTCTAATCTAGATGTAGTGTTTTCTTTTGTGCCTATAAATGAATATTTGAGTAAGGTAGCTAGAGATCATAGTATAAAAATAGTTAGGGGTTTCTCTGAACCAACACTGACATTTGGTAAAGCTTATGCGCATCGTAATAATCTAACCTGCTTACTAACGCCTGTAGAGAAGAGCTTTTTAGATCACACTGATGATAGAAGAAAAGCGTTAAAAGAAAAGCTAAAAAAGGGGTTAGAGAAACAAACGTTTACAAATGATTATGCTTATAGTGCAATAAAGACACAAGGCAAATTAGCTTTAGATGGATTACACGTAGGAAAGCTTTGTATATATACGCCAAAATCTTACCATGACACTTTATTTGTGGGAACGAGTGACTGAAGACATGTGTTTTTGCTTCAGAGTAAGTGTGCGTTCATGTTAAATGGACAGGATCCAGTGATCCCAGGGATCTATTACATATTTGGACTTAATTCTTATTACCGTCTTCCAAAGGGATGGTATGGGACATGTTATTTGGGAATAGTTTTTCCAAAGATTTACCAATTTGATGACTTAAGGAAGTTTCCTAAAGTGTCTGAATTACATCATACTAGACAGAAAAGAGAAACACCTGCTGCTGTCGTGGGTGATATATTTGGAGCAATAATTCCTTCAGTGGGAGTTATCTTAAACTCCATAAAGATTCTAAAGTTGTCTACTATTGTGGATAACATGCTGACAAACTTCAGAGGGGCTATACTCCTGATGGCTAAAGAACCTGCTATGGAGAGGGGTATGACTCTTCAAAATAGGCTTGCTTTAGACATTCTTTTAGCAAAAAGTGGCGGAGTCTGTAAGATGCATAATGAGCGCCACTGTTGTGCTTATATTCCAGATAATAGTAATAAGATTAGAAGTATGCTTACTAACCTAACAAGAGATAGTACGGATTTGAAGGAGCTGAAAGAACCTGGAGTTTGGGAAAAGATTGGAAAGGGACTTGCTAAAGTGGGAAGTTGGTTTAGTAATATTTGGCATGGGATATTTGCAAAAATAATAAAGGGAATATTGATTGTTTTAGCTTGTTTATTCGGACTATGGTTATCATGTAAAATTTGTAAAAGAATTAGAGAAAAAATGTCAAAACGCAAAATGAGGAGAGAAGAAAATAAAAGGGAGAAAATATTCAAAGCAAAATACGAAAAGTCAAAAATCGGGGAACAAATTGAAATGAAGGAACTAAGAAAGTGAAATGTTGTGAAGGGAAAGGATTTGTGTGATGACAAGAGTCATCAGAGGAGGGATTGGTGGAGCGTGATTAAAATCTAATAATTAACATGAGAAGCTTGCAATATAATGCTTAGTGAAATCGCATAGAAAATGTAAACGTTAGCGCATGTGTATGAAATGTGCCCACGGGGAGTGGCCACCATTGTATTCGATGATTGATGAAATTGACTAATGATGGATTACTAATATATTAATGTATGATTTTTCTGTATTAATGTTAGGTATTATGTATTAGAATTGCTAAATTAACATTAGGCCTTAGTTAGCATGAGTCGGGCCTAGATGTCTGGTTTCATATTAAATGTGTTTTTCTAACGTGCACTGTGCTCACTTGCTGAAGGACGTGAAGCTGTACTTTTCCAGGAGTTAGAGATGTGTGTGTAACCATAGTAAATCTTCTCATGAGAACCCGACATGCTCAAGGAGACATTCTTGTGGAGCGCAACAGTGTAATTCGAAACAGGTACAAGGTCATTTAGACTAGGAAAGACAATGTGACTACTGACTTGAGTAAAAAATGTCACTTAATCCTCACCTGACATTCTATCCGTTGGAGGCGTCAAACCCAGGAACCAATAAAATACGTGAGAACTGTTATGAGGTGACAATCTCAATGAGGGGACAAGTAAACTATTAGATGGAGATAATGGTGCACCAAAACTTGCCCAATTGGAAATTAGGGGACTGTACAACAAGTTTAATATAATCTTTTGACTCAAGGAGAAATCAGCCATTACAAGCCCTTACGTGCCTTTTTGCTATCACCCAGCCACTTTGTTACTCTGCTTAAAGACTTTGCTGTTTGACTCTTCAAACCATCCTCACCCTTGCCTAGCCCGTTCTATACTTTTCCTCCTTATGAGGGAGGTATTCCTTATTGTCCCGTCTTACTGAACTTTGCTGTGTTTTCTGGCTGATGGGGAATCAACTGATGTCCTGAGGACGAAGACTGACTCTGTATGCTGACCCATTACGGAGGGTAACTATATGAGGATGAAATTGTAATTGTCTGTTTGCCTTTTTTTTCTAGGTACCAACTGCTTCTTTTGTTAGAGACCATAGTTAGATGTTTTCTAAATTCGTGTTGCTAAATTGTTTTGCATGAAGCCCAACATGCTAATGCTAATTCGAGGTTAGTTAAGGAATTCACTAAAACGAATGCAAATAGACAAATGACTGAATCTATGCTTTGTTTAATAATGCACTAATAATACTCTGCTAAAGAATAACCCATGTTGACGTTGTGCTTTGTTCTAATGTTTATGATTTTTGCTCTGATGAAATCTTATTCGAGTTGTCATATTATAACCGTGTTGATGTGTTTTGTGGTATTTAGACTAATAAACTTACTGATAGAATTGTAATCAATAGGGAATAAATATCATAAATCTTACTAAATTCTGTGTGGTTATTCATGACTGAAAGGTCATGTGTGTTTCAATTTTATTGATGTTATTGATTAATTCAATTGATTTGCTATTGTGAATATCGATGAGGTTATTGATCTATTGATTGACATGTTGATTAGTTATCTCGTCTTAAGGAGACGTCAATCAGGGTCAAAAGATTCATCGGCCCAAAAACGAGTCCCAGAGTGAATAAATTATCTAGATTGGGACGCGTTATCAGTGGTCACAGTTCACATATGCAGCACACTGCTCTGCTCCGTCTCATTTTACAGACTTTTAAGTCGTACATTTCCGGTATACAACCTGTGCAGTCACCATGATCCATAAAGGTCAGCTTCCTGTTGCAATCAAGTAGGAGATGTGGAACAACACATCTCTCAGTTTTTACATCTATGTGAACATTTACGGACAAGCCCTTGTCCTACACAGAATCCTGACTACAGTTCCAAATTAAAAATAAGTTACTTTCCTCGAGGAAGGCAAAGAACAGTGCAAAGGGGATCTTTCAAAGTCTTTGCAGTGGAAAAGTCTGTTGGAGACTAGTCTGAATTTGAAGACAGTGTCTACTCTGAAAAGGTGGCACCAAATGTGGCGAATGTTTACCAACCACACAATAATAGTTCAACATGATTTTGTGGTGTTTAGTATTTGCTACAAAATTTTATGGGCCAAAAGGGCTTCCTAATTAGAACTTTGCATGAATAGTCAAAAATTAGCTTAATTAATCTCTGATTGTGGAAGCAGACACAACAGCATTACCTGGTCAGATCACTAGTACACTGCTTTTACAAAGTTGAAGACTTGTCAAGGTGCTTTTGCTACATACAGCTTATAAACCTATTGTGAGCGATTCCTATTTTAAAATATAGCTTAGCTGTGCTATGCTCTCACTTCTTGAGGCCAGAGCAGCAGAACACATATTGGTTATTCATGAAATCACTGTGATAGGAGGAAAAAAAGTAATTTCAGTTTTATTGCTAAGCATTTCTGTGACGGACATGGTGACAACTTGGAACCACTTTAGCAGTGTACCACAAATCATTTGTTTTGAGAAACATAGACTTAAAATCATGACATCAAATAAGATAAAACACAGTGAAATCTAGAAGGTGGTTTCCAAAGGAAGAACCTTGAGGTTGTCATCAGTAGACACAGTGCTTAAGACACAGTATTTGCACCTTCACCAAAGGCTTTGTATGCCTTAGGTTTTGAATCTGTTAAGAGTGTAAAGCCTGATCTGTGACAGATGTTTGCTTTGGTTATCTCCAGTCAACTTGGATCTGGAATGACATCATCGAGCCAATCGAACCTTCCCAACCTTTCTTCAGTTCAAGATAGATCTGAAGACGCACATCTACAATGCAAGTCCTCCTTTACTCTCAAGTGTTAGCATTCCCTATCAAGAAAAACTGTATGTGTCAGTGGATTTGACCAGCACAACATTCCTTTACCTTCGAACTAGGCTTGTGCTTTACAAATACCACATACATAACATATGGTGCCTATTTGTAAAAGAAAATACTCCAGTTGAACTATCAATTACCAAAGGTGGCTAGGCTGAACCGTGGCCACAACCCAGGATCCTCCAACCCAAAAGAGCAAAACTGTGAAATCAACCAATGTGTGTAGAGAGGGAAATGAGAGAAAAGGGAAATGAGAGAAAGAAGGAGAAAGTGGGGTAACAGAGAGAACAGTGATGGACAGAAAATTTGAGTCAAGAATGGTGAAGAAGTAAGTAGAAAGGAGTGACAATGGGAATAAAGGGCATGGAAGAGAAACAGGAGGAGCAAATTATTATCACATTTTCCGTTATGACAACCGCCACTAAACACCTACACTTTCAAATCCAGACCGACCCAAACACCTCACTCTGTGGCACCCTCGCTTACGGACCTTCCGGGCCCTGCCCTCAGTTCAGAGAAGACATTGCCGACCTCATAGCCACCCACATCCTTGCCTCTACTGACTACATCCTCCTCAACTTCCACCTCAAAAACTGCAACAGCCCAAATACTACATCCCTCCTGGACAACCTCGCCACCCTTGGACTCAGGCAACTGGTCAATTTCCCCACATACTGAGCAGGACACATTCCCTGAACATAGTCTTCTCAGCAGGAAACAACATCTTCCTCTCTCACACTTCTCTCACACCTCTGGACCAACCACCACTGCGTCCACTTCACATTCACCAAGGCCACCAGGCCCCGCTCCCCCTGCAGAAACTGAAACAAGGTCACCAAATCCCTGCTCACCGATGCACTCTGCCACTCCCTTTCACCAGAGACCACGAACGCAATCGACTCGGCTTGTAACCTCCACTACTGGAACGCCGACTGCGCAAACACAGTAGGCCCCCTAAGAAACCCCACCAGAAACTAGCACCGCAAGAAACCCCAGCTGGTTCTCAACCAATCTCCAAGATTCTAAACGCACCTGCAGACAACTCAAACAAAAATGGAGGAACAGCAAAAATAGGGCAGAACGCACAGCATACAAAGACGCAGTCACAGCGCACCACCAACGCATCAAAGCCTCCAGAAAGGCTGCCATCCAGGAATGCATCAGCGCCAACGCACACAACAGCAAGGAGCTTTTTAACATAGTCAAGGAGTTCATAAACCCTGGCACGGACACCACAGACATTCCCCCTCCCAAGACCTCTGCAACAACCTTGACACCTTTTTCCAATGTAATATCCAGGATATATATGAAGGGTTTGAGAGCCAAATCCCACCTCCACTGCTCACCAGCACCACCACGGACCCCACACCCAGCCAACTCTGAGCCAATGGACTCCCATCTCCACTGAAGACACCTGAAAGCTCTAGCCACACTGGGGCACCCTCGGATCCGTGCCTACACCACATCTTCAACCGAGCCAGCGTCACCATCACCCCAGAGCTGTGCCAGACAATCAACAGCTCCATCAAAACCACCACCTTCCCGAATAACTGGAAGCATGCAGAGATCAATTTGCTACTAAAGAAACCCTCCGCCGATCCTAGAGATGTGAAAAACTACAGACCCATCTCTGTTCTCCCCTTCCCAGCCAAGGTAACTGAAAATGTCATCAACCCCCAGCTCACTCAATTTCTTGAGTCAAACCACATCCTGGACCCCTCCCAATCTGGTTTCAGGAACAACCACAGCACTGAAACTTCCCTCATCACAGCCACAGATGACATCCGCACCATACAGGACCTCGGAGACATGGCTGCCCTCATCCTCCCGACCTCTCCGCCTCTTTGGACACAGTATCCCACACCACCCTATGCACCAGACTTCACAACGCCAGCATCCGCTGCAAGGCCTTTGAGTGGATCCCCTCCTTCCTCACCAGAAGGACCCAGAAAGTCAGACTCCTGCCATTCTTCTCGGAACCAACAGATACCTGCTGTGGTGTACCCCACAGCTCATCCCTGAGCCTAACACTCTTCAATATCTACATGGCTCCGCTCACCAAGATCCTCAACATAGTCTCTTATGCAGATGAAACACGACTATTTCTCTCCCTCATCGCTAACCATTAACAGCCAAGGGCAACTTCCACAACGGAATGAGAGTAGTCACCGACTGGATGAAAAACACCTGCCTCAAGCTCAACTCAGACAAGACAGAGATCCCCATCATGGGCCCTACTCCCTTTGCCTGGGATGACTCCTGGTGGCCAACAGCTCTTGGAAGCGCCCCACTACCTACCAATCAGGCACGCAACCTGTGCATCACCGCGCTGTCCATGACCTGCCTCAGCGTTATGCTTCCACACTCTCAACTCCTCCGGAAGAGCTACAAGTGGATCCCCACCGAGGCAAGAAGGACAATCACCCATGCACTTGTCAGCAGCAAACTCTACTACGGCAATGATCTCTATGCTGACATCACGAAGAAACTCCAAGCAAGACTCCAGAGAATTCTGAACACAGCAGCCAGACTGATCCTAGACATCCCCGCCACAGCTACACCTCTCTACCTTAGAGACCTGCACTGGCTCCCCATCAACAAACGCATCACCTTCAACAGGCACAATATTGGACCTGCCTACCTCAGCCACCGCCTATCTTTCTACACCCCGAGCAGACAACTCCTATCTTCTCAACGTGCCCTCGCCGCAACCCCAAGAATAAAGAAGAGCACAGTGGGAGGCAGATCCTTCTCCTACCTCACAGCACAGACCTGGAACACGCTACCAATCCAACTCCGGCAGGCCCCCTTGCCGAATCAGTTCAAGAAAGACCTCAATACCTGGCTCTTCAACTGATCACCACCCCCATGACAGCGCCTTGAGACCCCATGGGTGGTAAGCAGCATTCTGCAAATTGCTGAATGATTGATTGATGACTTTATTCAACAAAGGAAAATAAAATTATTTCTATAAATGGAGTACATGCAAAGTCAGTATTTTGTTGCAGCTTTCATTTAAAGGTTGAATACAGTTAAGCACTGTAGACTTTAAGTGAAGAACTACAGATACAGAAGACTGCATTACAAACTCACACTATAATCAAGAAAGAAATTGGGAAATGTCATTTTGAATGCCCAATTAAATTATAAATGTGATCATAGGCCACAACCAATTTATTCAAGATCCCACCTGCGATAGGCTAGTTCTGCAGGAGCACTAAAACTGGTTGGCCAGGGTGAGCATGGTCTATTGTCTTTAAGATGCAACTTATTTTAGTCAACTTTGTAGAACGCAAACTGACTTCTGCTCACTCCCTCAATGATTCGGGGCCTTGGGCCCAGAGACTTCTCATGACTGTAATCTCACTTAAGGCATTGTCTGTGAGCATACTAGAGCTTAAAGTAAAATTAATCATAAAGGACCAGAGAGAGATATGGTTGACGATTGTTAGATCTTTGGTAATACTCAGAAACATAACACTAATATTGTATGTGATATCTAGTGTTTCACAAGCATTGAATCACATTGCATTAAGGTCCCACAGGGAAATAGGGAAGACGAGGTAACAGATAAAGTAAAAGAAAACATGAAATCCACACACAATAGCATTTGGCAACTGTTAATATTGTTGTGTGCTGTACACAAGAGACCCTTATAGAGCTTACAAATCACTTAAGCTTCTTGTAATTCTGATGCCTTGCCACAATAAGAAGACCAATATCACTCGAAACCCCCTTCTATATCCCAGTATGCTTCTAGATAGTTCCCTGGTTTAAAAGTACAATAAAGGCATTTTTGATATGGTATAAACTACAGAATCCTGTAGAGAAATATGTATTAAAATGAAAAAGTATAAAAAGCAGAAATGTTATCTGCAGAAGAAACTATCCGACTGAGAAATTGCTGCTGGCTCTCCAGTATCGCAAGCATTTAATATCCAAGAATCCCACAATAACTCTCTACTAGTAAATAAGGTCACAGAGTTTCAGTATAGCTTTAAATGGATTTCCTGGTTCAGTACTTAACCATTTGTTTCAGTAGCAACTGTACCCAAAAGAGACAGTTTTAATAAATCATCTGTTGAAATTACATGCATTTTTGCCAACCGCACACCTTAACATACCTGGCATGTCGAATGGAAGCAATTGCACTACTGAATTCACTGTCAATGCTTCTGCAGTTGTAAAATTCCTCATAAGAAGGCCTGGATGATCCCTGGTACTCGATACGACTGATACGGCAAATTCCCACGATGAGAATGATCAGCATGAGGACAAACGCCACGCAGAGAGCCCCAATGATGATGTACAGAGAGTGGCGAGGCATGTTTGTCAGACTCTCTGCCACGTGTCCAGACTTCCACTGCAAATCTGAAAACAAGCAATGGAAAGCAGATGGTTTGAAATTTATTTTACGGAATCTGTATCTTCACACCGTTACATGTCATTTTTTGGCTAACACTTTTGGACAAAAATTAAGAAACAAAACAAATTTAGGGATACACAGCAGAAACATTGTTGTTCCTTGTATTTTCTCTGAAATACTGAGTACAGATAAACAGTTGCTTATTTAGCACTGGGGCTTAGAATGATCCTACCATGAAGGTTTTGTCTCTAAAAAATGGTAGATCACGTGGAGAGAACACAAATTAAGAGTCTAATTTAAAGTAAGGTGGTAAAGAATAAAGGGCTAGATGTATCAACAAACCATTTTGCGATTCTCTAATAGCAATTTTTAAGAAATCGCTATTTCTGAATCGCAAAATGGTATGTATCATATTTGCGATTTGGTAATAGCGATTTAAAAAAATCGCAAATGCTATTACCGAATCGCAAATTGCGATACCAGCCCCATTCGCACCTATGGGCCTGTAGGCCCATATTTGCAATTTTTTTGCATTTCCCATATTGCGAATTCCTAACTGGAATTCGCAAATTTGGGAAATGCAAAACCCATGGGCTGGGGGCCTAAAGCCCCCTCTGCTGCACCCCAAGAATTTTTTTAAGGACGTATAAGGCGTACACATGCCAAAGGGGCATGTGTGCATTACATGCCAATTTTAAAAATGCATTTTTCGTGCATTTTTTAAATTTGCACATGCTTACCATCAAGTTCAACTTGGTGGTAATAGCGATTCCTTAATGCCCAATTCGCATTAAGGAAAAGCTTGATACATGTGGTTTAGAAATCGCAAATAAGGATTCCTTATTAGCGATTTCTTATTTAGAGAATCTCGCAATTTTAAGGAATCGCTATTTTAGTGATTCCTTAAAATTGCGTAGCGAATGCCTTTCATACATGCTGAAAGGCATTTTTGCATTTGCAAACGGCCATTTGCACCGTTTACATCTAGCCCAACATGCCTTCTACGTTCTGGATGACGTAATGAATTATGGGAATAACCTTCCTCCAACATACTAGCTCCGTACTTCTTCCAGAAATAAGACGATGTTGCACTATAACCTTAACCAAGGGGAAGGAGCGTAAAAGTGGACTAATGACAACAACGCACTGTTACAGACCAGATCTAAAATTGTGGTCCTTCCAATAGTTACTTTGGAGTTTTGGACCAAAAACCTAATGCTATAATCCGGGATATACATAAATGTCAACTGAAGAAACCACAGTTGAAAGTTATTGTTCAGCATACACAAAAATAAAAGACGCCCTGAAATCCCGCAAAAATTGGTCATATCAAATAGAAAACCAATCCTAAGTTAGTGCCAAAGTGTATGCAGATTTGTTGCATAGTGCCATTGTTATTAGCAATTTAATACTTTTTTGTCCCCCACCCCTTTTTAAATGGGAACCCCTGTAATGGATCCGCACAAACATGAAAATACCAAAATAAGCTAAATCTGGTAGGTCTGCGGGGGCAGTACACGGACCACCAAGGACAAGCTGATGGTGGTGGTGGCAGCAAGCTAACCTCAGAGTGCAGCTGGGAGTGGCAGCACACAAACCACAGACGGCAGACCGGTGTGCCAGGTGCAAAAGCTGACCTCAGAGTGCAGCAGGGAGAAAAGCAGGGGATACTACTTTGCAATGGTGAAGGAGCGTCACTCTGCTGGCTAAGAGCCAGGAGCAGTAAATTAAAACAATATTTAATTATCGTTTTATTTTACAGCTGCTGGCTCAGCCAGTAGCATGTGCAGGGAGGGGTGGGGCTGGGCCACAGGAAGAGGGAGAGGGGAGGGGGAGAAGGAGAGAATGCACCTAAGTGCGCATGTGTGTTTGGCCCGCTGTCTTAGGCCGGCCAAACACACATGCGCACTTAAGTTTCTCAAACCTGGCTGTGTTGAACTGGGTTGGAAAACTGCACAGATACCAACATTGCAGTTGGCAGTCCAAACCCCTCAGACCAATTCTGAGGGTGCTTTCATGTCAGGTTTAGCATGAAAGCTGCATCAGGATTGCTGGGCAGCCTTGGAAGGTGTCCCAGTGAATGCTGGGACACCAGAAGAGAAGAGGATCGTGAGGTGGCTGGCGGCATCAGTGAAGGTCAGTTTTTTATTTTAATTCCCCCGCCAGTTTTTGTTTTTTATTCCCCCCATCTGCCCCTTCCCTTGAGACTTGCTGCTGCCGCTGCTGAGGAAAACAGCAGCTCAATGGACCATGGAGGGCAGGAGGAATAAGGCAGGGCCAACACCCAGACCTCCGAGGGAAGGCTCGGGTATAGGGCAGGAAAGCTGGCCTCAGAGGTTTGGAGGGAGAGACACGGTCAGCACAAATAATCTCAGGGAGGTATAGGAGCAGTACAATAGTCCGTAGAGGGGAGGCAGGGACAGCACACAGTTGACTGAGGGCAGGCAGAAAGGCCAGGGGCAGTTAGCTGCCAATGGAGGGTAGATGGGAAAAGTAGGGTCAGCAAATTGAAAACCAAAGGCAGGGCTAAGTGGTTGGGACAGCAGATCCTGTGGTAAACTGGCACTCTGCAGGACATAGGTGGTGCGCAGAAGGGGTTTACCACTTGCAGTGTGTTGGCCACAGGGCTAACACACAACTGCATGCTGCTGAAGGCTGCACCCAGGCCCTTTGGCAAATATCCCACTGTATACAGCCAAAGGCCTTGCATAGCATGGGATTGGTTTCCCGCCGTGGTGGGCATCGTCCAACCCACTGCTGTGCATTGCCATAGGCAGTGCTCAGTGGGTTGTTGGCTGAACATGATCTAAACCCTCAGAAAATCACTGCAAAAAGGTAGACTTTATAGATAGATATGGTAATGCGATCTTCCCTTACATTAAAAAACAGAAATTCACTGAAAAAACACATGCTAAAGTGACGCTATCATTAGGAATGGGAATATGATCTTACTTGATGTTTAAAAAAAACGAGAAATTCACAGATCAAAAAAATTAAAGTGACATTATTTTAAATTCCCTATTTTCAGTACATGCGATAATTATAACTTGTGACCCCCTTATGCACTATTCTTGAGCTCACATTTTACACCACTTATGACATTTGGATGATAGAACTGTGGAATATGCATTTTGGGTAAATGAGTACTATTCTCATAAAAACAATGGGGAGTAGCCATTTTGAGATGGAGTTCTTAAAAAGAAGAGAGTTTCATTCTGAACACAGTTTACAACTGTTTGAATTCAGGGAAAGGATTGTGCTGTTCAGGTGTCCATTGCCAACCCAGGCATGATTTGCGGTGTGAGCCAATGAGTCAACAGAACAAGGAGGGTGTGGACAGGAGTCCTGCTAAGAACAGAATTCTGCAACAAGCTCAATTTATTTCCGAGAGACAGTAAGTCCTTTTGGCTAGGGCAGTTGAGTGCAAGTCACTTTCAAGTAACTCAGAGATTTTTTCAGTCTAAAAAAGGTTTTCTCAAATTTGCCAAGGTTTGAAGAAGTCCTTCAAACCGTTAGTAAAATATTCAAAGGTGCTTCGAGAATTCAGATTTAGTTAGCATACTAGGATCCTCTGCATGGGTTGTCAGATAATAAACTCTCAAGGAAAAGCAAACATAAGGGTGTTAAAAGCATATAGAAAAGGTTTGTGAGGTAAGAAAATCAGAATAATAAGGAGTTCAAAAGTAAACGATATAGCCACATTTTCTAAATAACCCCCACAGAATGTAAGTGATATGCTTGCGCATTCCTAAAGAAAGGTGTGCCATCCCTTTCACTGTTGCAAAGACCCAGACAAGATAAAATTATTATTTGATTGTCAGAGTAAGGTTAAGGAGAAAGGTACTTCTAAACAGAATTGTAATCTACGCAGTGGCAATCACTGCATCCATACAAAGACACTAGTCATTCTTTTATGGGATGTCAAGAATTTATGTATTTCTCTGGCTCAGCTCATAATCAGATTCCAGGCCTTTGCCACACCTGCTGGGCCAAGGTGATTACTGTGCTTCCCAGCCGAGAGAACAAAGGCCTCTCTCCACAAACAGAGCAGTTACCAGTGACTGACATAGCTCCTGGGAAAGTGAAGGGATGTGACAGAAATCTATACCAGCTAATTAGCGGTCACACCACAACTGGGCAGAGTCAGGTTAGACCCAGTGAACAAGGAGGAAGCCCAAACATCTGGAGCCAAATGGAAGAAGCTCCCCTTTGAATTTTTTGTGAGAAGGGATCTGGGAGTGATGTCACCTAGGGATAGAGTTGAGGTCCTCATAGGCGTTCTTCACAGTGGAGTTCTTCACAAAAAATCCTTACTGCTGCATTTTCAGTTGTCCCAGAATGCTGAGAAGGAGGGTTGGGACGGATGTGGAGGGATGATGTGTGATCATAGGATTGGTCATTGTGCTTGGTCTCTGGAACTTTCAACCCCCATGTAGGAAAGTACCATCTTTCTTGGCATGTTACCCCCAATTTTACATTTACGTCAGTATGTTTTTGCCTGTCTCACTGGGATCCTGCTAGCCAGGACCCCAGTGCTCATAGTTTATGGCCTAAATGTGTATGCCTGTGTAGTGCCTAACTGTGTCACTGAGGCTCTGCTAATCAGAACCTCAGTGCTCATGCTCTCTCTGCCTTTAAATTTGTCCCTATAGGCTAGTGACTACATTTACCAATTTCAATTGGCATACTGGACCCCCCTTATAAGTCCCCAGTATACGGTACCTAGGTACCCAGGGCATTGGGACTCCAGGAGATCCATGTGGGCTGCAGCATTTCTTTTGCCACCCATGGGGAGCTCAGACAAACCCTTACACAGGACTGCCATTGCAGCGTGCGTGAAATAACACACACGTTATTTCACAGCCATTATCACTGCACTTAAGTAACATATAAGTCATCTTTATGTCTAACCTTCACTTGCTGAAGGTTAGGTGCAAAGTTACTAAGTGTGAGGGCACCCTTGCACTAGCAAAGGTGCCCCCACATAGTTCAGGGCCATTTCCCCAGACTTTGTGAGTGTGGGGACACCATTACACGCGTGCACTACATATAGTTCAATACCTATATGTAGCTTCACAAAGGTAACTCCGAATATGACCATGTAACATGTCTAAGGTCGTGGAATTGTCCCCCCATTCCAAATCTGGTATTGGGGATCCAATTCCATGCATCCTGGGGGCTCCACCATGGACCCCTAGTACTTCCAAACCAGCTCACTGAGGCTTGCACTGCAGCTACAGCTGCTGCCACCTCACATACAAATCAAATCAAATCAAATCATTAACATTTATAAAGCGCGCTACTCACCCGTGCGGGTCTCAAGACGATGGGGAAAAAGGGGGGTTATCGCTGCTCGAACAGCCAGGTCTTTAGGAGTCTCCGGAAAGCGGAGTGGTCCTGGGTGGTCCTGAGGCTGGTGGGGAGGGAGTTCCAGGTCTTGGCCGCCAGGAAGGAGAAAGATCTCCCACCCGCCGTGGAGCGGCGGATGCGAGGGCCAGCAGCGAGTGCGAGGCCAGAGGAGCGGAGGAGGCGGGTGGGGACATAGAAGCTGAGGCGTCTGTTGAGGTATTCCGGTCCCTTGTCGTGGAGGGCTTTGTGTGCGTGGGTGAGAAGTCGGAAGGTGATCCTTTTGCTGACTGGGAGCCAATGCAGGTGTCTCAGGTGTGCGGAGATGTGGCTGCTGCGGGGTACGTCGAGGATGAGGCGGGCCGAGGCGTTTTGAATGCGTTGCAGTCGATTTTGGAGTTTGGCTGTGGTCCCGGCGTAGAGGGTGTTGCCGTAGTCCAGGCGGCTCGTGACGAGGGCGTGGGTCACGGTTTTTCTGGTGTCGGCGGGGATCCAGCGGCAGATCTTGCGGAGCATGCGGAGGGTGAGGAAGCAGGCGGAGGACACGGCTTTGACTTGCTTGGTCATGGTGAGAAGAGGGTCCAAGATGAAGCCGAGGTTGCGGGCGTGGTATGTGGGGGTCGGTGCGGTGCTGAGGGCCGTGGGCCACGAGGAGTCGTCCAGGCGGACGGGGTGTTGCCGAGGGTGAGGACTTCCGTTTTTTCAGAGTTCAGCTTTAGGCGGCTGAGCCTCATCCAATCTGCGACGTCCTTCATACCCTCTTGTAGGTTGGTCTTGGCGCTGGCGGGGTCCTTGGTGAGGGAGAGTATAAGTTGGGTGTCGTCGGCGTAGGAGGTGATGATGATGTCGTGCTTGCGTACGATGTTGGCGAGGGGGCTCATGTAGACATTGAAGAGTGTCGGGCTGAGCGATGAGCCTTGAGGTACGCCGCAGATGATCTCGGTGGGTTCTGAGCGAAACGGAGGGAGGTAAACTCTTTGGGAACGGTTTGCGAGGAAGGAGGCGATCCAGTCCAGGGCCTGGCCTTGGATCACGGTGGAGCGGAGGCGGGTGATTAGGGTGCGGTGACAGACGGTGTCAAAGGCAGCCGAGAGGTCGAGAAGAATGAGGGCGACTGTTTCACCGTTGTCCATCAGGGTTCTGATGTCGTCTGTGACTGAGATGAGGGCGGTTTCAGTGCTGTGGTTGGTTCGGAATCCGGTTTGAGAGGGGTCGAGCAGGTTGTTGTCTTCCAGGAAGGTGGTCAGCTGTTTGTTGACGGTCTTCTCTATTACTTTGGCTGGGAAAGGCAGAAGAGAGATGGGGCGGAAGTTTTTCAGGTCGCTCGGGTCAGCCGTAGGTTTCTTTAGTAGGGCGTTGACTTCGGCGTGTTTCCAGCATTCGGGGAAGGTAGCAGAAGAAAAAGAAGAGTTGATGACGGTCTGGAGGTGCGGGCGATGATGTCGTCGGCTTTTTTAAAGATGAAGTGCGGGCAGGGGTCCGAAGGGGCGCCGGAGTGGATAGAGTTCATGATGGATTTGGTTTCTTCCGTGTTGATGTGGGTCCAGTTGTTGAGGGTGATGGCCGGGGATGCGGGTTCGGTGGTGTTTGGTTGGGTCTGGTGTCCGAAGCTGTCGTGGAGGTCGCTGATCTTGCGATGGAAGAAAGTGGCGAGGGATTCGCACAAATCCTGTGAGGGCGTGACGGCGTTGGCGCTGGGGTTGGAGAACTCCTTGACGATGCTGAAGAGTTCTCTGCTGTTGTGGCTGTTTTTGTCCAGTCTGTCGGTGAAAAAGTTCCTTTTGGCAGCGCGGATCAGGTGGTGGTGTTCGCGGGTAGCGTTCTTGAGGGCGGTCATGTTGTCAGCGGTGTGGTCCTTGCGCCAGGCTTTCTCAAGGGCGCGACAAGTTTTCTTAGATTCTTTGAGGGTGTCAGAGAACCAGAGAGGTTTTTTGGTGTTGGTCTGTCGATGCGTGCGTTTGAGGGGAGCAAGGTTGTCTGCGCAGTTGGAGATCCAGTTTGTGAGGTTGAGGGCTGCGTCGTTGGGGTCGGTGGTGAGGGTGGGTTGGTTGGCGGCGGGTTTGGAGAGGAGTTGCTCTTCAGGGATCTTGTTCCACTGTCGACGAGGGATGGGTTGAGTGCGGAGGTGGCGGGTCTCGCGTCGGAATGTGAAGTGGACGCAGCTGTGGTCGGTCCAGTGTAGGGCGGAGGTGTGGCTGAAGAAGACGTGTTTGCTGGCGGAGAAGATAGGGTCGAGCGTGTGTCCGGCGATGTGGGTGGCGGTGTTCACCAGTTGTTTGAGGGCGAGGTTGGCGAGGTTGTCGAGCAGGGTGGTGGTGTTGGGGTTGTTGTTTTGTTCCAGATGGAAGTTGAGGTCGCCTAGGAGGATGTAGTACGGTGAGGCGAGGGCGTGCGGGGAGATGAAGTCGGCGATGGCGTCGCTGAAAGGGGCGCGTGGTCCGGAAGGACGGTAGACGAGGGATCCTCTGAGGGTGGTCCTCGGGTCGGTGCGAATCTGAAAATGCAGGTGTTCAGCGGCGATAGGGGTGTCTTCAGTGGAGGTGGTGACGCTGATGGAGTCTTTGAAGACGATGGCGATACCTCCTCCTGCTTGGTTGGGGCGGTCTTTCCTGGAGATCTTGTAGCCTTCGGGGATGGCGGTGGCGATGTCTGGAGCAGAGGAGGCGTTCATCCAGGTCTCCGTGATGAAGGCGACGTCCGGTGCTGTGGAGTCCAGGAGGCCCCAGAGTTCAACGGCGTGTTTGTGGACGGAGAGAGCGTTGACTAGGATGCACTTGAGGTGGTTGAAGGCGCGTGGGCTTGTGGTCGTGGTAGTTGCGTGGTGGAAGATGCGTTTGCAGGAGTTGCAGGCGAAGGGTCCATGGGTGCGTTTGGGGTGAGCTTGGAAGCAGGTGTTGGAGCGTCCTGGGTTGAGGGCGTGGAGGGTGGTGGGGTCGTAGCGGATCAGCTGGGCTTGGGAGGGCTGGGGACCAGGGGTCGTGGCGCTGGGCGCGGGCCAGGCGCTGGCCAGGCGCGGGCCAGGCGCGGACAGGCGCAGACGGGCTTGCCTCTGGTGCGCCTCCGGCGCGCCAGCGGTGCGGTCGCGCAGCGGCCGCCATATGAGGTAGGAGGGGGGGAGGGGTCAGCTGGGGGCGAATGGGAGCTGGGGGGCGGGGGCGTGCAGGAGGTCGTGGTGGGAAAGCGCGAGGGAGGGGGGGGACAGGTAGAGTGAGAAGAGCTGGGGGAGGGGGGTTTAAGGGTGGAGGGGGGTGAGTGTTAGGAGGTTTAGGAGATTAGGGAGAAAGATAGGAGTAGGGTTGTGAAGATGGGGAGGGGGGTTGTAGAGGTGGGTGAGGGTGAGAGGTAGAGTGAGAGGATAGGAAGATAGGTAATAGAGGGGGTGGCGGGAGGGGGGAGAGATAGAGAAATAGATAGAGAAAATAGATAGATAGAGAAATCGATAGATAGAGAAAGGAAGATAGGAGGAGGTGGAGAGTGAGGGAGTTAGATAGTGGGATAGAGAGATAGGTAGATAGGAGGAGTGAGGGAGGTAGATAGTGAACGGGTTAGATAGGGGAGATAGAGAGGGGGATGCGAGTGAGGGAGGGGGATGAGGCAGGAGCAGGAGGGCAGGCGCGGGGAGAAGAAGACGGAGGAGGCAGAAGAGCCGAAGGCAGAAGATAGAAGACAGAAGACCAGAAGACCGGAAGAACAGAAGAACAGAAGAACAGAAGAACAGAAAAACAGAAGAACAGAAGACCGGAAGAACAGAAGACCAGAAGACCGGAAGAACAGAAGAAAGGAAGACCGGAAGAACACAGAAGAACACAGAAGAACACAGAAGAAGATACAGAAAACGAAGAACAGAGGGCAGAAGACCACAGAAGAAGATGAGGAAGAAGAGAGGCGACAGGAGAGGCTGAGAAGCACACAGAAGAAGAAAGAAGGAGAGAGCAGACGGGGAAAAGAAGAGTACAGAAGAAGATTACAGACGAGGAGCGAGGAGGAAGAACAGAGAAGAAGAAAAGAAGAAAAGAAGCAGGAGCAGGAGAGAGGGTGAGTAGCGCGGGGCAGAGCGAGGGGCTGGGAGGTGGGGGGTACTTACTGTGAGGTGGGACTCAGGAACTCAGGAACCTGGAGGAGCTGGAGGAGCTGCAGCGGCAGGGGGAGCGACCTTCCCTTGGGTCAAGGGTCGCTACCACTGTCGCGCAGCGGCCGCCATATGAGGTAGGAGGGGGGGGAGGGGTCAGCTGGGGGCGAATGGGAGCTGGGGGGCGGGGGCGTGCAGGAGGTCGCGGCGGGAAAGCGCGAGGGAGGGGGGGGACAGGTAGAGTGAGAAGAGCTGGGGGAGGGGGGTTTAAGGGTGGAGGGGGGTGAGTGTTAGGAGGTTTAGGAGATTAGGGAGAAAGATAGGAGTAGGGTTGTGAAGATGGGGGAGGAGGGGTTGTAGAGGTGGGTGAGGGTGAGAGGTAGAGTGAGAGGATAGGAAGATAGGTAATAGAGGGGGTGGCGGGAGGGGGGGAGAGATAGAGAAATAGATAGAGAAAATAGATAGATAGAGAAATTGATAGATGGAGAAATAGATCGAGAGATAGGAAGATAGGAGGAGGTGGAGAGTGAGGGAGTTAGTGGGATAGGGAGATAGAGAGATAGGTAGATAGGAGGAGTGAGGGAGGTAGATAGTGAACGGGTTAGATAGGGGAGATAGAGAGGGGGATGCGAGTGAGGGAGGGGGATGAGGCAGGAGCAGGAGGGCAGGCGCGGGGAGAAGAAGACGGAGGAGGCAGAAGAGCCGAAGGCAGAAGATAGAAGACAGAAGACCAGAAGACCGGAAGAACAGAAGAACAGAAGAACAGAAGAACAGAAGAACAGAAAAACAGAAGAACAGAAGACCGGAAGAACAGAAGACCGGAAGACCGGAAGAACAGAAGAAAGGAAGACCGGAAGAACACAGAAGAACACAGAAGAACACAGAAGAACACATACAGGGTTCTGCCCTCCTGGGGTCTGGGCAGCTCAGTCCCAGGAAGGCAGAACAAGGCATTCCCTCTGAGAGCAGGGCGTTACACCCTCTCCCTTTGGAAATAGGTGTTACAGGGTGGGGAGGGATAGCCTCCCCCAGCCTCTGGAAATGCTTTGAAGGGCACAGATGGTTCCCTATTTGCATAAGCCAGTCTACACCTGTTTAGGGAACCCAAGTCCCTGCTCTGGCATGAAACTGGACAAAGGAAAGGGGAGTGACCACTCCCCTGTCCATCACTAACCCGGGGTGGTGCCCAGAGCTCCTCCAGTGTGTCTCAGACCTCTGCCATCTTGTTTCCAGAGGTGTGGGGACACTCTGGAGACCTCTGAGTGGCCGTGCCAACAGGTGACGTCAGAGACCCTTCCTGATAGGTGCATACCCGGGTAGGTAGCCAATCCTCCTCTCAGGGCTATTTAGGGTCTCTCCTGTGGGCTTCTCTTCAGATTCCGAATTGCAAGAATCCACCAGGACTCCTCTGCACTTATCTCTTCGACTTCTGCCAAGGATCGACCGCTGACTGCTCCAGGACACCTGAAAAACTGCAACAAAGTAGCCAGAAAACTACCAGCTACATTGTAGTGCCTAATCCTGCCGGCTTTCTTGACTGTTTCCTGGTGGTGCATGCTCTGGGGGCTGCCTGCCTTCAACCTGCACTGGAAGCCACGAAGAAATCTCCTGTGGGCCGACGGAATATTTCCCCTGCTCCAGCAGGCACCAAACTAATGCCTCACTGGTACTCTGGGTCCCCTCTTTTCCTGACACGTATGGCCCCTGGAACACAGGTTGTGGACCCAAGTGACCCCGACTGTCCAGTGGTCCACCTGTAAGAATTTGGAGGAGGTAAGCCCTTGCCTCCCCTCCCCAGACAGTAATCCTGTGCACCATGTGATCTGCAGCTACAAGGGCTTATGTGCACATTTCCAAGAGATCCTGCAGGCACAGCTGAGCCTAGGTCCCCAGCACACCATCCTGCGATGCTCAGCTCCCTGAGTTGACCTCCGGTGACGTGGGACCTCTCTGTGGAGTGCTGAGACAATCGCCATGTTCAGTCTTATTGAACCCATGTTCAAGGACTCCTGTGGGCGCTTCCCCCTTCCAGTGAGCTCTCTAGGTTGCTGAGGGCCCCCTCTGGCTCCCCTCTTGAGTGGCGACATCCTGGTCCCTTCTGGGCCCAGGCAGCACCCTTTTTCTTCAACCGTGACTCTTGCAGGTAGCAAGGCTTGTTTGTGGTATTTTGTCAAGGAAACCACCCTGCATCCACCAGAACGCAGTGGGACACCTTCTGCACAAAGCAGAACCTCCTACCACATTTTGTTGGTGCAAAACCAGCATCTCCTTCCAACCGGAGGCAGTCATTTTGCACCTTCATCCAGGGTTTAGTGGGCTCCTGCCCCCCGGACACTTTAGCGACTCTTGGACTTGGTCTCATTCCTTTACAAGTCTTCAGATCCAGGAATCCGTCTTCAGTGCTTTGCAGTCTAGGGTGGTCCGTGCAAAATCCTTTATCACGACTTTAGTGTGTTTTTGGGGAAATAGTAGTACTTTACTCCTGCTTTCCTGGGCCCTGGGGTGGGGTCTCCTTCACACCCTTGGTGTTTTCTTACACTGCCACTGACCCTCTACACACTACATTTGCCTAGGGGTGCATTCGTGGTTCGCATTCCACTTACTTAGTATATGGTTTGTGTTGCCCCTAGGCCTATTGCATTCTATTGTGTTTTACAGTGGTTGCACTACTTTCTGACTGTTTTACTTACCTGATTTGCTTACTTGCGTATATTTTGTGTATGCTACTTACCTCCTAAGGGAGTATATCCTCTGAGATATGTTTGGCACATTGTCACTAAAATAAAGTACCTTTATTTTTAGTAACCGCAAGTATTGTGTTTCTTATGATATAGTACTTATATGATATAAGCGGTATTACATCAGCTTTCCATGTCTCCTAGTTCAGCCTTGGCTGCTCTGCTATAGCTACCTCTATAAGCCTAAGCTGCTAGAACACTACTACACTCTACTAATAAGGGATAACTGGACCTGGTATAAGGTGTAAGTACCATTGGTACCCACTACTTACCAGGCCAGCCTCCTACACCCCACTTAAAAGCACTTGCACACTGGACTTGGAAGACAATGACAGCAGAGTAATGGCCAGCTGGAAGGAGAAGCCGCATATGTCCCGCTAAGGATTTTGTCTCCAGCTGAGCTTTCTCAAATAGATGGGTCTCTCATGGGCTGGTGGGGCTGGCACCATTATGCCTCCTGAGGACCTGTTGGGAGAAGTTCTGCACCCCACTGTAATCCCAAGTGCTCTGCAAGACAGAAGGAGACTCTGAGGCTTAGGAATGTGGGCAGGGGGGCCCTTTGCCAGCTGGTAACAGAGGGGCTCTGCAAGATGCCACCACCAGAAGGAGAGGAATACTAGGAACCAGGAGAGGAGAAGACTGTTGCAGAGCCAGTGAACCAGAGATCCCTGCAAAGTGTGCTCTTTAGAGGCAAGGGAACCTATTGAAAATGCCCCTGAACAATTGAGCTTGCCACCAGGAGCAAACTGAGCCAAAAATCATAACGATCGGTCTCATAAGGCCAGAGGTTTGTCACTTTGAGGGTCTCTTACTTTAAACAAAGGACAAATGAAAATACTTGCATGCCGCTTCACCGCTATGTCTTAAACTTACCCTGGTGTTGGCCATGGTCCGGGAGTGAGCAAAGGATTAAGTAATTATTTTCATGGGTGAGCAGAAATGTGTGGGGTACCCTCGTCCAAATTCAGAATTGCATCAGGACGCCCCCATTCCCCAAGGGACTAGGTCATTACTGTAGGTGGCAGGGGCCCCATCTATGGGGCCCAAAACAACCAGACAAGACACCGATGGAGAACAGGCCAGTGAAGTAAGGTCTCAACCAGTCCGGGAGGTTGCGGGCGGGTGAATGCACATGGTAGCTCGTGTAATCAACAGTAAATCATGTCAGCCTGGCAGAGGGCAGAAAAGTGCAAGATTGGATTCCCTGCTCTGCCCCCACATTATTGGGTACTTTTCAGAAAAATAACCCCCACTAACCATCAATTACTGAGGCTACGTAAGTACACCAAGAAAACAATTAGAGTGTACATATACTTTATTTTACCAAAACAAATACTTTTGCTGTTTATAAATGTGGTCAACAACACATAACACAGGTCAAGTTGGAGATTAGTTTAATACACCAGGCAAATTGGAAAAACATTTTTCATAACTTAAAGTTGGCCAATTAACAACTTCTGAAGGTGAAGAGTGGTGGGCTTTGGAATTTTTTGAGAGTTGAAACAATGTGCCAGTTCTTTTTAATGCTTTTTTTAAAACCAAATTAGTAATTCCATTAAATGCCTTAACAGAACAGATGATTCAATTAATTTCTTACTTTAGGTGAAATGAAATGTTCACTAGGGGTGTACCATGCCCATTTCTGTGCTCATTTTAACAGATTTATGGGATATTGTCTTTTCTGGAGTTTATTAAATAATATATATATATTTTTAATAAACAACTTTATTGATTTTATTGTTGCCACAACGTAATATCAACAGGTCACATCTACACCTCAGATACATACCAATATACAATTCCCAACTGGGCTTCATCAGAACATGTCTCCAATACATTATGCTGTCTAAGGACACATTTAGCAATTATCATCATAAATAAGGTACTTCATCTTATCAGACCTCACAAGCCCCTGTACATCTCCAACACACCCTATTATATTTAGCTGGGCACCCTCTTGTCTCATATACCAGCTTTTCCTACTGGGCACATCAGTCCACTCCCTGCCTCCACAGAGCAATTGTTGGTGCAGTCTCCAAGTTCCAGCTGGCCGCTATATCTCGTTTGGCCACCAGGCATGCTATCCCTAGGAAGGTACATTCTGCTCTACTGTTTACCACTCCCTCAAGGACTCCCAATAGGATTGGCTGCGGGCCGCCTCTATCTCCACCGTTAGGACTATAAAGAGCTCAGCGGCCACTGCTCACCAGTAGGCTACTATGTGAGGACAGGCCCACACCATGTGGTAAAAGTCTGCATTGGAGCTCGCACAGTGGGGGCAATCAGCATGAGGTCGGAGACCAGCTCTGTGCATTTTGTCGAGGGTAAGGTATGCAGTGTGCAGGTAATATGTTTGTTTCAATCGAAGGCGGGTAGCCGTGGTCAGGCTCCTTGAGGCCATTAAGGCGTCCTGCCAGTCCTCTTCATCCATCAGGCCCAGCCAGTTCTCCCACCTCTCTGTGAGACTCGTGAGTGGTGTTGCTGTGTTGGTGATCAAGGTGCGATATACCGAGGACACCCCACCCCTGCCTAAGTCACCCATCAGGATTTTCGCCTCTGACGGACTAAACTCAGGGAGGACCGTACCAGTCTGGATGTGGGCCACTAATGCATGTCGGAGCTGCAAGTATTTATGAAACTGGGTCTTGGAGAGTGAGTACTGCTGCTGAAGCTCCTGGAAGGACAGCATATGGGAACTCACCCAAACATCTCATTGAAGTGAAATGCCTATGTTATCCCATTTGTGGAAACCCTCCAAGGCAGACTTCACGAAGGCACGTTCCCCGCCACAGTGGGGTCTGCTGAGTGAGACTTGCCCACCACCCCGTCTCTCGCTGTGCTGCCCTCTACCCTGCAGGCACCACTCTCGTCACTTCAGGAATCTCTTGCGAGAGAGGGGGTACCATATAATAACTGAAGCAGCCTGGGAAAGCCCAGTGTCAGGAGTTCAAGCTGGTACGCTGAGTTCGACCTCCCACCCATCAGCCAATCATTAAGTACCAACAGTTGCTTTGCTATGTACTAGAGCTATAAGTTGGACATTTATAGCCAACCTTCATACACGTTAAGCTGACAGGTGCAAAGTGCAAGTCTAGGGTGAGAGTTATGCTAGAGGAATTGCCATGCCACTGCATCCATTTCTTTAAACAATCGCCTAGGGAGCTGGGAGGGGACGTTCTGGAGAAGATAAAGGAAATGGGGTAGGATCATCATCTTATACAGTGCTATTCTTCCCAGGACACTAAGAGGCCGGGTCTGCCATCTCTGAAGATCATCCCTAATCTTCTGGGTGAGTGGTGTGATGTTAAGTGACCATGCTATCTCAGGCAAAAGGGCCACAGTGATACCCAGGTAATGGAAGCTGTTTCGACTAATAGGAATGTTCCTCTTCCAATCGTAGCAGTCCTTTGCAGGATGCAACAGGACCAGTACGGACTTGCTGGGGTTAAGTGTCAGGCCAGAAGCCTCAGAGAATAATTTCAACAGCTGTAGACACCGGGGTCCACTACCGACTGCATTGGCCAGATAAAGGAGTACGTCATCGGCAAACAATGTGATGTGATCCTCGCGGCCGGTGGGCCAAGCCCAACCGCTGATCAGCAGGTCCTCCCTTATGATTTTTGCCAACAGCTCAAACACTAGGGCGAAGAGAAGTGGGGATAGTGGGCATCCCTTGCGGGTCTCCCGGCAAATGGGGAAAGGGGCCTAGACAACCCCATTCACCTGCACATGGGCAGTTGGATTGGAGTAAAGGAGCCACACCAGTCCCCGATATCTATGGCCAATCCCTGCTTTTATAAGCACCTGGGAGACATACGACCAGTCAACCGTATCAAAGAGTTTTACAAAGTCTTCGAGAAGGAGTGTAAGGGGAACAACAGTAGGCCAGTGCAACTGGGAAGGCAACACCCTTTTCAACCTGGTAGGCAGTATTGTGGATAGAATTTCGGTATTAAGGAGTGAAATGGGGGGTAGACAGAGCAGTGTATAGAGGGCGGAAAGGTCTTTGGATCACTACGATAGTGGCCTGGTCGAGGTCCAAGGGGAAATTGCCTGTCTGCTCGACTTCCGCATACAGGCTCAACAAGTGCGGGGCTAAAAGGTCACTGCACTTACTATAAAGTTCCGCCCAAAACCTATCTGGGTCTGGGGGTCTTACCCGGGGACAGAGCTGAGTTAGCTTCCCTAATCTCCTCTAGCGCTATGGGCTCATTAAGGTCCTTCTTATCTGCGGCTGAGATTCTAGGAAAAGACATGTCACTCAACAGGGTAACCTCCCTCTCCAACTGGGGCCTTGGACGCTCTGCATAAAGTCATGCGTTAAAGCGGTAAAGCTCTGAGCAATAGCTTGGGATGGTTGGCACGTTTTTCCTGAGTCGTTGACGGTTTCTGGGACCACCCTACCGGCTAGGAGTTGGGTTGCCAGCCAGTGTATTAGCTTTCCATTTTTGTCATCCCACCCATACACTCGAGCTGTCGAGGCCCGCCACATGTTCTTTGTGGTTTGAAGGGTGAGATGATGGATTTCTTCCCTAATTAGGCCTAACTGTCTGGTAATGGATGTATGAGTGGCGGGGGAGAGCTTTATTTCCAGGCGCAGTGCCTGGGCCTCGAGGCCCGTTATCTGCTGGTTCCTCACTCGCTCTCGTACCCAGAGAAGATGCCTGGCATGCTTCCGGCGGGTGGCCTTGCAGGTGGCCCATATTGTGCACGATGATAGCACAGATCATAGATTGTGCGTAAAGTATTGGGTGAGTTCCTCTCTCAAGGCCTGGACACAGTCATCATCCTGGAGGTACTAAGCGTTCAGCCGCCACAAGGGGCATTGGACCTTGCCAGTGTCATCAATCTGTAAAAGAAGTGGTGCATGATCAGAGATTCTATGTGGTAGTATCTCTGCACTTGTGACCCGGGGGACATCCAGGGCAGGCATGAAAAGGGGGTCTATTCTCGCAAGTGTATGATTCGCCGCTGATGTTTGAGTCAACTGCTGCATTCTGGGGTGCCAAACCCTCCACACAATGCAAAGGTCCAGCACAGCCGCTTAGCTTGAGTGTTCCGACTCACCAATGGCGTACCGGTGGCATCAACCTCCGGGCTCATGACGACATTAAAGTCACCTCCCAGGATTGTCAAGCCTGGGGGAGTTGTGCTACAACCTCCTGGAGGGTCTCCAGGAATTGTTTGAGTGCCCCAGGGGGTGTACACACTCAGGAGAAGAACCATCTAGCTGCCGAGCATGCCAGACACAGCAACATATCGTCCTTGTGGATCTAGCTTGGTTGTGGTGATCACTATGGGTAGTGAATGGTGCAGTAGGACTGCCACCGCCCTAGAGCCTTTAGAGAAGCCTCCATGGTATACTCTGTCGTAGCCACCTCACAAAAGCATAAGACAATGGGTGCCAAGTAAGTGTGTCTCCAGGAGCAACACTATAGAGGGGGCAAAGCGGCGAATGGCGCCAAAAACCACAGAGCGCTTGATCTTATTTAGGATTGTGATGTGACCACCTGAAAGAAATAAAAGGTTAATACATACAAAACACAGCCATAACATAACTTTAAAACAGTCTGAAGTTACACCCCCTCATACCCCCACTGCCTCTGCCCCATACTTCCATCCCTGAAGGATCTGTCACCCATAACCGCAACTGAAAACCCATAACCAAGGTGACTGTTAAGGGTGTGGAGTGGTGGACCCCTCCATATAGTTGGAATTCTGCAATGACAGGGCCCCTACCCGCATCCACTCTCAATTAGGAGATCTTCCCTCTGTCACTTTTACATCTGCGGGTATCAGTATTGTCTCCGCATCTTACGACAGAGGGGGGGTCTGGCTAAAGCGGTTACTCACGTGGTCTGACACCAGCCGCTTCTCCTCGGGGCAGCGGGACACGGCTGGCCCCTCCAGAGTCAATGATCTGCCGACTCTGCCCCAGGAGACCGGGAGACATCACTTCGCTTCCTGCTATGGGACCTGTTACGCCCCCGTTTGCCCCTCAATCCCAGCGAGTCATTTCACCCAGGTCTCAGGGGGGTTCTTTATAGGCAACACAGTGCTCCTTGGTGAGCCAGTCCCAAGCAGTTTCTGGTTAGTTAAAACAGAAGGATTTCCCATCCATTAGGATTTTGAGGCGTGCAGGGAACCTCACCATATAGGACAACTGCATCGCTCTAAGCTTTTGCTTAACTTCCTCATGGGAGTGATGTTTATTTTGCACCTCATGTGTGTAGTCTAAAAAAATGAGGATTCTGTGAATGTCCCAACAGAGATCCAGTTGTGCCCTCGCTTCCCTGAGGATGGTGTTGCTGTCTTTAAAGTTAAGGAACCTAGTAATCATTGGTCTTCTGGGCCCCGACCGGAGGAGGCCTGGGCGCCAGTGCTCTGTGGGCTTGTTCGATTGCGAACCAAGGGGACAACGTTTTGCTCCGGTACCCAGGACTGAATCCAGTGTTCCAGATACTCGGTTGCCTGGGTCTTCTCCACTCCTTCTGGAAATCCAACAAAGCGCAGATTGTTGCACCTGGACCGATTTTCTGCATCCTCAGCTCTATGATGAAGCTCACTTGTACAGATTTGAGGTCTGCGATTTCGTCTTGGGCTAAGGAGATCCGGTCTTCTCCTTCTTTGATGCGGCCCACTGCTGTCCGCAGGTCCTGTTCGCAGGTCCTGCCGCAGCAGGCCCACATCTTCCCGTACTTCGCCTATTTTGGTCTTGATGGCAATGATGGTGATGATTGGATAGTCTGCAGGATGGTGTCCAGTCCCTCTAATGCAGGGGTCCCTAGTGCTGAGGCACCAGCTTCCTGGGGGGTCGTTGGTTAGTGAACTGGTCTATGCGCTGCTGGGACACAGGCGGCTGTCTGCCAGGTTTGTCTTTCCCCATCTCGAAACTGCAGGGTTCAGGTGACACGGGCTTTCGCACACCACCCCACTGGCGTGCAGTACTGGGCTATCACCCTGGAGGCGTTGCCTGCCTTTCAGCTTCTGTAGGGGAGGTGCCCCTCGGTTTCCTCCAGGGGAGTCCGGCTCCAGATTGGAGGGTTGCACAGCTGCCAGCAGCTAGAAGGAGGTACAGTGGAATGAAGGTCCCTAAAGTTCCTGGATCGCAGCAGGCCCACCACTGTGTCTACAGACTGGTTCTGACTGGGCAGCACCCCTCACCAATTCTCTAGCCCTGCTCTCGCCATGACTCCCCAGCGGCCGCCAGTCGCCCTCTCGCACTGTCTAGTATCTGGCATTAGGGAAGGGTATGGTACGTGGTTCCCTTTCAAAACCGCCTGGCCACGCTTCCCTCGTCGCCATGGCCCCACTGCGGCCTCTTTTTGTGTGCTGCTCACTTGCGCTCATGTGGTTCTGGCCTGCCGAGGCCCAGACCCCAATCTGCACCTGCACTTGTGTCATGCCCCATCACTGGTAACCAACCTCCCTGGTCTCTTCTCTGCATGGGGTTGCACAGCGTAGGTGGCCGGGTCACTCAGTCACTCCACCAGCTGCTGGGTCTCTGCGTGCCCAGCGTCACTCCTCACCTTTCCATCTGGCTGGACCCCCAGGCCTGGGCCCTGGGGCAGGCCTGTCGATCTCACCTCCAGTGGTCTGGAGTCTGGGCGGCTCAATCTCAGAGCACCAGGGCTCCTGCAATGGCTACAGCTATGCCCCGGTGCTCCTATAGGTCTGGGCCACGTCCCCGCCCCCCAGCAAGTCTCTTTGAAGTCTGTGGACACAGGAGGATTTTGGCCCGGGTCCCTGCCTCGCCCAGATACCTTCCGTGGCAGGCACGCTGTCAGGCTGTTGGCCACTCAGCTAGTATGTTGCCTGGTCCAGCCACCGTGTGGACGGCCGGAGCTCCCCATCCGGGGCGCTCCAGGCAGTCACTGGCCAGACACACCCAGCTGGCTCGATATTCGGCCTGGCTCTCCAGTCCATCCGCGAATCTCTCAGTCATTCCAGACCACCCTTGGTCTGTCAGGGGGGTCCACGATCACGGTAGGGGTGTTCTGGATGCAGGAAACTGGGGCTCCTAGCAGCAGATGATAGAGGGGTTCGGAGCACTCTTAGAGTGTGAACACCATCTTGACGCCCGAAGCCACGCCTAAATAATATTGTTTCATTACTAAAGTAGTACACTTTTTTGAAAAATTTCTCCAGATATGAAGGAATTGTCTATATGGAAGGTTGTCTTTTAGATCTCTCTGTATGAGAGCTGGAGTAATGAAGAAATGTGTTTCTATCCTCTTTTGCGTTTAACTGTGATGTCTAGAAAGTTGATCTCCTTCCGACTCGTGGACATTGAAAATTGTATATCTGGATTCATATGGTTTAACCATTCCAAGAATACATTTAGTTCCTCCTCATTCCTTTCCAGATTATTATCAGATTGTCAATATATCTTTTTCCAGATATTAATCTTGTTGGTTCTCACTGTTAATCCACTATATACAGTATATAACATAAAATGTATCTAATGTCCAGTGATCCCGTATTTTTCTCCCCACAAATCTGAATAAGATTGTATGAATTTAAAATACACTCCAAGAAGACTGCTAAGTGTACTAATGTGAATGAATTATGTTCCGTTCAGTGATCCTTTGTTTCAATGAAATGAGCAAGGAAGAGTTAGCAGCCATGTGGAGACACGGCTTCAGCCCTGTCCCTGAAAAAAATATAAGAAATAAGAAAAGAGAACAGGGTAGAGTCACCCTGACCACTTATCTCTGGTGCTGGGGTCTCCGAGGGACTCTCCCCCCACCCCCGAGCAAAAATTATTTTTTAAAAAATTTCGGTGGAAGCTGAAGCAGGTCCACCAAAATTTTAAAAAAATACAAGTGCTAGTTTAACTACAGCTCCTGGGTGGGACAGGTCCTGGGACTGCTACGTCCCCAGGGCACATCTTTGAATCAAATGCAGGAGGGGGCCACCCCACCCCGCCAGCCCTGGGAACCACCACCTCCCCAGGGCAGAACTTTAAATGGAATGCGGGGCAGCTTACCCCACCCACATCCCCGTGGACCGACACCCCCCCCCCCCCGGGTTAATTTAAAAAAAATATAAGGGGTCCATGTTGGATCCCTGGGCACTGGGGACCACCACCTCCCTGGGACTATTCGTTGGAGGAGGGCCGAGCAGCCCCACTCGAGGAGCCACTGATGGCCCTGGGAACTGCCACCCCTCAGTGCTGACTGCTGCTATATCCCAGGGTGCCCACACTGGACATTGCTTTTAGCTGTGAGTTTACAGGAGCTTTGACAGCTCCCAACAAGTCAGAGCAAACACTCCGCTCGCAGTGAGGGAGAGCTGTCAAACAGTCTGGGCTCTTCATGGGGTTGAGTGGTTATAGGGGTTAGCTGCAGTGCCTGGCTGCAGACCCAGCCCTGTGGACAACCGCCACCTTGCACGGTTGGGTTAACGTATAGTAATGAAAATTACTTTATGTTACAAAAACAATAGGAAATCACTGAGCAAAACAAATGTTACAGGGACATTATAGTTGGGAAACAGAAAAAAAAAACATAGAAATTCACGTAAAAACACCAAAGGTTACAGGGACGTTATAGTTATATATATCTGTGTGTGTGTGTATATATATATATATATGTACATGCACATACAAATATATAAACACACACACATATATATATACTCATGGTGCAGATGTGCACATTTGGGGGGCCAGGGCAGGATGCTGTCAGTCACAGTCAGGTAAACCAGTGGGGGATGTTGGCTGACCCTGTGCCCCATGCTGTATGCTTCTGTGGGTGGAAAACAATTGATGAACAGGGACTACTGAAAGCCCCTGTATGTGAATATGTAGAGCATATGTATTGTTAGAAAAATCAAAAATCCTTGGCTAATGCCTCACCTGAAAATGGTGTCATTTATGAAGGGATGGAAAGTAAACTGCCAATGGCTGTGCCAAGGTAGTGTTAGTATGCAAATATCATTCAATCAGATGAGGCTTGAGTAACCTTTTTGTCATTAGAAGTTACTTACTGTCTTGCTTTAATTGAAAGTTCCAACATTCAAACTGTCCTTTAGTGTTTGTTTCTATTTAAAAACTCTTTCATGTAACAAAGCATGCTCTTTAGAGGAGGAGAAATTGATGAAATGCTTTTAGTGAAGTTCATTCCTCTTGAAATCAAAGGCGGCTTTCTTGTGCCCACTGTATTACTGAACATCTGAGAAATTGAATTTGTGAAGGTTCGCCACTACAAAGAACACAGTGCCCCTTTACAACTCTAAAAGCATGGCTTGAAAATGGTATATTCACGTGTGCTATGTTTCAATCATATGTGCACCTGTAATGGTAATGTCTTAGCTTGTAGTGTAATTTTACGTTTCTATCTTTAAATTGTATGGTTGTCATAGTGGAAAAACGAAATATTTTAGCCAATTCAAATAGCAGACAAATAATGACGTAACATATCTCTACATGGCATTCACATTTGAAATCAGCTCTCAAGTTGTACAATAGAGATGCTTTTGGTGCATTCGAATTTTGGGTGGTAATAAGGTTTAGGTTCAAGATTATTGTTCAATCTATTCAAATCATTAAAATTAGCTTTAAAAAGCATCACAATTAAATTACATTAAACTTATACAGAAATTGATAAGTCCACTGTTTATGCTCAGATTGCTTACTCTGATTTCCCATTCCTTGTCCTAGTCCTTACGTACAGAGGGGACTTGATGTGTCACCTCCAGATAAACATATCCGCTGATAAGTAAACAATCATTTTTTACTTGATCCCCTCGAGTCCTCATTCAGAAGTGACCATAAAGGAGAAACAGACATCTATCACTTACTGCATAAATAGCTCTCTCATATAGACTTAGGGGGTCATTCTGACTTTGGCGGGCGGCGGAGGCCGCCCGCCAAAGTACCGCCATCAGAATATCGCTGCGCGGTCAAAAGACCGCCGCAGTAATTCTGAGTTTCCCGCTGGGCTGGCGGGCGACCGCCAGAAGGCCGCCCGCCAGCCCAGCGGGAAACCCCCTTCCATGAGGATGCCGGCTCCGAATGGAGCCGGCGGAGTGGAAGGGGTGCGACGGGTGCAGTTGCACCCGTCGCGATTTTCAGTGTCTGCTTGGCAGACACTGAAAATCTTGGTGGGGCCCTGTTAGGGGGCCCCTGCAGTGCCCATGCCACTGGCATGGGCACTGCAGGGGCCCCCAGGGGCCCCACGACACCCGTTACCGATAGCCAGGTTCTGGCGGTCAAAACCGCCAGAACCAGGCTGGCGGTAAGGGGGTCGGAATCCCCATGGCGGCGATTCCCTAGGGCAGCGGGAAACCGGAGGGACACCGCCGGTTTTCCGTTTCTGACCGCGGCTGTACCGCCGCGGTCAGAATGCCCCTGAAGCACCGCCAGCCTGTTGGCGGTGCTCCCGCGGTCGTTGGCCCTGGCGGTCCATGACCGCCAGGGTCAGAATGACTCCCTTATTGATGTAGGGTGGTCGGTGCACTACACTCTATGTTTCGGGCTAAGATATTAACATTACAGGGGAACATTTAATTTAAACATAGCACACGGGCGTTACATTTTTCAGCCAAGTATTCATTGAAGTGTTTAAAAGCACTTAACATGTAAATGGAATGGGTGCATCCTTCTAGATTTGCAAAAGGACACTTTGCGTTTTGCATTAGTGAACGTTCAGAAATTCAATTTCTCAGATCTTCAGCAAGACAATGGACACTAGAAGTTGAATTTTAATTCAAAGAGAGATAAGCTTCACAGAAAGCATTTTTTCAATATTTCCACCTCATAAAAGCATGCTTTGGTACATGAAAGCGTTTGTAAAGAAACGAACACAAAAGGATAGCTGGGAACTTTGAATTCAAACAGTTTAAATTTCAGTCTTTCATGCACAGAAAGATGACCTCTAGTGACAAAAAAGATTAATTATGCCGCATCTTAGAAAAGGCTCTTTGAATACTAACAGTGCTTTGACACAGTTACTGACATTCTCTTTTCTTTCCCACATGAATTACAACATTTTTCTACCAGATGTCAGCCAAGAATTCTGTGTTTAATAAAAATACATATACTATACATACTTACAGGGACTTTTGGTAGGCCGTTTCAACCCTTGGTCTGCTGTAGTGCAATTCACATTTTGATTAGACCCACCACAGCATTGTGGAGACATAGGTCAGCCCACTTCAGCTGTTGGCTTTCCTTATTTTAGTGATGGCATTCAGCACTTGCAGACTGGGGTCATCCACACCAAATAAAATCCTTTTCAGTGAGCTATGGGGCACTGACACTTACAGTGATCATCGAGAAAACTTGTAATCATCAATAAGTTCCCATACGTCCGTATGCGAAATTGTCAATAACAATATTTTTATGGCAGCTAGAAAATGGGCAATACGTGTTGCTTTCCATTACTTTGCATCAAGGGGACGTTCCATGAGTGGTACCGGGGCATTCCCATGCAACCATCACAGGCTTTTGATGCAAATCTCTATCTAAAAAAAAATCATAGAAAGGGATATGCACCAAAATCTTACACCTCCTCGAGGCAGGCATAATGAGGAGAAATGTTTTAATATCTTCTAATGTTTCCTACTTGCAAGTGTGCTTCATTCTGCAGTAAAGATACAAAGCAATAAAAGTGTTAAAGGATAGTTTTTGTACCAAAGGAATTCCTTACCAAACACACACACCCCCTTGCACTATGGCACACGGGTGAATGCATTGGCTCATGGCAGTCTAAGGTACACCAGCAGAGGTGGAGGGGAAAGCAGAGCCATATCTTAGTAGTATGGTGCTGTTCAGATCTCCCCCTTTTCACAAAACGCACACCAGCAACTTTAGTTTCTGCACTGCATTTTGTGATATTTTCATAAATCTAGGCCTAAGTGTTTCACACCCTGCAAGTTTGCAGGCAAAAAGTGGCAGACTTTGCAAGGGCAAAAATGCAATTCACTATGGCATAAGATGTGATTGCGAGTCACAAATATCTTTGCAAACCACAATGCCAACACTGCCGTTTTTTGTGAATTGCAAGAAAAAAAAAGAGGGGTAAAGGGGAGTGCTGATTTCGTTGCAATTTTAAAAGGAAAGTTATGAAAGGATTGTGACTGCTTGTGCTTTGTCACAAAACGGTTGAAGCTTCAGCACACATGTCGTCTAGTGCATCAGGGTGAGGAAGGGAAGCAGACTGCTGCATCTCCTGACAATTATTTTTAACAAACTGACCCTTATTTGACAAGCAACCCCTGACTTTGGCTACCCAGTAGTTGCAATGAAGGCCCTTTAAATATGCAAATGTAGAGATTGAGTTCTTCTGTCCCTTGCATGACTCCTTGTCTGTATTTTCAGCTGTTCTCAGGAATTCACAGAACAAATCCTTACTTATGAATATTAATGAAGCAGGATTCCTATGAATCAGTGTGGCCAGCCTTCTTTGGCTGTGCTGGATTGATGTACCTGGCATAGCGTAAAGAAAAAGGTCAGGCACTTTCAGAGACGCTGTGAAAACATGGTCACTGTAAAGTGATCTGGCCAATCATATATCTCAACATGAATGCCTTACTGCAGTTTGAAATTCATCCATTCGTCACTGCCGCTGTCGAAATAAAGTAATTGGAAGGCATTACACTGCTGGTCTGCCTTTGAGACTAATAAATACCCAGGCTACTGAGCTTTAAGCTGTTTATTCAGCAATTCTTCATATCAGTCAGAACCTGTGCCTTCGGCAATGCACTGAGTAAGGTCTTTCTGCACTCTCTACAGATTTTATCACCGTAGGTTTCAAATTCACGCTTTTTAATTCACAGATTTTGAAAGGAATCTGCATATCCAGAATGGAGGGGGGGGGGGGCATTTTATTTGGTAGATATATAGATCACAGTGAGTTTTTACGTTCCAAGGATCCAGTTTAGGGACCGAAAGAAATCAAAGATATTGCAGGACCAAAAGAAATGTTTTAGAGATGAAGTGGGGGATCCCCTTTTCATGCTTCTCACCCCCGAATCTGTCTTTGCATCAGAGGCTTCTCCTCCAGCACTCCAAGCTTCTTTATGTTTTCTGTGTGGCTATTTGTGTAAGATAAACATAGTATGAGAAGTGCTAAAGACATTCATGAGAGGAAAGCTCATAAGTTTAACTTCTTTCAAAAGATGACTGAGAAATTCTGAACTTCTGTGTTGTTGAAAACAATTTTTGAACTATCCATTGCACATCTGTTTGAAATCTTAAAACTAAGTATAATTGTCTGCACTCTAGAGACTGGATCGTGTTCTCTACTAAAATCCCTGTGAAAGGGACTGATTCTTAAGAGGGCAGCAGCATATATACAAATATGTAAACATTCATGAACATAGTGCACACAGCATTAGAAGAAGTCCAGCGTAAGGAACAATGTGATGATAATGGTATTCTTTATTTTGCACTCTGAAGAAATCAAGTAGAAGTTACACTCATCTTCCACAAAAATCATGTAATCATGAAGCTTGAGGTAGATTATCTAAACATACGGATAAGTCTTTGTGCACAAGTATATCTGAGGTATTAATGATTACATGTGTTTGATTTTCTGGAACACCCCCCATCATCCCACAGAAGCAGAGGGAATGGGATATTCATAGCTATTGCTAAGGTATATGTATTCACAACTACAGTGATGCTTAAGGAATCTGATAACAAGTTACTTAAGAAATCTTTTTATCTTGTAGAGATCCACTACTACTCGCAGGCATCTTTGACCCCATAAGTGAGGAGGCAGTATGAAGTCCTGTGTCCTTTCTCACTCTGATCCCAATCTCTTTTCCCTGTTTCTACCACTAGCTTTCATGGCTCAGTGTATGTGGTAATTTACCATCCACATGCATTGAACAGAACATTATCATACCCTGGTTACAAGGTGTATGTTCTAACATATGGTAACAATTGAGGACCAACTAATGATATTCCCAGTCAGATGTCTTAACAAAATACAAGATGTTACCACCCAAAAAATACCATTGTTACAAAATTGTCCTTCTTTTTATATCTATCATCCATACTAGAACCTCTTACTTTACCAAGTTAAATGGGATATATTCAGGTATTGTTTTCCACATTTAAGATTTGTTGTAGTTTATGATGTCATCATCTAAAGCACCACAACCTCCTAACAGGTTCCTTCTGACTGTTTATGTGTGCCTCAACAGTAAGATTAACTCAACATACTATGTGATCAAATAGTGAGCCTGTAGTCTAATAACCAAATTAAGTTATATCTAGCTCTTAAATAGTCATCCAAGAGGTGATCAATATTATATCTTTTCTCCGGCAAAAATTATCAAAATATTTGTTATTACCAAGACACAGGTGAAAAACTATTTTGCACTAAGATAATGCAGTAAACAAAATGATACCCAATAAATTCATATGACTCAAGAAAGAAACAGATGTTTAAAAATTTAATTGATGTTTAATTATCAATGTCACCAGGCTTCACGGAACAAGAAACCAACAACTACATGAGGAGAGGTGACAAATAAACACTAAATTTAAAAGTTCTATTTAATGGAGCACTGGTCCTTATAAACAACTGTAGATATACATACAATAATGGTAAAGGTCCATTAAAAAATTTAGTAAAACATACAAACATTAATTTTAGTACATTTCTAACTACCTTCTCTCTACTAAGTCAACAGCTGACTCTTGTAATTTGAATAAAAATAATAGAGCATATTTAAGAGCCCCTGGTGCGATTCCAATGCCACATTAGCATAATTGTTTATGTAAATGTGGCGTTAGAGGGCCATAAATGCTGCGCCATATTTACAAAGTGGCACAGTGCATGCATTGCGCCACTCTGTAACCCTTTGCGCTACATTATGCCTGCAGCAAAGGGGGGTGTTCCACCATTAGAGGGGGGTAAAAAATGGTGCAAAGAAATCTAAGAGATTTCTTTGCGGCATGTTTTTTCGGCACCTTTAATGCCTGCTTAAAACAAGCGTTAAAAGGGGGCTTCCAAAGGTTAGAATGGGCCTCTGGGTGTCTTGCAGGATTACCATAACCATTTTTTACACTAATCCCACAAAGCGCAGGACTAGAGTAAAAAAGTATGATGCTAGTCCCCCAACTACCACCATGGTGCACCATATTTTAAGTACGGCGCACACATTGTGGGGTTAGGAGGGTGCTAAGGGGCTCAAGAAAAGTGGTGCTGCAGTATGTGCAGCACCACTCTTCTTAAATATGCCCCAATGTTTCCAGCACTACTCTCCTAATCACACAAACTTTAAGAAATGTACTCAAGAATACTTTTCCATTCTATTGTTTAAACTTGTTTATTGTGTTCAATAATATGAATATATTCATATTCGTAATTAGATGGTGAATTTCCTTGTAACAAGGAGCAAACATTTGTATATGACAAATTAACCTGTTGTGCTCATTAAGGGTACTCATTCACACCACTTACTCAACAAGACATATATTAAAATGTAAATCAGAAGCTAAGCAGGAGAGAAAGAAGATAGTACAAAACAGTAATAGATGGAATGAACGGTAAACTCAAAACCTAGTTCAAAGAAAAAACTACCAAGGGTTATGAATGTTCATGGTATCATTTAGTTAAATGATGGTCTCAAAATGTGCAACAAATCAATTCCCTAGACATCAGCTTATGGTCTTTTCTGTTAATGCAGGACATCATATGAAGCCAATCAATTTGCTTGGCATCAAGTATACAGGATGCTACTACCTAGCATGTCTGCTCTATTGAGGGTAATTTTCTCCCCATCTCCCTATCTTCGAAATCTGACAGCTAAGTGTTCTGTGGCTGCACAGCCACCGCTCCAACAACCTCTCTCAATTTCTCTACCCTTATATTGGCTGCCTCCAGACCTGTTCTTCTAATGTTTCTTTCTTCCACCGTTTTACTGCTGGTACCTTTGCAGTCATTCAGTTCATTGCTATGCCTCCTTCACAGGAACAATATATTTACTGCTTATTTTCTTCTTGCATGACAAACTATGAGACACAGCAGGTATGTTTTGCCACTAAGAAGGTTTTCTCTTTCCTTCTCTTCCTCAAAGGTGCCAATGATGGTGGAACAGAATTCAGTAATCACCGGGCATCACCCCGCTATATGATAAAATTTCACACCCTCAGTGTCACACCTATATAATTTGTAATGATCAAGAAATACATGTTATATATCTTACTGGGAATGAGGTAGGTTAACAGAACTATGTGAAATTGCAGAATATTAAACAGCAGATTTTTGGACACTTTGAGGTAGTGTCCAAATATCATCTTCCAGTCTGTGCCTATTGGACCCTGGTAATAATCCAGAGACCATTTTTCCTCCGGGGTCCTCTAGAGTGCCTTTAGGTTCCTCTAGGAGAGCCTAGTGCAGTAAAATCACTAGTCTCCCTACTCTCCCAACCATAAATAATGACTTTAGCAACTTGTGCATTTATGGTTCCTGATTTTCCCTGCCACTTAATCATTTTAACAATTTAGTACTAACAGTTCTGTGGGTGATAGTATTCACAACATTTACCCCAAATCCAGCTGTATAAGTATACTTCTGAAGCAAATATCTTACTCTAGTTTCAGTAGGAAATGAGCAGGGCACACAATCATCTAGTAAAGAAGCATACATTATCCAATGAGTATTTAGTGTTGTTGAGTAAATTACCTTCCTGAGAAATATTCAGATCTGGATAGCACAATACATATAATGTACCATGTTACACAAGGAGTCAACAACCATTCTAGTCATTAGGTTGCATTGTATCCTCCACAGTCAGACAATATGAAGACTTGGGTGCTTTATATACTTAACTGATCCCTTCTGCTCTTTAAGTTCCTCCTGAGTGAGTTAAAGGCACTACAGAACACTCTGACATGACTCACAATTACAATTAAACCAGGGCAATCCTTAAATCTGCATCTTGCCTTTATAAAACAAGCCTTGGCAATGTCAATAGGTCTGGCTTTAAAGGAATGTTGTATGGTAGTGTGAATCATTACAAGAAAATATAATGGGGATGGATATGTATTTGTGTGGAAGCAAAGAACAGTAGAATAATATTTGTGTAGTTTGAAAGATCACGTGATAGTTGTACTTTCCAGCCTGGTCTAAACAACTATGTAGGTTAATGACTGCCCTCTTCCCAACTCTGTTTCTGCTAGATGAAACACCATAAATTATCTAGATATTTAAGCTGCATTAACAGTATTACAATTTGAGGTGTTTGACCCTGAAAGTTCAAGCTCAGGCAGCTATATAAATACAGAAAAGGAGCACATCTGCATGAAGGATAAGCATTTTTTGTGTGGAAGCACACACCTTTTGCCCAATCAAACATGTATTCCTGGCTCCCAACGTGGGCATAGGCCAAGCCCTTCTGTAGTGATGTTCATATAACTGTCTGGCAAAAGTGTGCTGTCAAGTCAGGACAGACATCTGTTTCAGAATATATTGCAACAGTGATTCATAGGTAAAAATGACATTATCCATCAACAGTACCCCTTGCTCAGCTAATAAATCCTATTTGCGACTTCTGCATTTTAAGATACTTTCTTTCTGAATGATGAATTATGAGCACCCTATCATATCTTGTTTTTGTGTTTCAAAGACTGGACAATATGTTACAAGATTTAGGGGGACGGTGTCTTCTGCCAGTGAACGCACCTAAAAATCTTTGCAACTGTAGATTTCTTGTGATCAACCTCTAGATAATCATTTAGATTGCCCCAGAAAAACAGGTGTGGCTGCTCAAAACACATGTATGCAGTTTTCACACAGCTCATTCTTTAAAAAAAAAATAGCAGACACTACACTAAAAATAATTTCTCACATCCTACATCTCATTAGGTAAATGGTTAGAAGAATTCTGAGCATTTAAATTTCCATTTATAAGTAATTTAGCTGGTGATAATCATGATCTTACATATCTCAGTCCTAAAATGCTCTTACATGGTCCAATGAGTAGATTAATCCTAAAGAGGGGGAACGTAAAAATAATCACCACAATCCCACCCCTCTATGGGTGCCAAATTTAGAGATACACCCAGGTTCAGGCCCCAGCAATATTTTCAGCTGAGGGGCTCTGCTTTTGGAGAAGCACCACTAGTGAAGTTCACAAGGCTGTACCTGAAGCACATCCATCATCTTGTCCAGGACCAAAAGCAGTCCAGGTAAAAATGTTCAAACCAGCCCACTCCTTTCTATCCCTCTCTCTCTTTCCATCCATATATCCTTTCTCTGTCTCTCTCCCCCTCTTCTGCTATTTTGATCTCACCCCTCTCTATTTCTCTCATCTGCTCTGCTTGCTGCCATTAATCTCGGAGACCTAGTAACAGTGGTGCTAGCACCAGCCCTGGGCCTGCACAAACAATACCCCCTTGGCCTCAGCCCACCAGAGAAATGCCCAATGAAATAAATTGCCAGTCCAGTTCTGATCATGTCACAGAAGGGCTGCAAGTGAGGGGCACTTAAAAGTGCATCAAAGTCGGGGTCTTAAACAAAGGCTCTGTAATGATGTAACATGGCTCCATGCCAGAACACTGGGCATGGAACCAGCTTGTTCTGAGGTTCTGTCATGCAGGGTTCTCTGCATGACAGTTGATATGCTGGCTGTTGGTTGAGGCTGTAATAAATACCTCCTACCATATATCTTCATCTGGTGTGGATTCACTTTATTACACTGGCGACGCTTGGGCGGAGAAAGGAACACAGAGGAAGGGACAGCCTCAACAACAACAAAGAAGGAAGAGCTTGGATTATTTAAGAGAAAAACTGAGATAACTTACAGAGACGTGCTGGGAGAGGATCGAGCGTCTTGCAGCATGTTCTAGCGGAGAAAAGTGTGAAATTGCGGTTGTAGGGGCTTTGTGGAAAGCTGTTTGAGCATTTACTGAGGATCAAAGTGGTCTCTGTATGCTTCACGACGTCAGAAGGTCAGTGAGCAATTGGAAAAGGACTGAAAGCTGTGGGAATTGTTGGCGGCCATCTTGAGTGTGGTGGATGGAGAAAAACAAGCCAGATTGACTGAAGAAAATAGACTGGATGTTTGGTTGAGGCCATTTTGAGTGAGGAAAACGATCCGAGATTGCTCAAAGAGAAAGCAAGCCCAACTGCCTGAAGAAAATGGACCAAATGTTTCGTGGCGGCCATCTTAGATGAGGAAGAAGGAATTTTTTTTATTAAAAATTTTTTTTTTTTTTTTACAGCGCAATTGTTGGAGGACATCGAAGAAGAACATCGACGGTCTATTGGAAGTTGAAACTTAGACGGAGACTGGATAAGGATCACAATATTGGTTTGTGGTCACGGGAATATACATTTCTTTGGAAACTTTATTGCACTTGTGGAATACAAGTATTGGGCGTTGTAAAATGAATTAAACTGAAAAGGTCGTCTCTGCGGTGACAAACACACCTGAAGACCCGTGTTTGATATAGCGGCATCGTGCTGGGACATACAGTGACTGGCACACCTTTTGGACTTTAAGTACTTTTAGCAACTAGTAGGGTTTGGAACATATTGTGGGGAAGAAGTGTTTTACACCTCTTGTGAGTATGCAGAATGTTACGGCGCCGCCGTTTCTCTTGTCAGATCCAGGAGAACCGGTTATTAAGTGGAAGAAATGGAAAAAGATTTTTGAGAATTATGCCAGGGTGTGTGGTACGAATTTGAGTGGTGAAAGGAAGCAGGCACTTTTGTTACATTGTTTAGGGGGTGAAGGACAGGAGGTGTTGGAAAATCTACCTCCATTGTCGCAAGCTGATCAGAGGGGGTTGAATGAATATGAAATATGTGCAAGACAACTAGATTTACATTACTTGCCAAAGATTAGTACTATTATGGAAAGGTACCATTTTGGTTTGCGGGAGCAAGGGAAAGAGGAGAGTGTTGAAGAATATATTACGGCTTTACGGAAGTTGGCCTCAAGTTGTAAATTTGGGGCGTTGGTAGAAGAAAGGATTAGAGATCAGTTTGTGCTGAGGTGTTGCAGTGATAAAGTGAGGGAAGAACTCTGGCTAAAGGACGAGCCACCGTTGGATGAGGTTGTTAGTATTGCAAAAAGGGTAGAGCATATGTTAAAGTGTGTTGGAGAACTAAGTAAAGCACATAAAGAAGACAAGGTCAGTGTAAAAGCACAAGAAGTGGAGCGTCAAGTCATACAAAAAGATGAGAAGGAAAAAAAGTATGAGGTGTCCGTGAGAAAGGTGTTGTAATAGAAAATAGCGCAGGAAAGACACAGGGGAATAGGAGGTTTGCAACACCTTTTCAAGGAAATTGCTACAGATGTGGAAGATTTGGACACATGGCTAATGCAAGTGAGTGTCCTGCTAATAGGATTACTTGTAATGTTTGCGGAAAAAGAGGACATTTTGGAAAAAATTGTAGGATGAGGAATAGGAGAGATTCTAGATCAGAAATAAAGGAAGTCAGTTTTCAAGTTAGTGAGAGTGAGGTGGAACATCCCTCTGAGTGGGTTTTGGTGGGGAATGTTAGAGTCAAAATGAAATTTGATTCGTGCTCTCACATCACGTTTCTCTCAAAGGATTTTTTTATGAAGAATTTTCAAGGAAGGAAGAAACTGTTCAAACCTAATATTAAACCTACGGGTTATGGTGGGTTGCCAATTAAGTTATTAGGTTATTTTGATGACTGCATTGAGTACAATGGTAGGTTCACTGATGCTAGGATTTATGTTGCTGAGAGGGGTGATAATTTGTTGAGCTGGAGTCATCAAGCACGCTTGGGTGTCATTCTCAATCCTAATGCACATCCATCTGTTCAGGTACAATCTATTGAGGGTGACGAAAACAAGTTTGTGAGAGCTTTTGGTGAATTGTTCAGTGACACCTTGGGGTGTTTAAAGGGGTACAATCACCATATTAAGTTGAAACAGGGCGCAGTACCAGTTGTAGCAAAAGTTAGACGCATTCCCATTTGTGTCCAAGACGCTGTACAAAAAGAGATAGATAAATTGTTGTCCACTGGTGTTATACAGCCTGTAGAGGCAACGGAGTGGTTAGCTCCCATTGTTGTGGCACGTAAACCAAATAATGAAATCCGTCTATGTGTGGATCTTCGTGCCTTAAATAAAGAAGTGGTGGTTGACAAGTTCCCACTTCCCAATATTGAGGAATTAGTATCATCGTTGGATGGTGCTTGCTATTTTACCACTCTGGATATGGCATCAGCATACCATCAGGTTCCGTTGAGTAAAGAGTGTCAAGAATTAACGGCTTTTATTACGCCAATGGGGGCCTTCAAGTTTTTGCGTATGCCGTTTGGGCTGGTTTCTGCGGCCTCAGTATTCCAGAGGATTATGGAAGATCTTTTTAAAGGCATTTCAGGCGTAAAGTGCTACCAGGATGATGTATTAATATGTGGGAGAAACGTGAGAGAACATGATGAGAGGGTGCATGCTGTGCTTAAAAGGATGCTTGATGCTGGGTTATCTCTTAGGCGAAGCAAATGTAAATTTGGAGTCACTGAACTGGACTATTTGGGTCATCATATTTCACGGCAGGGGGTGAGTCCTAAAAATGATTTGGTGGACACTATCGAAATGTTAAAAGAACCGTGTACAAAAGATGAGGTTTCTTCATTCTTAGGTATGGCAGAATTTTATAACAAATTTATACGAAATTTTGCAGATAAAACAGTAAATCTAAGGAAGTTGATGTGTAAGAATGCAGAGTTTGTTTGGACGGAAGAGTGTGGTACAGAATTTAAACAAGTAAAAAATTATCTCAGGAATGCACCAAACTTACAAGCTTTTGTACCTGGGAATCCCACTTTCATTGTTACTGATGCGAGTATAAAGGGGCTGGGTGCTCTTCTTTTTCAGATCAGGAAGGGCCAAGAGGTGCTAATAGCTTGTGCTTCAAGATGCTTGAAAGGGGCAGAGATATGTTATTCTGTTATAGAGAAGGAAGCGTTGGCAATATTCTGGGCCATAAACAAGTTCAGAAAATTTGTGTGGGGATCTTCTTTCGTAGTCAGGTCTGATCATAAACCCCTGAAAGAAATTTTTGAGAAGAAGGGTTTGGACTCGATTTCCTCGAGGATCAGGAGATGGGTCATTTCCTTACAGGAGTATAACTTCATGTTTGAATACATTCCGGGAAAGACAAATGTAACGGCAGACTGTCTGTCGAGATTGGTGGAGGTGGTAGAGAATGATAAATCTCAGGATGAAAATGATCAATGTGATGCTGAGTGTGGCATAAGAGTTTGTGATGTTACGCTGGGGGCTGTAAAGGAAGATGAATGGAGGGATGAGTTGCAAAAGGATAGTGAATTGTGTTCTGTGATGTCTCTTTTGGATCAGCATAAGTCTCGAAGTCTGGTTAAACCTTGGTCGTTAGTTGCGAATGAGTTAGCCGTTGTTGATGGTGTTCTAATGAGGGGCACAAGAATGATTCCCCCATTGAGTTTGAGAGAAGTCATCGTGAACATGGCTCATGAAGGGCATATGGGCATTTCTAAAACCAAAGAGCGCATCCGTCAGGATTTCTGGTGGCCTGGATTAGATTTGATGGTGGAACGTACTGTTAGGGAGTGTACACCTTGTCAAGCTAGTGATAAGGTACTCAAACCAAGATGTCCACCTATGGTTTGTAGAAGTTTACCAAAAAGTCCATGGGATGAATTAGCTATCGATATTGTGGGGCCATTGCATGGAGAACATCAGACTCCTTACCTGTTGGTGTTGCTGGATTTGTATTCACGATGGGTGGAGGTGAGTTTGGTGAGAGAGATCACTTCTCAATCTGTGATCAGTTTTTTAGAATCTGTGTTCAAACGCGAGAGTTTTCCTAACTCTATTCTTTCTGACAATGGTCCGCAGTTCTGTTCTGCTCAGATGGAGGAGTATTTTGTAAAATGGGGAATTGTACATAAAAAAATTGCGTTATATCATCCAGAGGCGAATGGTGCTTTGGAGAGATTTAACAGGACTTTAAAGGAGAGTATGCAATTAGCAAAGGTAAACTGTTTAGATTGGAGAAAAGAACTGCAGGGTCGTATAACAGCTTACAGGTACACTCCTCATGCATCAACGGGGAAGACTCCTTTTGAACTGCTCAGGGGAAGGTCTCCAAATACTTGTTTGTGTCCTGGCTGGATGGTTGCTGGGAAGGGTTTGAAAAACAATGGTATTGGGGAATGGAGAGACAAAACAAATTTTGAGGTTGGAGATAAAGTAAAGGTCAAAGCTCCTGTTGGGTGTCAAAATTGGTCAAAATATACCTCTCCAAAAACTATCATTAAGCTGTTTAAAAATGCTGTCAAGACGGATGATGGTCGCATCTGGAATCATAGTCGTGTAGCACATTTTGGGGAGTGTGGTGTGGCCGACAGGAGAGATGATACTTCTTATCGTTTTCCCTCTGACATTGATTTAAGGTCTGATAATACTCGTAGGAGTGTCAGAACACGCAGGTTTCCTTTACATTTGCGTGATTTTGTGTAGTTCTTTCTACCCTCTTTTTCTTTCTGTTCAAATGTGTTTTTTGTTCTCATGTTATTTCTGTTCTAATGTAAAGAGGAAGAAGTGTAATGATGTAACATGGCTCCATGCCAGAACACTGGGCATGGAACCAGCTTGTTCTGAGGTTCTGTCATGCAGGGTTCTCTGCATGACAGTTGATATGCTGGCTGTTGGTTGAGGCTGTAATAAATACCTCCTACCATATATCTTCATCTGGTGTGGATTCACTTTATTACAGGCTCCAAATGGGGATTTCTTGCGATAGGAACTGCACTCCATGGGGGCTCTCACCATTAATAGCAATACTGCTTTTAGAGGTCGCTCGTTGTTTTAAAGGAGTGGGAAAAGTTTGCCTATTCACAACGAGGCAACTTCCTATTGGGCAGATGGACGGAGCTTTGTCAATGAATCCCTAAAACTGAAGCACTATGCTTACTGCTCTGGTTAGTGCTGTAATCTGTTCAACCTATCTTTCTTTTAATGTGCACTCAGCAGATACCAATATTGTTATTCTATCTATAGATGAGTAAGTATTTTGTATATCAGTTTGCATGAGAGGGGAGTAACTTGTTTTCAGTGGTGGATCATGAAGTAGAGTTGAGAAGTGTGTGAGCTGAAGGGGCAAGCAACAGACAGGGTAGTCAGTGTTTAGAAGCTGCAGAGATCAGACAGGGCAGTGTGAGAGCAGAAGGGGCAGGAAGCAGAGAAGGCAGTGTATGTGCACAGAGGGCAGTGTGTGCACAGCAGGCCAGAGTATTGATCGGGCAATGCAGTTACTGGCATTGTCCAATGTTAAAATTGATCAAATTGCATGCATATCACAAGTGGCTACGTCAGCCACACTTGACTTCCACCTACAATTCATCCTTGTTTATATTCAAAATTTGTTCTTTGACCTGGGCTCCACAAATAATTTTCAAAACCTAGCCCTAAGCCCCAAGAATTAGAAGCTGGTGCTAAGAAAAGAATAGCAACTAAAGTTGCTAATTTTGTACTTTTAAGCTGTGCAGCTAAGCCTTTTAAGGATGAATTTAATAAATGCTGTTACTCCTACCATGGGGCATCCAGAAGTTTACTTAAAACACCTGAAGCAAAGCACACAAACGCAGCAAAAGAAAAGGGGTTTCGCCAGCCAATTCTTAGGAAAGATCAATATATATACCAAGGTGTTTCATTTCAGGAATCGAAGTCATGCAGATTAAACCAATGCAAAAATCTAATGATAGAGACTATTCACCAAAAGCCCTTTCCCGCATTTTGCTTTAGGAATAAATGTAAAAGCCACAGAGTGGCATGTTGTTGTATCTCTTCCCAAAATCAAATATTAAGCTTTTAGCATTCCTGTTCTCAGATTTTAGGCCTGATTCACAAAGGAAAACTTACACTTCTGTGTGACTTAACAATGGTAATGGTTTACCATTCACAAAAGGATTTTTGAGAACTATTCTTAGAAGTTTGGATTCTCTGTACATAAAAAGATAGGTCTCTAGATACGGAAACTCCGCACTTGTAAATATGCTACTCACAAATCTCTTTGTGTATAGCAAACAGCTGTAAACTTGCACAAAAGTGTTAAGTTAACCTCTGTGAATCAGCCTGTTAGTATTCCACTTAGCTAAACTTGATGACGATAATAATTCTCATTATCCTTATCACACTGAGAAAAAAAATAAGGTAATACTTACGAATTTCACAGTTTACACCAACCCAACCATGTGCACAGTGGCAGTTGTAGCCATTGGGCTGGTCTACGCATGTCCCAGAATGATGGCATGGGCTGCTGTCACATTCATTGACGTCAATGTCACAATCTTCTCCTGCAGTGGAAGATCAAATAAATTCAGTGGCATTAAAATGCTATAATATCCTACACCCCAATATCTGTCAGGCTGTGACAATTTTTCCTTCCAACCATTATACGAAACACTGAGAAGACTTAGAGCCAGAAATATTGAAATTTCATAGACAAAATGAACAAGAAAATTGTGTCTGTTTAAAGGAATGTATATTGCAAACCTTTCAAGCTTCCTGGACTAGATAGAGTATCTGATGGGATAGCCTTAGATAGGTCAGCTCTGTTTTAATTTACTTTTAAATATACAGCCTTGAACACCTTGGATGCAAGGACATCTGAAGGTTTTTCGGGGCCCTGGGCCAAAAGTATTTGGGGGCCACTTTTCGGAACAGCCTTGAATTTATGATCCAATTTTAGCTCTTTCACACCCTCTTTGGCCAGGTCACTGACAGCACACAAACACAATCGTACAAATTCTAAATGTGTTTACAGCTAATATTCAGGGATAGTGACGTGTGTTTTCAATATTGTAACACAGCAGCAGATCACTAATATTACTGCAAATACCCTCAGTGACGCCCTCCCATTTTTCATACGTGAGGTCCTGTTTTGATCTGAAGGAACGTTTCTATGGATGTAGCATGAAACGCAAACACACATTTCTGTGCAAAATATATTTAATAGACTCTCACTTATCATCCACATTTAAAATAAATTAAAAGAAAACAGTATTTAAAACAATCTGTTTAAGAATTATTCACAGTCATCATGACAAGACTCTGCAGAACAGAGCTGGCTCTAACAGGGCCCCCCCCTTTAAGGCTGGGGCCCTGGACCAGAGCCCAGTTTGCTCATGCCTTAAAACATCTCTGGGTGGATGAGAGCCACTTTAACATTACCTGTCAATTTTGCTAAAAATATATGATCTATGTAGCAAATGGGCTAACAATCAGATGTCTATGAACGACAATTTATTGAAGAATGTCAGAGCTCCACTTCTTGAAAACTTTTCAATATATCAATAGTTGTTATTTTGGACTTTAGGCACAAAGATATTGATGGCGCATTTGCGCCTTCTTCCATAGATAGCAAATCTTATTAATATACTAGTGGTATAAAAGTTAGCATATGGTGATTAATTAACCTACATTTAAGGGCCTAACAGAGAAAATAACATGAGTTATAAATTTGAACGCTTGAAGTATGGTGAACCATGTGGCCACCATTGGTATTAAACACTACATTTTAACATGAGAGTTTTGCATTTATGTTAAATGAACTACTAATATGAATTAATATTAAAAGTATTATTGAAAATATTAAATGACTATAAATGAATTGTACTTATATTGAATTAAATGAATTTCATTAATGCAAGTGACATGTTCAGAAAAATGAATGCACATTTAATTTAGTTTTAATGTCATGAATAATGTTTGCAATTAAAAGACCTTGATTTGCGAATCTGATATGAAATGTAAGCTGTGCAATAGGTTTATCAATGTTTTAAGTGTGTTAATATGTATGAAAGTTTCTTAGCTTGACTAGGCTTGAAAGATTCATTTTGCAGCAGTAATGGAAAATCACTTGCTTATCCTGTCCCGTCTGACCTGAATTATTTTCCTAGGATGTTAATGTGATGTTGAATGTCCTTTTGTATTGAAGACAACAAACATGTTTCAGAATTAGCAATATGCATTATTTGTTCTAGCTGTTGATCAACACAGGAAACTTGCAGTTCTCATGTGAAATATATTAGTTTAGTTCAACTGTGTATTGTAAGAAAGGATCTGAAGTATCAAAGAACTAGGGAATGTAACATTTTGCTGGAAATTTGTGAAATCATTCAGATGACAATGTACTTTTGCTGAGAAGTTTTGGAATAGTTGCAAATTCGATGGTATCATCTGCAGCCATTGGCTGCTGAATCTGACGTCTGAGGTGTGCCCAGCTGAAGGACCAAGTGACGAACTTTGAAACTGAAGTCAGTCCTAGTTAATTCTTCTCCTGCCTCGAAGCTGTGCAGACCCTGTCTAGTTCTGTTGTCACACTCTATTTCATTAAGTCACCACATGAGTTTTCTCATCTTAGTCTTAGTTGTCCTATTCTGTTATGCAGTTCAATACTAATATGGCCAACTAATTCTGAACTGCTGCATCGTCCTATGTGCAACCTGTGTTCTGCGCTGCCCTGATGCTGCTGTCAACTGACGCCGAAAGAAGGTGACCGTCCTGCCTGGCAAACTAGTCTTGTATGCTGTCTCATGGAGATAGGTATTACTAAATGGGGATTCTTGTTTCTCTTTCAGTTGGGTACTTACACCAGCATAATTTGTACAGTGAGTTGCCCTAGTTAGATGTTTTTTCAAATTATTTTTGTCTTTCTTTTGTGTTTCCCACACATGCAAGTCAAACTTTGTGCTAATGATAGTGATAGGTATGGCCAAGCCCTGAAACCTGAAATCTGGAATTGAATTTTAAACTGTATTTAATGGCTCACTGTTATCACCACCATCTGCTTTGAAATCTGTGCATATTGTGTTGTTGTTAATACATATTATTCTTTTGGAGTGTCTAATATTATTGATGTTTAGTAGGTTAAATATTTTCAGATGCTTTGGTGAGCCTATAGTTTTCATGAAAGTGTACAATTTAGTCTTGTGCACCATTTACGTGACATTGATTTTGGAATTGTAATAAAGCTTTAAAACCTTATTCAGTTTGGAGTATGATTTAGTGTTAAATTGTTCATGGTATTTAGAATTGTTTATGGTATACTGTCATTGATTTGTGATTTAATGATTCTGACTACCACTCTCTTCGCCAAGTCCAAAGATTCAGTCGACCTCAATAGGTGATGAAAGTGCTGGTGTCTCACATTGGGGGTTATTGAATCTAGAGCAGGAAGAAAATCTTCCCGGGATCAGCGTGCCAACAATCAGTTCAGAATGTTCCAGTTTCAGTTATGTCACAGCCAATTCAGAATGCAGGAATGACTCAGATTGAATCCAGGCTAACGCATAACCACCTGCAACAATTATGAACCAGAGATAGAACATGCCAATGTTTTCCCCAGTAATTATACCACAGAATGTTGCCCGAATCAGTCAAATGAAGCTTTTGGCACAGTCTTTACTGGCCAGAGTAAAAGATGAATGTTCCTGCAAAGCCAGATGAATTTGTCAGGACCAGAATCATTAACAGTTCCCGTAACTATAGGTCCAGTAGTCCTGTTGGATGCCCAGCATAATAAAGAGAGTGATCCCCAGATTTCAAATCCAGTATCAGCAATGAATTCACCTTTTGGAACTAATGCAGAAATGGAGAGATTGAGCACTGCTGTGCCAGCCCTGACCCCAATGAATTATTTTGGTTCGAACCAGAGACAAAATGGAGTGGGACCACTGATTGATGTGGCATATCCTCCATGCTCTATAGGTTCATCTGTGATGACTCAAAAGCAGACTGTGAGAGCCCCAAGCAATGTACCACAGTTTATGCCCAAGATAAAGGAAATAACGGATTAAAGGGGTTATCAGCATGGCAGTTGACTGAAGGGTTAGACAATTTGTGTGGAGCATCAGTTCCAGGAAACATGCCTGGGGGAAAAAAGACATTGAACATGGCTAGGTTAAAATTGGAATTAAATGAATTGATTGAGGGAACCCTTGAATTGGGCAGATTAGATTCTTACAATGAAAACGAATTGCGCTTCATGTGCAAGGATGTTACTCTTCGAGCAGGGCATGTTTATGAGAAATTGACTAATGTGGCTGAAACATGAAATCAAAATGAATACATCCAAACAGTTAAAGAAGAGTTACAGATTGGAATTTGATTCAAGAAACATTGCAAACATGAGATCACCTGGAATGAAAATTCCAATTAAGAAGTTGATTCAAAGTATTGAAACATGGGGAGACATAGATAAATGGGAAGGTAGATGGACAAAGAAAAGAGATCAGAAGAAAAAGCTGAATGCATCTTCAAATGATGTACAACAGGCTGAGGGAGCTAAAAAAATAATGACAATCAGAGAAATTCCTGGAGGAAATTTTGATCATGTTCCTTGGAGCAGTAGTGACATACTTTAATTTCCAAATTATTACCCAAAGTTGAGGAAGAAACCAAAGGAATGCTATCAGAACAGAAAGGTTTGTCAAGCCTGTGAAGTTTTTGTGGGAAGACCTGAACACTTTATTTGAGATTGTGGTTCCAGCAGATGTGTGGGTTGAGTGTAAGAGGGGTGTTGATTGGCCAAGGTGTGAGCCGCCAAGGGATACAATGACAGGTGCTCCATCAGAAGAAGTGATTAAAAGCTATTACAAGGTGATTGAGTTTCTGAAAACTAGAGTCTCCCCAAAAGAAATTGATTGGCAAAGAATTGACAGGACATCTCAGAAGACAAGAGTCTGTTTGTGCTTATTATGAGTGATTGTTGTAAGCCTTCAAGCAATAGTGTCACAGAAATTATTGAGCCGAGAGACATGGTTTATTTTGTATTTAGATTTGTTCAAGGATCGAAGCCTAAAATTAGTAATATGATTAGGAATTATTTGATTTGCTGGCAAAAAAAGCTGATTGATGAAGTACTGCATTATGCAAAATATTGTAGTGACGAAATTGAGTTGACGCAAAAAAGGTTGAAGGAAAAGATGATGGTGATGCAGATCAAGACAGGCCAAGCAGCAGGTATGCAGAGTCTGCAGGGAGTGATTAACGTAGGAGGAATGCAGGGAACACAGCAACAAGGTAATATGATGCTTCACTATAGAGGTAGATGTCATGGAATTTGAATAGATCCGATGATGTTCAGAACATGAAGAAAATGCTTCCTTGTCATGCATGCGGCAACGTTAGACATTGGAAACAGGAGTGTTCATTTAGTAATGTAAATAATTTGGTGCAAGGTGATAGTATTGCGCAGATGGTTGACAACAGTCAATTTCAAAATCAGAGAGTCCAAAGGCTCCGAAATCAAACCAAAATTTTCCTAATGGTGCAGTACAAAATTTAGGTCCCCAGCAACAAGTACAATTTCTCCAACAGCAAATTCATGTCTCACAGAAAATGCAGATACCACACTCTCCGATGACACAGCAAAAGGTAATGTTCCTTAACAGAACGCGAACCAAAGACAAATGCAAAGGTAAATCGGTAAATCACACAATACCCATTGATTGATTTAAGTGAAGATGAAATGAGTAAAGATTACGTGTGCGAGAGTACAGAAGAGGGAGGAAGTAGATCAGCGTGGTCCTTACGTGAATGCGAGTGTTATGGGTTATGATGTTTTATTCCTGGTTAACACTGGAGCAACTTGTTCAACTGTCAGATCAGCAGAAGTCCCTAATGTGCCCCTTTCAGGAAGAACAGTTCAGGTTGTAGGAGTAGCAAACCAGCATTTGGTAATTCCCATTACAGAGCCCATTCCAGTTAAAATAGGAACATTTGAGGGTCTGCACTGATTTGTGGTTTGTCATTCAAGCCCTGTGAGTCTGTTAGGAAGAGACTTGCTATGCAAGTGAAAATGTTCCATCACTTGCACAGATAAAGGGATAGCAATTCAAACTAATAGCGATGATGAGACTTCCAGTCAAACTGATGAGACGTATCTTCTCATTACATTGTTTCCTGCCATGACAATTAAAGACTTGCCTGATGAATTACAAGAGACAGTAACACTGAGAGTTTGGGACCTTTGTGGGGAAGATATTGGACATATTCAAGGTGTTGAACCAGTCAAAGTGACTGTAAAACCACATGCAGTTTTCCCCAAAACACCAGAGTATAACTTGACTCCAGAGATGATCGAAGGTATTACCCTAGTAATTACAGACTTTGTTGAGCCGGGAGTTTTAAAAGAGGTGATGGCAGCCCATGTAATTCATCAATTATGGGATTGCGAAAGCCAAGTGGGAAATATCACGTTGTAAGATTTAAGAAAGGTGAATGAAATTGTAGTATCCTGTTGTCCTGTAGTGCCAAATCCAGCAGTGATTTTATTTCGGATTGCATGTGAAGCAGAATGGTTTCCAGTCATTGATTTGTCACAGGCATTTTGCTCAGTGGCCTCGCACGAGATAGTCAATTCCTCTTTTCATTGCAATTTGGTAATCCTGTGTATTCATGGTCCCATAATCCACAGGGGTTTTCAGAATCTCCATCCATTTTCAAACAGTCCTGAAGAAGAAGATAGAGTCGTTGAATAAGCCATTTTAGTCTGCTTTAGTGCAGTACATTCAAGCCCTTATGGTTGCGTCCAATACATGGGATGCTTGCAGACAAGATACAATAGCGTTATTGAATCATTTGGGTGAAAACAGAAACAATATTTCCCCTGCTAAGTTATAGTATTGCCACAAAGAAGAAACTATTTGGGTCATAAAAATTGAGAAAGGTTCGAGGAAAGCGTACTGAGAAAGAGTTGCAGCAATTATGCAAATGAGTTACCCAGAGAGATGTAGGAATGTTTTGGGTATGGTGATCTACTGACCCAGTCCCCTTTAATGAAGAATGCATGAAGGTCTTCACTGAGTTGAAAGAGTTTGTGCAGGTCTCCAGCTTTGGGAATGCCTGATTATACGAAAGGTTTCATACTTTTTTGCCATGAATGTGATGGTTGTGCTCTTTCAGTTTTATCTCAGTCGCATGGAGGAACAAAAAGGCCAGTGGCATCTTTTTCTGCCACGTTGGATCCTGTCGCTGCTGCTTTGCTTTGCTGTTTAAAGGTCGTGGCCAGTGCTGGTGTGAGCATATGCCAATGCAAAGGCATTGTGAGGGGACACCCTTTAACAGTTTATGTCCCACCCTCACTTGAAGTACTTTTAACCAGATCTAAGAACCAATATTTGACCAATGCCTGCTTTACCCATTATGAGCTATTGATCCTTGGATCTGCAAATGTAAAAGTCATGAGGTGTGTGGTCTTAAACAAGGCCACAATAATGCCTGTGAATGTTGATGATTCAAATTATGTTAGTATAATGGAACATGATGGCCTCAATGTCACTGAACTGTGCACCAAACCCAGACCTGATATTTACGATACTCCTTTAGAGGAGAATCACCAATTTGTATTTGTTGATGGCTCCTGTTTAATTTAAGAGACAGTGAAGGTACTCTGAGAGCAGGTTATGCAGTTTGCACACTCTCAGGAGTTTTCAAAGCCTCATGGCTTCAAAGTGTTGGTTCTGCCCAAGTACCTGAATTGGTTGCTCTTACAATAGCTTGCTGCGTATCACAGCAGTTCTAAGTGACAATATTCACAGACAGTCAAAACGGATTTGGTGTTGTGTGTGACTTCAGGCAGTTATGGCACCAGAGAGGTTTTATGACCTCTTCAGGAACACCCATTCAAAATGGTGAGAAAATCCATAGCTTGTTTAATGCCTTACAGTTACCTGAGAAGATTGCCATTGTGAAGTGTATAGCCCACCAAAGATCAAATGATTATGTGTTGTTGGGCAATGCCTATGCTGACCAAATTGCCAGATATTGTGCACTCCATTGCGTCACCTTATATACAGAGTGGAGTAGTGGAAGTGACACCAGTAAGACAAATCAAAATTTCTTGATGTCAGTGGTTGATACCTGAGATTAAACCAAGAGGTTGCAGGAAGAGGCTTCAGAGGAAGACCAAAGAGGTTGGATAAAAGCAGGTTGCGCTCAAAGAGAAGTAGATGATGTTTGGATTTCAAATGTAGGGAAAGTTGTGTTGCCAGATTATTTGTTGAATTCCATGGCTACATATTATCATGGTCTGGTTCATCTCAGCAGAGATGCAATGATTCGCACTCTCAAACAGACATGGTACAAACCCATATTTAGATTGATTGAAGAAGTGGTTTGTCAACAAATGCATGCAGGGAAATGCACAGGTATAATTTGAGCAACACAGGTAGATCGGGAGGTCCATTTAACAAAATGCAACTTGATTTTATTTAAATGCCTGTCTGTAAAGGATTGGACTATGTATTGGTCATTGTATGTGTGTTCTCCCATTGGGTTGAGGCGTATCCAACATGTAGGAATGATAGTCTCACTGTAGGTAAGCTGCTGCTTAGGGACAGGTACCGTGGTATGGATTCCCAAGTTCTTGGACACAGATCGAGGAACTCATTTTAACAATGAGATTATACAGTTGTTGTGTGCAGCACTGAACATTGAGCACAAATTGCATTGCAGTTACAGACCAGAGGCATCTAGATTGGTGGAACAAATGCTTGAAACACTGAAAGCTTGATTGCCAAAGGTTTGTGCCCTTACCGCATTGAAATGGTCTGATGCATTACCACTTGTCCGGATGGGCACACGTAGCACCCCTGACAGGAAGACAGGACTGTCCCCCACAAGATCATAATGGGTCATGCAATGAGACTACCAGCAGTACCTGCAAATGCACTTCTGAACATAAGTGATGAGTTAGTGCTGGATTATTTCAAAGGTGTGGCTGATGTGGTTTGCTCTTTGTCTCATCAGGTTGAAGCAGCAACAGTTCAAGCAGCCCAAGGACAGTGTCACAGCTTGAAAGCTGGTAGTTGGGTGCTAATCATAAAGCATGTGAGAAGACTTGCCTAGAGCCAAGGTGGAAAGGACTGTTTCAAGTTATGTTGGTGATGAGAACAGCTGTGAAGTGGGCTGGTCTTCTGAATTGGATCCATGAAGGCCAACCACGCAAAGTTCTGTGTCCTCTTGAAAACACAGAGCCTGATCCAGCAAGTGTGAATGCTGATGGAGAAGGGGTTCAACTTGACTAAGCTGTGAGGACAGAACAGGTAGCTGAAGCAGAAAACGTGCAAAGTGGTGAAAGTTGAAGCTGCCCGCATGCAGACGAAAGTGTAAGAGAGCAAAACCAAAGTCCGCTCATTCCTGCCAGTACAGCAAGCATTGTGAAAGCAGTTGTACCCGAAGAGAACTGTGAAAGAAGATAAATGGCCTGCAGCTGCAAATGAACTGGTTGCTGATAAACTCCCATCAATAACAGAAGCAGTTGAAGAGTAAAATTAGAGTGAAGAGGAAGATGGTGCTGTACAGAGAACAGAAAGTAAAAGAGTGCCAATGTCGCAGATACTATTCACCTGAATGGATCTATCTTTTCACAAATGAATGGGAGAGCGAGTTTATGGCCCTTTGTTTTGACCATGAGACTTTAGTTGAATATTCTGGAATTTGAAATTGCATTTAAACTGAGTTTTGAACTAACCTTGCCAATTGATCAACAAAGACATTACACTTTGGAAGTAATCATAAGTGATCATCAAATTGTGTTCTATTTGAAAGGAACATTGAACTATATTCCAGAGATTTCAGATAAATCTTGAAGAACTTTCTTGAAGATCGGGAACTGCTGTGAATAGTGCAAAGAATTTGAAAGCTGCTTTATTTTTTTTAATTTTATTTTTGCTCACTTTTGCTTCTATACTTTAACTTTTTTCTTCTGATTTTACAGAAGCCATGAACACTGGACAGGGCAAATACAGTATATGTAAATATTTGTGTATTGGTTTAATAATAGTATGTATAATAGCGTGTATTTTATTGATTGTGGGAATGAGTGTTTCAATGAAAGGACAAAGTACAGCAACTCCAGTGCAAGAAATGACAACATCCAAGCAGGATACGTTCTATAAAGATGAGAGATTGCTTCATTTAGATGACACAAAGGGAGACTTATCTTCCAATGTTTATTATAATTTCCTGTTTGAGTACATGGACACAATGATGATTGTTATGTGTGTACACAAATTCCTTTGTCAGTACAAGAAGAGATCACATATCTCAGTTTACCACTCACTAATGGCATTAGTTGAAGTTTATCATTAACAGATTTGTACAATCAAGAGTACATTCTGTACTTCCATTCTAATTATTTTTATTTTTATCTTTTGTTCCCATTGAAGCATTTGAGCAGCATTGAAAAAGCTAGGAACAAAGATATAGTGGGAGGATTCTTTGAACCTACACTGACTTTTGGAACAGCATATGCACTCTGAAATAACTTAACATGCCTTCTTACATAGGTATAAAAGGAGTTCATTAATCAAGTAGATCATAAAACAAAAGTGATGAAAGAAGATATAGGTAAGGATATAGTCAACAAGAAGGAAACAGTTCACAACACACCTGATACACAATGACACTTAGCTTTAGATTGGCAACATGTAGGAAAGCTTTGATATATATAGACTGCAATCAAAAGCTGACAATAAGTTTGTAGGAACGAGTGAATGCAGAAATGTGTTCCTGTTTAAGAGCGTATGGGTTTTTATGCTTAGTGGACAAGACCCCGCTATACCTGGTGTCTATTACATCTGTGGTGAGAGCGCTTATTACAAGTTGCTGAAAGGCTGGCTTGTACATTCCATTTAAGAGTGTTTTTTCTGAAAATCTATCAAGTGGACAACATTGACAATCCAGCACAGATTGAGAGACCTAATGAGATTTAAAAGATGACAAAGTAGTTCAAAGATTATAGGAGATATTTTTTGAGCTTTTATTCCATCTGTGGGTTTGATCTTGAAAGACATAAAGATAAGGAAGTTATCAACAATTGTACATAAGAGGTCAACTGAGTTTTCAGATGCAATGCTCCTAATGGACACAGAAATGGTTGCAGCAAGGTCTATTATTCTTCATAATCACCTTGCGTTAGACATCCTTTTAGCAAAAGAGGGTAGAGTCTGCCGCGTTTTGAAGTCACAGCACTGCTGCACTTAAGGAGATAAGGAGATACTTATCTAATTTGACGAGTATGAAAAATGACTTAAATGACCTAAAAGAGACAAATGTTTGGGAGACAATAGGTGAAGAATTCTAGGAAGTAAGATCTTGGTTTGGAAACTTGGGAAATGATTTTGTGAAAATGATCCTGAAATCTTTTGTTTGTGACAGTGTGCATAATTTGTACACTTGGATTTTACAAAGCTTACAATTTCTGGAGAAAACAAAGTGAAAAGAATAAACAGAGGAGGGAAGAAATGTAAATGGAGACTATGAGAAACAGGTATTATCAGACGATAAAGAGAATTGACAATTATCGCAAACCTCGATCTATGCATTATCAAACTACAAGGCTTTAATTTTTGTCTTATTGTAATTGCGAAAAGTTCATTTGTGATGGCATAGATTGCCGTCACAGGAGGGACTGAGAGAGGGTAAATTTTATTAATATACTAGTGGCTTAGAAGTTAGCATATTGTGATTAATCAACCTACATTTAAAGGCCTAACAGAGAAAACAAAATTATTTGTAAATTTACATGTTTGAATTATGGTGAGCCATGTAGCCACCATTCGTATTCAACACTACATTTTATCATGAGAGTTTTGCATTTATATTAAATGAAAAACTAATGTGAAAATATTAAAAGTGTTTTTGAAAATATTAAATGAATATAAATTTATTGTATGTATATTGAAATAAATGACTTTCATTATCGCAACTTGTGTGTCAGGGGCATGGCAGACAGTGAAAAGCCGCATGGGGCCCTGTTAGGGGGCCCCTGCACTGCCCATGCCAGTGGCAGGGGCCCCCAGGGGCCCCACGACTCCCCGTACCGCCAGCCTTTTCCTGGTGGTTCATAACGCAGAAAAAGGCTGGCGGTCGGGGACTCGTAATCCCCTGGGGCCGATCATCACCGCCGGGGCAAATCTGGGGGAATACCGCCGGCCCCGGCGGTGCGACCGAGGTGCTTCCTCCGCGGTCGTAATGGGCCAGGAAGCACCGCCAGCCTGTTGGCGGTGCTTCTGTCATTTTAGCCCTGGCGGTCTCATACCGCCAGGGTCAAAATGACCCCCCATAGTCTTCTTTATTGTGAGGCTGGTTTCTAATTCACTTTGAATTATTGCATTTTATTTAATAAAATTAAGACACACAATGTATATGAGTCTCTAGTTGTACGGTGATTGCACTTCCTTACCAAATTTGAGTTCAACACTGTACATTAAAAACTTTAGAACACACATTATATGAAATGTTTTGTGTACATTTAGGGTTATCCATGTTCTTCCATCAAGGTCTTTTTCCCCGACACTCTATTACTAACACAATAGCCATCTATTACCAAACTAACATTTCATGTGAATGTACCTGTAAAGAAAAGACACACAAGCAGAAATGGAAAAATGTTTCACACGTTGAAAAAAATGCAGGCCTACTCATGTCAATTTTGAGTATTATAAACAAATACACATTTAATTTGTGTTAACTGTGTTCATGTTTAACTTCAAATAAAGAAAATGTTAGTTACATCATCTCAAATAAATGTCACATTACATTACAGTTAGAACAAAGGCAATACGACTTTGAATACATGAACAAAAGTGCGACTGAGAACCACATCGTAGCATTAAACTGTAAAACATTATTACACACGTCTTCTGAAATTCTACTCTTTTCTAAGATACATTGTAGTGAATCCTAGTTCGTTTTAATGGGATAGCAGGAGTTAGCTTAGCCGCTGGCTTGTAGACTCATGCCCCCGTCACCTAGTGACTTTTAACCTACTTAGCTTGCTCTGTCTTAGCCCATTTAATTATTTATTTCTTCTAAGATGGCTGCCTTGTTTATAGTTAGGCCACTTGTTATGAGTTACATTATCAGTGTCACCGTGCCAAGGCGTCAAGATCAAGCACCAAAGACAAACAAACAGTAGGTGTTCACACTTAGGGATTTTCCCTCTCTATACTTTCGAGGGATTGTTGATATTAATTGCCGTCCCAAGCATGCCTGTTATCTATTGTTTTGGAATACACCTACGTCAGGGGACCTTCTAGATCTGTATAAATACATCACACTTTAGACAGATAATCAGAGGGATTCCGACCAGAGGGCATCGCCACCATCGCTGATACCGATGCTGCAATCGTCTTGATGCTGACCCAGTCTTCGTGTCCCTACGGAGTCTGAGATAGAGACCTCATTCCAAGGTAACGAGGGTTGGGGGCTCCTCTCATGGACATGGCTTTGGCAGATTAGGTTTAGCAAACCCAGCTCTCCTTTAGGTGGGAGGTTAGGCCTATTCACATGAGGGTAATAGGGCATATTCCATCTTATGTATCTTTTTCATGTATTACAAAATGGTGGGGGTCTTCATAACAATGACTCTCTTCTTCACAATACAGTTACTTGCTATTTTCATTATCCTAATCATTGCAGTCCATGCAACTTATCGCAAATTGTAGTTATGTTAAACAAGAAACTATTATAACTTTACTGCATCTGTGTCATTGCCTGTGTTTGTATGAGACATAATATATCTGTGAGAAAAGGGTAATCTCCGTTTAACCACGACATACCCTGAGATATCTTATTTTGAGTCCATGCGTAAACGACTGCCATAAATCACCTTTTACTATTGTGTTTCTGGTGAGGTACTGCTAGGGAGCCGGTAAGGTTGGGACAACAGTTGCGACTTGTTGTAGGAAAGACTCAGTCACCTACAAACAAAAGTACTGTTATCCTTAAACCAGCAGTCTTGCCCAGAGCAAGAGTCCAAACTACGACATGGCGCCCAACGATGGTGTTTAGGCACTAATTTACCGATACCCTGACTATCACTGTCCCACAGACAACAGGTACCCTAAGTACCATTATACGGAGACGTCCGTGGTCTTTGGGAGAATCCTCCTCAGCTGAACAGGTAACACCTAATTAAGCTGTAGGTTGTTCGGGCTCGAACTCATAAAAAGGAATCAGACTTCCCCTATTTGGTGTTCCGTTTCTCTAAACAACTATGGCTAATACCATAGACATTCCTGCAAATGCTAGACATGCACTTACACAACATTTATTGGCGCATGGCCTTACAGAAGAGGGCGGGATGTTACTCTGATAATAGAGGCAACTGAAGCATACCAAACAGAAACATTTTACTGTTGGGTCACCTTTCCTGAGGTTGACCAACGAACGCACACATTTCACACATATGAAATTGCGAACATACCTGTACGGTCCGAAGCATACCAGTATCATGAAATTTCGCTCACATATCAAGAACATCAGAACTGGTTTGAAGGCGCCCTACCACATGTACTACGGAGAGTGAGGCTAGGTCCTTTAAGTAATGAGGGACCTACATGGCCTATGTTTGCCACATATACACCTCACCCAGGCATACAGAATATGCCGATAGCAGATTTACGAGTTTAGTATAATGAATTAGTGGCATTATATAGACGATTGGTTCAGTTCGTAATGCGAACATTGAACACAACACCAGCGCGTCCAGCACCGCCAGTAGCTGGGGGTTATCAATTGGCTACTGGGATTAATCCACAAACAGTGTATACTATTATGGGTAAAGTGCCCACGGAGCAGGAAAAAATACTGTTCTGGATAGCCCAGAAAACTAATCAGCTGGAAGCTGTGTTTCCCCATTCGGGACCACAGGAAAAACATAGATTACTCACTATGTGCTTGCCGTTTGGGATGGTTCCCTCGGTGGATGACTGTGCCACATGGGGTACAGTCTTCGCTGCCGTGTATACTACCACACATGGTACCCCGACACTTGTCAATTTACCAGAAGTGTTAAAACAAATACAAACTGAACATGGGGCTGCACCGGCCCTGGATCTGGGGATGAAATTGATGCGTAACTTTGACGCCGTCTCCTCGATAATACTGAGTAATATTAAAGGGGAAGCGGTGGCACTGGCAATACGCCAGCGTCTCCAGGAAACTCCAAATCTGGAACAAGAGAGACAGCTACCGAAAATAATTTCCGATACCTATACTAGTATAGGACGGGATAGTTTGGGGGCCAAACCTAAAAAATTTGAGTTACAAAGTACCGCCCATAAGGAGGGTACAAAGCAGGCACAAGAGGGCTCTAAGAAGCGCTGGGACAAACAAAAAGATTTCAAAGAAAGAAGAAATAAGAGAGCTGATTCTCCACATCCGGAGTACTCCGAAAGGAGGTATAATCTCAGAAATAGGGAGCACATTAGACCTCCAGACAGATATACTGATTCACGTCCCTCTCGTTCCTTTCAGGACGCACCGGATAAACGTAGCGAGAGAGGGGGCTGTCAAGATCGACGTCCGGAATACGTGAAAGAGAAGAAAGACTCACCACAGTCTACCATTAAAAAAGAAGAAAAGACTCCTCAGCAAAAGCCACAGTTTAAAAAGAAAAAGGTGGCAGCACTGACAGTTAAAAATGCCAGTAGTATTGAGAACGCTGTTGAGGAACAAGAAGTGGGCCGTGACTCTGTTGGACAGCGCGGCAGAGGTCACGATATGTCGCCAGAGTCTAAAAGATCATCTGGATGCGACAGCAACTAGCGATTACATCGCGGTTGAGCCCGCGGATGGCTGCGTTCTTCCCCCCGATAGGGTTTATGATTTGACAATTCAGATAGAGGGAGACGTGAAACGCACTATTAGTGTAATATTTTGGGATGAACTTACTAGTGATATCCTATTGGCCGAGAGAGACTGGCCACCTGAACACGTCCGCAAGCTCCCGCATGGGGAAGATGTCATTTTGCCTTCTTTCTCCGATCTTGTTCCAGAAGCAGCGAAAGAAGCCTATGCTGCTGAATGGGCTTTAGCGCAAGCTCCTGCGCTATATCGCAATCATGTCGGTTGGGACAAGGAGTCTCCTTGTCATGTTATTCCCGTTAGGTCTACACCCCAACCGCAGCAACAATACCCTGTTAAACATGAAGCAAAAGCTCCGGTGAAGGAGATACTATCACAACTTGAGTACCAGGGAGTAATTGATCCCTGTTCATCTGCGATGAATAACCCATTATTCCCCGTTGCGAAGCCGGATCATTCATATAAAATAGTGGTTGATTACAGACACTTAAATAGTCATACACGCACTTATGCTATACAAAATTCACACAGCCCAGCACTGATAAATAATATAGTGCGTAAAAAATATAAAACTACATTGGATATAATTAATGGATTTTTCTGCCAGAATTTAGCGCATTAAAGTAGGGACCTAAGTGCATTTTCATTTGGCTCCCAGGAACGCTTTTGTCGTTTACCTCAAGGCTATAAAAATAGCCCAGGCCTGTTTTCAGCCTGTGTAACATCAATTTTGCACGAGCTTGATTCCGATGCATTGTCCTATGTGGATGATATCTATCTCACTGACGACACCCTCGACATTCTTCTTGCGAGGGTCGATTGGATAATTTTGGGATTTGCAGACCTCGGTTATAAATTTAATTTTAAGAAAAGCAAGATAGCCTTTCTTAGTGTGTTGTTCCTGGGATATGAGCTATCGAACGAGGGGAAGAGCCTGGCCCCGCACTTCCTAGAAAAGTGTGCTCAACTACAGACTCCGAACACACTTAAGAAATTACAGTCATTACTGGGTTTCTTCAATTTTGGCAGAACATACATTCCAGATTATGCAGAACGCATCAAGCCACTTTATGACTTAATTCAGCCCAATTTTTCTAGCAGGCGATGGACGATTGAACACACACACATCCTTAGAGATATGCAACGGGACATGCTAGATGCGAAACACTTACACACATGTGACAATAAAACAAATATGGTCATCAGAATAATTGCTGGTGCCCTTGGATTTACTTATGTCACCTTTAATGAGGATGACACAGTGCCGATAGCATGTAAATCACATTTATATTCAAATGCTGAAAAACGTTTTGCACCTACAGAAAAGATTCTGACAGCAGTTCAGATGGCCGTCATAAAAGAGAGGCCACTTGCCCAGAGGAAACGCATTATTTTTGTCTCCCCGGTGCCGGCCTGAGAGGCTGTCACTAAAGCGAGCGTTCCGAACGCTAAGGCATTACATCCACGCTGGATTCAATGGGCAACGTCTCTGACTGCCACTGATGTCGATTATGTATTCGATCCAAGGCTTCAGACACAAGAATTTCTACAGTATGAACAGGAGTACCCCGCTCCTCTAAATATCTTGCCACTAGACAGTTATAATACTATCATTTATACTGACAGATCAGCGCAACCGGCTGTAGGTACTAAACATCAATACTCAGCAGCTTGCGCAGCCGTGTGCGGAGTGATGGAAGATGGAGTTTTCCACCCTCACAATACCTACACGCAGACCTTAGGGGACTGCACAGCCCAGTTGGCTGAGCTTAAGGCTCTTCTTCTAGCGCTCAAACATACTGAGGCAGGAAGCCAGACTTTGATAGTCTGTGATTTATATTACTGCATCCAGTCATACAATGAATATCTCAATCATTGGAAACTGAACGGGTTTAGGGATTCTAAAGGAAACACCATTAAACACAAAAGGTTGTGGGGAAGGGTGGCTGATCTTAAGGATAAGCTACGATGTGTCCATGTAGTTCATACGTTAGGACACCAACGTGTAGGGATACATGTTGCCGGCAATACATTGGCTGATGAAGCGGCCAAAGCATCAGTAGCTAAGGCTTCTGTGGCTGCAGTGACTCGTTCTCGGATGAGATTGGATAATGAAATACTGATTGCCATTAAAGCTTCGGCTGCAGGCAAGACCCTTCCGAAAGGCTACCCTACAAACTATACTTACCATATCAGTGCACAGAATGTTGCTTATACAACAATTCCTGGGGTTGGAGATCGAGTGATCCCCAATGAAGACCAGAGATTAGAGCTGATTACAGCCGCTCATGAGGGTGTCGCTTCTGCACATGCTGGTATACAGGCCACGATAACAATTCTACAGCAACAATATTGGTGGCCTGGTCTATGCAGACAAACTAAACAGTATGTCCTTTGCTGTGACATTTGCCAGCAGATTAAGGGCTCTAATATCAAACGCCCTCCGCAGACATCCCTCTTAGTGTCAGACAAGCCACTTCAGTGTGTGTCCCTAGACCATTGTGGTCCCTTACAGCCTGATGGTGCATACAAATACATTTTAGTGGCTGTGGATTCCTGTTCTAGATTCCTGTGGGTATGGCCACAGCGGTCGGCTGACGCCCGGACTGTTATAAAAGATTTGCTGATCTTTATCGGTACATATGCGGTTGCAGCATTCCATTCGGACCAGGGCTCTGCATTTGCCTCTAAAGAATTTAGGGACACCATGGGGACAATGGGTGTTGAACTCCATTACTCCTCACCATACCATCCGAGGGAAATTTGGTCGTGGAGAGGCGGAATCGTGATCTAAAGCAGTCCTTAACAGCTGGAGTATTAGGTTCAGGCCGCAGTTGGTTACACCACCTATATGGGGTCCAGAGAGCACTGAATAATCTGCTAAGACGGTCCTTGGCGGGAAAGTCTCCATATGAGGTTCTCTTTGGGATACCTATGTATGTCCCCGATCTTGATGCCCCTGGTATGGTGGCAGCAGAAACGCCATTTGACATAAAAGAACGTCTCACTGTTTTACAGGAGCTTCAACAATTTTGTGATGATAAATCATATGCAAGTGCTGCCACCTTAGGAATAAGGGAATTGGCGAAAACTTCGACTGGCTGGATTCCTAACGTTGGGGATCTGGTTCGTGAGAAGATCGCTGTGAAAAAGGAGTTCGGTCCATCATACAGAGCACCTGTACCAGTCTTGGGAAGAAAAGGCACCAGGACTGTCATCCTACCAGCACTGTCTGGTTCTAAATCGCATAGATTCATCTCCATTGATGACATCAAATTACACCATGTGGCCGATTCTCCACAGTAGACCAGGGGGTCCCTTGGGTGGTTCCCGATCCCCTCTCACTACCCAACAGGACATCCATCTACATAGTAGGCTGATCATCACTGCTACTGACTATGCAACCATGTCAACTGCTGTTCCAGACACTTCCTCGACCATGGGGAGGGCGGAAAATGAACTTTTGTTGGTTCCAGTCACATCATCGGTGACCACCCCGCTTCAAGATTTGGCTGTATTTTACACGAACACTTCCATGACCAATGACGTTGTCTATCAAAAACCTCCACGAGCGGTGGAACAGAATTCAGCAGGTCCTGTGTTTGCAGAGACTTCCTCAGGCTATTTCATAGACATTGATGATTTTTCTTCGGATTCATCCTCAACTGTGACTGACAAACTTTCAAAAAGTAGTAAGCTGTATCGATGGCTTAAAATGAACTATTTGATCTACCCATGGAACTATCTATGGTTCTGTTTGACATTTATTGCATTATTTTTATGTTTTGGTTTTGTGACTGTTTTCTTTTTGCTGATTAATGGTCACTATATTCCTGATCGCTCCTCTGTGGAGCCTGTTGATGAAATTTTAACACCACATCATTCTTCACATAAGGTCCGACGAGATTTGTCCCCTGTAAATATTACAGCTATACCAATTTCTGATGGGATTGTGTGGGACAAAGTTCCATTCGATATATACGGGCCTACAGAGATTATTCAGATACCTTACGTGTTCAAAATTTCAATGTCTGATGTTATTACACCTAATGTTGTCTCTGATGATTGGGATGTCCAAACAGTTGATTCCATGCTAGCTGAAATGAAGGACTATTCCGCTTTTGGAAGTGATGATGTATATGATTATACAATGAATTATGGGGAAATGTTCTGCTATAACAATTGGGGACATCACTACCTACCCCGTGCAACTAGATATAGGCCTCTCTTGAACTATACACAGTGGGAACACTGTTCGACACCACAGGTGGGGAGTCCAAAGTACTACAGCGATAAATTTACATACTTTTCCGGGCATGATACAAGAAAAGCAGAGTCGTATTATTTTAAAATACCTCCGGCACAAATTAGAAAACTTTTGCTAACAGATACAAAACTGATTTATTCAGATCCCTTCATTTCCCGGCTCTCGCTTGAGGGTTACGAATATTGGATAAACACTATTGATTTGAAAAGTGTATGGGGAATACAAGATTGGCAGATACAGGTAAGGAGGCTTTGTTTCGGGCATGCCTGATTCCTGTGCAAATGATTTTCTTAAATGACACTATTGAGCAGACATCCTGTCTGGGGTTAGCAAAAATTAAAGACCTGAACACGCCCAGTATCCCTACTCCGACAAAATTTAGAGATTGGCAACACTTTCTTAGTGTCTCAGAAGACAGGCTAGAAGCAATGGTTAAGGCTGGTCCTATAATTCTTCACTTTCCCGTCCCGGCTGGTGGTTGGTATGGCCCTCCGACACTGATGTCAAAAGCGTTTCTTAAACTCTTCAGGGGTTTTTTCAATTAACAGGCCTGACCCTCGCTTTCTATCAGGTCAACATACAGGTATAATTACAACATACAGTGTGGGTAAGCTGTGCCAGCAATGGGTGCAGACAAACACGTTAACAGCGGTTAAGAAACACCTCAACACTCTTTCTGACAGTATAGACTTACAGGATTTCCTGTTAGGTCCTAGAAACAGCGCTCAAAACGGTTTTTATATGCTATGTACAATGAAATTTGGAAACTTTCCCTGATTGAGGCTGCTGCACGTTTAAGGCAACTAGATAGGGAAAATTTGGAAAAAACATTAGCTGTTGTCGACAATGGCATGAACACGCTGTCCAAGAGGATTTATTCACTATCAAATATAGTGTCGTCCGCTATTGATATCACTCAGACAGACTTGTCCCGGTTATATCATGGGCAAACACAGCTACATTCCATCATGCAGCTGGGTTGGACATTACAGACACTGAAAAGTGGCCACATTCAATGGAGGTACATTAATGGGAGTGAATTATTCACTGCTTTTAATTTTTCCAGGGAACAAGAGACAATGGCTAAAAGGGAGGCTAGTTTCACCCTGGATCAAGTAGGGAAATTAGATAAGTTGCTCTTCACGGTAGCAGAGAGTCCTTCATCTATTTGGCTCTTGCACGGCATTATTAATTTACCAATTTCGACCTTTCGTTTCTCGAGCTGCCTGAAACATCTTGCAGTGGGATGATATGTGCAGCTAGGAGATAGCTTTGTTAAGGAAGAGTGGGAGTTGCCCTTTGCCTATAGATGTCTGAACGGTGAACTGAAGGTCTTTCTTAGCGGAAGTGAATGTGAGACTGCTGTTCGTCATTCTATGATATGCAAACAGGTGTCTCTTCACGTTCTTTGCAAAGCGGGGGTCGTGAAATTGGCCTGTTTTCTGAAGGGTACTCCCGTCCCCTTGATTCGTCCAGTATTTCATGTACTTTCCAATGGCAGTTATGTGGTACTGAACGATCAAAGCTGCTGCGGCATGCGACTTGGAATTGCCTACGCAATCTCAGTCACGAAGGTCGTTACGTGTTGTGGACATGTTTTGTTTCCCCCCACACGAGAGATAAAAGTATCTGACATGTGGCCCCACATAGATACTATTAATGTGAACTATGACAAGTTGAGTAGGCTAAAAGCGCTATTGTTTCAGAAACAGGTCTCCTTGACATCCGCAAAAGAGACGTATGCTCTCCATATTGCGAGATCATCACCTGAGATACAATCCCTTTTAAATACAGATTTCCCCAAACACTGATATCCAGAATCTTCAATGCTTCAAGCACCACTGGGATTGTTCATTTCTTTAAGGCTGTCGGGTCTGGTTTCGTGTCCATCTTCCAGACTGTTTTCGGAGTCATCCCATCAGCCATCCATTCTCTCTTTTCAAGTGTGTTTGGTGGCTTTCCAATTATTTTGGCTTTAATAGGCGGACTACTACTGCTATTTCTTCTGATTCGCGGTGGTTGTTTCTTTCCAGCAACGCAGAGCAATGGAGCCGCTCCCACCAACTAAACTGTGCCGTGAGCGCATGGTTCGGATGTTCGGTGCACCTTTGCTGGTGGAACTGGAGCTTGACTGGTCGTTGTCATTTCGGCCACTTCTCTGGTGTGTACAACCAGTCTTCCGCTGCATATGGTGTCTCTTTGAACATCTGCCTATGGTCTGTCTTGCTGTTGCACCGACATCTCCTGTGGACCACGAACTGCTGATGTCCCCGATGAGGGTTCATACACGGTCATGCTCCTTGAGACTGAGGTTGCTCCGCGAGGCCACCTATGAGCCTTCCGTTATGAGATCTACCATGGATGAGGACACTGCAGCAAGTATCGATGCACCAGGAAATACGGCTCACTTCTGCTCTGTGGATCCGTTTGTCCGCCCAGCACTAGACTTAACTCCGGACGATGTTGACTCATTTTTGAGGTCCGTGACTGGTGACTTCGATTACATTCTTCAAGATCATGCCTATAACACATAATTTGATGAATTGACTTGTCATTCCCGATTCCAAATTATGCAATTAAATAGACATTTGCTGTTGCACGCTGTACTTGTCATAGTTGACATTAACATCTCTGTATGTATTTTTAGACAGATTTGTTTTAACACATGTGAATGCTTTTTTTGCCTTGTTTTACCATTTAGCTTTTAGTTCAGGAGAATTTTTTTAGCTTTTTCGGTTCCTGTACCTTCATCATACCTGTTACGGCAATGGGGAGGGTGTAGTGAATCCTAGTTCGTTTTAATGGGATAGCAGGAGTTAGCTTAGCTGCTGGCATGTAGACTTGTGCCCCCGTCACCTAGTGACTTTTAACCTACTTAGCTTGCTCTGCCTTAGCCCATTTAATTATTTATTTCTTCTAAGATGGCTGCTTTGTTTATAGTTAGGCCACTTGTTATGAGTTACATTATCAGTGTCACCGTGCCAAGGCGTCAAGATCAAGCACCAAAGACAAACAAACAGTAGGTGTTCACACTTAGGGATTTTCCCTCTCTATGCTTTCGAGGGATTGTTGATATTAATTTCCGTCCCAAGCATGCCTGTTATCTATTGTTTTGGAATACACCTACGTCAGGGGACCTTGTAGATCTGTATAAATACATCACACTTTAGACAGATAATCAGAGGGATTCCGACCAGAGGGCATCGCCACCATCGCTGATACCGATGATGCAATTGTCTTGACGCTGACCCAGTCTTCGTGTCCCTACGGAGTCTGAGATAGAGACCTCATTCCAAGGTAACGAGGTTTGGGGGCTCCTCTCATGGACACGGCTTTGGCAGATTAGGTTTAGCAAACCCAGCTCTCCTTTAGGTAGGAGGTTAGGCCTATTCACATGAGGGTAATAGGGCATATTCCATCTTATATATCTTTTTCATGTATTACAAAATGGTGGGGGTCTTCATAACAATGAGTCTCTTCTTCACAATACTGTTACTTGCTATATTCATTATCCTAATCATTGCAGTCCACGCAACTTATCGCAAATTGCAGTTATGTTAAATAAAAAACTATTATAACTTTACTGCATCTGTGTCATTGCCTGTGTTTCTATGATACATAATATATCTGTGAGAAAAGGGTAATCTCCGTTTAACCACGAGATACCCTGAGATATCTTATTTTGAGTCCATGCGTAAACGACTGCCATAAATCACCTTTTACTATTGTGTTTCTGGTGAGGTACTGCTAGGGAGCCGGTAAGGTTGGGACAACAGTTGCGACTTGTTGTAGGAAAGACTCAGTCGCCTACAAACAAAAGTACTGTTATCCTTAAACCAGCAGTCTTGCCCAGAGCAAGAGTCCAAACTACGACAACATAGGGGGTCATCACAGCTTTGGCGGGCAGCTACCGCCGCCCGCCAGGCTGTAACCGCCGGGCGGCCGCCAATGCAGCCACACTCCCGCAGTGCCCATTTGGACATCCCCGCTGGGCCGGCAGGCGGAAATCAGGTTTCCGCCCGCTGGCCCAGCGGGGATGTGGGCCGCAACACGGGAGCCGGCTCCAAATGGAGCCGGCGGTGTTGCGGCCGTGCGACGGGTGCAGTTGCACCCGTCGCGCTTTTCACTGTCTGCATAGCAGACAGTGAAAAGCTGCATGGGGCCCTGTTAGGGGGCCCCTGCACTGCCCATGCCAGTGGCAGGGCCCCCAGGGGCCCCACGACTCCCCGTACTGCCAGCCTTTTCCTGGTGGTTCATACCGCCAGAAAAAGGCTGGCGGTCAGGGACCCGTAATCCCCTGGGGAGCGCTGCCCAGGCCGATTATCACCGCCGGGCAAATCTGGGGGAATACCGCCGGCGGTGCTTCCGTCATTTTAGACCTGGCGGTCTCGTACCGCCAGGGTCAAAATGACCCCCATAGTCTTCTTTATTGTGAGGCTGGTTTCTAATTCACTTTGAATTATTGCATTTTATTTAATAAAATTAAGACACACAGGCCCTCATTCTGACCCTGCCGGTCGGCGGAGAGACGGCGGTCGGACCGCGAACAGACCGGCGGTATTAAAAATGGCATTCTGACCGCGGCGGTCCCCGCCGCGACCGACCGCTACTTCTCCACTCCGACCGCCACGGCGGTCATGACCGCGGGGCTGGAGTTTGCGCACTCCGGCCCGGCGGTCGTCCCAAGACCGCCAAGGGTATTATGACCCTGCCTACCGCTGCGGTTTCTTGCGGGCGGGAACCGCCGTGCGAACCATGGCGGTAAGCACTATCGGGGTCAGGGAATTCCTTCCCTGGCACTGATAGGGGTCTCCCCCACCCCCCACTACCCACCCGAGTCCTCCCCCCACACCCTCCACCCCCCTGCCACCCCCCAGAGGTGGTACGAACCCCCTCCCCACCCCCACCCCGACATGCACATACATGTACCCCGACATGCACACACCCCCAACATGCACATATACACACCCCCTACACACACATACACAACGGGGACACATACCCGCACACATACATGCCGACATGCGCACCTGCCGAACAGCACACATTACCCATAGACACAGCAGCACCCCCGCCCGCATACACGCACTCACACACCCCCTCTACACACTCACACGCACACCCCATGCACGCACACATCACACAACACCCCCCCACCCCCTCCCCTCACGGACGATCAACTTACCTTGTGCGTTGGTCCTCCGGGAGGCGACGGGAGCCATAGGGACGTGACCGCCAACAGAAGACTGCCAACAGAAGACCGCCACACAGAAATGTGGGTCGTAATTCTGTGGGCGGTGTTCTGCTGGCGTGGCGGTGGAGGTTGACCAGTCTCCACTTTCCCGCCGACCGCCAGTGTGGCTGCTGGCGGTTTTCCAGCGGAACGCTCCCAGCGGTCAGAATGCGCACAGCGGCACACCGCCGCGGTCGGCGGTCTTCACCGCGGCAGTAACTCAGCGGTCTTGCGAAAAGACCGCCAAGGTCAGAATGAGGGCCACAATGTATATGAGTCTGTAGTTGTACGGTGATTGCACTTCCTTACCAAATTTGAGTTCAACACTGTACATTAAAATCTTTAGAACACACATTATATGAAATGTTTTGTGTACCTTTAGTTTGAAGTTGTGACGTCATGGGTGGAGCCAAAATTTACACTACACCAGTATCTAACAGAACTAGGGCTGTTGGGTAGTCTAGAATGTATCACCTTTTGCTGCAGTCAGTTGGAAATCTTGGAAACTACTGCCCGTTGAAAGAAAAGTGTTAGTAGTACCAGCATGTGTTAATTTTGTAATTCTGAACATGAATACCATATTTTTAAGGGACTTCCCCAGGTTTGGCATATCCAGGCACCGCTACCGGAACATCATGTACAAAATACGGTCCAACAAAAACATCACTACCAAAATATCCACTACCAAGTTATTCTGAAGATACGTGTATGTAAATAGGCTTACTATAATTAACTCCACAAATATGCTCCTTGACTGTATTTGTTTCTTCCAGGTATATGAATGTCGGATTTAAGAGCAGTAAATTTATACTTATTTGTTTAACAGCTTTATATAACACCAGGGATGACAGGCATGAGGGCACTTTAAAAAGTACAAAAACCCATGGTCTACGGGGAACATAACCCAGATGTTTGGGAGGGCTAGGTTAGGCATAATTTTGGGACAGAAGCCATACTGATTGGTGCACAGTATAGTGTTGGGTTCAAGGTGGGATTAGAGCTGGGAGGTGTCCACTTCCTACATAATTGTAGAGATGCAGGGGACGTTAGTGATGTGGCGTCAGTTGTTCAGATAGGCTGAGTTGAAGGTATCTTTTTTTTTTTAAAGTGGGGTGACTATGGAGTGTACACAGGTAAGGGGACCTCAATTAGTTGGAGACATCTGTTTATAAATGTAGTTATCGTGGAGCAAGGAAAACTGCATGTTTGTCAGTAGGGTCAGTGGGGCAGAGCCACCTAGTCTCTTTATAGGGTTCAGGCACAGGAGCAAGGAGCTGGTTTTGTTTGTGGCTGTTTCTGAGAACTCAAAAGCATGTTACATTAATTTAAGTACCGTCTGAGAAGTGCACGTGTGGGGATGACGAGACTGAAGATGAATTTGTTTCTGATGTTTAGTACTTCTACAATGAACAAAGAGCCTGCTGTATTGCAAAAATCTTCGGAGGGATGTATAGGGCTTACGGTGCATAGAGGTTTGGCAACTTTTAGAACACTGTAAATTTAAAGAGTTCACGTGTCCTGCTCTTTGCTTCAAAAAGTTGATCCAAGGGCTAGCCTTTTTTGCACTGAAAATAGCTTTGTGGTTGAAGGTCCTGGGATTTTAAATGCCTTGGAAAATATATTTGAGGACAATATATGCCAGACAGATTCTAGTTGGTGGACTTGCTGTTTAAGAGCTTTAAGAGTCTTTATCATCAAGGATTGTGTCTTCATCTGTTTGTGCCTTTTTTGTAAGGAGGATCAAGTATCCAGGAGTTTCCAGAGTACAGTGTGCACACAATAAAAAATGTAGGTGGTAGTAATATTGGTGTGGTCTAGAGTGAGGTGTTCACACTGGATTTCAAGGCTTTGGAGTGAGGTGTATTTATTTGAGCAGAGAAATCGGGGGTATCAAATGCATGCTATTATAGTAATTGGGCAAATGATCTTAAAGGAAACAGTGTGATGATCAGACCAGTTGACATGGCAGAGTGTGAGGTCTGATTTTTGAAGGCCATGCTGTACCACTGTCCCTAGGCCACGTCCCTTGATGTGAGAGTGGGAAGTAGTCATGTCAAAACTTGAGTATATTTCAAATAATTATTTGCAACATGGAATTGGATTGGTCTTCAAACCAGATATTTAACTTTCCATTGATAAGGAGCTGGGTGGATGTAAGGAAAGTAGTATGGAAAATTTGTGCTGGCTCGGTAAGCAGTAGCATTTGATGAGTTTGAGAGTTTGTTAGGTTACGTTTGAAAAGATCCATGGAAGGCTCAAACGCTTGAAGAGAAGTTTATGGAGGTAGTTTGGTGATAAGGAGTTTGCTCTTGTGAAGAATAGCTATACCCCCTCATCTTCACTGTTGCCTGTTGGTGTATGTGAGTTTAAAGTTTTATGGAATTTCGTTTTCGAAGAAGGGGTTGGAGCATGCAGTAAACCATTTTTCTGTAATTAGAATGGTGTTGAGGTCATTGTCTGTCATGAGTTCATGAGGGTCATTTCAGTGCTTGACAGTGAGCCTAGTATTAATTAGGCAACAATTACCATTGCCAATTTTCTAGCAGCTACTCACGTGGATTGATGGCATGCATTAACAGGGTGAAAGGTTTGGTTGGGGTTTAGGATAGTTAAGCACTTCCTAATCTTTTCAACAGTCTCATTGACAGACACGCTCAGTTTCGACAGTTCACATAAGAGTTTGGTTTAGTAATTTATGAGAGAAAACTATTTACTCAGAGAAGCTGCAGACAGGTGGGTCTACCCTGGAGGTCTGGCCAGTGGTCACCAACAGAGTGTTATACTCAGGCCCAGGTTCTCTGAGGTACTAACAGTCCCAAACAGGCATATGCTCTTAGCATTTTTGGCCCTTTAGATAGACCCAGATGCCTCGGAGAGATGGGGCTTTAAGAGAGACATGTGACAAGGTCGAACCTGGTCAAACATGGCTGCCTTGCAAAATTAGCAGTAGAGTAGAACTTCTACAAGTTTTACGGTATCCGACACAAACTGATATTTACACCCATGGCAATAGTTCTAGATTGGTCGCTTCTAGGGGCAATCTACCCCCACCCCGTTTGTTTCCTAGGCAGTCACCTAGTATTATCATGCAGCAGTACCAGCTTTATTTCCCAAACCATATGATTTCCAGCTGCAGCACAGACGGGATAGCCCGTTTTAGCCAGTTTGAAACTGAACTCACGCTTTTGTGAACATATGCTGTGCTACCTAATTATTAAGCTTCAGTATACAGAAAGGTTGTTACATAAAAATAAAGATAAATCTAATGTTCAAAAGTATTTTTGTGTTCTAAACACAAAAAAACATACTTGCACGTACGAGTCTCTTTCAACCAGAGCACAGCAGTTTAAAAACGTCAATACAATGGAAACACAATTAAAAGAGAAATGCATTGATGAGGAGGCAACCTGAACAAAAGACTTCATGTTTGCTCAGGGAAAATACTAATTTTACAGTTCAAATATTTTTTTTCTGAATTCCTTCTGAATTATGCACATTTGGAAAATAATGCTACTTTGATTTCACCTTCAATATGTACAAAGCATTTCAGAAAAGTAGACCTAGTGTATTAATGATGAGGATCTGGCAATCCCGCCGACTTCTGGTCATATCCATGTCTTGCGCCTAAACGAGAATTATTCCAATTTAAAGAAACATCAAAATATGTCTGGCTCCTAGTGGAGGGTTCGCAAGCTCTCCTCATCTCAATGCATGTGGTCTGGAACAGGCTGAGGAAGATAGGTTCTTGCAAATGGCCATAGAGGTGACCAAGAATAAGACATGGGGAAGAGTGATGAAGGGACTTTCCCAGGAAACATCTGATGCAAAAGCACCCTGATGGACTGACACCCTGTGCTGATGGATTTGGCAGTTGTTGCCGATGGGTAACATCTAATGGGCACAAGATCAGTTCGGCTTCTTGTTTGGCACCAATGACTTTGCAATTTGCCCATGCATGTGTCAATCCTTAATGAGGACCTTGCTCTCCTAGCTGTTATTTGATGTTGCCCTTTATCTCACTCATGTGTGCGTGTATGTGTGCATGTGTGTGTGTCTGCATGTCTAAATGTATGTATGGCACTAGCGCGCCGAACAGCCGTGTTCCGCCTTTTCAAAACATGATTGGAACCTTTGCGTTATGAGGCACATGGTCCAAAGTTGAGCCTCACCCGCCCGTCTGTTTAAATCTTGTAGGAGCAGTCAAATTATCCTCTATTTCGGTGCCTAAGTCTTTACACAAGCCATGTCCCTCCTCTAAAACAGGATCTGTTTCTCTTCACGGAGGCTGAAAATATCATTTTTTTTAAAAAGGCTTCGCGGGGGTCAACGGAGGTAGGCAATTCCAAATAAATAGGAAACTTCTGTAGTTCGCCTTTATTTGGTTTATGATTCCAAAATGAGATGCTAGAAGGACCGCAAGGAATGGTGTTCATTGAACTATGAAGCAAAAGAATGATTCAGAAATTCTATCTATATAGAGAGCAACTTGTTTGAGAGAAGGGGCGTGCAGAGATTACATTGGAATGGATGAAATGTGGTAGCAACAAAACAGTCAGCATCGGCATATAAAATGACAACACACTGGGTTATTAGCTGCTCCAGACTAGCAAATTTAAGCATGTCAGATTGCCTGCCTGATGAGAAAAACATGCTTCGCTGGACATAACATTCAGAAATTGCTATTCATTGCCTTCACTGAAGTGAAATCTGTCATTGAAAATGATCAAGAAGTTCAAAATCTGACGAGTCATTTGCGTTTCACATGAAGAGTTGCCGACACCTGGAGCTGAACAACCATTTCAATATCTGCATCTTTGATTTAAAAAAAATAAGTCTTTTTGGCTATGTGAGTGTGTCATCAAAAACTCACAAAACTTGTTCCAAAAACAATACCCGTATAGTTAGGAGTACCATGCAGCCTCTGAGGAAATATTATTAAGTGCTGGCGGCAAAACAGCAACCACGTCAGAAAGCAAGAACAGTGTTTGATGGGATGTTAGTATAATGCAACAATAAAACACGCACAGGTGCAATGGCGAAATTGACATCAGCACTAACCCGAAGCCTGAGCCTGTGGGACAGCATGAAGTAGTGTCCTGTGACTTAATCTACATTGAACTCCACTCTTCCAAAAAAAGATTATTAATGGTGCCAGTTCATTAAATTGTTAGGAGGTAGTCTCCAGATCAGCACTCTGGTATTTATGTCCCCAGACCATCTCTCTGGCACTTATCAAGCCTATCCTTTACAGTCATGATGGTGCAGAGCGATCTCTGGCACCCTAAACAGAAGATAAAACACCCAGATAAGGTAGGTGCAAGTAGGGTTCAGGCTCAATATACTAACACTGTCCGCAGCTGAGGAGGGCGCCTAGATGCAATAAGGGCCACAACCCAGCAGCTAAGGTTAAAGATCACAGAGCAAAGCCAATGCCACATAAACTCAAAGAGGCATTCAATTGGGAACTGAGACAGGATTTGACCGCTTGCAGGTTAGAGAAGTTCTGGAAACACAAGTCAACATGAAACAGGCTTCACAGCACCTGCCTCTATGCAGAACTGAACAAAAGAATGAATGATAGCATTTGTTCAGTGAACTCTACATTGAATGAGATCTGTTGGTGCCAATCTTACTCTGGGGCTTGAAATCTCCAGGTGTTTCAGGCTGACATAAAGCTGGCAAGCAAAAATGTCAATCTAGTTTGTACTGGAGGGGTGTTCAACAGAACCAGGACTGCTACTGAAACAACTTTACCGCCTCTTGCTTTTAGCTTAACTCTAGAAACGGTTAGCATGGCCTATGCAGACTATCTAGGGTATGGCGGGGGACTAAAGGAGAGACTTTCTGATTAAAAGATTCATGTCCTAGATCAGCAGGTCTTAACCTCTTGACTTCTGTGGACCCCAATGAATCATTACTGGAATACGCCAACACTCACTAAGTAATCATTGAAAGCTGGTGACCCCTGGTCTAAGCAATTTCTATGATCTGAACCTCAAAACAATACACAAAATTTAGAAAAAATTATACACCAAGTAAATGCTTAATTCTTGAAGTATTTTATTGAATTAACAATCAAATATAGGAATACATTTTCTTTTCTTTTGCATCTTTATTTGTATAGACTGTACTAACTTTAATTTACTCATTTTTATATTATTTAATTTTGTAAAACAGTTGTGTACCCCTGGGCAGGCCTCGCAGACTCCCTGGGGTCCTCAGGCAGGTTAAGAACAACTGTCCTAGATGACAAACATTTATACTTTTTGCTTCCGAGCTTGCCAGGGCCATCGAAAACAGAGAAAAAGGGACCCTGTTAGTCTCTGAGCCACTTCTGTTTCTGAGTAGCTGTATCTAGGAGCTGGCAAGCTCCAACTCAAATCATTAAAGGTCTTACGTATCAAAGGGTTTACCCATTCTTTGTTGATGGGGAAATATGTTGATATGTAAGGGCCTAAAGCAGTAATTTCTTTTTACTCAAAATCTATCAGTGCTTTCTTCGCAATTGTAGCAAGGTGGCAGTATTATGTGGTATGACTTGTGGGGTTATATCATGTAATACTAACTCGTTACCCAGAAGTGGACCTCAGGTTCACACCAGTAAACCTTAGCTCAGTCCTGGTAGAGTGGCAAAGAGCAGTTAGGCAACTTAGAGGAACATGTGTAAAGCATTTCACAACACCCACATGGTTGAGAAGTGATTAACATGACTCTAAAGAAATCCAACACCAATTTAGAAAAATAAAGCAGATTTTTATCTTAATTTAGATACCAAAACAAGCTTTGTATCTTACATACAACCGGGGTTGTGGATTTTGAAAGCATTGAAAAATAGATGCACTTAAAGTTCTCAAGTGGATACCATTGAAGTTAATGGGGGAAAAGCACAGCACCTAATCGGTTACTAGTGGGGTGAGTTCCATGGAATTAAGGTCTTACGGGTCCCTAGACCAAGTCTCAACAGACAGTGTCTCATTACCTTGCGCAGGGATGCCGCGTGCATGGGTGCTCTGGCTGTCCTTGGTATGGATGGGATCTGCGGGTGCTGCCAAATTTACAGCACTTGCCAAAAACTCCCTTGGAGCTGGGTCTACGCTCTACCCCTGAACTGTAGAGGCATTTGGGGTCACAGGACTTGGATTTCACAGCTGGAACTCCTCTAACATGTCTGAAGGCTCTGGGTGCAGAGGTAGCCTTGCAGCTGTTAATCATGGGAGGTTCACACCAAGATGCTTTGCCACTTGGCCGAAGTCACGTTCTTCAGGATTTGGGATCTCAGCAGTGGGGTGTTGCCAATGTTGGTTACTATTGCTGGGAATTGCTCTGGAGTCGGTGATGTCCGGGAAGGGGTTGATTACTGGGCTGGCGACCAAGAGACCTTAGCAGTGCCAAAGTAGTCCACAGGCTCTTCGTTGGCTGGAGGTTGATAAGAGTGGTGTAGTGGCTCACTACAGCTCCTGGGGTGCAGGTCACCAACTTTCTTTGGGCTCACTTAAGAGGGGCCCAATGGGTTGCACTTCTTGTGACGCAGCATGACGATTCTTTTGCAGGTTGCAGGTGACTGGTTCCACCAGTCAGGGCAGTCTGCTTCAATATCTTGTGTCCACTGAAGTCCATTTTGCTGGGAGGAATAAGCTTTTGCCACATTCACACGTCGATCAGACAATGCCAGTATATGGTCTCCTCAGCCCACTTAAGGGTCCTCTCTTTGCGCTGAGGTGGAGTCCAAAGTCCTGTAGTCAGTGACTACATCTTCTCTGTGCCTCTTCTTGGATTCAAAGTCATAACTGAGGTTCTGGTGTCAAGGGAAACCCTTAAATCATAGTTTAGTGGGTGTTAAAGGTGTAAGGGACAGTGGCCATTGGGTTACTGGTCCCTGCGGCTAGTCCGCCCCTGAGGTTACATCTTACAACTTCCTGGGGCAGTACATCACTTGTCTACCAATAACCCTCAAATTTCAAGGTTTGCCAAAATGGAAGGACCTTTCCTCAGCTGTATAGACCTCTTAGTCCACCCTAAAGGTGTAGTTAGCCACTTGGAGGTGTACGCCTCCTGAATAACTCATCTTCCTGCTAGACAGAGCGGGAAGGGCTTTTTCCTCAAGTGGGGGAACGAGAGATTAGATATCAAGGGTGGTGAAAGCCTTTGAGGCTCATCACCTTGATCACTGTAAACACTAGCCATTCTGGAAGAGCGGAGTGACCTCCTCCCTGTCCAGGTCTTTTGTCTCTGTCCTGGGGAAAGTGTTAGAACAACCAGCAGGAGGGCAGACTCTTGTCTTGGTGACAAATGTCTCAGAGGAGCTCGCCAAGGCAAGAGAAGATTGGTAGTTCCGTGGGCATCCTCCTAGGACGCCACAAAGGTACATGCTAGCTAGTCCTGGGCACGAGAATCGTGTTCACAGTTAAAAAGCATGGTGTTTGACACCAAACTCAAGGGAAATTGGTTGGGCCATCGTGGAGCTTGTCCGGGTGCCAGCCCATGTTATCCTATGGACCACTGGTCACTTGCAGTAGCATTAAGTTTTAAATGCTATCACAGGGTCATATATGCTCGGGCATATATGTCCTCATTCATAACACAGTGCAAACTGCCTCCTGGACTATAGGAAGTCTGACTTAGGGGTGACTGACCTATACTATGGGCAGTGAAGGTACTCTGCCTGCAGTTGGTGGGGGCAAAGTCAAACTTGAGCAGACAAGCAGTTTGTGCCGTCTGACATGGCAGCTCTGCAGGCTTCACTTTTACTTGGGCCAGGAAGGGTGGCACAATCAGTGCTGCAGTCCTGGTGACCTCTTTACCATCCCTGCTCTGGGTACCACTGGTACCATTTACTAGGACCTTACAGAGGTGGTAAAATCCTTGCCAATTGGGTTTGCAAAATCACAATACAATTTAAGGGAAAGATCACTGGCACTGAGGTCTGATTGCAGGCCTCAGGGCACTTTCATATAAAAACCAACAGCTTCAGTATTCTTAATGGGGTAAAAAGTGGGGAGGGCATCTGTAAAGACCCCAGTTTCTTACAACAATCTTTTAAAACTTAGAGGTAGGCATACAATGCCACTCATAAGGGTGATATTAGGAAGTGATAAATATAGCCTGAGTTACATAGAATCATTTGCAGGTTCTGAATGTCCAAGAAGAGGAAAACAAGAAACTAGTTGACAGGACTAAGCACCAAACCACCCACCCCATTTCAAGTACTGTCTACATATTCACCCACACAGTCTGGTCACAAAGTGAGATGATCACCGGAGAAGAGCTTGCAGCAGGAGACTGTAGCGATGGGCAAGAATTCCATGGAGACTGGGAGGTCAAATAAATCTGGTCCCTCCGGTAGGGCCACTTCCTCTCCCTTCCACACTCACTCAGCACACCTGACACTAATTAGACACAGAAACAGATGAGCAGTGTCTCAGCAATTATCGTAGTATGAGATTCAGCATGCTAAAATTACTCCTGTTGACTTGACCAGCCTCCGCTTTCCTGCCTTGACTGTTTTGGTATTTAGACTTTGTACTGCCCTGGTTCCACTTCCTGCCTTGCTCTTACTCTTCAATGTGCAGGGTTGCTTTGGTTCTTGTTAATCCCTACTTTGTACCTCTCTCCTGACCCTTATTACTCTGACTTACTCCACTTCAGCGAAGCTACACGTAGGGGTTCCCTATGACTGACAACACTTACTTGTACTTGCACCAGATTCCCATAATTCCCCAGAGGCATTTGTCATCATTTCTCTGAGGCTGGTCAGATTATCCGCAGCTTTGCATTCTGGATTGGGTAGTTCACTTGAGAATTCTTGCAGTGAGGGTGTATTACTTACAACAAAGAATAATGTTGTCCCATGGGAATAGCTTACTGATTATTGCTCTTGTCTTGTTGCACCTCTCTTGGCATCTCTGCTATATGCTTCCCTAACCTTTGTTGGGGTTACTGACACAATACTGTGGTAAGCAATATATTTGACAAAAATATTCTGTCAAAAATATCATTCACCACAATATTGTAATCCTATACTTATAATGGTAAGTAAAAAATATTGGAAAAAATATCGTTGACATTAATAGGTGAAAATAGACCAAAAAATGTTTAAATTATTACATGTTAAATATTTTAATATATAATTTGAATATAATGTAAATTAAATATGTTCCACTAATATTTAATAATATATAAATATATACTTATATAGACACAGAGACACATGCATCAACATTTATATATATATATATATACACCAACCGTCCTGTCTTCTGCACTGAACTTACGGTGTTATAAATATTTAAAAACAATAAATATACGTAAAATGTTTGCAGTGCAGCGTATCTGGTTCCAGGCTGGAGGCACGGATGATTGACGAATATATATATATATATATATATATATATATATATATACTTTTTTTTTCTTTTTTGTTACTGGAAAAACCAAAGGTTAGAGTGGCGTTATAGTTAGTCTCACATTTCAAGAGTACAAAACCGTAGAAATTCAGTAGAAGAGTTACATCAAGTAACTATAACTCGTGCCCTGAGGTAACTATAAATCGAGACCCCGCCATGCACAGTTTTTTATTAAAATGTTTTACTGCAAATTTTACATTGATATTATCAAGGATGTTATCAAAGATGTCATGGGTGCCGTAATTGTTGGGTAATTAGCATTGCATGGCGAGGGTGCGAGCTAGAGTTACTGGAGGTGAGTCTAACTATAACTGCTGAATTTCTATGGTTTTGTACGCTTGAAATGTGAGCCTAACTATAACGTCCCTCTAACTTTTGTTTTTTTAAGTGAATTTCTATGTTTTAAAAAAATCCATTTCCTAACTATAACGTCCCTGTAACCTTTGTTTTTTTCAGTAAATGTCTATGTTTTTTTTAACATCTAGTAATTTTCATTACTATACGTTAATTCAATCACGGCCGTGCACGGCTGAAGGTCCTGATGTTAACCCCCTATAAGCACCCAAACTTGCACCGTAAATGCCCTTCACCCATGCGCAGGGAAGGTTGCCTGCAAGACCTAGCCTGCAGCGAGACCCTGCAGCCAACGCCCCGTAACCACTGAACCGCATGCCGTACATGGGCCTTTTGCCGTGCGTGTGGGAGTTTGCTGTGGCCTTTCTGGTTATGAGAATAGATGCAAGAAGGTGTATCTGTGGGTGAGAATGGCTGTCAGATAGTCTGTCTGGGTGTGAGAGTGCATACATCAGTGTTTTAGTGGGTGTGTCAGTGTGTGTGCAGGTCTGTGAGTGGGTGCACAAAGGTGTGAGTGGGTGTGTGAGTGTCTAACTGGGTCTGTAAGTGGGTGCGTGAGTGTCTGAGTGGGTGTATGAGTGGCAGCAAGAGATTGAAAGAGAAAGAGTGAGAGGGAGAAAGAGATTTTTTTAGGCTTTGATGTGTTTATATACTTAAAATGTCATTTTTGTTTAATTTAAAAATGAAAATGTGTTTTTTTATTTTTAAGAAATAAATTCACCTTTAATTTTTTGCTTAAACATTTGTAAGTTTTGTTTAAACAAGAGTGAAATGAGCCCAGTTGAACTCGAACCTTCAGTGCTCAGTGTGAAAGTCTTTGAATTTCCCACTGAGCTATATTTATTTTATTTTTCAGCCCTATTTTTTCTGCCCTTTTAGGGCTATCTGGGACCGTGGGGGGAGCCCTCAAGGGTTCCACCATGGTCCCTATACGTTTAAAAAAAAAAAGAAATTATTTCAAAACAAGCCCTCTACAAGTTATCCAAGACAGCAGAGTTCTCAAGGACTCCCCCGCGGTCCCTACTTTTTTATTTTATTTTTTATAAAAAGCCCGTACAGGTTAGTTGGCCCTACCTTAAGGCTTCCCCAGCAGTGCCATTGCTTCAGCAAGCACAGAACTGCTTTGACAGCAGCTCCCTGCTTGTTGAAGCATTTTATCTCTGTCCCCTGCACGCGTGCAGGGGAGAGAGATGAAACTTTGGATTTTGACAGTGGAACCTGTCAAAACCCAAAATTTTTGCATACTGCTATGTCCTGGGGGTTGGCACCACCGGGACATAGCAGAAGCCGGCCCGGGGGGGGGGCGGTCCCTAGGGCCAAGCAGTCCCCCTCCAATTTGAAGATAGCCACAGGGGGTGATGGTCCCTGGGGCTAATGGGGGTCCGAAACAGACCCACTTTTCATTGTTTTCTATCTGCCCCGGACGGTGGTGGTCCCCAAGGCGCGAGGGACACGGCTCCACCACTCATAAGAAGCCCTGGGGCGTGGTGGAGTGCAGGGATCCCATAGGGACACCCTTTTTAAAAAATATACATATCTGCCCCTGAGGGTGGTGGTATCCGGGGCGTGTGGAGGCAGCAGGCCCCCCTGCATACATAAAATGGAAAGCCCTGGGGAGCCCATATACAAAGATGAAATCCCTGGGGAGGTGGCAGGCCCCCCTGCATTTTTATTTTTAAAAAAGCCTGGGGAGGTGGCTTTCCCCAGGGCAGTGGGGGGGCCAAGGGCCCTCCTGCACATTAAAAAGTGACAGCTCCAGAGAGGTGGTGGTCCCCAGAACTGCGGGGGCAAGCCCCCTCTACTAAATTATTTGTGTCTATATAGAAAATACCAGGGCAGGAGCCCGTGCTTGTTTTTTTTTTCTTATTGTTTTGCAGTGAATTCCCGAATCTCACAAACTTGTGGCAAAAAATAATTAAAAAAAATGTTTTTTCTTTCCTCTGGGGGAGTCCCTCTGGGACCCCCAACAGTGCTAAGGGGTCAGGGTGCCCCTCCTGTCCCTCTTTTATTTTATTTTTACTTCTTTTTTGGGACTCGCCTCAAGCCAAGTCCCAAGACTGCTGCCAAAACTTCCTGGTTTGAAGTGTTGGCAGCCAATCACAGCTGGGCTTTTCCCGGCACAAGCTCGTCTTTGTTTGTGAATACTTCACGGCCAGAGATATACAAATCTGAATTTCCGTAAATCTCTCAAAAACTACTGAATGGATTTACTTCAAATAAATAAAAGCATAATCTGCATACCGATAGCTAGCGTTCTGCCAAATTTGGTGTAATTCCGTCCAGTGGTCCGGCCTGTAGTCGTGTCTAAAGAATCCTATGGAAATTAACAAGGGAAACGCAACTTTTTTGTTCCCCCTTTTTCTCGGCCCCTGCTTGACGGATCCCCCAAAACTTCCCATACCCAACAATTTCTTTGGCAGCATTTGATGAATCTTCACGAAATTTTTTACAACAAAGTGGGCAGGTGATTTTTGGTGTGCATGGAAAGTTTCGGGGTGATCCGTCAAGTGGAGGCCGAGAAAAAGGGGGCTAAAAAAAGTTGCGTTTCCCTTGTTAATTTCCATAGGATTCTTTAGACACGACTACAGGCCGGACCACTGGACGGAATTACACCAAATTTGGCAGAACGCTAGCTGTCGGTATGCAGATTATGCTTTTATTTATTTGGAGGAAATGTTGTGTTTCCCATGTTAATTTCCATAGGATCTGTCATATCTACAGCCTGAACCGCTGGACAGAATTACACCAAATTTGGCAAAAAGCTAGCTGTCAGTACGCAAATTGTGCTTTTTGTTAATTGGTGTAAATACATTCAGTAGTTTTTTTAAAATGTAGGGAAATTCAAACTTGTATATCTCTGGCCATGAAGTGTCCGCGAACAAAGACGAGCTCGTGCACGGAAAGCACTGCTCTGAATGGCTGCCAGCACTTCAAACCAGGAAGTGTTTGCAGCCATCTTAGGACTCAGCTTTACAGTCCCAGTACAAAAACTAAAAAAATAAATAAAAGGCTCAGGGTAGAGGCACCTGACCCCTTAGCACCCCCAGAGCAAAAAAGCAGTTCTTAAAATTATTTTTTTGCCGCAAATTCACAAGATTTGCAAATATACAGCAAAAATAAAAATAAAACAACAAGCGCGGGATACCGCACTTTTTTTTTATAGGTCCCTGGGTGGGCAGGTCACAGCCCCCCCACAGCCCCCAGGACCACCACCTCTCTGGAGCTTTCATTTATTTTTATATGCGGGGGGCCACCACCCCCTGGAGCTTCTATTATATCATGTGTGGGGGGCCCACGGCCCCCAGCATCCCGGGCATCACCACCGCTATTAAACTATATGTGGGGGGCCATGGCCCCCCTGTGCCTCAGGGACTACCACCCCCTGGGGCTTTGTTTAAAATATATGCGGGCCCATGGCCCCTCGCGTCCCAGGGAATATCCCCCCCACCCAATGTGGTAAAGATAAAAAGAGTGAAGGGGGTACATTTCGGACTCCCATGGGCCCCAGGGACTACCATTCCCAGGATATTTTTATGTTGGGGGAGCGCGTGGCCCTCCTTGTGGAGCCACTGATGGCCCTGGGTACCGCCACCTCCCCACCCCAGCTCCCACTGTCAAAATATGAAGTTTCATTTCCTTCATAAAAGGATGTCTGCATTGATGGGTTTGATTGTTTCACACCGAAGTGCCAAAGCGTCATTTTGAAATTATTGTTTATGTGGCAGGGAGCTGGCTGGGACGGCGGGGCCTTGAGGCTCCCCCCACGGTTCTATTGCACACTGGGGGCACCCAGGAGAGATGGCTGGGCCCCTGGGGACACAATTGAGCCAGAGGTGGGGGCCACGTGGCACCTCTCCTCCATTTATTTATGGACGGGCCCCCGGGGATGGGGTCCAAGGCTGAAATCAGCCTGGAGAGGGAGGCCACGTGGCCTCCCCTCCTTCATTTATTCATGGCTGGGACCCGGGGATGGGGTACCAGGGGTTGAAATCAGCACGGGGAGGGAGGCCATGCAGCCCTATTAAACAAAGACTGGGCCAAAGTCAGCCTGGGGAGGGGGCTACGTGGCTCTCTCCCCTAGAGTCCACAAGCTCCCTTTAAATTACTACAGGTATGCAAATGTGCAAATCACCTGGAAGCTCCACCCGCTTGGCACAACGAAGACAAAGATCTTGTATTTGCATATTGTAGACTGCTACATTTCACGCAAGAAAGAAAAAGACAGGTGTTTTTCATGTGGTGTTTCCAGTCATCCGTTCCACGGTTTTAAATATACACATTGTCAAACAAGTGTCATTACTTGCCTGTATATCCAGGTGAACAAATGCATGTGGCATTCGGTCCCTCGCTGTCACAGGTGCCGCCATTTTGACAGCTGATGTTAACACAGGGGTCCTTGTACAGTTCACAGTGTCTTCCTAAAAGTAAATAGCATGAACACATGCATTTAGTGTGGCCCATCATTTTCCATCAGACTGGTATTATTCTGTACAAATGGAAATCTTAGCAGTCTCCTACAATTTAACATAAAGCTTTAGATAGTTTATATTTTGATTGGCATGTTTAAATTAATGATGCAGAATACAAAGTCATCAGATTAGCAAAATACAAGAACTGAAATTACTTCAAAAACCTTTCACCAGAACATGTTATACAAAATAACAATCATTGTCATAGCCAGTAAATCGGCTTTGGCAAGCTGGTGTGATGGTTACATTTGTGTTTTTTTTTTTATATTACAAGCATACGCCCCACCAATGAAAAATAAAAATGCCACCAATGTAACGTTGCAGCAATATACATGCAAATTTTGCATTTTTTAAAAATTAAATTAATAAAAACATTGCATATAATTATAAAACAAAAACTTAGTGCTTCTTAGCAGATCACTATATTTAGAACAGGTGTAGACGTTCACTTTGTGTTCCAATGTACATCACTGGAGTATTTGATTCTTGTTGTCAGAAAGAAAAGGTACTATTGGCTTTGATTTATTGTAACTTGAAGACATAATTTAAACATAAGAGGATGTCTAAAAAGTACAAAAATAAAGAATGGAAAGAAAGAAATCGTCAAAGTGAATTATTGGCCAACCATCCCGGATCTAAAGTGCTCCTATATAAGGAGTATATGCACATGTACTTGGCCAAACTGCTATCATTTGCAGGCCAAGAGAGCAAATGGCAGACGTGAGATGACCCATTGCTCCATGCTGTATGCTATGAAGGGCAGAAGCAAAATGAGAATGACAGTTAAACAGACCAATGGATAAAGAGGGGTGACTCAAATCCCCATCATGTATGCATATAGGGTTGGAGTTTAATTTACAAATATTGTCTTGACTACATGAGGCTGATGCAACAGCAAAAGCTTTTTCTAGGTCAGAAATAATATTGATTTTTGTCTATTCTCAGTTTTAAAGGATAATTAAACATTTAGGGCCTGAGTCACAAAAGATAAACTTGCACTTTAGTGAAAGTTGACAATGTTTTGCTATTCACAAACAAATGTTACAAAAAGTATCTTTATGACTGTAGAGTCTCCACACTTGTGCCGTAGACTCTAAAAATATAGAACAGTTGTAAAGATACTACTTTTAAACTAGTCTGCGAATACCAAAAAATTGTAAACTTACACAATTCTGTAAGTTTAGCTTTGTAAATCAGGCTCTTAGTTAATAAAAGCAAGCTAGTATTGGCTATTTCTCCATCCACTGGTATGGACCCCATATTTTTGTGCATGCCTTCAATAGTTATCTCCACTGAGATTGAGACCTGCATTTTCTAGCCTTTCTGTGGACTCATCCCAATCAATAAGACAGATGCCCACACCATGCCTATGGGCAATGGGGTTATTGCCAAGAAGACGATGCCAAGAATTTTAGATTTATTCTGTTTGAAGGTTCCAGGGTAAGGTCAGTGTTGTGCACATCTATGGGCTGGATTTAATTTAATTTAATAGATATTCGCTCAAAGAATGCAGAGGATGAGTAACAGGTCTATGACTGCCCTAAAAACTTCATTGTCACCTACATAAGGATGGCATTGCTGTCTTTGGTGCTGCATGTTAGGACTATCAATTTCACAGTGGGTATGATCTGCAGATGCTCTAGAAAGCTATGCTGCCTGTCAGGGCTGCTTTGTAGCAGAAGGTAAAGGGATTTGTTGTGGCCTTGTACACAAAGATGGCAGTTGTAAGAGACAGTCTTTCCTAGCAAAAAGCAGCCCATAGTCAAACGGGATCCTGTATGCCACTTTGGGGTAGAAAGGGATGGCACTTGCAACATCTGACTTGTTCTTTGGTGCCTCTTGCACTGTCCTGGCTGCCCTGGGCCCCAGTAATCTTGAAGGCAGAAGCAGTATCAGATATTTTAACTTTTCATGGTTATGAACACCTGATATTTAAATATTTGGGGGTGCGAATTTATAGGCAGAGATAGATCTTCTGGAAGGTAATGTGAAGCACCTATTGATAGACTGAGGACCGGGAATAAATTCTGGAATAGTCTTCCCCTCTTCGTCACTGGCAAGGTAGCTACTTCTAAGATGGTTATGCTATATTTATATTACATATTTTTAAAGAGTTAGATGGAATGTTGGTGGAATTAATATGAGGATCTACAAGACCCAGGGTTGCATTAGTGAAATTTACACCGCTGGTGATGGAAGGGGTGTTAGCAGTACCTGATTACAAAATAGTACATATTGCAACACAATTACATTGGATGATGAGGTGGATGAATGGGAGACTGACAGGAGTGATAAGGGCTGGTATTGGCACTCCATCTTTGATTGACTATCCTGATACAGACTAAGGCCCTCATTACGAATCTGGCGGTCTTCAGACTGCCAGACTTGCAGTGGCGATCTCACTGTGTGGAGCCAGTGGTAAAGACCGCCGATTTACGATTTGTGGGGTTTGGCTGAAGCCAAACCTCCACAACTCTGCCTGGCCCGCCGGTGTGGTTGCACTGCCACGGCCAGCGGTGACCACCCCCAATCTGGCAGCAGGCCTCAGGCCGTTGTCCGGATTACGAGGTTGCACACCGCCAGGCTTTCCGTGGCAGTCACCCCGCCACAAAAAGCCTGGTGGTCACGCACCCGGCGACAGGAATCTTCATTCCTGTCACCGGCACACACACATCACCACACATGCCCACATCCCCCCACCAGTCCATACACTCACAGGCATCCCCCAACCCTTCACGCACGCATGCATTCACATACACACCCATTCAGCATACGCATACATGCACTCAGACACACCCACTCACTTGCATTCATCCATACAGATACCCCCATACACCTGCACACACATACACATACACTGGCAGACACGCACATATTTAGCACCCACTCCACAAACACACACACATGCACCCAAACACACCACAGACCCCCCCTTTCAGACGCCCCCTTACCTCTTACATCGAGGAGAACGCCTGGGAGGGGATGGGTCCTGGCGGTCTTCCCTCTCCGCCATCACCACGCCAGCAGGACACCGCCGAGCCGTATTACGGCTTGTAATATGGCTGGCAGAGTGCTGCTGTTGTGGCAGTGCCGGCGAGGGAACAGCTTCTGCACCGCCAACTGCCAGAACAAATAATGGCTGCTCTCTACCTCAAAAATGACGGCGAGCAGCCACCACTCTTAATATGGCGGTCTGCTGAAGGTCGAATGGAGGGTTTGGCTACGGCGGAATCGCTGCCAAAGTCGTAATAAGGGCCAAAATATGTGAAAAGATCCAACCAATGAGGTTAGCAATAAATGAGTCTAAGTTGAGAAGATGTCTTAATAGGACCAAAACAAATTACCCTTATGGACCGGAGTCCCTCTGTTGGATGCAATGTATTTCAACACAATGGCAATTGGGAGGGATTACACAGATGGGAACACCAAGGACTACTAGTAGTAGTGGGCTTAATAGTGGGCTGCATTGTGAGAACCTTTCAGGACCTGGTTGATGATATTGAGCTCCCCTCAAGGCATTTTCATCGATATAAAGTGATTAGCCTGGTCATCAGAAAGATGTGGGGATACAAAGAGGACTGCAACTATTGCCCACAATAACAGACAGAAGAAAAGGGGTGTCACAATTGTATTTAGCTATATTAATTCTGGCAAAAGGGGCACTAAATTAACTAAAAAGTAAATGGAAGAGGACATAGGATGGACAATGGGAGGCTCTGAATGGGAAGACTGATTGTTCTCTGCTGATAGAATCTCCAGAAACGCAAGCTTAAATTGATTCAGCTTTAATTTTAGCTTAGAACAATTTTAATGTCAGATCAAATGAAGAAATATTACATCAATGCACAGGCATGTTGCGCAAGACGTAATAGAATAGATGCAAGTTTTCTCCACATGACATGGGACTGTCCTAATATGAAGGATTTTTGCTAGCCATTCAAAGATTTGGTTAACTTAGCCGCAATCAGGCAAGTAAATTGCACAGCAGAGGTAAGTCTAATGAATGACTATTCACACCCTAGAGCAAAAAGGCTCACAACCAGGGGCCATATTTATAGCCTGGTTTGCGTTGCTCTTGCCCCATGCAACTTTAAGTGAGATTTATTAAGCTAATCAAGGCCACCTTGCGTGGCCCTGTGTGGCTTGATAAATCTTGAGGAATATAAATCCTTAGACCAAGTCAGAGTCAAACTATGAGCTATGGGGGTTCCCTACATGCTCTTGTATCCTGCTGAGGTACAAGTGGTTCACCAGTCCAAGATGCTCTTTTTCGATTTCCCAAAGGAGGCATGGACCTGGCTGACCGAGCAGGAGTTGATTGTTCCCAACTTGTCTGCTCCGTAGGGCAACTCAAGTCCTCATCAAGACACTACCCATGAATCAGCAAAACCAAAGAATAAACACCAGCGGAAAGGCTTGAGACCGCATCCAACGGGACATTATAATCCAGACGTGGCCTCAGAGTCAGAAGAAGAAAGGGGGCCTTGACCAGTGGAAGACAATCTGCAGCCTCAGCCTGACCCTTGAAGGCTCATCAATTGACTCTGGAATATACTAGCGAATATGAGATTCTGACACTGTTTGCACACCAGCACTGTGGTATCCTGATATGGTATAATTCCATTGTAATCAGGAGTGGCATGGCGGGAGACCTCTGGACCCACACAGATGCACCTTCCAAACCCTTGTTGGATAGTTTGTTCTACATTATTTTGGGAGAGGGCGACAAATGTTTCTTCAGGGTGGGAAGCATAAGGTGGAGGGTAAGTGGTTTGGGGTTTGTTGTATGCATTTATGTTCAGTAGGTATTGTTTTGTTTTGCCTTGCCTTTATTCTGTAGTGGTGCTAGGTCAGATGGCACTTATGATGGGGCTCTCACTGTAGGCCTCTTCTGTGTGTTCCCGCCCCTCTATCACAGTCAAGTTACATTAGACCATACCCCACTGACAACCAATTACTTCCCATGACACGAGCATGGCCCAATCTTTTGTGGTTCTGACTTGGAGCGTCAATGGCCTACTGGACCATGTTAAGAGAGGAGTCATTTGCGACACTCTCAAACGTTAGTATTATTACACGAAACACATCCCCAGGGCACCAAATTCCACTTCCTTGCTCGCAGGAGTTATGACAGGGTACATCAAGCGGGGTACTCTAGGGGCTCCAGATGGGTGGCTATCCTCCTGCACAAATCCCTGCCTATGGCTGTGACCAGGCATACTCATGGCAGATATATCCTAGTGAAAGGCACTATGGAGGGTACGTCAAACAATATTTTAAGTATTTACATCCCCCATCAATGCATCAGAAATGCTTAACACTCTTAGGGATCTAATAGCTGCACTCCAACACGCAATCATGATTTTGGGAGGTGACTTTAATGACATAATGGGGTAGAATGACTGGAACGGGCCTGAGGGAGATGCCCCACAATGTGATTGGGAGTTGGCTGACTGTTCGAAGGGAAGGTGTGGCACCCCAGGAACCTGGGCTTTACTCATGCAGCGACCACATATGGCTCACCATCTCGTATTGATTATTTGTTCCTACCTGCTGCTGATCTCCTTCGGAGCACGGGATCCCTGATCCTGTCTTGGGGGATTTCAGATCATGCACCAATTCTATTTCATTTTGATATGCTCCCCAGAGACAATCGTCCGATATGTGCTCCGTAGTGCTTGGTTCCTGACAGAAAAGATCACGGACCGCTTGCAGGAAGAATTCAAAGCCTTCTTCATAGTAAATTAGGGCTTGTTTGACTCTTCCAGACTCTGTGGGAAACGTGCAAGACCTACATGAGAAGTGTGGCTCACTCCTACCTTAAGGGAGCGGATCACGAAAAACATCCCCGGGTGGTCGAGTTTGAACACTCAATATTGCTTCTGGATATTAGGGCATCAGGAACACTTAGTGACTTAGAGACTCAACCACTAGAGCCTAGATCAATCATTACTAGGCCAATTAGGCCTAGACAAGGACGGTAAGTGTTGGATAGTTTCCACCCGTAGGGTCTACGAATGGGGCGATAACTCTAGCAAATTATTACACTGGTTGGCCACACCTCAGTTCAAAAATAGGGTGATACCCTGTATTCTTGGAAGCTCCGGATTGGGTGGAGGACTCTCAGGGGATAGCTGCTACATTTGCCCAATACTGCAGGGAGCTCTATGCATTGCAAATGTGTCTGGACACTTAGATATCATCCCCTTTGGTGGAGGAGCTCTCCCTGCCCCTTGTGTCTCCCCAGGAGGGGGCTGCCCTGGAGAAGGATATCAGTGAAGAAGAAATAGGAGACGCGTTGACTGATCTTAATGAGGGCAAAGTGTTGGAACCAGACGGAAACCCCATAGAGTTTTATTCAAAACTCCACCCCAAGATTACTCCACCCCTGCTTAAATTATATGCAGAAGCTGTGGCCAGGGCCACTTTCCCCCCGAGATAGATCAAGCCACATTTGTGGTTCTTATCAAACCTGGACGCAAACAATCAACTTGCGCATCTTTCCGACCTATGTCCCTCATCAACAGTGACAGTGAGGTCAAGTTTTATGTAAAGCTCCTGGAAAACTGACTGCTGACAGTTTTTCCCAGGCTGGACCACTGCAATAGTGTAGGTTCATCCCCCCACTGCTGCACTAGAAACTCCATTCACAGAGTAATCTTGCATTGTCCTGCATCAGGGCACTGGGTGGCTTGGCAGCCCTTATGTTAATTGGTTTTGAAAAGACATTTGATATGGTTGACTGGATCTATCTTGACACATGTCAGGGTCCCTTATGCAGGCACCCAGGCCCAAGTGAAGGTTAATTGAGTGCTGTCAGATGCCTTTCAGATGATGCAGGGCACCAGGCAAGGGTGCCCACTGACCCCTCTCTTATTTGAACTTGCCATTGAGACGCTGGCAGTATGGATCAGCTGTGATGCTCAGGTTTCGGGATTTGGCTGGGATTTGACATTGGAGGATCGCATAGCGATATATGCAGACAACATCCTTTTACTCATTTCCAGACCAGCAGACACTGGGCCCAGGCTTCCCCAGATCCTAGACATTTTTGAGGAGGCAATGGGGCTAATCCCTATTGGTTCCACTGACTGGGAGACCACTAGGACGAGACCAGGCAATCCCAAATTCCAGTGCGTCGGGATGGTTTTCAATATCTAGGGATTGCACATATCTTTGGAATCAGACCTGACATGGAGCCTAAACTAGGCTCCTGTGCTGCGCAGAGTCAGGGAGAATCGCACTGTACAAAATGATGATCCTTCCCAAATTCCTTTATACTTTACAAAACTACCCTCTGCACATCCCGCAGGCCTGGTTTGACTCTGTGAAGGCTCTGAGACGCAAATTTATTTGGGCCAGTGGCACACCCAGGGTAGTCTTTGATAAATGTACATGGACAGTCTATGATGGGGTCCTCGCCAAAGCGGATGTGTGCCTTTATTACTGGGCAACACAACTACTCCTTATCAATGAATGGTTACATGGAGGGTGCAACGACCCCGCACATAGGGATGAATTGGCTATTCTGGGTTTGGACAGTGCCCTCCACATCTTATATGGTGCCCCCATCCCATCTGGCATTCCAGAGGTAACACAAGTATCACTTTGAATATAAAGAGCAGCACAGAGGTGGCTGGGATGGAACCACAAGTTGACCAAGAAAACCCCAGTGTGGGAGGGCAGATATTTGGATCAGTTGTCCACCCTAGACAGGTTCCAGGGATGGGGCTCCACTGGAATATCGAGGCTTGGTGACACGTGGAGTGGCAGCCATATGAAGGCATTTCATGAGTTCAAGGATGACATCCATGTGCCCACCTCCCAATTTTACCACTATTTACAACCCGGAACGCACTACATACATACCACAGTGCGCTTCAGAACATTCCTGAATATAGCCCCTTGGAAAATAAAATTCTTATGGGCCATTCAGTCAAAAGGGGGATTCCCAAAATTACAAATCCTTAGTGGTGCATTCACCTACGTCATTGACCCCTCTGAAAGAAAAGTGGGGAAGTCAGGTAGAGGAATTGGGTGAGGTGGGTTGGAGAGATGCCTGCATGGCCCATCATACTTTAATGATATCTTCCAGACTCTGCTTTATACGTTTTACATATTTACACCAAGCCTACATGTCTTCCCTCTGTATGCAGAGAGTGGGCCTTACTGCTATAGGTGCAAGGACCCTCTGGAGGATTTTTATCCATATTGTCTGGCAATGCCCAATGATTCAGGTTTATTGGAACGTCATTTTTGCTGTGTTGTCTGTGGATGCTGACCCCATAATCGTTCTGCTTGGTATGCTTGATTACATGGGGGGACCCAGGAGGGCCGAATACTGGTGGATGTGGGCACATTAATAGACAAGGGAGACATTGCTTGTGGCTGGACATCCCCCAGGGCCCCTTCGATAACGGCCTGGACTTGGGCAAGGACTGGTGTGGCAAATTGGAAGAAACTATTTTTGATGCTAGTAGGTGCCACTGCAAATATGATAGAGTCTGGGAAAAATGGTGGGACTACCATGGCTTGTCGAATAGATGGAAGTCGTGGGACGACTCGTAGCAGTGAGAAAGATATGGAGCAGGACCTACTCCATTATCATGAGAAGACAGCTATGCAATGTGATTTGGCATTTATGTTGAGCCAGGCAAATGTTTTGTTGTTAACATGTAAACTTGCAATTAAATGTTGCTATGAAATAAAATCTTGAGGAATGTAATGCAGGGCAAATTGATTGACTACATCATGTTTATTTCTCCTTCTTTTTTCCCAATTCTATGTGTGATGGAAATTGCAGCACACAGAAAGAGGAAAAAGCCTCATAGGATTGTTTTTGTGCAGGAAGATATTCCTTCCTGCACAAAATACAAACCTGTATGTAATGCTGTGTTGGCACTACGCTGCTAAAATGGAGCCAGTGCAGGGGGAAAAGACAAGTATGTGTCATATTGGATAAATACAGCGCATTCCTGCCCTTTCCTTGTGAAGCAGGACAGGGCAACAAGGTGACTTGCTGCGCTACCCTGCGCCACAAGGCCCATAAATATGGGCCCAGATTTATAAGACTGGCATTAGTACTAGTGAGAAGACACATAGGAATGGATTGGACGAGCAGAGAGGCCCTATCAGTAAATGTGTGGCATTACGAAGTTATGAAATGAGCAATTTGTGAAAGTACTCTCATATGGAAGCCAAGAGGAAATCCTAAAGTTGGATTTTGCACAAGCGTGCACACTATACTTAATGAACTTCAGGGAGAGACAGAAGAAAGTCTACAAGTCTGTCAAGGGCGGATAGCACAAGGTCAAAATCATATTGACTCTCTTCCAAGTCTGGGATTGATATATCCTCATTTTTCCAAGTGATAGTCAATATTTCTTTCGAAATGTACAAGATTAATTTTGGGTACCGATATGAACTGGTTTTGTTGAATCAAGTTTTAATTGTGATACTGCAAAGATTCGGTTTCAATTGGGGGTTTCCCTTAACTCAAACTCATCTGGACGATGGTCAAGCAAAGGGGGATATGTTGCCGAAAGGTAAGTAGGCGAGAAATAGGGCAAAAAATAAAGATCGGTGATGGGAGATATGTGCTGAGGTTTGCCCGTATGTTTAGAAGGAAGACTTCGGGAACCGCGTGTAAGAAGAAGAAGGCTACTACAGATTTTTAAATGCGAAATAAATGTTATATTTGAATAAGGCAACTAAAAATGTTCAAATGTGAAATACGTGTTATACTTTAAAAAAGGATATGAATACCTGGGTTCCGGGGTGACAACAGGTGTGCGTCAACAGGTGTGCGTCTGTTTTACGCACCCTCGGGATACATTTTGGTATTACTTTTCCACATCCGGGAGGATCCTGGAACCTACAATTTTTTTAAAATATATGTGAGGGCAGGGGCTAACTTAGAATTAAAGGGATGTGCGTAGAAAGAACGGAAATATGGCCAAACCGGCTCTCTCTAAATCTTGGAATATCTACGCTGCTGATAAAGCTAATTTACTTATGATAAATAAATACATTTTGCCTAAAAGACGTAATAATCGTATGAATCTGCTTCACGCATTTTCTTATACACATGTCAAGCCACATCATTTTCCCATTTCTGTAGAAAAACAAGACATTGAACAGTTGTTTACATCTTCCCATTGTCTGAAAGGGTCTGAAAGTAAATTCTAGAGTTGGGAGTTGCTAACCTTTTCCTCGTGCCAGGCATACCTTGTTAATTGCAGCCTAAAATGCCAACAATCCTGAGCACTCTTCCCATCACCAATAGAATCTAAGGGGACCGAATGGGTAGGAAAGAAATAAGGAGGATTCACAAGGACCTAGGACCAAAGTGCTTAACTGGATATGCTAAGGCAGTTTAGGAAAAGCTATTGTCTGTTGGCATCAGCCCAGTATTGTGCTAGGCTGACATTTCTGAAGTAAAGCTCTCAATTAAGAATCCCTACTCTGTTTTTTAGGGATCTAAAATCCGAAAAACTCTAAGGCCCATATTTATACTTTTTGGCGCCGCATTTTGATGCAAAAACGGCGCAAAGCAACAAAATACAATTGTATTTTGTAAATTTGCACCGATTTTGCGTCAAAAAACGACGCAAATGAGGCGCTAAAAAAGTATAAATATGGGCCCAAGTGTTTCATTGTGATTTCACCACCACAGAATTCTACAGGAACAAGACTCTATGTCGATCTAGTGCAGAGTGCACATACTCATGAATCACTAGAGCTAGTTTAGGTTCTGAACTTTTTCAATGTTTTACCAACTTTCACCAAGACATTTACAAGCCTATTTTGAGTATGTTAAAGGCTCCTATCTTACTATCTTCCACCAGCTTCCACTGAAGAAGTTTGAGATTCGTGACACTTACAACACAAAAACTGATGGAGAAAAGCTGACCAAAGTCTCCAGTTGAAGTGGATCATTTGACGAACGAAGTTAACTTTTTCCTGATCTGAACATTTTTTTTACTTCAAAGGTTTGTGACCTCAACTCCTCCCTTTTCCTACATTTGCAGCTCCAGCCTGAATGACCACCACTGAACTGATTTAAGATGTTTAAAAACGATTAAGTACGAAGGTCAGCTTTTCTTCGAGCTATACGTCAACAGCAGCGTATTCCACTTGTGGCCTAGTCTGCCCCATCATCCAGGTCCCACTTAAAAGACCCATCACAAATCTTAGTCGCATTAATTACTTTTTCCAAGTTCTGTTGCACTTACAAAAGCCATATTTACTGACAATATAATGGTTACCCCAATTACAATGTTAGAATGTTTTGGGGGTGTCGAAGAATACATTTTTACTGTTTTAATTCAATATGTTGGATTGTAAATTATTCTCTTAACCTCTTTTTAAAGGTTTGACCCATGTAGGCCTCAGGACCTGCCTGTACATTTTTGGCTAGACCAAATATACTAAAATATCAGCCAAGGGTTTGTCTAGGAGGTGTCTCTGGTGAGACTTTACAGAAAGGTAAAGAAAAATAATGTGTGTTTTTTATATGGGCCCGACTATGAGTATTTTGGAAGCCTATGCAGAGACTCTGTTACCAGCCACAATCTCCAAAGGAAATTGTGCAATTACAAGTTTCTCCCCTTGAAATGGGGAAGAAATGTATTATTCCAGAATGACAGGCAGAGTCCTGCATGGAGTTCCCTATGCCAGGAGTTGAATGAGCATGTTTACCACCTGCTCAGAACAAGTGGTAATGTCTTCAGGATCTCTGTCCTGGAAGGTTGTAGGGAAAGGGGGTGTGTGAGAAGAAAGAGGGAGGGCAAGGAAGACTGTTGCTTGGCATGGAAAGCATTACATGCACACCATTTCCTTGACTGAGGATCGGATGGGGGCTAGCGGAGGACAAGCGGCTGGGAAGGGGCCCTAATAGGTGCAACAAGAGATCGCTCCGTTTGACTAATGTGTGACTATAAGGGGCATCAATCCCTCCCCCAGACCAGGGGCTAGCCGCCCTTAATGTTTAGGGCCTCCCAGTTTTGAGTAAATACTCAGGTATGCCCTGAGTGTGTTATATATAAGTCTTTCACTGTTAACTAGGGAGAGGCATCCCCTTCACACTATATTAAGGAGGTGATCCCAGGCCCTCATGAATGCCCCAGACCAGTAAAGACTAGAAGTGTTTGGCAGAAACATGTTGGCCCGACTTTGTTTTTATTTTAACAACAGACACCATAATTAAAAGGTGTGATCTACACTGGTGATCTGCTAGGTAATTTTATTCGTATAACTGGATCCCTACATTATCTAGAGGAATATCATTTGGGCACTCCCACAGGGTTCATTTAACCACGAGGTTGAGTCCGCCCAGGTGGTATTATCCTACCTGGGAGGGGATAGTTGGCCAAATGATGAAGCATGACACTATAATGTGTGTGAGACCACCTATTCCGTAAGGAGGAACCCCTGAGATAGGTCCCCAACACACACTTATCACAAACATGCTTTATTTTGACTAGCTCACGGAAAAGAGTGATCTTATCACAGGTTGAACAGGTCCTGAGGGTCTGTTCACTAGATCCCCCCATACCATTTGTGTATTTCTCTAGAAAATGTGTCCAAACTGCAATTTGACAAAGTTGTTCTGGCCACCAAAATTCTGTCTGTTGTTTCTGTATCTGGTGAATCTGGGTGTGAGTAGTCCAGGCCAGTGCTTAATTGTGCTTGTTGTTTCCGGTACAGAGCACCAACACTTATTTTTGAGGGCCAGCACTTAATTTTCTGCTTCAAGCATTTACTGCGAGCAAAAGAGACATATGGAAGGACGGAGGAAGAGAAAAACGAAAAAGTGTCACAATGGGAGAAAGCAGAAAGCTGCAAGAGTAAGCTGAAGAGGCAGGGAGTGGCTTTAAATGGATAGAAGAGGCCCGAGATGGCTTCAGGATTATGCTGCCTCAGATTTCTGTGTTCGCACATTTATTTGCAGCAGCCGCATGTTTAAGAGGATGGTTTTGGGCACAGGCACGTTGTAAGCACTGGTCCAGGCCACTGATAATGCAGAGTATAATTTTATACATTATCTCAGTTCTTGGCTACTTGTAGTAGGAGCCTTAGAGGGAAAAACCATCATGAGGAATAGTGATGCAAGATGTGTATGTATAAATATATATATTTATATATATATATATATATATATATATATATATATATATATATATATATATATATATATATATATATATATATATATGTATATATATATATATATATATATATAACATTTCTTTCTCTCACTTTCTTTCTCTTTTGGGGCCTGATTTTTAACAAGTATCCTAACTTTGGGCAAGCAATAATACCCAAACAAACACAGAACTCCTGCTAGAAGCCACTATAAAATCACGTGACTCACATATTTCAACGACCATGGCGTACTTTCATGTTCATACACCACTGTTTTCCAGCTTGATCTTGAAAACAGACCATAATTATAAAGTGTGAAAACAAGTAAGATATACCTCTCCCTCACTGAAAAATGAGTTGCCCTTCTCATGGTTTAGGGGGACCAATAGGCTACATTGATTAAGTACATACTATCTATATATAAAATTACACTAAGGTATCACGTTTACCTACGTGTTTGTAAAATTACATCCCAAAATGCGCCACTGGACCATCCTGTCCCCTATAGTCTGCTGCTCAACACCTGGCCCTTTTGATTGCTTGTTCTGTAAGTAGCTCCTTAGTATTCACAGCCCTTTTGCAGTTAGTAAGATGGCACTGATGGCCTGTACCTCACTCTGAAACGTGCAGCCCTGACAAGTTCCCCAGTTTATTGAGTGATTAACAGCTCCAGGCGTATTTTAAATTTTTTAATTCTAGGACTAGTACTCTTGTTTATACCATTATAAAACCAGGACTACAAGTCTCAGAATTCAAAATAAAAACCTGGACAGATGCAGCTTATCACGCATGAACCTGGGAAACTTGGCAGCTATTTGTTACCTGTTCCATCTCCACTGTCTCACGATTACTACCAACCAGGCAAAGGCTGGAGGTAGCAACTAGTGCAGAAGGTTAGCTAGCACATTTTGTGCTCAGCTGTAAAGGGGCCCTAGTGCAAAAACTGTTTTCACACTACTTTTTTCACTAGTGTCAGAAAGGAACGTTCCGCCTTTATGGAAATAAAAGTGTATGTATGCCATAGTTTCATCAACCAAAGAAATCTCTCATTTCAATGCAATTTTATGAAGTGCCAAAGGCCTCCAGCCCATAGAGTGGAAAATGAGGTCGATTTAGTGCGGTCAAAATGAAACACTACACAGCTCATCACCCTCATAAAGTTTCCAGAGTGATTTTCAAGCAAGTCACACCATTTGCTAGTATCCCATCAATTTCATTACTTTTTTATGCACTCTGGAAAAACAAATGAAGGACTGGGTCACACTTTCCTGGCACTGGAAGCTGAGACAAAGAGCTAACATGTTTTTACCAATTTATACATTAGTCAAGAGGATTACCCCCAGAGGATCCTGGCTCTAAAACTCGAGGAAGACATATGTACGACTTAATTTACATTTTGTGCCCATTTAATGATCTACTTTGCATGCTCGCTGCAGAGAATCATGCGAATAATTTCTCACTCCAGTGATTCTCTTTTGAAGCAGAAATTACTCAGTTCTGTGATTAATCACCTGGCAGTCACAATGGTAACCAGCTAATTATGATTAGCACAGTCCTCTGGCAAGCAGACACAGCATGAAATGGGTGTATTATGTATTCACTGGATTGAGAAAAGTTATGGTGACATTGTTTTGGTTTGACAGCGCCAGATTCACGAATAAATGCAAAAATCTATGCATCATAAATTCTTGTTGAAGGCTTATTGAAAGACTTTACATAATTTTACGCCTCTACTATGTCTTATCAATAGGCCTGGGGTGGAAGTTCAATTACACTGGAGTAATCAGAGTAATTTCTGTAATTCTGTGTTATTCTTTGATGCGGAATTACCAATGATAACATGATTACGCACGTTCGTGTAATTAAGAGTAAAGTGGGGGAAAATCCTACAGACAAAGCACATTTAGCATGAATGAATGACTGCTCATGTTGCTCTTTATGTTCTGTTTCATTTAGTGCTATTTTCTTACAGTAAAATGCATCCTCACATCCATTTTGGATGTGAGGGTGCATGATATGCTAAGAAACTAACCCTAAATGCTGGGGGTAAGTTGGGGGGAAATCCTGCCCCAACTGCACATTTAGCGAGAGGCTGCTTGCGCTCGCTACTTATGTTCTGTTGCATTTAGCATCTCTTAGTGCAAAATGCATCCTTGTGTCCATTTTAGAATTGAGGGGGCATTTCTGTGTTAAGGAAATTGCGCTAAATGCACAATTACTGTTCTTGTAATATCACATGCAATCTTGCAGAATGTTTGGGTAATTCCACATGATTATGCTACATTGAATTACACAAGTTATGCCCACCCCTATTTACCAAGGCACAAAATCCCAATCAGTGCACCATTGACATAGACATGAAGGATCTCGGGCATCCTCATGGTCATGCTGTAATATTCTAGGGCTCTAGTAAGCGGACAATCAGTTGCATTATGCGCGAGAAAGGACATTTCGTACATGCTCACTTCTCCAAATAACAAATTCCCTCTTTTAATTCATTCCAATCATTCTGCCCCTACTAAAAACACCACTAATCACACAAACACCTAACCCACTTACCACAGCTAATCCCCAAGAAACAAAGAAAGCACATATTACTAATATACTGGTTATTTTACTGAAACTCTAATCCTGGGTTCTGGAGTATGGTGTTTTTTCTGCCGCAGAGTGCTTCAATGTCTCATCTGTGATGTTAAGCACTATGTTTCCCTACACTAATCCACCACTAATCCATCTTGGGTTCTGGAGTAGCATGCTTCTTTACCAAAGAGAACTTCAACACCTCGCAAGGGGTAGTAAGGGCTATATAAGTGCAATTACAATTACAATTTTCATAAACATTTTGTCTCCACAGGAAAAACATTTTTATGTGAAGCAGAAGTGCTTCCTCTTCACCCCTGTGAAATATTAGTGTGTACCTCTTCTATCCCCACAATCCCACTGGAAAAAGACATCCTCCTAGTGTTTGTGGGAAAAGGTCACAAAACGTTTAGGCATACACCCATACACTTGAGCTTGTGGGTATTTATAGTAGTACAGAACAGGGTGATTAATTCTTGTGCATTCAGGGCAGCAACCTAACAAGCTCTTCATGTCTCACTGTTGTATGTGGAGTGTGCCAGTCTGGCTAGGGTCTGACAAATGACATGCTTAGGACTCAAAACTGGATTGGAACTGGATCGATTCTCAAACCTCTGGTCATAATTTTGCACTCCTTCATCCTAGTGGGGGTAGGTGAAATCTGGGTCTATCAAAGAGTGTCAACCTTGATTGCTTTTCCATTTCTTTCCTCACTCATAAGGTGTATTTATACCACTGTAGGCAATATCCCTTTATACAAGGCACACAGCTACTGCCTATGTCGCCAACCCCAGTTCTTCCCCTTTTGGCTTAATTTTATTCATTGACAACATCTCTACCTTGCGCATATTGTCATATGCATTATTGTTCCTTTTCTGACCACTACCCTCCCCTCCTTCATTTGATGTGTACGCACTTAGCACCCCACAGTCCCTCTGGCTAGGCTTGGACTGTTTAAATGACTATGGGGGTCATTACAAGTTTGGGAGATGTAATAGACCGCCTGCCAAACTCCCGCGGTCAGGTTGCTGCCAGTGCGGCGGCCTTCTAGCGGGCCCCATTACGAGTTTCCCGCTGGCCCAGTGGCGAACAGCCTACAACATTGATGCCGGCTCAATCTTGAGCCCGGCAGCAATGTTGCAGTGCCTAGGGTGCACCAGCACCCCTCGAGCCGTTCACTGTCTGCAATGAGGATAGTGAACAGCACATAGGGATGGCCATGGGGGCCCCTGCACTGCCCATGACAAGTACTTGGCGGTAGCTGGCAGAGAGAAGGGTCGTAATCTACAGGGCGGCGCTGCTTGCATCACTGCCCTGGAGGATTAGGACCACCAGCACCGCCATCCCTCCTTTGGAGGTAAACTGGCAGTGCTGGCAGTCTGACTGTGACGCTACTACCACAGTCAGAATGTGGCGGTCAGACTACAGCCAAAACAGTCTGACCACTGCTCTGGTGGAGGTCAGACCGCCACCACGACCCTGGCGGTCATAATGACCCATATATGTTTTATTCCTAATTACAACTATAATTTGCGATTTTATTCTTCACACTTCCTCCTCCATCACACTAGTCTCTGTGAAGAAGTTAAGAAAAAACAGCATGTTGCTGGTCACTGACACATGACACCAAAATGCTACCCCCACAGAATTACAACAAAAACAAAACTGACAACCCTGCATTTCCCCAAGATTTAAGCTTACAAACCATGAGAAAAAAGTGCTTCGCACCCCACATATGAGTATAAAGCACTATATAAATGCCACAATACAATGCAAAACAATGACATCATGTTTAAACTGGTATTTTTCTAAACTGGAAGATATTCTGTGAAAGTAAATAGGATCTGCGGATGACAAAGACTGCTAATCCTGATTTTGTGAAACGAGATTAGAGAATTTCCACCATAAAGCTCTGTTTATAAGGATGCAGTAAAGAGTGATTTAAAGCATCTAGTATGTATTGAATCCAGGTTCACAGTTTTTACAGGGTGCTGTAAATAGCTCGTATTCTGAGTTTTCATTCAGAAAATGGTAAAATACCTATGCAATTGGAGTTTTCTGCATCAAATTCCATATGTATCAGAATTTGCTGCACATTTGTTTCTCAGTCTAATCCATATACAAACTGTTGTGAAGGATCAGAATTTACCCCAACATTCCAATCACGGTCTATGTTGGTACTGAGACTTTATTTATTAATAGTAGTGTACACAATTTTTTAAGCAAAGCAGTTTCTACCACAGATTTCCTATATTGTAAATATTTTCAATGCTGTCAGTAACATAACTTGCTTTTAATAATTAAACAGAGTGACTGAGCTAAGTGCCCAAGGAAGATGACAGTACCCAGTGTGAGTCTCCATGGGACAGAGCAAAGGAAAGCTGTTTGTGGTGGTAATTTGTTATCAATGAAGCATTCTTAAATGGCACAGTGTATCCTTTCTTTTTAATTGTGGCATACTTTTTCTTCATGCTGGATGTCGGTGGAAGTGACTCTTTATCATTTTGACTGGCGGTGCGCATTCCCTCGCCTCAGAAACACCTGATATTTCATAAGACCGGCACATGGGGGATGAGCAGATGCTCCAAATGTATTTGCACTGCATAAAGAACACCAGTTTTCTCCCTCTTAAATTAAGTATGTTTGCCTCTGTTTCAATTTAGACTGCCTGCTCCTCCATTTTGACATAATTGTATATCCAAATGTCACAGGAATACAGCATTAACACTCTCATCCTGTTCTTTCCTCAATAGATATGTATTATATAATGTAAAAACACTGCTAACCATGCGGGCAATGTAATAGTCCTTACCTGTGCCTTTCAAGCTTAATCTTTTGATGTAGTACTAAATCTGCGTTTCTATTTTCCTTCTTTGCTCCTACATGAATATACAATACTCACATTTTCTTCTTAATGAATGGGCAGGTTGAAAATGATCAAAATATCTTTAAATCTCCTTCGCATAGATATACTAGGTCCTGCTCCATAATGTCTTATATTCCAGCGATGGAAGATTCTTGTGCACCCCTACACAAAAACATAGCCTCTAATTCCACTTCATCTTCTATAGTGGCTCCATCGGCTCCATCACCATAATTCCCAGGGAGAGCATCCACTAAAAGACTCAAAAAGGACTCACCATCTCCCACAAAATCTGTTCCCTCTGCTTATATGGATCTGTTACTGGAAGAAATTAGAGTCTTATGACCTTAAATGGAGGAGACAAAAGCAAAACTATAGTGTTTCAGTGACAGATTGTCTCCCATGGAGATGTGCCATTCATCAGTTGAACAACACATCACAGTCTTTACAATACAACCGAGTCAATACTCTTCAGTCACAAGTTTCTACCTTCCAATAAAAAGTGGAAGACCTAGAAAATAGAAAAAGAAGAAACAACTAACAAACTTATGGTCTGCCTGAGAGTTCAGAGGGTGCTGATCCTTTTACTGTCTTCAAATCCTTTATTCCCAAAGTATTAAATATCCAACATCACAACCACTCAACATCCAGTGAGCACAATGTATAGGTAATTTACCTAATGCCTCTTCTACTTCCAAAAATATCAGAGGAGTGATTCTTTACTTCTTGTAGTATACAGACTTGCTCAGAGTCCTCTCTGCAGCTAAGCTGATTGCACACATTTCTTGGTCTGGTAACGCTACATACTTTTCACAAGATTATGCCATGGCTAGTATAGACAGACACAGAGAATTTCTCAACATGCAGCCACTCCGTCATTCTTTAAATGCTAGTTTTAGATTATTTAATCCTTGCCTATTTAAAGTAACTCACAAAAAAAAAAACAACGTATGAGGACTCCATGAAATTAAAGAATTTCCTAGAGAATTGCAGAGTTGAGAACATAGACACCTTGAGACTGTCTCACTTTTAAATTACTCGTATTGCATTGTTTGTTTTCTCCACAGTGGTTTCATTTAGCAATCTGTATTACTTGTGTAGAATTGATATTATTATATTGGCTTATTTTTACATTATTAATATGTATAACACTAGCTTTTGCTTTTCCTCTAACTTGTTTTTCTCTTGCAGGTACGTTCTTCATTTCTTGTTCGACATCCCACCTTCTGTCTTTCTCCTAGAGCCCGGACATGTCGTCTTTTCCATATGGCCTCACCCACCCCAACTATTTTCAAATATTTGTAGGTATGTTATCCTTACTTTTTACTCTCAACTTCATTTTCTTTTTTCATGCATTTATAATCTCTATTATCTTTCTTTTCTCGTCTTTCTATTCACCCTTTATCCATTGCTATTCTTCTTCAGTTTTATATGATTCTTGCTCAAACCTTTTATTACTACATTAGACTTATTTTTCATTTCAATTCCCTTGTGTGCCTTTGAAAATAACTTCTTGGAATTCTCCAATTAAGCTGCAACAAGTTTTGACTCATCTTTGAAAGCTTGGTGCAGATATTGTACTTATTCAGGAATTGCATCATACAGAAGATAAATCTGTTAAATTGAAAAGGGGCTGAGTTGGCAAAGTCTTCTTCTCTCCTGGAAATTCAAAAAAGAATTGAGTGATGGATCTGTGCCATAAGCCCCCCCATTCACTTGGTTTCCCAGGATAACAATAAATATGGAAGATGGTTGTTTCTTAAATTGTTGATTGACAGCATCCACTTTCCATTTTTTTATGTATATGGTCTACTGCTACCGATTGACAATTTTGGCCAGATGTTGCCCGTTATCTTATAAAATGTTCTGATAATAACTTTATTTTCGCTGGTGACTGCAAGCAAATTTTGACACTTTATTGATAGAAATTCTGCATCTCAGCATATTATGAACAAATCACAAAAAGTATTTGTCCACACTCTTAATCAGAGGCATTTGATTGATGCTTGGGGATTGTGTAACCCTGCACTATGAAAGTACGCATATGTTTCTCCAGTCCATCACACTCAGTCGAGAATAGACCATAGTTTTATCTCTCCAAATTTATCCCAAAATCTAGACTCTGCTCATATAGTTTTCATTTAAATTTTAGACCATACTACAATTTCTATACGGTTGGATATTGTCCCAAAGTCTTAATTATCAAAAAGTCAGCAATTTAGTAATTCACTTTTATTAGACACTTCCTTTACTTCAGCCTTTACCTCCTTTTTCAAGTAATATTTCCATCTAAATCAAACAGATTATATTTCCTTGCACACCATTTGGGATGCCGTCAAAGCATCAGCTCATGGTTTAATAATTACGTATATATCTTAAAAGAATACACATTCTCTAAATCATATTAAAAGAATGCTTGCACAAATTACAAGTTAGAACATTTCTACTATACATCCAGATCTAAAGATTGTTTACAAAATCTTATAAAAGCTAAACTTCAATATAATAAATTATCTACTGAGCAGGCATCAATATATCTTCCTAAAACTAGCGCCAAATTTAATGAAGGACAAAATAAGTCTGGCAAATTATTAGCTAACTACTTTAAGGTTAAACAAAACAAAAGGAGAATGGATCAATCTAAAATAATCACTAAGCCATAAAATATAAAGATCCTGAAATGTTAAATGAATTTGTTCAAATTCATAAAGAAGTATACACTGGAAGAATGCTCATCTGTCTCTGAAATTTTAAATTATATATCCAATACTCTCAAACCTTTCAATCCTCCGCTGGATCTCTCACCTCTGGAAACTGACATCACTCAATCTGAACTTCACATTGCACTCACTACTATTCAGAAGGATAAAGCTCCTGGGTTTGACGGGTTCATAGCTGAATTGTATACATATTTTTCTTCCTTACTTACTTACTTTCCTTCTCCTCGACCTGACGGGTTCACAGCTGAACTTTATACATATTTTTCTTCGTTACTCCTTTCCAAACTCCACACTCTCGTAACTTCTTTCTCGCACTCAAGACATAAATTGCGTCTGTTAGTGCGTCAGACCTTAATAAGTAAACTTACAAGGGGCCGCGAATAGGTTGATGAACCTTTTGACTCCCATTTAAGATGATCCCACCATAGATTCAGTATATGCAGATCAATAACCAGCAAACAATAACCTTAATAATCAATGATGATCAATAGCATTAGTATTCAATATGAGTTAGTAATTATCACACACCATGACCTTTCAGTCATGAATATCCACACCTTTTAGTAAAAGTTAAAATATTTATTTCCCTATATTAACAATGCTAATGTCACATAAAATAATCTCAAAATCAATTGATAAACATACAGGAACATCACTGGCTACCCAAAGCGGTGAAAGATATGTAATATATTCAAAGCTTGAATGATTACACATTCTAAGGTTTCCCATTGACACGAAGTTCTGAGACTTCAAATGTGCACTGCATTTCACCATGGCAATCTTTTAAAGCATTTGAATAGCATGCAACAGATCTTTAATTATCTCACCATTCCTCACAGGTGAACCAGAAGAGGTCATGAGACCCTTGAGGAATTCAACACCAACAGTAAACTCGGTCCACAAATGTGAAACAAAAGATAAATTGGCTGTCCTCAGGAATGGGTACAGAAAAGAAGGCTTGCGACAAGTCAATGACAGTGAACCACGCAGCATCACATGGAATCTGGAACATTATCACAGCTGGATTTGGCACCACGGGACAACATTTGACCACAATGTCATTTACTTTTCTCAGATCCTGGATGATTCGAACTTTTCCATAGGGCTTTTTCAAACCTATTATCGGTGAATTACATGGGCTGCTCAATACTTCATTCAAAACCCCTTGTTTTACAAATTCTGCAATTATTTGGGTGACCTTCATAAGGACATCTTGTGGCATGTGGTACTGGGGAATTTGAGGAAAAATAGCATTCAGCTTTACAGTAACTTTACCTGGCTCAACTCCCTTTATCAGACCTATCGCTTTTCCTGTAGGATTACACACCTTCTCCTTTACCGTTCCCTGTAGATCAGGAAGAAGCTCCTTTACTGCGAATACTGGAAAAAATTCAATCATAGGGTATTCCTCATTTATTATCTCACATTCTGTCTCTGGGGCCTGGTCATCTTCATCATCGCTATTCATCTGAATCTCAATTCCATCATTTGAACAAGTAATCGAGCATCTTGTTTTACACAGCAAGTCTGGTCCCAGTAGGGATACTGGACTTGAATCACAGACTACGAATTTGCGCAATCCTGGAAGTTGCCAATTTTAACATGAACTGGTCTGTAATCGGGTTGTTTAAATACTGATTTGCTACCCCCACAATCTGAACTCTTTTACCTGAAAGGGGCAAATTTGGAACTTCAACTGAACTTCAACTGATCTTACTGTAGAGAGTGTAGCTCCCGTGTCAACCAAGAATGAAACTCTTTGACATCGGGATGACCACTAGAATGGTCAAAACACGTATCAATGAGCATCGGAGCACTATACGATGTCAACGAGCTGCAAAGAAATTGACTAAACATTTCATTGAATTCCAACATACACCTGACGACCTGAGATGGGTTGTATTGGAACGCATTACAAACACTAGAGACTGTACCAAGAGACTCTTTGAGAGAGAACAGCGCTGGGTGTTTAGGTTAGGAACACATTGGACTGGGCTAAATGATGATATACCCTGGTTGGAATTTACTAATCGATAGTCACAGGGTTCAATCTTTTCACTATGGAGATATCACAATCAATATAGAGTTTTTTTAATGGCAGCCTCCATTATGCTTGGATCTACGAATATACAACCATTTCTGAGGTTCAACATCATTTTATGATTGTGTTACCACATCTGATTCTATTATGACTCCCTCTATCGTCAGTGGCGGCATAGTGCACCCTCCTACACTGTTTATGCCCCCTTGATGGTAACTTTCATTTCAGTATGATTGGGATATTTTCAATTTTCCATTATCTTTCTACAGACAGTCCTTTGGGATTACCATTTTGGGGGTACAGCTATTGGTTGCCACCCTTGTTTGACCACAGGACCCCCTCTGTATTGGTATTCCACTACAATATGGCTGCCATTTTTTTGTTACAAAAACATCTCTACAATATGGCCGCCACTATTTCCTATTCCTAACCCAATTACAAAATGGCCGCCACTCTTTTACTGTTAGGGAATTCCTTCAAGATGGCCGCCACTATTTCCTATTCCTAACCCCATTACAAAATGGCCGCCACTATTTTACTGTTAGGGAATTCCTTCAAGATGGCCGCCACTTTTCTCCAGTCCTCTTTCTAGCTTGATGCCCCACCACCATTTATAAACCACTCTCCAGCTATGTCTCACTTTTTCTGGGATGCGGAGCAGGGGTAGGTTATCCACCCGGTGGCCACACGAGCGGGGTAAGTCCTATGTTACCTTTCTTTAAGAGTAACTATATTGCAGACCACTTTCTTTGCCCCTTCTTAATCCTTGGTGGGAGCTGTCATTAAACATTGGACACTACTATGACCCTGTGTGCTTATTATTAATACTATTGGTGTACATTATGGGACTGGCGATTGCCTACACTATACACATTTTTTGGACATGTTTGACTCGTGATTTAAGATTGACTAACAATATTCCACATAGTTATGGTGATTACCTGTGTCCTTATACTTAGGACTTTCTGTTATTGGACATGTTTCAGCCATGATTTAAGTTTGTCCTGAATAGTTTGAATGGATTTATAATCCTTGAGATATTTATACTTGTTATGTATGACATGTCATCTATATCTATACTTAGTTGACTATACAAGCCTGGACCACTGATGCTTATCGCTATCCCGATGGGGCCCATCCTTTAATACAAGGAGGGTAGGGATTCATCCTCTGATTTGAGAGGAGCCTGTTTGATTTATATTTCACTGTGTGATACACTGCACATTAGGGTTTCTCACCGGAATGAGCTCACTGTGCACATGGTTATATTTGTATTTTGAGTCTGTTTTTTTGCTCTTTGTAGGTTTTTGTGGTATGAAGAAATCCCGTATTGGGTTATAACATGGGGATTAGGTAAGTTTTTTGGTCCTGACGAATCGCACCGATCTTAACAGACATTTTTTGCTAGAAACATGTTGACCCCGATGATAGAAGTATAGTTGTTCTATACTCTAACTCTCCACATTCCCCTAATTCAGGGACTGACAGTTTTTTTGTTTCTGAGGGTGGACTAGACATTACTTCTAATCCTTACCCACGCTCTGCTTTTAATCGTGACAGGGGTCTGGGTTGATTAAATACGATATTTCCAGACCTCTAGCCATTTTTATTTTCACATACCCATATACCAATCCCACATACTAGGACTCAGCTACCGGCATTCTTTACACTCAAAAGATCTCCGGCAAAGAGCCCCCACGAGGGGCCCGTCAGGCATTGCAGTGCCAGCCTGACGAGGAGCAAAAGCCCGATGATGAAGCATGTCACCATTTGGTGAGTGAGGGCTCTTGTTCTAATAAGAGCAGACTCATAGACTCTATTACTTACTGTTTGCATTTGTACTAGTCTATTGGCTGGGACTGTGTACTTTTGTTTTTTTGATATTATGATGGGAGTACCGTACACAGGACCAACTTTTCTCTAAACACTCCCGACATATAAGCCCTTCTTTGTTTGTATTTGAAAATTCTGCACCTGATTCATATTATTTTGAAAATTTGGATCTCATTCTCTGTCCTCTCATGCTCTGGAATGAATTGACATCATTAGTTTGCTGAACAACACCTTGTTGCACCAACATCAGACACTCCCGTTCCCAATGTCTGACGGCTCCGCAAGCGCGACAAGATAATAATTTCTTCATATCCTGCACATTATTCGGAACTACTACAGTACCCAAGTCTGGTCCGTGATTCACATTACCTCCGGGACCTCTACCTCTCATTTGAGGCTGAAATACCATGTTTCCATGCTGCTGCTCGGATAGATGCTGTGGAAAATCCCCCTGCATGCCTGTTTTAGCAGCTTTAATCTGCATCACCATCACCTTCTCTTTCAGCTTTTTCTGCTTCAACTCAATTGCATCACTACAGTATTTTGCATACTGCAACACTTGATCAATCGGCTTTGCTTGCCAGCAAATCAAATGACTCTTAATCATCTGGCTAATTTCAGGTTTCAATCCTTCCACAAATCTGAACACAAAAGGAATCATGTCCTTCACCTCCATTATCTCTGTACCACTGTAATGCTTGAACACCTGTAACAATCCCTCATAATACGCATGTATCGACTACTTTGCTTCCTGAGCTGTCCTGTCAATTCTCTGCCAATCAATGTTCATAAGCAAAATTCTCACTTTGAAAAATTCAGTCACCTTATAGCAATATTTCATTGCCTTGGGAGACGGTGCGCCTGTAATTTTATCTCTCTCTGGTTCTCTTGTTGGCCAATCTATACTCCTCTTACACTCTATCTACAGATCAGCTGGGACCACTATCTCTAATAAGGTGTTTAAGTCCTCCCACAGGCACTTTGCAAGTTTTACAAACCTGTCTGTCTGGCTTCTCTCTCAATTTTGGATAATCATTTGTAAATGATAGAATATCACTTCTGCTCCAAGGGACATGAACAAAATTCCCTCCCGGAATCTCTCTCATTGGTAAAATTTTCACTGGATCTTGGTCTTGCTGCACATATGTAGTCAGCTCCACAGAATCCTTTTTTCCTTTGTCTCTTTTCTTTACCCATCTGCCTTCCCACTTGTCTAATGCTCCCAAAGTCTGGGCACTTTGAGGCAATTCCCTAAGGTGTGCCTTTATTCTGGCAGATCTCATGTGTTCAAAATCTTTAGTCTCAAAATCTAATCTGTAACTCCTTTTCAAATGCTTCATTTTATCTATTTCTATGCCGTACTTCTCTGCCAGGTCTGCGAGCTTCTGATGCACATTGCTCACTTCCCTTGTAATCTTCGGGCACAGATACCTCAACTCCACTTCTGTGTAGGATTCTAACCTGTCCACACCCATAGTTCCCTCAATGAGCTCACCCGCTTCCATGCTTAGCCTAGTGTAGTTCAAATACTCCTCTCCCTTAGGAGCACTCTGTGGGGTATTCAGCTTGTCTAACCATTCAGTCAACTGCTGAGCAGTCAAACCTTGCAACAAGATGTTGCTGGCTTGGACTTGTGATACCTGCTGCGCAGCTGCATTTGGGGTCTGCGGTGTCAGTAATTTCGAGCTCTGACTAATGTCTGACCCTACCATAGTATCTGGAAGTACTCTGAATGGACTAAGGTCTAACAGCAATCTCGATCTGCCAAAAGTCTATCCCACAGGAGAAACTACTCAAGTGTTTTCGTTATATCCTCTTCCCATTGAATTCTGTGTACTTACACCCTGTTCATATACACTGGGTTTCGTCTGTGCAACTAAGGGTACAGCTGGACCAACAGTAATAGGTAGATATATAGCATCTGGGGTTGGTCTGGTACTTAAGTTCTGTGGGAGAGTAACTCCCACGTTCTGCTTCATCATTGAAGACATCTCTGATTGTGTCCCTGTTACTGGAGTGAATTTCGGCATGACTTGTGGCTGTGTTTGGGGCAGTAAAAGTGGAGTTGGTTCTGTCTGAACCAACACTGGTCTCGGAAGAACTTGTTCTGTAGGCACAATTAGGTTTGTAGCCGTTTCCAAAATGGGTAGATCAGGGTAAATTCTCTGGACCTGTGGCAGTTGCACATGATTTTGTACCACTGGAGCAGTAGGTGCGTTAAGACTACTCTGCATCGGGCTCTGTGTCAGGCTAGTATTAACCTGCACCGGACTCACTGTCCCATTAACCTATTTTGGAGCTGAAGGATCAACAATGGTGCTCAGAACACTTTTGTGTGCTGCATATGGGGAGGACTATTTCTCAGTAACTGTGTAAGAAACTCATCATCGTCTGAATCTTCCTCCGCATTCGAGGATTTTCTAGCCTCCCTACTCTCGGAAGGGCTTCTGTTAGTCTTTCTAGTAGCTTTCCTTCCTTCTTTCTCAGTCTCTTGCGTAATTTCTAGAAACAACTTAATTCCATGCAAAGTCTTGTTTCTCCAAACTCTCTGAGCACTGTCCCACCTAGCCTCTGTTAAAGTATTTTCTGCCTTTCTCATTCTCCTCTCAAATTTCAGTTGCTGTTGCTGTCTTGCTACTAGCTCCCAGAGCGCTAAAGCCTCAAACTGTGCTGGTCTCGGAAGTGGCTTAGCTTCATATACCCTTCTCTTCCATTACAATGCAAGCTGGTGTACCTTCTGGCGGTGTAGCCTCACCTTTACTCATTGTAATGTACATATCTCCCCTTAAAGCACTATTTTAAATGTTTTTTTTAATGTAATCTTCTCGACCTTTTTGCTATTCAAAATCAAATCAGGAAGTGCTTTCGATCCCAGAATTCTCATCACCTGCCTTCTTAACCAATTGCGCCTCACGGACAGCTGCCAATCTGTGCGCGACTCTTCTTACTAACCAACCTATCCGAGCGCGGCTTTAATGATGTCACACTCACATGTATTGCAGTTGACAAAGTCTCACGGCTTGTACTCCCAAATGAAAAATTAATGCAAGCACAGACCCAAAAACAAAAAACAAATCTGCTGGTTTACTACAGGAAAGGTAACACAATTGTTTCATAAACTTTACAGATTTTTTATTGACGGCTCTTCCAGCTCTTCCAGCTACTCCTTCTTTCTCAGCTTCCCTGATTCGCAAGCAGAATTCAACCTGCAAATTTTACTCTCAACTGATCAGTGGATCTGTCCTGGTGCACATAGACTCTCCAGATCTCAGTCAAAATTTTCTTTCACTCACTTTGACTCACACTCTGACTTGTCGACCTCACCCGATCAACCTATTAAACCAGACAAATTACAACATAAAACCAAGTGTCTCATACACTTTTCAAAATACTCCAGAGTCTTAGACCACGTAGGGTCCATACATCAACAACCATGTGGACAATTTTTTAGCACTAAGCACCTCACACATGTGAAGTTCGACGACTTCCCTACTCTCACACTGCGGAGTGCGCACACTCCTTCTACAACTTCATTTGGAGTACGCAAACTCCCTAAACCCTCACAAACCTCACAAATCACTTGCGATTTGCATAAGCTTGGCAAGCGCAAAACCTACTTCATTCACACTATCACTAGAATGCCGAGAACATCCTTAAACAAACATTAGTAAGCTTCAAGATTCTGGCAAAGTGATGTCAGGACTTAAGGGAACATTTTCTCTACAATTTGTACCATTGAAAAAATAAATACAAAACCTATAACGGGCATCTATAATGGCTCCTAAGGAGGTGAACCATCAGTCTGCTACCACGTCTGTTAACGCGTCTGACCTTAATAAGTAAACTTACAAGGGGACGCAAATAGGTTCATGAACCTTCTGACTCGCATTAAAGATGTTCCCACCATAGATTCACTATGCACATCAATATTCGGTGATCAAACAACAACCTTAGTAATCAGTGATGATCAGTAGCATTAGTAATGAATAGGAGTCAGAAATTATCACACACCATGACCTTTCAGTCATGAATAACCACACCTTTTAGCAAAAGTTAGAATAGTTATTTCCCTATATTAACAGTGCTAATGTAACGTAAGATAATCTCAAAATCAAATGATAAATATACAGGAACATCACTGGCTGCCCAAAGCGGCAAAAGAAACGTAATCTAATCAAAGCTTGCACGATTACACATTCTAAGGTTAGAGTGAAAATTAATAACAAGAACAATTGAGCAAACAATATTACATACATTTATGTTCAGCAAAGGAAAGGCATTGACTGTTACTCCCTATTGCAAATTTTCATTAGTGAGGATCCTTATCTAATACCAGATTAGCATTAGTATGTTGGGCTTCATACAAAACAATTTAGTCAACACAAATTTAAAAAACATCTAACTGTGGCTCTACCAAAATAGTGCGGTTGGTACCTAGAAAGAAAAAGCAAATAGGCATAACAAAACACATGTATAACGGTATACCTCTCCTCAACTGGTATGGAAAGCTAAGATAGTCTTCGTCATCAGGACATCTGTTTGGTCAGCAAGGCATCAGGATTCAGCATCAAAGTTCAGAAAAACACAGTCTTTAAGCATTAAAGTAAAGCACGTCTCTAGACGCTCAGTAAAGTAATGGCCTTCCGGGAAGAAGAAAATGGGCAAATGAGCTGTATTCCATCAGTGTAGTCCGGCTAAGTTAGATTTCCTAAAATTACTTCCCAAGTCCCTATTGGTCAAGGGATCGCATGTTCACACTTTGTCCAATAAAACTAAAACTTCAAATCTATAATTTCTACTAGTACTCTGTTCACATGTCGCTGATTGGCTTCTCTTGTAATGTCCTCATCGTCCGGCTCGTCAGGTAACAATATTGTTGCAGCTTATACTCCAGTCAGTGTCTCCATTGTTCTCTTCCTGATAAAGTCAGTCTTTCACACATTACACTTATATTGTTACATTTAGCAAGAACAGCGGTTCTCATGAGAAAGACTTAAGCTACGGGCACATTTAGTCAGCACAGTGGAAAACAACATTTTAATTCTCTGAGCAGGCATTTTATTAATCGGTTTAGAAATACATCTTGACATGAGGCCATGCAACTAGGCCAAGACCTCTGCTAAGTTAAGGTCCACAATTAATAAAGCTAATACATAATGCATAATCCTTAATATGATGTACTACTACATTATTCGAATATAAGCTCCATATTTCATATTAAGCCATTAATAAGTATACTTCATGAACACTGGCGGTCACTCACGTGGACACATTTTCAAATGCGTGCATTATTTTTCTCTATATTATTACGTTTTCTACACAAATCCATTACTCAGAGTACATGAATATTCATTGATAATTTTATTAAAACACCTGCACTAGCAGGTTCTTTCCTGGATGCCCCTATTTCCTAAATACCTAAAGCGGGTAGAGAACCTCAAAGCTGCCAAAGTTATCAAAACATTTCCCTCGTTGATACTGATTACAAGATTTTCTCAAAAACACTGGGTTTAAGGTTATAATCCTCTTTCCCTGACCTCTTAGGTAAAGAACAATCAGACTTTGTCAAAAGAATACATTTGTCTGATAATACTCGCATATTGCTCGATGTCTTATCTAAATCCATTCATAGTCTCGATTCTCTATGAGCAACAACTTTGAAAGCTGATAAAGCTTCCAACAGAGTGTATTGGCCTTTCATATTTCATACTCTTCTTGAATTAGTATCCCTTCTCCATTCTTCTCCCCAAACAGCTATCTTTTCAAATGGACTTACCTTTCTATATTTTACTTTGGTAGAGGAGTTTGACAAGGCTACCCTCTGTCACACTTTCTTTTTAATTTGGCTTTGGAACCTTTTTTTATCCCACCTAAGACATAAACAAGATCTGCACAGCTTTACTTATAACACTAAACAGGTTAAATGAGCGGCGTATGCTGATATTTTATTATTCATTTCACAACCGCTATCATCTCCCCCAGATTTTTTAGAAGTTGCTTCCTATGTGTCTGTATCTGGATATAGATTAAATAATGAGAAGTGTGAGATACTCCCTTTATATAAATTCACTTTTAAGCAGGATTTTTAAATCTCCACGGAATTCTCACAAAATTAAATACCTAGATCCACAGTTTACCTATTCCATCAAAACATCGTTCTCTCCTTAAATATGGAACAATGTATTCAAAAGATAGCTATGCTAACTAGTTGTTGGTACTCCTTACATCACTTGTGGTAGGGGCATCTTGACACTATTGAGATAATGTTAGTTCCGCTCCTTCTTTATACTGTTTTTTAGGAAAGTCAATTCTATCCTAATCTTGTTTCTTTGGAATAATAAAAGGCCTCTCATGCCTCTACTCACATTAACACGTCCCAAATGTGAGGGTGTTGTAAATTTCCCTGACTTTTCCAAATATCACATTGTTTATACATTGAAACAATTGGCATACTGGATTCGGATTTTCTTCATCTACCCCCGCTATAGGTGGATTTGGAGAGAAGTTTCCTATCCACTTTCTCCTTTCAAGAGTACTTGACCTTTACTCGGAAACCACAAACATTTTGCACTTCTATTTTTAAATTCTTCTGTAAACAATTAAACCCTATTTTATCATCTTCTCCCACAGATATTCACTCTTTCCTTAATTCCATAATTATGATATAATACTTCTATAACTCTTAATAATAAACCTTGTTGAAAGCATGGAGAAGAAAAGGTCTAATTTGGGTTAATCAACTTTTTTGTTATGACTACTTGTTATCGTTTTCACAAGCGCAGGTTCTCTTTGGATTTCCGCCATTATTTTAACGAAAATCCAGGTTGCTATAAGGTATATCTGTTTCTTAAACCGTTTTTCAGTCCAAAACTCAACTCACTACACTCCCTGATAATAAATTAGAAGCTCTCCTACTTACACACCAAAAGGCCTGTATTGTTATTCATATTTGCATAATTATTCCGTTTATAGGGACAACATATGACACAGAACTATCATAGGTACATGATTATGGCACAAATTGGCCTTATCTATTGGGGAGGAAACTATGGATGACAATGAGGGAAACTTCTCAGGCAGAGAACACCCCAGAAACGCTTTTTCAGATATTTAATGGACTTTGACTTCTGCCTTCATATCTACACAAACTTTATCCAGACCTTCCTCATACATGTTGGGCATGCACTTCACAACACCCGATCTCAAACTTTTACTATTCACATGTCCCTAGGTTGATCATTTTTGGGTCCAGCTCTGGAATAAAAAAAATGCAATTTTTAAGCTGCATGTTCCTTTCCTATTACTAATGATTTCTTAGGAAGTTTATCAGATGATTGGGAACGTTTCACCACATATACAAATATCAGACTTGTTAGTGGCTCTGGAATACCTGCAGATCACACAAAACTGGAAAAATTCAGCTCTTTTGTCATTTCAAGCATGGTAGTATACAGTATGTTCTAATCATCGGCTTGACAAAGCAGATATGTACCCCATCTCACTTGCCTTATTATTCCAGTGACCACCTTCTTGGGCATTCAGCAGAATATTCCTTATTCATCAACCTCTTCAAGAAGAAGTTCTCTGACCTTCCTAACTTCCGCCCATTATGATTATATTAGTTTATATCTTCACACCTAGTCATATGTATTGTCACCTTTAAATGTACAAACCAATCTGCCCTCAAAGCTAATCACGTATTTTTCTTTACCTTATTTCTTTTTATATGTCTCTAGTTTTTGTTTAGAATTACATTGTTATTGTATATTACTTACAATTATATTGTAGATTATAAATCATTTTCTAATTGTAGCCTGTTAATCCATAATATACTTACTTTTAAAATGTGAAAAAAATGAAACAGAACTTAATTCATCCGCCTTTGAAGTATGAAAGGCTAAGACAGCTGGCACAGAATAGAACCTTTGAATTCAGGTCACATTAAGATCCCTGCGTTGAGCACTCAAGTGGCACTACAGGAAAGGCTATTTGCCTCTCTATTAAAGCAAATTCTCTCTATCTCATTTATGAACAATTTCTAAGCCACATGTTCACCAGATAAATAAAGCAACTATATATGCATATGTCTTAAAATAATTGAAGGCAAATGAACAAACGTCTGAAGACCCAGTGTACCTAACATAAATCGATTTGCATATTGATTAATTCAGGCAAAAGGCTTCCAAAACAATCAAGCTGTGCTTTATCTATGGAATTAAAAATCAGATGAACTTGAGAAATGTAGGGACTTATTTATATTTTGTCAGATAGGTTAATCCATCACAAATGTGGCGAATATCCCATCTGCCATATTAAAAGTGCATTATAACTCTTAATCAGGCCCTGGGTTGTCTTGGCTGCTGCACATTTATTTCACTACAAGGAAATACACTCGGAATGCTAAGTCTTGCTTTGCCTCTTGTGGCATGCACCACTCTGGCATGAGTTTTTATGAACCATGAAAATGACAGTGCAATAGATTTGCTGTATGATGATATTTGTTAAATGAGCATCTAGGTTAAAACCAACTACGATTCCTACTTAGTCAGATGAGGATGTCTCATCCCCATCATCGCAGCTACATTGCATCCATTTGTGAAAATCCTGAAAAGTATGCACAATAAGACCACATGGCGCTGTGGGCCCTCTGTGGTATGTTTTAAGCACTCTAAGCATTATGGAGGGCACAAAAGGTGTAATCGTTCTTGGTACTGTGGGCATTAGAGGTATTATGGCGGCCTTGGTGTAACGTGGCTCTCACTGACCTATTGTGGGTTTAGTAGGCATCATATTGGCCATCCCAGGCATCATGTGAGCTGTCGCATTAGGTGTCAGTGCTTTGCATACTGTCAGCATCTTTGTGGTTATCGATGCTATCTCGGGCATACGGTGCCTGTCATGGCTTCTGTTGTAGTTAAGAATTACTGATACCCTTATAATGAGGATTTCAGAGAAATTGTCAGTAATTGTGGGGGAAGATCCCTTCAAATTAGGAATCAATTGCCTTGTTATCTAAAAGTATTCTGAGAGAAACCCTGGTCCCACCCCTGGTAGCTTATGATTCAAGCATCAGACCTATCCCAGCGAAAGCAGGTAAAATATTTAAGCGACACTAAAACAATATTCATGTCAAAGTCAAAGATTCTTTATTGGGTTAGCATTTCATAACGATAAAAGATAACATAGCAAAGCACAACAAAATGGATAAAAATATAAAATCAAACACAATCAGCATGCATATCCGGTCGGGATGTCCTAATCCTTACAGCACAGTTTATCAAATTTAGCACAGTAGAACGTATAGGAATGGATGGCAGAGATTGAAGATACAAAAGAACATGCTTACACTGTTTAAAATGCATCACACATTGTTTTAAAAATCAAGCTATAGGCAATTTATAAAACTTACAAAAGAAGAATACGTGTAACATGCTTTGAGCTGACATTCCAACACATGGACAAGGTTTATTTCCTTTCAACCAGTGGCCAGATATAGAGTGTACCTCCATGAAGTGAATTGTATCGAAAATGGGTTAAATCGCAGCACTGATGACTATTAAAAATATGCATGAGATATATTTGTGGGCCTTACTGGCAGGAATTTAAGCATGTGGCATCACCATACTTTTTATACTTTCACATTGCCCTCTAACCACACTTGTCAAGGCTTCCAAGCTCTGTTTAAGATCAGATTTAGTGAATCTCATAGGAGGATGGGAGTTGCTTACTTTGGTTGTGTCCAGTGTAAAACCTAAAGATTCGCAGGTCGATTTAATAAATCCCAGCCAATTAATTTTATTGGATGAATCAAAAGACAGATATTCAACAAATAAGACCCTATTCAGGGAGAGCTCACCTTTCCACCAAATTGAATGGCAGAGCTGCATCGGGCATTATCTCATGATATCTTCAATACCTGGAAGAGCCAGCTCCTGATTGCAAATGTAGTTGAGGAATTTCTAAGAATATTATTCTCTGCCCATTGTAGCACTACAGAGTCAGCCTAACCCTAAACACGAGAACCATAAGTAGCGGGAAAGATGATTTTGCTGTTATAGATTGTAAGCATTTCCCTGATTGGCCTAAAACCCAGTTTTGAATCAAACTGAAATACAGAGGAGGTTGTCTTTGTTAGTTGTTGTGTTCTGAAACGCATTTTGGGGAGTCCACTTTACCTGGTTGTCAAATAGGACCTCCAGGTATGAGTAGGCGGAGACTGCTGAGATCACTGTATTTTTGACAACCAATTGTCCCACCGTACAGGTTTCTTTTCCCACAAATCATAACATACGTATTTCCTGGATTAACCTTTGGGCTCATATTATCCATGTACATAGTATATGAATGAAGCGACCGCTGAAGTCCATCAGCAGAAAGGGTCAAGAGGACAGTGTCATCTGCATGTAATAGAGTGGGTATTAGCCGGGAACCAATCTTGATCAAATCAATATAAGCGTGCAGTAGAGCTTGTTCAAGGCCAATTATATATAGGGTCATTTGAAATTGGGGAGGGCACACCCCTGCCTGACATGCTTCTTCACCATAAAAGTCCTGGTACACTCCCCTCCCGGCACAAAGCGGATTCGGGCTATGACATTTTCAAGTCAAGAAACCAAACAGGAAAACTCCCAAACAGAGTTAGAAAAAGCTAAGAAAAATGCAACACATAAAATTACACAAAAATTGTTACTAGTGGATAAACGGAACTGGATATATGAATTTGTAAAGTTTAAATGCCAAAACTCCAAAAAACCTTGAGGAAACAATCCTGGAAATCCATAGGAATACTAAAGGCAAAAATGGCTGGGTCATATCAGCCTTTTCCATCCAACGGTGATAGAGCACAGGTCATGTGAACCTAGCAGTTCCTCCTAGTCAACTAATATATAATCACATCTGGTCCTAAAACATTAAGTCAAAGTCCTGTACCAAGGCAAGGTAGGTCATTCTGGATAGTGAAGGTTCCATAAATCAATAGATTGTGCAGTCAAGTTCTAGCTGAAGCCTTCAGTTTTGCGACAAAAATCTCTGAGAGGGGCAAGATGGAGAATGTAGCAACAAAAGAACAGAAGTTGGGATCATCTTGCTGCTTCTCCCTGCTGGTTCTTCTATGTTTGCATTATCTCTTTTTTTGGAATGCCACATCTATCAGCACGGCAAAGCAGGACTTTGAGGCCACTGAGGGTTCCATGAGGCCGGACATACTGCTTGAGAAAGTCCACTGAAATCTTTAGTTTTGATGCCAAAAGTTCCAATTGGGGAAATCCAGAAACTGTACTACCATAATTTTATGGTTAGAGGGGTTAGGTTCTGGCCAGCTTCAATGCTGATGGTGCTCAGTGCGACAATGTTTGTTGGCACATCCATCAAAAACCTACTGTGATTCACCAGTGCCCCATACCTCTTCATAGCCCCTCTCTCACATGCATTTGATTTGTTTTATAGCGTTACTCATACCAATGTAGGGTATAGCGTTACTCATATCAATGTAGTGTAGGAAACACTACACAGTAACATCAGTGCTTTATATCACAAACATATTATACAATGCTATTGAATCATACATGTGTAAATCAATCTATAGGAAGTGTTAGATAACATAATGAGGATTACAAGTTGTGGGAATCACAAGTCATCCAGTCTCATGGGCAGTATAATTTCAGAGTGTTTGATCTGGAGAAGCACAAACCCAGGATTTAAAACCTACCACAGAGGTTGACTTTACTAATAAGAAATCAATTCTACCCTTTTTAAGCAAGATTAGGATAATGAAAGACTGGGAAAAACATAGCATTCTAACCTTCTCCATGGAGTTTGCATGATGTAACTTAGGAAATGCAAGTGACAAAATCATCTCTGTGACAAAAGCAGTAACCTACTGAGCTAGCATCATTAAATAGTCTGTGATCTTCAAGATACACGTTCTTTGTAGCAGGCATATTAACCCTCTGCTCTACCTTATCATGAGTCAAAACTGTCACTAGACAAAACTGATCTCTTTCCAGCAAGAACACTAATCTCCAGAGTTATCTTGATATTTTTATTGTTGCCTGAAAACTACTGAACTCACAAAGGACTCTGCAGCAGGTTCTTTTAAACCCATAAGATATTTCTAAACACAGGGCCAGACTCCATCGCTGCCTCCATACACCAAGGACAGCGCCAGATGTGGCTTCATCTGTTGCACAATAGAGCCTGCCCTGGGAAGGTTGCTACGGATGTTTGCCTGCCTTTCCTTTTGTGTAGGTTTTGTTCCTATATCAACAATTACTCATCATATCCTTATTAATGTGACAGCCAGGAGCACCCAATCTATCATAAAGTAAAGGACAACACAATATACCCTATCTAAAACAAGCGGCAAGCCAGTCAGCAATAGCGTCCGGAATAAGCTCTAAGGCATTTTCTAAGAAATTCCTGTATATCTGATGTTGATTGAAGTCCAGGTTCCATGATAACATTTACACCTTAGGAGTTCTGCTCGGCATCCTCACTTTTTATCAGTTCTCCTTCCAGATAGTATCTAAGTGGGATCCAAATATCTCAGGGAGGGCTATGAAGGCAAAAACGTAGCAAATGTTTCAGCTCCATAGTGGCACTGCATTAAGGCTCATATTTATACTTTTTTAGTGCCGCATTTGCGCTGCTTTTTGATGCAAAAACGGCACAAACTTACAAAATACAATTGTATTTTGCAAGTTTGCGCTGCTTTCGTGTAAAAAAATGGCGCAAATGTGGCGCTGACAAAATATAAATATGGGCCTAAATCTTTAATCCAGTCCTTTTTTAATTCAGCCTTTCCTTGTGATAACTGTCCCCTCATGCATGCCATAGCGACCCACATCTTAGCAAGTAGCTTCTTTACCATTTTCGGAACCTCATGAACATACATCCTTAGGGCTAAAACTTGGAAGTATGAGGTTTATAAGCTAAAATGCAAACTAATGTGGCATACACCTGCGTCTGTTAAGCCTATGTGTCCAGCCACCACTACGTCACACGGAAAAAATCATCCTGAGTTCAATGGTATCACCGGCAGGTTGGGTTTAGGATCTCAGATTTTGTCTACTTTCGGTTGAAACATTACAGCAGTAACATCAGTGCATACATTTAAACTGCATATGCCTGCTCCTAATGTTCTTGGGTACCAGTTTATTCTGCTTGCATCAGTATGTCGAGGATCGTTTTGAGTGGTTCTCCCAAGTTCTCCATCAAGTATCTTCTAGCAGTCCCTTGACTATTCTTTTTCAAAGCCATTGTCATCACCCATCTGCGGGTGTTCATTCACAGTATGATCTGTCATAAGGTTCACCTGGAAATGTTGGCTAGTTTGAGTGCCGCGTGTACTGTAATCTGTGGTACATAAATTTATCTAATGGAGAAAGGGGGGCTTTCTCCTTAAATTGTTTGTTCTAGCCCCAATTATTTCCTCACTTATATGCATGCTTAACTTCAAAAACCCAACCCAGAGTAGCATAACCAGGCTTAGTCATTATTGACAGCTTGGGGTAATCCACCAAGGGAATCTCCAGTAAGTAAGGATATGTATGCCCTGTGTAAACACTAATCCATGCCATGCTTGAATTCTGAACGTCATTGGGTTGATATGTATTGTAGAGAGCTGGGCTTTGACTGTTATACCAATTAGTTGTGTTCCCATTTCCACCACTTCACATTCTGCTATCAACTGAAGCATGTAGGATGAAGTAGGATACCAGTAGGTCGCAAAATGCGCTTGTGAAACTAGAAAGTATACCTCAAGGGCCATGACTGTGAACCATCATTTGCAATATGACAACATTAAAGTTTGACATTTGACAAGAGATCAGCTTGATTATTAAGGAGCGTTATATTTTAAAAATGTTTAGAGAGCAGGATGGGGATGTTTGGAAACAAGAACAATAATTAGGCAGTATAATCATTTCTATAGAGCAAGACGCCCTAATCCGTCTGTCGACCTTTGACACCATATCAGACAGCAGAGGTCCATAATTATCAGCCATCATTAATGTTGTTGATCAAACCTACCTTGATGCCAAGGTATTTAAAAACGTACGAGGACTACCTTAAGGGGCACACCAACTCCAATTGTGACGTGGCGCTTGTGAGTAGAGACATTTCAAATTTATCCCAATTTATCTGCAGTTCGGACAACTGGCAAAATCGAAAAATATCACTAATGACAGGCAGCAAATTAAGCTTTGGGTGTTTAATGAGCAGCAACATCTCATCCAAATACATGAATAGTAATTGACGTCTTGTACTTGGTTTGCGTAATGTTCTCTCAGTAAGCATGCCACTGATTGAATCACCACAGCAATAGGAAAATGAGACAGGGCATCCCTGTAATTTCCACATGAACACGTAGCCGTTAATGCAGTAACAGGCCACTGGCCTGCACACAATAAATCAATCAGCCTAAGCAGATAATTGGTTAACCCTATTCTACTTGCAACATTTAAAAAAAAAAATGACAATCAAGTAAACCATACACCTTCTCAGTGTCTAAAAAGAACGAGATGGCCCGCAGGTCAGGATTCAACTGGTGTATGATTGTAAAAAAGGTGCGAGGATTATTGGGTGTTGCCCGACTAGGAATACATTTAAATTGGTCTAGCAGTACTAGGCCTCTCATCTGTGGCATCAACTGATTACCAATGACTTAGGCAAAGAACCTGAAGTCAATATGAAATAAAAACAGTGGCCTATATGACTGCCATAAGTGCTAATCGGTGCCAAGTTTTATTTAGAAGGGCCATAATGACAGCCTCCTCAAATTAATAGGAAGTGCTGACTAGTGTCCCGCACCTAGCCCCTAATGCAGTAGAAACTCCAGCGCAGTCAAATAAGAAGGTTATCCACTGGCTTCAAAGAATGTAAAATAAACACCTGCTTTCTCAGTGACTTCCTGATGGTACAAGGGTTGCATGGGTTGGCCCATTGACCATCAGTTACAGAGGGGATAGTGCAATTGTGACTTAAGGCATCCCCATAAAGCAGACGGCCTTCTGCATCACTCTTACTTTTAGACTAAGGCCCAGATTTACTAAGGTTTTACACCTGTAAATCAGATTTACTAATAATCCCAGCCCCCTAATAGACCTCAGTAAAAAAATTGTTGTTCAGAGATTTTCATTTTTGATTTGTGTTTTTGGATCATTAGAGAAGTAATTTAGTTTTGGTAGACATTGCTAATTCAGGCTGATTTTTTCTGGACAACATTTTTTAAAATGGTGAATGTGTTGCAGTGATGGTGTAATATTTCAGGAACCATGAGACCTATACTTCATTCTTGTGTCAAAACATAGGTTTTGGGGGTCAGGTAGTCTTATAGAGACAGAAAATAACTCCTCAGAGCAACCCTTCCATTATTTTCCAAAATGGCAGCTCCAATAGAGGAAGAAGAGACAAATATAGAAATTAAACAAATAATAATGGTTCTTAATCCTTTTATGTATACACCAAACAATGTTTGTGATCTAAATATGAAAAACAATAATGTTTATCATTCCTGTTTTAGATACATGTTCATAGTTCACTTTATTTATTTGTTTCAGCAATCACTCATGGTACATTTGCAGAATGTTGAACATTTGAGTTGAGCATATCATAACAGGGACATCTTTTTGTAGCACAGGTTTTGCAAGTACACGCATGTGCAAGATCTGTGGGTAGAGGCTTTAGAAATTTCATAGGTTTTAGCACCCCGTCAATATCTTTCCAACCCAAATTCACACAGACCATTCTCTACATATGCATATCCAAAACATATATACATCTTCTGATCAAGTAGAACATTCTTTTAATGTGTTCATGCACAGAATATGGTGTCGGTGGAAGGTCACTTAGCGGGACTGATCTCTTGAACTCACTGTTCTGAAATGCTTTCTTCCAGTTTTGCTCAGTGTCATCACCAGTAAGAATGTGTGCCTTGATAAGAACACTGGGCATCTCTGGGTAACGTTTCTTGCACAGAAAATGAATAAGGATTCTGTGTATTTTCTCACCTGTTCCATACCATATCCATTAACTCTGACAATCCTTGATTTATGAACATTGCAACAAATCTAAGTATCACAATAATAACATCTGTGTCTTTTGACCGTACAATGACTCAATTGGAACCATTTCAAATAGTTCACTCAACATGTGGCACAACACGAAGGTCTGTGCCCTCCAATTTGCTGTTAAGTTCTTGAACAATATGGCACATACCTTTTGAATATATCTCTGCAGTCATCAACTCCTCATTAACAATCATTCCACTTGCAATAATTGAAACATCAGCTATGTTTTGGCGAGTTAGCATGTCCAAGTTCATCTTGTTCGATATTGATGACCAGAATTTATCAAGTTGCACAGCTATAGCTGTCAAATGTTTGATGCAGGCAAGGACAATTGTTCCACTTGTAGACATTCATCTGATTCTCTCACATTCTTTGACAGATAATTCAAGAGAACCGTCAAAGACAATGTGCAGTTCTTGTAAGGTGCACACTAGCTTTTATATCTGTAGAACTGTCTGAATGACCTCTCAGAAGTTTTGGATGGATGAAATCTTGACCATTCAGTATTGTGACATATAGTCCACAACAACTGCAGTTTTCAATGAGGAAACCTTTTCTAATTGAAATTCTTCAGGTGAAAGTTTTTTTTTTAGCTCCTGTATGAGTTTGTGCTTCACTGGTTGGGTTGCAACATATCCATCAAATAATGCGTTTGTTGGAAGATCATGCGACAGAATATCCTTGATAAACTCACCCCTTTCTTTTGCTACATCTATCTCTCTATGTGCTTGCGAAAGCTGTTTTTTGTAACATGTTTTGTAGTGGCTGGTTGGACGAAACTCTTACTATGGCAATTAAAGCATGGAAGTTTAGCTTTAGCGATTATGTCAAACAGCTTTTTTTCTTTCAATACAAATCTCTCCTACTTCATTTCTGCGTATGGTGTCGATCCATGTTCCAGGACATCTGGTAGATGTGTCTTTATATCGTTATCCACATTTCGTTTGGTCATGAAGTTGTGTAGTCATACAGGTTCAGTCATTTCAAAAGGGTTTCCTTGCTGCTGCATGAAATGAAGAAGGCTGTAAGCATGTTTATTAAAACATTCCCTTCTCTTTCCCACAAGTTTGTGGTGATGAACAGTTTCACAATGGCCCATTACTTTTTGAATTTGTCATCTCTCTGAAAACATTGCAAATAGAAAGGACTTCAAGGTAAACTAGATGCCTTTGAGCAACATATTCACTTTTACGTGTTTGATCAACAATTCTGTTGTAGCTTTTCTGAGATCTCTAGGTCGTCTGTTCCAGTATCATATCTGGAGCTACAGCCTTGATCCTTCCCTCTCTGTCTTTCACCACAAAGGGGCATATTTATACTCTGTTTGCGCCGGATTTGCATCATTTTTTTTCTCGCAAATCCGGTGCAAACTTAACTCCCTATTTATATTTTGACACTAGACCTGTCTAGCAGCAAAATATTGGAGTTAATGTTATTTTTTGCCTGTGGAAAACTACCTTGCGTCAATGAGATGCAAGGCAGGCATTCCCAGGCAAAAAATGACTCTAAGGCCTCTGTGCCTTATTTATCCTCCCATGCAAAAATCATGCACAGGAGGTAGGGGGCCTTAAATAATGGCACTAAGCCTGTTTAGTGCCATTATTTAACGCCTGGGTCAGGGCAGGCGTTAGGAGACTTGTAGGCCATTTTCCATGGTCAGCGCCAGGGACACCCTCACCCACCCCCACCCATACTTGGAAGACTCCTAGGGATGGGGGGACCCATCCCAGGTAAGACCAGGTAAGTTTTTTAATTATTTTTTTAAAGTGCCATGGGGGGCCTAACTTGGGCCCCCCTACATGGCACTGTGCCCAGTGGCCATGCCCAGGGGGCATAAGTTCCCTGGGCATGGCCATTGGACAGGGGGGCATGACTCCTGTCTTTACTAAGACAGGAGTCATGCCCATGGAGGTTGTGTGTCAAAAAATGATGCTAGTCAGGTTAGCGTAATTTTCGGACTCCAATCTGACTAGCGCCTTTCTTTGACGCACAACCTCCTGTTTCCCCTACGCCTCCCCCACCCGGTTAGCGTCATTTATTTTTATGCTAACCGGGCCTTACCGCTGGCTAGCGTCATTCCTTAAATGTGATGCCCCGCCGGCGTTCAGGAATGGCGCAGCCGCCGGTAAACTTTTTGACGCAAACCTGCACTAACGCAGGTTTGCATCAAAAAGTATTAATCAGGGCCAAAATGTCTTTGGATGAATTTTCTGTAGAGGTATGATTTTTCCACCTCTAGCGTCATCGCTCTTTCCAAATACCAGGACCCTTATCTCAGGTAGTTTATGCAATCATATTTGAAAAACACAGTCATCGGTGACTCCACTGTTTCACATGCAGCTCACAATCACCTTCCCGATCAGCATGTGCCAAGTTTTTCACTACAGTTATCATTTGAAAACGTTTCCCCAGTACTTGCAAAGTTCAGATTTTTCTTCACATTCTTTGACAACTTCTGCAAACTTGGTTTTCATGTTTTCTGATTTCGAACTGAGTGTATTGACCATTGCCTGGCTTTGCAATATGTCTTTTGAATGAAGTGCATCCTGTGCCTTGTTCACTTCTGAATTACGATATGCAAAACCTAATTTGTCATTCTTGTTCAAGAAAGTTGTCCAACACAATGTTTCTATAGCCTCAGATATGATGAGCTTACATTGTAAGGAACAAGCATAATGAGTTCCACTCAATGCTGACTGGACAGTTTTGCTTCCAAAGATTTCAGCCTCAATAAGTGCACCGTCTATGCCACATCCACTGAGATAACTGCCTGCACGCTGCAACACAACTTTTGTCATGTAGAAAATGACAATCATTGGATAAAGATCATCAAATTCTACTGGATTGCTCATTCAAATGCCTGCTACAATACAGAAAACACCTTCAGTGCAAACAATTGGCAGGATAGGCTGGTCTTCAAGCTGAGATCACACACTTTGGAAATGTTTTTAGGCTGTGTATACTGTTGCATAGTTTGTGACTGGAGATGGTATTACTGGTAAAAATCCAACCCTCTTCAGTGGGAGGGTATTCTGGGGGATCATAGCGTGAAGTGCAGCCCACGGAGGAACTGGCTTTTCTTCATTCTTCAGTCTGCACCAAATAAGCAATAGAATAAATTCAGTTAAATCAGCTTTGTGGACCGCAGCATCAGGTAGAAGAAAATCCATGTCCTCAGACACTTTGAAACTTTCTGGTAGACTGGGACAGTTGATGGCTTGTAGTGAAATTGCACACGTTGGCAAGACAATTCGGTTATACGTTTTCAGCTTTGTTTGTTTATGCCTATCGCTGAGACCGCTTGTTTTCCATAAACTACTTCACTGGTACAGTCTTTGAAAAAGCACCATGACAGTATCATGTGTGCTGGAGCTCCAGACAAAGAAGAGCTGTCTTCAAAATCAAAATTATAAAGAGCAGCAATTGTAAATCCTTTCCTGGTAAAGTGACTTGGGAGTTGTGTGCTTCGGATTCACAAGATTTTAAAGCATGAGCTGCTAACAAATTCCTACTCCGTACTGTTATCACAACTTGTTGATATAATAATCCTATTTATTGAAGTGATTAGCTTTCTACTTTTGCACTTGTCATAAACTGCATGGGCAGTCACAATGTGTAGCAGAGTTTTCTTTTTTCTGTGATGTAATTCATACAATGTGATTTGGAAAAGACAGTACATTTGCGCAGCATAAGCCTGTCGGTTCATGGGATTGTCTCCCACTTCTTCGCTTATATCTTCGAAGCCATCATCAATATTGTTTGCTTCTGCTCCAAACTCAAAAACTTTAGTTTGTAACAGTGTTGCTTTGCTGATATTAAACAGTAATGTAGAAAATGTTAAGACAACATCAGGCATTCTTGTTGACTCCCATGATTTGCAGAGCTCTGGGGCATCACAAAATTTGTCATTAAGTTCAAAATCTAAATCTTTCAGGACGTTTCTTAAAATGGTTCTTGCTGATTTTACTGCATCCTGTGATCTTATTTTGCCATCAAGAACTTGAGGAGTCAAATCAGCTGAGAACACCATAAGTGGCTCATTCGTTTTGTTACACTGACAAAAATGAATTCTATCATTGTAAATTCTCACCAGAAAAATCTTAATTTCATTATTTTGGATCAAAACTGTTTCACTACTATGGACCATTATTTCTCTGATCTCACTGAGTGTGAACTCATAGCCAGCACTCAAAACTGGCTTTAAAACTTTATTTGCTTTTTTAAAGAATGCAAACTTAACTGAAGGCTAGCGGTTACGTTGCTGCTGGGAGCTCATTGCACATTCATATTTTCGAATGTAGACACGTGTGCAGTTCGGGTGGTCATACAAATCCGCAACAAATACATTCATCTCACTGTTTAGATCAGCTACTCAGCTGAAAACTTCACCCTGGAAGAAACTAGCTGTAGATAATAACATGTTCGCCTTTTGAGACTCTCCCACACTCTATACTTTGTTCTTTCGTCAGTTACTTTGGCCCTTTTTCCGGTTGCCACTGTGTCTAGATAACACATTGAAGAACCTCTGCTTTCTGATCAGTTTTTGGAGGTGGACGAGGGGTAGCGGTCAATCTTTTAAGTGGATGGGCATTGGGTCAGGTTGTTGTCTCTTTCCCAGAAGACTCGGATTCTTGTTGTGATTCACTGGTTTCTGCTACTTTTTAACAGTTTTTTCCAGGCTTTTTTTCCATTGTATACAACTTGTAGCACTTGTAGTTTCATTGCTAAAATATTTGATCCTATTCACCCATCAGTGAAACTTTTTTATGAACTTTGTTTTGCCGAATGTCTGCAGCATCTCAAACTCTCTTCTGTTCAGCCATAGTTGACGTTAGCTTTTCTTTCGGATTAGTTTGGCTTATGACACATTTTTCTTTGTTGAAGGAGTGATCAGATTTTGTAATTAGCAACACTGTCAAAAGATAAAGGTCCTCTGCTACAACCTGCTTTGCTCATTTTTACAAATTATGAATCAACAGAAAGCCTGAAACAAAAAACAATGTTAAAATAAATTGATAATATGATGGCTAAAACACATCATTATAGAGCTGCCATTTCAGAAAATGGCTGAAGGGATGATCTGAGGAGTTATTTTCTGGATCTATAAGACTACTTGACCCCCAAAACCTATGTTTTGGCACCAAAATGAAGGTCTCATGGTTCCTGAAATATTACATCATCACTGCAACACATTGCACTGGCCATTTTTAAAAATGTTGTCTAGAAAACATAGTCCCAGATTAGCAATGTCTACCTAAGCCAAATTACTTCTCTAATGATACAAAAACACAAGTCACAAATGAAAATCTCAGGACAACAATTATTTTATGGATGTATATCAAGGAGCCAGGATAAGCCATGCAAAGCCACTGTGCATCACTCAGTGTGGCTTAGTAAATCTAGAACAACTCCAGGCAGAGCAAGTTGCTGCCTTCAGTTACCATGTGTTGGGAAGCCATTCCATGGGTGTTCCTGCATATCCACTCGTGGATTTTGGTGCATTTTCAGATTTACAAAGGATAGTTAACCTCGGAATGCATTAAAATACTACACCATCTGAACAGAGGCATAATGATGAGAAATATGTTTACTATAGAAAGAAGAAAATGACTCTGAGAATTGCTTTTGGGGAGGAAGGTATCCCTTTCTGCACAAAAACAATCCTACCTGTAATGCAGGCACCCTTGTACCATCATGCAAGGGTGCCTGCGTTGGCGCTAGAGAGCTCCAAGTGCTCCAGCACACATAGGAACCTAAAATGCGCCATGCCTTAATAAATATGGCACATTCCTGCTCTCACCATTTGCACAGCGATGTGCAGCAAGTTGTCTTGCGCTAAATGTTAGTAATTATCAGCCCGGCTGTCCAGGCTCAGTAAAGCTCTTGCCTTTGGGCTTTTGCTGCAGTCACCTACTCCTGAAATCACAGAGCCTTCCTCCAGCTGCATGTCCCATTTTCACCTCAGTACATTTTTCTACCACCAGTTACTTTTCTGTGCTTACCGACATATCTGAGATTAAGTGACTTCTAGCTATTACTTCTGATTATAGCAGTAATGTTTTTCCTAAGCCATTGCACATCCCAATTACAACTGAGTATATGTTAACATAGAAGGAGTTTAATGAGGGTTTTATCAGTTATCTAAATTTAGACATACGAAGGAAATCTGGTCCAGATCCTAGAGGCGATGTTGTTTCCTCTCAACCTTCTTCCAAAACAGTCATTTTAGAGACTTCAGCTGGAACAAAATTAAACCTGAATGATAAGGATTGGGGTGAATTTATAGATGGGTTTGAACTTTCCATTGTCCAAGAAACATGAGCCTTCAACAATGCTTACAGACTTAGTTATGGAAACGTCTGTGCCCCAGCAATAAATTCACATGCAGGGAGAACTTCTGGTTGCCTGATCCTATGGATAAAATCCTCTTGTTAGTGCTCAGTTAATGACTTTCAGAGTTTAAAGATCATTTCTGATTATGATATGCTCCCCCAGAGAATTAAAATCAACAATGGGAGTATTAATAAGCACAATGAATCTCTGACCTTTCAATTACTTGATAACCTACTGAGCTAATAATGCACATCATGTTATCATTGCCTGTGATTTCAATTTAACATTTGAAGCTTCATTCATTACACATGATTGGGCTAAAGCTGAGGAAACATTTTTAGGAATTCCAAACCTACTGACCACTTGTGAGAAAATCTTGAGCAGTAGATCAGCTTTCCAATTTGTCGACCTAATGTATGCCCATAGTCTATGTGTATGCCATGCTGCCCCTCCTCTGACAGCATTACCTGCTCCTACATTTTGGAGGTGGGTCTCTGGAAACAATATAGATTACACTTTACCTCATTTAGAGTTTTGTGAGCCAATGTGGCAGTTATTCAAAGAGAAGAGAGTGACCACTATTCCCTGTCTCTTAAAATTCAAGATTTACTGCATGATAACAGGGCATCTGTCCCCCTTTCTAGTGCAGCCGCTCTATCAAATATCCACAACAGTAGCAATGTTTTCTCGAAAATCTATGATGCAGCATCAATTCCACTGGGCTCGATAATTGAGAATCTGGAACAACCAAAGTTAATTTTAGATACTCATAACTTATTATTTGAGAATCTTAGAGTCTTAAAGCGTTCTTCCGAAAAGATTACAAACCTGGTGACAGAGCCCGTCAGCTCCAGGAATGTTTTAAATCAGCCTGTGTTCACTAAAACTCCTCTACTGGTGGCTATTAAGATAGAAAACAGGGCTACCATGGATGACTCCAGGGCTCGCTACCTATGAACCTTAAATTCTGCCTAACTGGATTGGTAGCTAGGTATCTATCTGTGGAGAAGTGTGACTCAATGGTTAGAGCGGCAGACCCTGATGCAGAAATCTGGCCCGGGACCAGGGTTCAATTCCTGCCTCGGCAGGTCTTGGGCTCAATTTCCTTGGACCTGATAATTCTTGCATCGGTGCCTAATCTAATTCATGGGTCCCACTCTGTAACTCTGGGCAATAGCTTGCTTAATCTCCACAACAGTGCTGGGATTCCTGGCTTCACCTTGGAGGTTGCCCATGAGTGGGCACCTCACAGTGAAAAGCCAGGAGGGGTTCCAAAGCTGTATGCGTACAGTGCCTTGAGACCCTAACGGGTGAGAAGTGCACTATACAAGTACGAAGTTTACAGTTTATCTGGGAGGAATTCTCAGAAGTTGCTAAGAAGAATGATGCCAAGAGCTTTTGGCATATGGTGGCCATAATAATACAATGAGACCCAAGGCCCATATTCAGCCTATGGACTGGGTGAAGCATTTTAGTCACTCTATTCCATTTTCTTATTGTTTTCCTCCATCCAGACACTTACTGATTGCAACATCCCTCAGCGACACTAGCCATCCATCAGTTCTTCTCTGCTTGACTCTGAGAAAGCTGTTATTCCTCAGAGACAATGGAAGTTTCCTTGCTTGGATAACATCCCTACAGAACAAGTTCATTCAGAACTTGAAGTCTGGATGCCTCACATTAATGTCATTTTCCACACCATAGCTGCAGGTGCCCTAATCCTCCCTTCATAGAAGGGTGCAGAGGTCACACCTATTTTTTTAAAAAGGGGTTGTCAAAATATTAAGGGATACTGTTTTCCCATCAGACTCTTGGACAATAGCCGAAAAATATTTTGTAAATAGGTAATCAATGAGTTATTTGATTGGATTATGAAAAATGACACACTACGTGATTTCCAAGCTGGTTTTAGAGGATGAAATGAAACTATGGACCAGGTTTTTTAATGATACAATACAGGGTGATGGGAATTGATTGGGGGAACCTTTATGTGGCCTTTGTCGTTCTGTGATCAGTTTTTGACCTGCTTCCAAAAGCCAGGTTATGGATAGTACTTGTCAGCGTGGAAGTCCCCAGTTATCATTGTAAGTCTGTGATGCAGCCGTCTGGGTCTGCACTGATCCCACGTTTATATCAAATATCTTGGTTATAGATTCACAAATCTCACTAAACAATGAGAGCGTCGGTACAGCTTCTGCTAGAGGCACTTATGTGGAATGCAGCAAAACCATGAAGACCATGGAATGGTATGATAAGGTCATTCGGAAGATATTGAATAATTGAAACACATGAGACAAATGCTTTCGTGTGGAGCCTGTGGTCAATTGTGGATGTGGAGCCATGTGCAGCCGAATTTGGATGTAGGAGGTAGTCAGTTCAGTATAGGTTCTTTTTAATCATAAACAATTACATCTTCAAGTCGAGGTTTTAACATAAGCTTCTCTGGGAACAGACATCCATCTCATCCCAGATCTTCCCTGTTCTGCCAACTTCCACAGGCAAGCAATCACACAGTGGAAGAACATTCCTGCTTAAAATATTATGTCACCGCCTCAGAGTGCAGTGGGCTTGCCACATTGCTACAAGATCCACAGGGTCACATTAATCCTTACAGAAGTTACAAACGTTTAACCAAGAACCACACCTGAGAGGATACTGATGTGCACATCCTCATGGGGTCATTTGAGAGTGGCAACTATCTTCCACACAATTTTTTATGACCAGTGAAAAAAATGTATGCATGTGTTTATGCGACACCTCGCACATTATATATGCACCGTACAGGCTTTTATGAGCTCATGTCAGATAGATTATTCTTGTGTAAAATTTTGAGTGCGCGTGGCTTCCAAATGCAGGTGTAAATGCATTAGTATGCATAGAAAGGGTTAAGGATCCAGCACGGTGTTGTCAATTTCTACTTTGCACAGTTGATCCAACTTCTATGCATAAATCAGAAGCATTTCAGTTCGCAAAATGACTAATAAAAAGGACTTGAATGTAAAGCCAGAGAGAAGATTTCGAGAGTGGAACGGGTATTGGAGCTGTCACCCACAAGTCAGAGAATATTTACAAGAACAAACAAAACACAATGTTTAGCTGCACATGAATAAGCTTTAGTTTGCTAAATTGGCATTATTCCAATCCAAATCTGGGATGTTATCCAGCTAGCCATTCCCAATAGTGCTTTCCAAGTTGAAATGAGGAACATTGCGCATTCAAAATAGGGCCAAATCAAAGTCCAATTGATATGCTTTTGGCAGACTGAATTCTTAAAAATTAAAATCCAATTGGTATACTTCTGGCAGTCTGAATTCTTAAGAGATACACACAAGGAAATACAGTTCTCAGTTGTTTAGAGTAATGCGGTTGTTAATTATTTCTTGCACTCTGCAAATTCTTTTTTTTCTTGACCTTTTTGTATCTCATTTACATTTACATATTGCATTGTTGTTTTTTTTGGACTTTATGTACGTTTTTATTGAACCCAAATTCATTTTTTAAATAAAACTACAATGTACAGTTCTAAAAACTGATGCTGCTCGAATTAAAGAGAGGGAAACAGGCAATGTTGAACGATAAAAAAGCAATGCCTCTGATACTTTAGAAGACTGATTTCTCGAGAAAAACCGAGAAGGTTAGTCGTTTAAAGGGCATTTTGCACTCCTAAATGCAATTTAAGTGCACCAAAATTGTCCATACATGAAATGCCATCTGGTAGAATTTGAATACCCAACGATAGGGCAGAATTGTAGGAGGGTTAGGGCTGGAGTGGGTTAATGGGTGTTTCTCTTTGGGTCACCCTACACATGTGGGTGAATCCCTCAATATTGTACCACCGAGGTTATTAACATACTGCGTCGTAGTAGTTTCTTGACATGGAAATGCATGCAAGCGTTCACTGAACGGCATGAGTAAATGCAAACCGAAAAAGTGTGTTTCCAGTGTAGGAATGAGGAGGGTTGACCTCCATAGGAAATGGTGGTAAAGCAGAAGGGGTTTCTCCAAGGGGCAAACTATATTCTCCATATAGAAAAATATCACGTGTTATAATGCATGTATGTCACGTTTTCTCATAAAACTGTTTTATCTGGTAGACAATTCAATATTAGCATTGGTTTCTGTAAACTATGTCTGGCTAATATAGATTTTCTAGAGAGGTCCTGGGATTTTTGTGTATCTGTGAAAAGTTGTATATTTGCTCCAAACATAGGAGAATAATACAAGACCAAATTTCAGACTTTTCTTTGGTGGCCACTAAAAAGCAGGTTGAAGGTAGTGCTTCTGTCCATTTAACTGATTCCAGCATTGCAGTGAGATTCAGTCTTGATGAGACCCTGCACTACTATTCAGTACAAATGGTTGCCCAATGTGTCTAAAATCAGGGGAGTGGTTTCTGTGCAAAATGTGTTAAATCCCTTTTGTTTGGGAAAATGCTAAATTTGAGTCCACTGCAGCATTTTACAATGTTAATTTCATTGTTTAATGAAATACAGACTTGGTTTAGGTATGCGCAGAGTTGTTTAAAAATCTGAAAAATATTCCAGAAATTTGATATAATTTCTGTACTATATTTGTAGTTTGGTTACTGTCATCAAAATGGCGCCCTTGCCACGTGAAGTCTGAATAAAATGTAAGGCGGTTTGTTGGGTATCATATAGTTAAATGGAGTAAACACACATCGTTACTGTGTGAATGCGCCCAATTTGAGCATAAAAGATGAGCCCTAGCCATCTTGGGGTTGTTCCTCCATAATCCTACAGTGTGCACTGCCTGTCTGCTTCTTCACTTCCCTAATAGATCACTGGCAGTAAAAGAACATGATACAGACCCATGATCTTTACCTGAACCAGTCAGTGACGAAACATTCAGTACTGATGTTGTCTATAACGCTGGTTTATCAACCGTTTATAGGACTTTGCAATCTAGTTAGAAAGTGAAGGTGTGTAGAACCCCTCCTTGTCATGGTCAGAGTCTCCACAAAGCAGACATCATGTCAGCCTATGTAAGGAAAACTCTGACAAAGCTAGTATTTGTCGAAAGAAGACAATTGCCTAGTTCTTTTAAGTGCATAACAGTGGTGCCACAGTTGTTGCTCCACACTCATAGCATATTTAGACAGTAAAACTGAGACCTAACATCACACCTTTATGACTGGACTCCTGTTTGTGATGGACTGCATCCTACCATCGAAAGCACAATCAGATGCCAGTTTGTGATGGAAACCTCAGAACCATTGGAATGTCTCTTCCAGGCTACCAAAAGGGCTGAAATGCCACACAAATGGAAGAAAATGCATCATACAAATGCAATACCATAAAATATTGTTAACAAATAACTAATTGGTGGTTCATCTCTCTTACCTTCATACTCAGAAAGACATACACACTCATAGCCATTGGCAAGGTCTTTGCACGTAGCGCCATTCTGGCAGGGCATAGAGAGACATTCATTATACTCTTCTTCACAATATAGCCCGTGATAACCTGAGAAAAAGCAATCAAAGACATTGGACTTTGTTCATTTGTTCCCTTATTGGGAAGTTTCATAGTTTCAGAAAAACTTCAGACAATCTCATCCTGGCCGTTAGATGGCATGCACATAGAAATTTAACTAGCAATCATATGACTATCTCTGCATATGAGCGTTGCTTATTTCATGAGGGGGGGGGGGAGTTGTAAAGCGCTACATGAAATCCCACCTTAAAATCAAATCCAGGATACTGTGATTTCAGAATATTGTGGAGAACATATCAACAAGGTGGATTTGGAGTTGTTTCTAGATTTATTACTTATCTGAGAATAAATGCACCTTGACAATATATACATATATCTTTACGCAGATGTGGAGTTAAGAATAGTAAATCTATACTGACCTATACAAAATTTTCATCTAATTATTTTGGTCCTCAATAGTTAGGCCACAACATTTTGGTAGCACAATGTTTTGGTAGTGGATATTTCAACAAGCACCTGTGTTGCATACCATCATACATCGGACCTTGAGCACAGGCGGCAGGGAAATGCACAGGAAGGAGGCAATAATTGAACAATCAAGACGAACATGACAGATCACTGTATAAAAGGAATAAATAAAGACATAACCACTTAGTTACATGCAAATACTTGTATTGAAGACCTAAATGGTACCTTTGCAACACTGGTTGGGTCCAAGATGGAGTGACATGGCAAGGAAAATAATGATGGATTAAATCGAGATCTGTGACTCAGGGGGAGCGTTTGAAAAGTATAAACACTAAGTCCATCATTTTATTTTGAGATGTTGCAATGCAAATGGTAGGCCTGACTCTCCACCTTGGCCAGTGCAAGTTTGCAGACACATTTTGTGGGTTATACAGATTGCTCTGGTCCCAGTGAAATTGCAGAGACATACATCGCCTTCCAAAAGCAAGAAGGAAAGTTGCCAGGGGTGGCTCCTCCGTTAGTGCAAAGGAGCATTGCCTCCCAGCCAGCAGCAGCAGCTGCAAAACCTTTACAAGAAAACAATGATAAACTGTGTTTCTCTTGTAAAGGGGCAGGGCCACGGGGTGACAAGCAGTGATGGGAGAGTGCGTGTGTGTTTGGCCCGCTATCTCGGGCCAGCCAAACACACATGTGCAGTAGGCTTTTTCCAGCCCAGCAACATAGTTTCCAGGCTGGAGAGAGCATGCACAGGCTCTCTTTCTGCCTGGGAGTGTCCTGGCTGGGCGCTCCTAGACAATCCTGACGCTGCTCTGAGCAGTGTCAGGATTGGCCGCAGGGCAGGATGGGAGTCTGTGTCGGCAGCGACGAAGCAGTGGAGATGGAGGAGCGAAGCGGCACGGTGGAGTGCAGGTAAGTTGTTTTAAAAAATATATATATATTTAATGTCTATTAAACCCTCCCCCCCATGCCGCTTGCCCCTTCCACGCCCCACGAGCTGTGACTGAAAGCTGCACCAAATAACTAGCACATAGATGAACAATATTTTGCACTAGTTGGTCGGTTCAAATGTTGATGTAAATTGTGGTGCAAAATTGCATCGGTGCAGTCTTCATAATGAAGAAAGATCTGTGCGAAGTTGCATTGGCACAGCTGCGATCTATGCATGTGCGCCACACGTTTGATACCTGTATTCAGGTCTAATGTGCTGTTGGACGGAGCCTTTGCAATGTCAATAGCAATCGTCCTGAACAGAGTACAGTCCCATTTGACGCTGTGCTGCTTTTCACTGATTACATATTTCTGTTTACTCCTTGATAACCCCTTGTGGTTTTTGTAATTATATTTTCTTTTACAGAAAATATTAACAGGACTCTGCCAGATTTTAATCAAACATCAGAGTAAACTGTTACATGTTGTTCTTGCCAATAGAGCAGCTTTTTTTCTAGGACGTTTTTCCTTCATTAGAATCAAACTGTGATGTTATGAGCTAACCTATGCATTTTCTTTGTATTCAAATACTATTTCAAAGAGGCAATTAAGTATCTGAAGTACCTAGTTTAATGGGCATGTGTATGTGCAGGTGAGATGTCTGGTGCCCAGTGATTTACCATTGTTCTTGCGTCTTCGTTTTAAAATAATCTTTGAAACTTTCTGCTGATAAGGATCCTAAGAAAAGAACTCCTTTATTGAACTAAAATGTTATAAGATACAATGCCCATGCCTATCTAAATATTACTTATCAACGTGCGCAAAAAAGCACTTTGTGAGCGTCATTGTGAATTCCCTAATCTGATTCACGTGATGTGTGAAATTTTACGATTGTAAATTGCACATATGACAGTGGAAAACCGGATTATATAGTGGGTTTTACTTTGTTGTGGATTTTTAACGTTAGCGGAGACAAAGTCATAATTTTGTTGATATTTGCATATGTTTTGCAGGTTGGTCTAACTCTGGAGTGAGATGCAGCCGTGGAAACTCATGCAGGTTTAATTCTGTAAGAGTTGTAGGTTAAGTACTCACAATCGTGGCAAAGAGAAGAGAACAACGTATATTTCGTGAGGGTGAAGCGGGGGGTTTCTCCATGGGAAAAAAAACTAGAAGTTACATAACAGTGCACATTTCCAAAACAATTACTCAGCCATGTTTTTTCACCTGACAGAAAATCAGCATGGGTATTTTTGATAAGTTGGAGTAGTCTGGAACTCTAAAAGAGTTGTATCCTTTCACAAATATAGCAAGATTTAAGAGGGCCTAGCGCCTCCCTGTGCCACATTAGCGCCAATTTGTTTTACGCTAATGTGGCCCAAGGAAGCCAAAATCGCAGTGCCAGATTTACAATGTGGCGCAAGGCATGCATTACGCAACTTTGTAACCTCTTCTTGTGTCACGTTCTCCCACTAGGGGGGGCGAAGAATGGTGCAAAGAAATCTAGAAGATTTCTTTGAGCCATTTTTTGCCATTTATAACGGTTGCTCAGAGCAGCCGTTAAAAGGGGGTACACCATTGCTTACAATGCGCCCCTATGTACTGTTCAGGTTTAGCGCCAACATTCTGGTGCTAACCCTGCACAGTACATCAATAGGGTTAAAAATTCTGAACGTATTGCCCCCTACCCTACGCCATGGTACACCGTATTTTTAATAACGGCGCACACGCGGGTGTAGTAGGGTGGTGCTTAGGGGCACAAGGAAAGTAGTGCTGCACTGGGTGCAGCATCACTTTTCTTGAACATGCCAAGATTGTTAAAGCACCATTCTCCAAAAAAAAGATGGAAATACAATGAATGATGACTCTTCCCTAACATTTGTGTAAGTGCCAACCTTTTTTGTAATTCTCAAATAATTCCAAATACTCTCCTGAAACCTGTGACTGTTGCTGATTCCGTGGATTAGTTATGTGTGTAAACGTCTTTAGAAACGAAAACCTACATGTTTACTGAGGCCATTTCATGAAACTGCAAGTGCATTTCTTCATGACAAACTGTTTTTCATTGGAATAACCACTGTGTCTACACCCCTGATGAAGCAGAAATGAAGGTTTTACATTTATTGACGCTTAAACGTAGTGCTGCAATAATCATGTGTGACTTTAAACGAACTAATAAAGATTGTACGGGGACAAAATGTGCCCTCAGAGTAGTTTGCCAACATTTATAAGCGTGCTTCATATAACGTGATGTATTAGAATTGCACTAATCCGACATAATCGTAAACGTGTGCTATGATTTGCTTGTTTGAAATGTTTAGCTTAGCATTACTTTAGCGGAGGCTTCGGCCTAGTTGCCTGGTCTCACGGTTTAGATGCTCGTATTTTTCCAATGTGCTATTAAACGTGTATTTTTGCTTGAAGCTGTACTTTTCCACTGAGATCGTTCACATGCTTATCTTAAGGTTTCGTGCCAGCCTGGCATATTTTCTCTTTACTCCAAGGTCAATCTGCAGGTGCGGACAATGGAAGCTCTGAAAGTGAGTTAATTGGTATAAAATGTTGCAACTTGCGTACCCGTCTCCAAGGATAATGTATGCTTAAGTAAAAGCTTGAGAACTGTTGTTTTTGATTGGACAATTTGAAGCTAACCTATGAACCCTCCAATGGAAGACCCTACTGGATTTGAACTGTTGTCTATAAAAACCAGGTGCACGAAAAGAAAGGGGCCTTTTGCAGCCATTACCAGCCATTGCCCGACATTGCGCCATTCCGTAGCTGTTATGGCCCACCTTACTGCGACGCCATTTTGAAAGAGACTTTGATGCTTTCTCTAATCGAGAGAAAGAGACTTTAAATGATTCTTGCCCTAGAGACTTTAACTTTGATCCCTTTGCATGAAGTAGTAGTTTATCTTGCCGCCGTGAGGCAATTGCCCCGTCAACCCCTGCCCCTTTGCCCCGTCCCATGCTGATCGAGAAACGGTACCTGTGAGACGAAGACTTCCTTGTATGCTGATCGTAATTGGTAAATATGAAAGGAAATTGTACAATTGCATTGTGTTTCTTTTTAGGTAACCAACTGCTGATTTTGATAAGAGCCCTAGTTAGGAGTTTTCTAAATTAATGTTGCTAAATTGTTTTTGCATGAAGTCCCACATGCTGATGCTAATTTGAGGCTAGATGAGGATTCCTTTGGTTGCACGATGCAATTTGAGACCTTGTTATGCTGACTAAAAGTATGCAATTAGCTCATTACAGATTATCGTATTAGTGATTTGCATTGCTATTATCGAATGCCTTGTTATTCAAATGCTACATAGATTGCACCTGTTTCGCCGCTATGGACAGCTATTAATGTTCATTTATGTTTATCATTTGGTGTTGAGACACATCTATATTGTGCTAGCTTTGTTAATATAGGGAAATAAATTCACTAACTTTGAATAAACTGGTGTGGTTATTCCTGACTGAAAGGTCAGGGTTCGCCAAAAATGTATTCTGGATTAATTGTTAAATGTTATGTTGATCAGGGCATTGCTTATGTTCGTTATTGATTATTGATTTAATGAAATTGACTGATTAAGGGTGGCGAGGGTCCCACTTAGCCAAAAGATTCATCGGCCTAAAGAGCGTCCAAAACATAGGTAAATTACTAGTACGGAACGCTCTATCACCCCCATTAATCCAAGGGGGTGTTCTCTCCCATTGGTCTATCTAAAAACAGATGTACTCTTGACTTTGGTAACAGAACACCTCTGAATATTTCCAAGGTGGGGACGTGCCTGCCCAAACAATGGGAATGACCACGAACTTGAAAGATGAGTGCCCAACAACTTTGGCAAGTGCCCACAACCTGGGAGCAGAGAAACCAACACAAGTTGGGCAGATTTGCTCACACTGAAAATGTCACAATTATGGTGGAGTTCCTAGTGTGAGGAAAACATTTTTTGCGGCAGGTTCACAGCTTGTGAATCAGTAAATCGATTGGCCAGTAAATTAAGTTATTTACACTCCTAGGTGCCACACATATGCACATATATCTTTGAGAATCAACCTCTACCTAATCCTATAGGGTTGTAAACTATACATTTGTAAAAGTACTGCAATTTTAGGGAAAACAAAGCATAGGACTATAATTTCAAGATTTTTAACCTGCCTTTGTGACCTTTGCTCTGTATTTAGAGATGAAGTTTCAATTTCAGAGTAACTCAGGATCGAGGGCCGGAAAAAGAAATGTTTACCTTACCATGCAAACTAGAAATGTGTTTTTATTGCAAGCATAATATGAGAAGAGCAATTCTATCACATATAAAAAGTAAGCCGTTACTAAAAATGACACCAAAATTAAAACAAGCCAAAAGCTGATACACAGGATAAATAAAAATAAAGCAAAGACACAAATCCTAGACAATGATTACCTGTTAGTTGACATCACCCCCATTAACTCCTTCCTAATCACAGATAGTACCCTACATTGAACCTCATATGAACTCCTGGCAGAAAGAAAGAATTGGAGGGTACCAGCTAAGAGAAAACTTTCTAAAAGATCTCCACATATCTTTAACACATTTTGCATATATATAGTACTCCATGAAATTATCAGACCGCCAACAGAAGTATGGTGAAGTTTCCTTCACGGAGGGGATGTTATTGGAGGGGGTGTTAATCTTTTTTTACAGACATTTTCATTTATGCACCGTCTTGAAATACGCAAATTCTGTTCCAATTAACAAGAACTGCTCCTAATTTCCAGCTGACAGGTCCACTGATGCTACACAAGGACACATTACCTATTTTAGATTATTCTTTCGTTCCGGGTTGGTCTAATAAATAAGAGGTTATTTGTAATTTAGTGGAGATTCTCCAGTTGTTTTGTTTTGATTTTCATGTGATTGTTTTATTATATAGTGTTTTATTTTGTGAACCATTTTGATGCATAAAAGGCCAGAGGGATAAACATTTTGGATTAACTATCTGTATGTCAAAATGACGGCTGGTGGTAGTTATGGGGCCCTTGATGAAAAAAACACTGACTGCCCTGGACATGATCAGTTTCACTGATCAGCGGAAATCGTGGTACCCTAATTCTGCATGTTCACATGATCTCTTGCATGAACTGTACCAGTAGTCTCTTTGTTCTGACATTAGTCATATTTACCTTGCAGCACACTAATAACTTTTTCATTAAACTCCTCACAGATCACACTTCATGTCTATACTATATTGGTCTTATATCACAGTTTTCATTTTCATCAAATCCATGCTCTTCTCATCATTCATTAATCTCAGCCTACTCTGAGTCTACAAAAGGCAAGAACCTTGCACCTGTGACATCTGTGACGTTTATAAATAAGCTGATTTTGTATCGCTTTGGAGCTGGCTCAAAAATGCACTTTCATCCACAAATGTTCCATCAACACCACTAAAGTTATTAATTCACTGTGTGAATTTAAACGGGAAAAATATAACACAATCCTGCTATCACATACAAGTGGGTAAATACATGTATTGGTCCATAAGAATGGGCCCGGTACCACAGATACCAATTGAATCGCGTTTCTTCGTCTGTGTGGAAGAAACTGAAAACAAATACGCCAAGCAAAAAGAGACCACATTCGATAAAGTCAAGGCTCACTAATCCCACCTCGCATACGTGGAAAGGCTTATTTTATTATGAGAGTTTTGAGAAAACGTAATCTTATTATGTGAGTTTTGAGAACAGGTAATCCAATAGATGTAATGTGGCTGGGGTGTGCTACAAGACAAATGTAATGAGAATTTCGTATGATTAAGAAATTCTGGCCTAAACATTCTTTTTTACAAAAATATCAGGTTATTTGAGGTAATTAATGAAAATCTACAACCAATGGGATATTTTCGAAAATGTTGCATAAGACTATCATGTCCGGTGATATTTTTGACTATGATATTCGGACATACAACTTCTTCTAGAGCACAAAAGTGGGACATGCTCATGTGCTACTGGCTGTTTGGTTGCTAATATCAGTAGAAAAATGTCTTCACAGCAATGCCAGGGGCTGGACATAGAAATGTATCCTTCTATGACTGAAGTATTGATTACACCTACCAAAGCCAAAATGACTAGCCCAAGAGTAACTCAGATTGCAGATAAATTATCACTGGAAAGTAATGCCAGACAGCACCACAAAGAAGAATCCTCCTCAAAGGCATAAGCATTTTAATGTAAAGGTCACAAAGGCATTGACCATTCTTATAACTAAGACTTTGAGTTCGTAAGAGCAGTACTACAATAGCTGCTTGATGCTTGCACTGCATTAATATCCACGAATGAAACTGATGAAACTATCAAGTCCTCAAGCCTGAACTGGAGTTGCAGGAAAGATGCTTTGTGTTCACAAAAAGTCAGGGAAGAATATAATCAATAAAGACCGAAAATCATCAAAATGAATTATAGGCAAAGGAGTAGAGGAAGAATCCTGAAGTGGATAACCCAATGGCTTGGAAGAGCAAACCACATGAGTTTTGTCATGATGATGCACAGCTTCCTTGCACAGTGTGAATAGGTGACTAGCACAAGCAGTGTATTACTACATGCAGGTCACAAGAGCATCCATAATGAATTTTGAGAACTTAAGTCAAAGTAAAAAAATGGTCCATTGGCACAGTCCGAAAGGTTATTTGAAGGGGTATTGCAAACTTAAACTGCCACAATGCCACCTACCAGTGATCCAACACCTGTTATCCAGACATAAGGCGAGTACATAGTAGCCATTAAACAGGATGGCAATGACCATTCAGAAGCAGACCAATGATATGGGAGCAAGCAGAAATGCTGTGGTGAGCAGATGAAGTCCCCTGTGTCCGAATATGACTAAGCACGTAGAAGAAAGCAGAAGCATGTGCGTAGAATGTTGTGTAACATTGCGAGAGCTCAAATAATGAGTCACTGAGTAATCTGAATGACATAGAGGTGGGTGTAACATTGGCAAACAAGTGCCGCACCCACCAACCAAATGGACCTAACACCAATGTTCTCGCTGATGTCCAGCGCAAACTATGGTAGTTTACACTCCCTCCCAGAGTGCCCCATGTTACATGGAGAGGCCTGCAAAAAGTGTCAACATCAAAATGGTGCAACATGAAATGGGCAGGCTTCCAGCAATCCCTTTCCACAGCATCACATCTGAAGGGGATCCCAAAAATCTAGTAGTCACATAAGCTCTCCACCAAAAATCCAGTATTGTAAAACAAAAAACCCACAAAGGATGTCCATGTTCATGCTTATTAAAGAAATAGCCTCCCATCATTACCAAAGAGCTACAAAATGATCTAAATCAAAATTGCTTTTCTAGAACACCCTGCTGGGACTCGGGCCAATATCCCCTCTCTACAACCTTACGAGGGACAGGGAGATTAAGTGGTGAAGTGTACAGCCTCTCTAGTAGTAATACAAAAACAAAAAAGTACATTGTTCCGAAAAAGAGTCACAAATCCACTAGGCACTTCTATATATAGAAGCAAGAACCCTCACACATCCATTGGATGTCATGCTTCATCATAGGGCTTGCTCCTCATCAGACTGGGCTGCAATGTCTGACGGGCCTCGCAAGGGGGCTCTTTGTCTGAGATAGTCACTGGTAATCAATGCCGTGGATGGAGCAAATAGGGATACATTTAAACCTAGGGGCAAGAAGAAAGCTGGAGAGAAAAAAGCGAAAAAAGTGGCTCGAGAACCTGAAAAACCTATAATTTATTGATCAAGGAAGGGCCCTATAGTACGCCTGTTTCCATAGAGCACTGTCCATAATTGAGGATGGTCTACTTCTGTCTTGATTATTTTGATGTGTAGATTTTTGGGTAAGATAACTAAAATTTCCTTACATACATCTTTTGACACAATGTGGCTTTCACTGTAGCTTAGGAGAGGTTTTTTTGTGTGTGGTCCTGATGAAGCGACATTTGACCAATAAGTACTTTTTTAGGCACAAAACATTTTGACCTTCCCTAGTGGTTGAAGATAGCTCCTTCTTCCATCTTCTTGTTTTTTGGGTAGAGTGGTTGATCATGATCTCTTTCTCACTCACTAGTATTTTTTGATCTTGACAGGGGCCCTTCCTTGATCAATAAATTATAGGTTTTGGAGTTTCTCAAGCCATTTTTTTTGCTTTTTTCTCTCCAGCTCTCTTCATGCCTGTAGGATTAAATTTATCCCTATTTGCTCCGACCACGGCTCGGATTACCAGTGAAGATCTCTGTCAGTTGAGGAGCAAGCCCTATGATGAAGCATGACATCCAGTGGATGTGTGAGGGCTATATATGGAAGTGCCTAGTGGATTTTTGGCTCCTTTTTGGAACAGTGTACTTTTTTATTTCAATATCCCTTCTCAACAGATGAACTGAACCTTCTTACATGAGGGCACCTTCACTTGTCAATAGTGTCAAATGTGACAATTTTAGAAGACTGAGACCACTCACCAAATATTGGTACTGAGTAACAGTCTAGGCTCTATTAAATTTCTGCCGCTAAGGGAGGCTCTAGGAAGACACTGGTCTCTCTGCCTTTTCCACTCTCTGTCTCCCACTACTTATTGCTATTTTTTCTCCTCACCTTGTTTTTTGTTTTGTTCCTACTTAGAAACCGTCAACTATGATGTATTGTATTCATTTAGATTTCATGAATAATACAAAGTTAACACAGTGAAAAAGAAAAGTAAGGATGAATATCAGCTGGAGAGAAAACAGCTCAGCACAATTATTTCTCTATTATTTACTTATACACAACCTGACCAAGCAAGTTTTTTCTCTTAAATTAGTTCCGGAATCTCTCGAGTATCAGAACTGGGGCAGCTGGAGGAAGTCCTGCTGCTAGAATGTATATCCCCAGAAGATGGTTTATTATAATTTATTTCACTTACTGTAGCGTTTTAAATACTTGTAATGGAGCTTCATACTAACTTATAAATAGCACAAAAACAGGACAGGGCAAAAATAAAGGAAACACAAACTACTTTAAAAATAGCAAAGTAATACAAGCAAGGAGCCCACCACTTTCTGAAGGTGTCTCCACTTTGGGATGCCTATCACTCACCACTGTAGGGCAATTAACTCACATCTTGAATTACAGCATGCATGAGTAATTTTACTTGTGAGGAAATCCACTTAAACCTCTGTAAAGTAGAAGTTCATGTTTGATGAATAAAGGCCGTAAAAGATATTGTTGGTCATATAGTCATACAAAAGGATAGTCATATATGAATTTTCTTCCGCTCTTTGGGATTTTTCAGATCTAGAAACACTTATTGACTAAATATTTAATGAGTTCTGACCCTAAAGAAGGCATCAGTCAAGGTTTGTGGTAAACTAAGGAAGTTAATAAACTGCCAGAAATGCGGCACTCTTCACTTTCGGAAAATAGAATGCTTCCTTAAACATATAGAAATATTTATAAATATGTTTATATTCCTTCTAGTCACCTCTTAGTACTGTTACATTTCCTACCCGCTCCTTTCCCTTTCCCACTCTGAAGTGGCTTGCATATGCCATTTGGCGTGCTATAAATCAACAACAAGTAAGAAAAGTCAAAATGGTGAGCAAAGTCAGATATAAAATCCAGTGCCCTTCATTCTGATTTGATCATGGGCCCCTGTGTGTTTTTGGGGTAATGGCATGCACTATGAATGATGAAGATGTTTTAATTATTTATTGTGACATGGGCATTGTGTGTTTTTCCATTTATCTTTAAATGCTGCTATTGAATTTAGGCAATTAAGTTTGGTATACAAATTTTTGAACAGATTTTATCACAAGATGAAATGTGATTACTTAAAAAAAAAGAGTGCTGTAGTAATTTGAAGATATGCTTCTCGATAATGAATAGGTTATGGCATTTAGATCGACTAGTTATGTTTTCGTTTTGTACCCAGATAAAAAATGGGTAAAGTAAATAGGAGCCTGGGTAAAATATAAAAATATAAATAGTCGGACTCCTGGCCCCCAGCTACATCACAACATGGTTATGTTGTTGTGTGTTTGTCTATAGGAGCTAGCGATTGAGAGTCGACTGACAATTCACACACATTTCTCTGTTGAGCACCCCCCTCTTTTTTCTCTCTCTAATATATTGTTGAAGGTTCCGATCCTGCAGAACAAGGAGATGGGCTGACCTTAGGGACTGATGGAAGATACTACCCTACCTAAAACGTTGAGTTCAAGGAATCACCAGATTTATGCCATATGTCTAGTATCTTAAAGAAAAATGATGCCCCTCCCCATGTAAAATCTAGTGAGTGGGTGTCAAAAATTGTACCTGGGTGGCCCACAAATTAACAAAGTCTTTGGGTTGAGCATGCAACATACAACTGATCTCACCATTACAGTTCCTCACACACTAGAGTGGAATACAGATATATATCTATATATATATATATATATAACCTAGTGGCAGTCACAACAAGGTAGTTACAATTAGAACCTAGTTTCTAGTGATAGTCTAGTATGTGTACATATATATATATATATATATATATATATATATATATATATATATATATATATATATATATATTACCTAGTGGCAGTCACCACTAGGTAGTTATAGTTAGGACTTGGTGTCTACTAAAAAAGTGTTTTTTGTTTTGCTAATAACTTTGGTGCCATTTGAGAAATCTTCCAAGAAAATACGACCCTCACTTCAGCATCTATCTGGAAAGTTTCGGGGTGATCCATCAAGCTAGGGCTGAGAAAAATGGGAGTGGTCCCAAATCGCTTTTTTTCCCATGCGTTTTTCGAAAGGGATATTGAACAGCAATAGCGCCTGAACCACTCGACAGAATAACATCAATTTCTGCAGAAAGGTAGCTTTTGGTCCAGAAAGTATATTTGTGTTATTTGGTGTAAATCAGTTCAGTAGTTTTTGTGATATTAAAGAAAATCCAAATTTGTTGCTATGGGGACGTGAAGGCTCAGCGAACTCTCCCATTCTTGTGTTTCAGATCTGATTGGCTGCCAAAACCTCTGCAAGGAAGCATTGGCAGTCATTTTGAGACTTGGCTTCAGCCAAGTCCCTGACAAAAAGATGAAAAAAAGAGAAGGGGCCAGGGTAGGGGCACCCTAACCCCTTAGCTCTGGTGCTGGGGTCCCAGAGGTACTGCCCCAGAGCAAAAAAGCATTTTCTTTGTTAATTTTCAGCAGGACCTGTGGTAGATCCACCGAAAATTTTAAAAAAGAAAATCAAGCGTGGGGTCCCATGCTGCAGCCCCTGGCCAAGTCCTGGGGGCATTCAAATTTTGAAAGTTACCCAAGGGCCCGAGTTATAGTTTTGTTGAGATAACTATATTTAGAAGAAGTGAGTTCCTATGATTTTGTATGTTTAAAATGTGAGCCCAACTATAACGTCCCTGCAACCTTTGTTTTTTTAGTGAATTTCTATGTTTTTTAAAGATTTTCTTTTTTTTTTATGTGAATACATATCTATATATATATATATATGTCCAGTTGAAGGCTGTTGCCGAAACGCGTCGACATTCTGGCCGGGACAGCGTGTGTTTGTTTGTTGTTCATCTTGGGCACTTAATGGATTTTAATTTCATATTTTTTGGAAGTGCCACCTATTTAATTTTGTTTATTGCATGAACTTTTCTAATAAATGAAGCCGACGATTCTTCACATGAACAATTTTTGGTGATTGCTTTCATTCTCTACTTTCCACGAGCTTCTGGATATTGTGCAGCCTTTTGGTGCTTAATCGAGTTGCACCGTTCTTTGAAAATTATATATATATATATATATATATATATACATATATTAAGCAAAAGGAAAATAGATATAATACTCGCACACTCGGGTTTCAGGAACAAAAAAGATCAGTTTAATCTACACACAACGCGTTTCGACTGACACAGCAGCCTTGGTCCCGTGACCAAGGCTGCTGTGTCAGTCGAAACGCGTTGTGTGTAGATTAAACTGATCTTTTTTGTTCCTGAAACCCGAGTGTGCGAGTATTATATCTATTTTCCTTTTGCTTAATTAATTACCGGCTTGCTCGTACCGGTTCTCGCACCACCCCTTTGGGCTGATTGAGATCTTATTTCGAGCATTTTTGAAGTTATATATACATATATATACAGTGGTGGCTGGTTTGTATTTATGGCGGAGGCATATAATAATAATATTTTTTTTAAGAAGCCACTTATCTAATGTGACAGCTCTCCCTCTCTTTTACGGCATCCTCCTCATCGTGGCTATGGCGTGGGGACCAGGAAACAGAGTGCAACCAAATCCTGACGCTGGTTTCATGCTGGTAACCAGCATGAAACCAGCATTGGAATTGGTGTGAGCGGGCTCTTAAGACAGCTGGGTTAGAGATGTTTTAAGTGTGCATGTCTGGCTGGCCATCGCAAGAAAGCCGGCCAAAGGGACATGTGCACAGCTCCCTGCTGCTGTCACTCTGCAGCAGAGCAGAAGTCGCCCTGTCTCATCCTGACACTCTGTTCAGGACAGGGTGCTTAAAAATAAAGTGGTAGTAAAGAAAGTTTTTTTACCATTTTATTCATCAGCTCTGGGGCATTTGTGGGGCATTTTGTTAGTGGGCTGGCACTCCTCCGCTCTTGTGGAGAGGCCCCCCATATATATATATATATATATATATATATATATATATATATATATATATATATATATATATATATATATATATATTACCCAGTGTGATCATCACTGGGTAGTTATAGTTAGGTTTGTGTTTCCATAGGAAATTTATTTTTGGTTTGCTTATATCTTTGGCGCTGTTTGACAAATCTTAACAAACATTTTCCCAAACAAATGTTTAGACCTCAACTCCTTCCTGGAAAGTTTTGGGCAGGAATCCATCAAGTGGGGATAGCTGTAACTCGCTCCCTCACCATTCACTGCTAATTACCCTTCATATTACATGACTCATGACATCTTCTATGACACCATTGATAATATCACTGCAACATTTGCAATTAAATTATTGAGCAGAAATCTGTGCATGATGGGGTATGAGTTACAGTTAGGGCATAAGTTATAGTTACCATAGTTAGCTATAACTGATGGATTTCAGTGATTTTGTACATGTAAAACATAAGGTTGAAACTGAAATTTATCCTAGCCATAACCTCAACTTAACCTTTGTTTTAATTTTTTTTCTAATGCAAAGTGTTTTCTAATGTAATGTTTTACTTACCTACCTTGATGGGAATCCCATTGTTATGATCGGATTCAAACCTGTGATAAGCAAGTCATAATAGAAGGTACATTAATCCAATAAATTAAGTTAGCAGCATAAGAAGTCAACAAAATATAATGAACTGATATCAAGAGTACAGTTTTATGTTACACCTAAAGCAGTGCTGAAAACACACATATATAGCCCCTATTTGTAATTTCCACGGATGGAAAAGGCCTTCTTCCGAAATCCACGGTCAGGTCAGTGCGGTCCTCTTCCTGAGGCCCCTATTATGAGTTTCCCGCTGAGCAAGCAGGTGGAAACTGAGTTTCCACCTGCTACCCCAGCGGGAAACAGGCCACAGCATTGACACCGGCACATAATAGAGCTAGCGGCAATGTTGTGGTGCATAGGGTGCAAGAGCACCGTTGCACTTTTTCACTGTCTGCAGAGCAGACAAGGAAAAGTGTTACAGGGCTGGATACGGGGGCCCCTGCACTGCCCATGCCAAGTACATGGGGGGGGGCAGGGAACCCAATGGGGCTCCCTGCACCCCACCTCCGCCAGCATTTACATGGAGGTGCTACCGCCATGTAAAAGCTGGCGGAGAAGAGACTTGTAATCCGAAAGGCAGCACTATTTGCAACCCTGCCCTGGCAGATTCGGATCTCCAGCCCCTTCAGTGGAGGAGAAGTGGCAGTGCAGGCGGTCCGACCGTGGCTCAACCGCCATGGTCGTAATTGGGCTGTCAGACTGCCACATTGGTGGTGGTCCGACCGCCACCGCGGCCCTGGCGGTCTAAAGCCTGCAAGGGACGAAATGAGGCCCATAGTGTATTAACTTAAGATATATTTTTCATATGTGTTCATTTATCTTTGTTTCAACTTTCAGAGACTTTCCACTGATGTTCACAGTGCTGGTAGGGTACCAGTACTGCATGCAATTATGAGTTAAACTCCACAGAATGAGATATTCCACACAGTATTTCCTTTTCCACATGGTTTAAGGCACGCTGTTTACCAACTGTCAAAGCTACATGTGTGCAGGGGGTGGTGTAAGACCAGGGTTGGAGGGAGGGGGGTGGTAAGGGTTGAGGAGGGATTTTCCAGCCAGTAAAAGGGGGTCTGATGATCCCTCACCCAGTAAATCTAGATGTAGGAACAAAGGGCCACTCATAATATACTGGGGTGGAACTCTAAATAGGAATTCTGCTCCAATCAAATCATAATCGGGGCCTAGGTTTTATTTTCCCCATCTAGCTGAGCGAGCATTATAGATGTGTCAAAGGTAGGATCTATAATGTAAAAATTTACTTAACTTTTATTCATTTAATTTATTTATAAACTACGAACCACAAAATGAATTTTTTGGAGGATTGCATGTGGTGCATATACAAAGTGTAGTGTTTGCATGTGTTCATGTTCGTAAGCTATCTCAGGGGCATCCAGAGTAGTGTGTGAGTATCTAATTATCAGGTTTTTTTCAATGCCTGTTTATTTTATTCTTTTATTACTTTATTGTTGATTGTATAATGCTTTACCTCCATGGCTGTCTTGTAGAGAAGGTTATGGAGAGGCAGGTCGTGCTTATATTTTCACAGTATAAATAATTCACTTTTTCAATAGTTTAATTCGCCTTAAATGGATGTGAGGTTTCTTGGAATAGCTAGGTGATCACTGAGAGAAGTATGCTGTAATTATTCAGAAGTTTTCTTTTTTATGTTTAATCAGCTTCATTGAAGAATACAGTAGATAAAATGCAAACACTAGTCAACATAACACGTCTAAGCAATAAAAATACAAGGCTATTAGTCATTATTGGAAGAAAAGCTGTGTTAGAAATGGGGTTTTTGGTTGGCAGTCAGGTTGCCCTCTGTCCAAGCAAGAACCCTCACTCTAGTCAGGGTAAGTCACACACAATCCAAAATCAGCCTGTGCCCACCCTCTGGTAGCTTGGCACGAGCAGTCAGGCTTAACTTAGAAGGCAATGTGTAAAGCATTTGTGCAATAAATCATACAACACCATAGTATAACACCACAAAAATACACCACACAGTGTTTAGAAAAATATATAATATTTATCTGGGTATTTTCAGGTCAAAACGATCAAAGTTGCAATATGAATTTGTAAAGATATCACTGAAAAGTGATATAAAGTGTCTTAAGTCTTTAGAAAGCAAACAAAGTCTCTTTCAAACACAAAGTACCTGGTTTCTGGTGGAAGATCTCCTCAGAGGGCCACAGGAGAAGAGATACGTGGAAAACTGGTGTGTGGGTCGATTTCTCCTCAGCACACACGGACTTGCGTCGTTATTTTCCACGCGGGGAGTCGTGCGTCGTTTTCCGGCGAGCGGACAGTCTCTTTCTGTGGATCGCGGGGAGTACCAGATGTCCCGGGTCAGTGCGTGGATTTTCCTGCTTGTTTTCCGGCTGCGCGTCGTTCTGCGGGGCTGCGCGTCGAAGTTTCGTCCTCACGGCAGGCGTTGCGTCGATTTCTCCTGGGGAGTCGGGCGGTGTTGTCCTTGCGAGGCCATGCGTCAAAGTTTTTATCTCACGGCAGGCGTCGCGTCGATTTCTCCTTGGAAGTCGGGCGGTGTTGTCCTTGCGAGGCCGTGCGTCAAAGTTTTGATCTCACGGCAGGCGTCGCGTCGATTTCTCCTGGGAAGTCGGGCGGCGTTGTCCTTGTAAGGCCGTGCATCAAAGTTTCGATCGTCCCGAAGGCGTCACGACGATCAGCGTCGGTGTGCAGCGTTTTTCTTGCCGCGGAACAAGCTGTGCGTCGAAAATTTCAGCGCACGGAGCGTCCAAGTGGAAGAGAGAAATCTTTTTTGGCCTGAGACTTCAGGGAACAGGAGGCAAGCTCTATCCAAGCCCTTGGAGAGCACTTTTACAGCCAGACAAGAGTTCAGCATGGCAGCAGGCCAACAGCAAGGCAGCAGTCCTTTGTAGAAAAGCAGACAGGTGAGTCCTTTGAGCAGCCAGGCAGTTCTTCTTGGCAGGATGTAGTTTCTGGTTCAGGTTTCTTCTCCAGCAAGTGTCCGATGAGGTAGGGCAGAGGCCCTGTTTTATACTAAGTTGTGCCTTTGAAGTGGGGCTGACTTCAAAGAGTGTCTGAGAAATGCACCAAGCCCCCTTTCAGTTCAATCCTGTCTGCCAGAGTCCCAGTAGGGGGTGTGGCAGTCCTTTGTGTGAGGGCAGGCCCTCCACCCTCCCAGCACTGGAAGACCCATTCAAAATGCAGATGTATGCAAGTGAGGCTGAGTACCCTGTGTTTGGGGTGTGTCTGAGTGAATGCACAAGGAGCTGTCAACTAAACCTAGCCAGACGTGGATTGAAGGGCACAACAAGATTTTAGTGCAAAGAAATGCTCACTTTCTAAAAGTGGCATTTCTAGAATAGTAATATTAAATCCGACTTCACCAGTCAGCAGGACTTTATATTACCATTCTGGCCATACTAAATATGACCTTCCTGCTCCTTTCAGATCAGCATCTGCCACTTCAACAGTATATGAGGGCAGCCCCAATGTTAGCCTATGAAGGGAGCAGGCCTCACAGTAGTGTAAAAACGAATTTAGGAGTTTTACACTACCAGGACATATAACTACACAGGTACATGTCCTGCCTTTTACCTACACAGCACCCTGCTCTAGGGGTTACCTAGGGCACACATTAGGGATGACTTATATGTAGAAAAAGTGGAGTTCTAGGCTTGGCAATTACTTTTAAATGCCAAGTCGAAGTGGCAGTGAAACTGCACACACAGGCCTTGCAATGGCAGGCCTGAGACAAGGTTAAGGGGCTACTGAAGTGGGTGGCACAACCAGTGCTGCAGGCCCACTAGCAGCATTTAATCTACAGGCCCTAGGCACATATAGTGCACTCTACTAGGGACTTATAAGTAAATTAAATAGCCAATCATGGATAAACCAATCAATAGTATAATTTACACAGAGAGCATATGCACTTTAGCACTGGTTAGCAGTGGTAAGGTGCCCAGAGGTCAAAAGCCAACAACAACAGGTCAGAAAAAATAGGAGGAAGGAGGCAAAAAGTTTGGGGATGACCCCGTCAAAAAGCCAGGTCCAACATGACCCCCTACCAGCCTAAAGCCAGGGGAGAACAATCACTATCCTGATGTACTTCCCTGTTTGAGGCGACAGAACAAGGACCCAGGCCCACAACAGCAGGGGCATGCTCCAGTTCTTCGCCTTCCTGACTCCAATTGGATCCCTCTGTCCATACCCTCAGGGCCCACTAAGCCAACCCATGGGGAACCTTTCTCCTTACCTGCGGATCCCATCTGTGCAGCACCTAACCTTACTTCGCTCACAGATGTATCCCAGAAGCAGGATAGTACCACCATGACCAACACAGTGGTGTTGCCCACTCTACCCCCGGGGTGTGACACTTGTCCCTTCCCCAGGGATAACTCTGTCCACCCAGACAGCAAGCCACAGTGGTTACTGACAGCTGCCAGGGATGAGAGCCAGGCCCCAGGCCTCTCAAAGCTCTCCCACCACTGTGGCTGTGGAGAGTGGGGGGTGGTAGCCCCAGGTGCTGGGCACCCTTTAACCACTCTCCCTTCCACCAGGTCAGGGATGACAGCCTGAACCTGGTCCTCCACTCTGGGGCTCTGTACCCTCCCTCCTGGAGCGGTACCCCCAGAGTCCAACATGGTCAGGGTGCTTATAGAAGTCGCCCTGTACCATTCCTCCACCAGTGCAGGGCTGTTAACCTGCAACTGGCCCTCCAACCTGGGGTCTGTACCTTCAGGTTGGACTAGGGCCCGGGGTGAGGCTTCCCTCCCCTGCCCTCCCTTCTGGGGTCCAGCACCCTCCAACTAGGAGTGGCCTCCTCAGAAGACAACATGGTAGGGGCACTGTTATCAGTAGCCCCTCCCTCCAGGTCCGGGGGGACACGCCGAACCTGGTCTTCCAGCCCAGGGTCTGTACCCTCAGACTGGATCACTGCCTGGCAAACCAGGACTTTCTGGGAGGCACACCTACCCCCCACCAGGTCAGAGTTTAACCTCTGCACCTGACCATTCAACTCAGAGTCACCACCCTGAAGTTGAACAATTGCCTGGCACGCCAGGACTTCCTGGAGGGCACACTGACCCTCCACCAGGTCAGAGTTTAACCTCTGAACTTGGAAATCCAACTCAGAGTCACCACCCTGAAGTTGAACAATTGCCTGGCACGCCAGGACTTCCTGGAGGGCACACTGACCCTCCACCAGGTCAGAGTTTAACCTCTGAACCTGGTTCTCCAACCTAGGGTCACCACCCTGAGGTTGGGCAACTGCCTGGCACACCAGGACTTTCTGGGAGGCACACCTACCTCCCACCAGGTCAGAGGTTAACCTCTGAACCTGGTTCTCCAACCCAGGGTCACCACCCTGAGGTTGAACAATTGCCTGGCACGCCAGGACTTTCTGGGGGGCACACCTACCCCCCACCAGGTCAGAGTTTAACCTCTGAACCCGGTTATCCAACCCAGAGTCAGCACCCTGAGGTTGGACAACTGCCTGGTACACCAGGACTTTCTGGGGGGCACACCTACCCCCCACCAGGTCAGAGTTTAACCTCTGAACCCGGTTATCCAACCCAGAGTCAACACCCTGAGGTTGGACAACTGCCTGGCATAGCAGGACTTCCTGGGAGGCACACCTACCTCCCACCAGGTCAGAGGTTAAACTCTGAACCTGGGTATCCAACCCAGAGTCACCACCCTGAGGTTGAACCATTGCCTGGCATACCAGGACGTTCTGGGGGCACACCTACCCCCAACAGGTCAGAGTTTATCCTCTGAACCTGGTTAGCCAACCCAGAGTCACCACCCTGAGGTTGAACCATTGCCTGGCAGGCCAGGACTTCCAGGGAGGCACACCTACCTCCCACCAGGTCAGAGTTTAACCTCTGAGCCTGGTTCTCCAACCCAGGGTCACCACCCTGAGGTTGGGCAATTGCCTGGCACACCAGGACTTTCTGGGAGGCACACCTACCTCCCACCAGGTCACAGTTTAACCCCTGAACCTGGCCATCCAAACCAGAGTCAACACCCTGAGGTTGGACAATTGCCTGGCACAGCAGGACTTCTTGGGAGGCACACCTACCTCCCACCAGGTCAGAGTTTAACCTCTGAACCTGGGTATCCAACCCAGAGTCACCACCCTGAGGTTGAATCTTTGCCTGGCATGCCAGGACTTCCTGGGGGACACTCTCACCCCCCACAAGGGACACACCGTCCCCAAGGGCCACACAAGAGTCTGGTTGGCGCAGGTCTCCCGACCTCTGCCCATCCGGCAGAGTCTGGGTTTCCCCCAAACCAGAAACGGTTTCACCTAGGTCATTCCTGGGGGGCTCTGCTCTCAGAGCTGACCCCTGACTCTCAAGGTCCTCCACTGGGGTCTGCAACCCCCTCTCAACCCTATGTCTCGACTTCTGCACCCCCTCACTATGAGGCGTACAACCAGACACCAGAACTTTTGGGATGCTGGCTACAGTCACCCCCCCAAGTTCTTCTGACACTGCGGGGCTTCCCTCAAAAGGTGGCCCTACGGTACAGGCTAGGCTTCCCTCCTGGTGTTCCCTCATGGAACCCTCTAGGACCTGGGACCTACCTGGGACACTACAATCCTTTCCTACCTCACTCGGTTGGGAACCTCCTAGACCACTCCCTTCAGGAGCGCCCCCAAATGCCTCTTCAGACTCTCTGGTACTCACCCAGAAGTCTGCCTCCATTGTAAGTTCCCTGGGGTCAGAGAACTCACACTCCACCTGGTGTTGGCGTAGCTCTGGAAAATAAGGACCAGACATATGCTCTCCAGCAATTACATCACTCTGCCCTTCACATGTATTAACCACAGTACCCTTCACCCAACCACCCAATAACTCAGCCTTGGAAAAGCACTCTACCTCACCCTCCTGAGACTGGTGAGACAGTATCTGTCTGTCCCTGACACTCAACCCATACTCTTCTGGGATGTCTCTACACTCTATATCCAGGACGTCCACCAGGGGGGAACCCTTTTCTCTGTCACTCTCTGCTAGAGTCAGTAAGGTGTCCCTCCCCCAGTAGGAATATGACTCCCTGTGCCAGTTCCCCAATCCTTCTCAGGGACCCTGTGCATAAAGGGAACTACCTCATACCCTTGAACCGCCTGGGGTGTGTCAACTCCCTTCTTCAAGTTGGGCACCACATCTCTGGGCTTGTGCCCTTCTTCAGCAGTACTAGATGCAAGATTTTTGCTGCCACCATCTGAACTGGACTCAGCCCTTCCGGCTTCCAGTTTCAGCTCTTTACAGCTCAGCTCTTGAGCTGCAATCTTTTCTTCTTCCAGGGCTAAGAGACTTGCTGCCTCAGACCTTTCAAGAAACTCATCTAGCTCTTCCATCCACCGCTCTTGAGCTAGGAGCCATTCATCTCTCACTGGTTCTCTTTCCTCATCTGAGTAGTCATCCTCCTCATTTGAGCAGTCCCCCTCCTCATCTGAGGGGTACTTAGTCATTTGGTTTTTTTCTGCCTCTCTCTCTGCCCATCTTTCTTCCCCCCAGACTATGTAGGCATGTAGCATTTCCATCTTAGTAGATTTCCTTGATACAGGAAGGCCCCATTTTCTGCAAAGCCTCCTTAGGTCAGCCTTAGTGAGGTGGTCAGTAGGCACAAAGAGTGAGCAGGTAAGAAATCTCATTGCTGATAAAGTCTTACTGGCAAAAACCAAAATCCAAAGTCCAAAATATCAATAGTATATCCAGGAGGACATCAGAGAACCAAAAGCAAAAAAGATGAAAAATCAAGTTGACCTTCCACTGTGGGTAGGTAGTTAAATACTTAGCTACTGTATGTCACTGCACAAACACAAGTCCTATCCTCACCGCTGATCACCAATGTTAGAAATGGGGTTTTTGGTTGGCAGTCAGGTTGCCCTCTGTCCAAGCAAGAACCCTCACTCTAGTCAGGGTAAGTCACACACAATCCAAAATCAGCCTGTGCCCACCCTCTGGTAGCTTGGCACGAGCAGTCAGGCTTAACTTAGAAGGCAATGTGTAAAGCATTTGTGCAATAAATCATACCACACCCTAGTATAACACACAAAAATACACCACACAGTATTTAGAAAAATATATAATATTTATCTGGGTATTTTCAGGTCAAAACGATCAAAGTTGCAATATGAATTTGTAAAGATATCACTGAAAAGTGATATAAAGTGTCTTAAGTCTTTAGAAAGCAAACAAAGTCTCTTTCAAACACAAAGTACCTGGTTGCTGGTGGAAAATCTCCTCAGAGGGCCACAGGAGAAGAGATACGTGGAAAACTGGTGTGTGCGTCGATTTCTCCTCAGCACACACGGACTTGCGTCGTTATTTTCCACGCGGGGAGTCGTGCGTCGTTTTCTGGCGCGCGGACAGTCTCTTTCTGTGGATCGCAGGGAGTACCAGATGTCCCGGGTCTGTGCGTGGATTTTCCTGCTTGTTTTCCGGCTGCGCGTCGTTCTGCGGGGCTGCGCGTCGAAGTTACGACCTCACGGCAAGCGTTGCGTCGATTTCTCCTGGGGAGTCGGGCGGCGTTGTCCTTGCGAGGCCGTGCGTCAAAGTTTTGATCTCACGGCAGGCGTCGCGTCGATTTCTCCTGGGAAGTCGGGCGGCGTTGTCCTTGCGAGGCCGTGCGCCAAATTTTTGATCGTCCCGAAGGCGTTGCGTCAATCAGCGTCGGTGTGCGGCGTTTTTCTTGCCGCGGAACAAGCTGTGCGTTGAAAATTTCGGCGCACGGAGCGTCCAAGTGGAAGAGAGAAGTCTTTTTGGTCCTGAGACTTCGGGGAACAGGAGGCAAGCTCTATCCAAGCCCTTGGAGAGCACTTTTACAGCCAGACAAGAGTTCAGCAAGGCAGCAGGCCAACAGCAAGGCAGCAGTCCTTTGTAGAAAAGCAGACAGGTGAGTCCTTTGAGCAGCCAGGCAGTTCTTCTTGGCAGGATGTAGTTTCTGGTTCAGGTTTCTTCTCCAGCAAGTGTCCGATGAGGTAGGGCAGAGGCCCTGTTTTATACTAAGTTGTGCCTTTGAAGTGGGGGTGACTTCAAAGAGTGTCTAAGAAATGCACCAAGCCCCCTTTCAGTTCAATCCTGTCTGCCAGAGTCCCAGTAGGGGGTGTGGCAGTCCTTTGTGTGAGGGCAGGCCCTCCACCCTCCCAGCCCAGGAAGGCCCATTCAAAATGCAGATGTATGCAAGTGAGGCTGAGTACCCTGTGTTTGGGGTGTGTCTGAGTGAATGCACAAGGAGCTGTCAACTAAACCTAGCCAGACGTGGATTGAAGGGCACAACAAGATTTTAGTGCAAAGAAATGCTCACTTTCTAAAAGTGGCATTTCTAGAATAGTAATATTAAATCCGACTTCACCAGTCAGCAGGACTTTATATTACCATTCTGGCCATACTAAATATGACCTTCCTGCTCCTTTCAGATCAGCAGCTGCCACTTCAACAGTGTATGAGGGCAGCCCCAATGTTAGCCTATGAAGGGAGCAGTCCTCACAGTAGTGTAAAAACGAATTTAGGAGTTTTACACTACCAGGACATATAACTACACAGGTACATGTCCTGCCTTTTACCTACACAGCACCCTGCTCTAGGGGTTACCTAGGGCACACATTAGGGATGACTTATATGTAGAAAAAGGGGAGTTCTAGGCTTGGCAATTACTTTTAAATGCCAAGTCGAAGTGGCAGTGAAACTGCACACACAGGCCTTGCAATGGCAGGCCTGAGACAAGGTTAAGGGGCTACTGAAGTTGGTGGCACAACCAGTGCTGCAGGCCCACTAGCAGCATTTAATCTACAGGCCCTAGGCACATATAGTGCACTCTACTAGGGACTTATAAGTAAATTAAATAGCCAATCATGGATAAACCAATCAATAGTATAATTTACACAGAGAGCATATGCACTTTAGCACTGGTTAGCAGTGGTAAGGTGCCCAGAGGTCAAAAGCCAACAACAACAGGTCAGAAAAAATAGGAGGAAGGAGGCAAAAAGTTTGGGGATGACCCCGTCAAAAAGCCAGGTCCAACAAGCTGTTTACAATTTGATGCTGTAAAACCAGAGGTTTTCTAAGCCAGCACCCAGCTGTGGTGGTTGAATGCGCCTGTGCAACTTTTATTTGTTTTATTTGAGGTTTCTTATGGAGAGTTTCTATACCCACAAAGTGTCGAGTACTTTTTAAATAACAATTTCTTTCGGAGTGCACGTGTATATATATCAGTTATGAAACCACCAGGTGGGGGTTTGAGCCATTGAACTAGAATTGGAGGTAGGGGTGGAACTATTACGGTAATATCCAGGGAGGGGTGACTACGGGAGCAGTACAATTTAAAGATATCACAATAGAATGTAAAATGTAAGCTTTTAGTTGTTTCCGAAAAGAGGCGAGGTCCTCTTTACCTTTCACCTCATCTGGGTAAAGTTCCAGAGATTTGGGGCTGCTCCAGAGAAGGATCAGTGAAACTTCGCATATTTTACATTTTTGCAGCAAAATTGGAAAGGTTCTTTCCTCCTCAGAACCAATTCACCCCTGAAGGTGCAGGGAGGGAAGGTCGGTCGGGTGGCCAATATCTGTTGCCCGGCTGAACCTTCTTTTAACAGTAAACGCGGCCTTTGCACAAAACACTAAAGAGAATGTGTCTGTTGCAAAGAACAGCAACTCGGAAAGTACCGTAATTTGTACCAAAGCTCATTCCAGACTGCATTATAGCCATTTGATTACCATATGTTGTTGTTTAAATATATTACAAAATATTAAAATAAGTTAAAGAAACAAATAAATAAGTGGGACCATGAGGCAATAAGGTTCCTTTTCCAAACCAGTCTTTCTCTCACTCTCTCTCCACACGCACTCCCCTGCAAGGACATGTTCCGGCAACGAATTATGTTTCCCCCTTAAAGAGTAGAGTTTTCCACTAGGGGGCTGTACATGTCAATATTTTTGATTTACGCATGGACGCGTTCTTTACATTCAATCCATCTTTGTAATGAAAAGATTTACCCATGCTTGACAATCCATGTACATGTAGCAGGCGGTTTTATGAAATTTGTTTTACCTCAATATTTTGATCTGTACCTGGAAGCTAATCTTCCTACCGTCTGTTCCCATTTTTAGGAACACTGGACTGTGCCCATGGAAAGGTGGATATAAAAGAGAAATACAGAAGAGAATGGCCGACCTGGGTGAGCAGATTGCTTTGTTTTGAAGATACTATGGTGTGTACCGCAGGCTCCAGGCAGAGAAAGGCCCTCTGCAGCAGTTAGAGGTCTCACAACAAAGGCGAGGGCGAGTAAGTCATGCCAATTACGGAGAGGAGAGACGGATCTGCCGGTGGAGGGACCCGACCTTTACATTAATTCAACAGCAGAGACAAGTCTGGGAGGCTCCCTGCCAGGAAGCATCTGCATTTCACAGCTACTAGGGCCTAGGTCATCTGTTAGAAGACATTACCTCTCCCTTTCTAAGTTTGCTACCGTTTCTATTAACTTTAATGCTCGAAGTTAGGAAGCTCGTAGTATGAAATGTATTAAACAATTGTGCAGCAGCGTGAGCTGCGGAATAAAGAGGCACTCCACTTGTAACAGATTTGGTGCTTGTGTAATAAGAAATGTAACAGAAGGTATTCACTCCGAACTAAAGTTTTGCACCCAGAGTGAAACTCTGAGCGGGTACACTGATTGCATGCCGCTATTTTACCTATGCTCAAGTAATATGAAATGGAGAAAATAAATGTCTTCTTGTTAAATGTGAAAATGTGAGGCACAACTATTTGCTCCCTTTTATTACATAAGTAAAAAAGTTAGTGCAAACTTCTCGAAATCTGCAAGAACCTGAAGACCTAGCTCTTCGACTATCTCACCAAACCAGACTCCCAACACCTTCAGTCTCATGCCTACACGCCTGGATCCCCTCACAGATTAGTCAAGCGTGAGTATCCACATATAATAACATTAAACTGGGGTCCATATTTATCATGAAATTGTGATGCTCTTGCATCATGCAAAACCTTGAATGATATTTACCAAGCCACACAAGGCCACCTTGCTTGGCCCAGCATGGCTTGATAAATGTGGAGTAATGCAAGGTGCCTTGTGTTACTCTGCAGCAGTGAGTTGTGCCATGGGTGGAGTGTGGATGTTCCGCCCATGGATTCTGAAGCATTCCCAGATTTACCTTTAGTGGCAGACCTGAGAATGCATCAAAATGCTAAGGAGGTGGAACAAGGAGAAATAGGTTTATTTTGCCAGGTTTTCCCTCTTTCTAGGGGTGCTGCATTTTGCAACACCCGTAGAACGAGGAAAATGCATGTGAGGATTGTTTTTGTGCAGGAAGATGTCCCTTCCTGCACAAAACACTCCTGCCTACAATGCAGACACCCTCACATAATAGCGCATCAAGGTGGGTCAAGAATATAAAACATTTCGTTTTCCATTGTATTACGTTCAGGAGTCCTTTATGCAGTGTTTAATAGCCCTTTATGCTTATAAATTAGAAACTGTCTAATGAGGTGAGTAGATCTCCTAAGTAGGAATGGGTGTTTGAGGAAGTATGAGGAAGATTTGAAATCTTATTTTGGCTGTTAAGGGAAGCCAGTGGTGGTAGCAGAGAGTGAGTCTATGTAGTCTAATCTATGAGCTGAGGGAATAAAGAATGCTGTTGAGTTTAAGGTAGCTCTTAGTGGAGCAACGGATGTGAAGTGGACTCCTGCTACTACAGCATTTCTAAAGTCTAGTCAGTAGGTGACTAAAGAGTAGGGGGCTGTTTTAAGGTGGCCAGGGGAGATCAAGTGTTATATGTCCTTTAGGGAGAGGAAAATGAAAGTTTCAGATTTTGACATTCTAGTGATAGGAGGAATTACCATGGAAGCCCAGTCAGCAGTGAATCCCAAGGGCCTGCAAGATGGGACCAGTGTTGGTGAAAACCCCTCTTGTTTCAACATATCCAAGCGAATGGGGTCACATTTAGTCTTGAGAGATGTTGAGTGGAGAAGGAATACAATCATCTCTGATAGGGTTTAGGAGAAAGAAGAGCTGAGTGTTGTCTGCACATTTGTGATTTGTGTATGTGCTTTAGAATCAGACTTAACAACTACTTGTATAGATTGAATACATTGATTGCACCAATTGAACCTTGTGGCACATCACATATCATTCAGGTGAAGGTGGAAGCATGGTCTCCAATTATCACCATTTGAGACAGACCTATTGGACATGAAGACCTGGAACCAGCTTAGAACCTTATCCCAAAAGCCCATAATATGTTTAAACGTCTGGAGTAAACTATTTTTATCAACTGTATCAAAGGATGCTGATGAGGTCAAGCAGGTCAAGGAAGCATGACTCACCTTTTGCCAGAATGCGGTTAGGGATAGGTGTGATTAGGTTTTTTGGATTGTGCGCATGATGTGACTGGTCATCATATATAAACTTTGTTGAAGGGAGACATGGATCAGATCACCCCATGTGTCTCGAAAGACATGAATATTTGCCTGGATTATTTTGGCGGGCTTGGGGTCACATAACTAGTTTGTAGGGTTAAGGTATCATATGGAATTAGCTGGTTCATCTGCAGTGATTGGTTAGAAGGTGTCCCAGGTCTGTGCATTGGGCAGTTATGTAGAGGTTGTGACTTAAAAGTTGAATTTTCTCATTGAAATATTTTAGAAATTCCTTGTATTCTTCTTTTACTGGAGTTTAACTATACTCACACAGTATGTTTCTTCTATTTATGTCCCAGTGCAAAAATGTATCTGCAACATGGATTGGAGCAAAATGTGTGAAGATCCATTCCTATTAAACAAGCAAAATGTACTTGACCTGTCAACATTTCTGTAGTTTGGTCCCCTGATTGCATGAAAGTCATCAAGAGGTGCACCTAAAGGCTATCTTGAGCATAAAGGCTTTCCATTACAAAAATGAAAAAACAAATACCATCATGGCAGTAGGCAAATCCAGGGCTGTCGATTATAGGTAGATGTGGGATGCAGGCAATGTTTCCTTTAAGAATTGTATTTCTATGTGCTGAAACAGTTTGTGGGCATACTTTCTCCACTGAGTACTCAGGCAAGACTAGTGGTAAACCATTAATCAAGTAATGGAAATGAGAGCTTTCAAATCTCAGGGGTGTTGGAGGTGGGAGAGAGAAAAGACAAGCTTTTGAAAAGACCAGGTCAAGATTTTTATTTAAAAAAAGAGAAACTAATATGCATTATGCTGTTTCGATCAGGGATCCAGTAGTAGAACGCATGTGTATCCTCATTCTTTGGCAAAATGATCTCATTGTGAAAGAGTTTGTTGCTCTCTGCAGCTCAATTACGTGACGATAAATTATAATTGACACACACACATATACTCTATACAACAGTCATCGTCAGAGTGGAGGATTTCTTACATATGTCCATGTATTCATGTATTTCCTCTTCTTGCAGAATGATATCCGCAGAATATATTGCACACTGCTGTGAAGATATTTTCTAATGGCCCACACTAATGTATATTTCCCACTCTCTTGATTATATTTTAACTGGTCCAACTAGGGGTACAGGTTCTGATACTGACTTTGATGTATTGATACTCTTACATCTATTTCTTAATCATTTTATGATATTTTCTATGTTTTGTACCTGTTGATGCTGAAACTGTGCCACATTACTGTAAGATTTGTTTCTAAATGAGTTGATTGATAGTGCACACATTTGTGCACACAATGTTTTTCTTGCATTCTGTGTAAGCAATTCCTTGCCTGCTTGCCATGCACAGATTTTATTGCATGTATCTCAGCATATGTTTTCCTACACCTTTTTTTTAATTGTCTTTCACAAGCTCCCCCTGTGTGGCTCTTAGTTTTGCATTGGCTGTAAACCAAGAGGCACAGACCCTCTGACGCGCTCATTCATGAGCACACTGTCTTGAAGGTTCCATCCTTCACTGGCCCTCATCTCTGCTCACCCAGACATGACTCAAGTGATCGCTGGAGCACAGGCACTTTTTCACTCTCACTTGTGTAGAAACCCTTTAACAGTCATACAAGAACTCTCTTATATTCTCACCTCAGTTTGCACCATTTTCTTTGGTCAAGCACAGACCCTGTTGTATGCTCAGGTTTGAAAAAAATCTCCACATGTTCGCGTTTGCCCAAATGTTCTGGTACTATCAGTCATAGAGGGACTTTCTTGCACATCCACTCAGATATACACACTTTTTTTTTACTGTTTGCATGACTATGCTTTCACTCGCTGGTGCAGACACTCTTGTATAGTCCCTTGCGCAAAAAGCCTCTTGCATTCATTCTAGCTAGGTCCCTCTTACACACTTGTGCACAGGCCCTGTTGCCCAGCGACTCCTGCACACATATTGTGTATATAGGAGCTGGGACTCTCTCAAAGTCTGTCCTAAGAACGCGTTCATGAATCAGAAGGTTATTGAATATAGGCATGCACAAATATAAAAAAAGGTGCGTAGGTAGCACCACATCCAGTCTTATACATATTTTGATAAGCTGGTGCTTCCATTTTGGGCAGTCTCTGGGGCTTTGTCACAAAGGCATTTTGTAGTATGTAAAGTGGTACTCCTGTAGTAGTCTTTTTCATATTGTGGTATGCTTTTGAGACCCGAACCCAAAACATTTAATGGAATAAAATGTGAATATACATATAAATTGGTACAAATAGAAAGAACTTTGCCCATTTTGCACTTTTATAAAGATGGAGCTGGTCATTTCTGGGCAGATTCACAAATGGAAGGAAAAACATGTAGTAGTACATGCCGTGCTAAAACTATTTTGCGAATCGGCCACAGTATTCCTGAACTGATGTAAATATATGAGCAGTTTTGTTTTTCCTCAACTTTATACTAAGCATAATCGGATAGTGCTCTAAACGAAGAAGGCCAGCTGTAGCCCTGTAGTTTGGCCTGACTGGCTAGCTTTTGTGGCAGGGCACAGGGTAAAAGAAAGTAGTGCTTGCATAAACTGGAGGATGAACATGAAGACTGACAATAGTGTGTGAGGTCCAGAAAGGGGAGTGAGAAGTATAAGAAGAAGTTGCATGTGGTCAAGAAAGGAGTAAATAATAAACTGCGGTGTTTAGCTGGAGAAGGCAATCCCCTCTTCTATTGGCAGCACAGTTTGATAAGTGACATGGCCTGTTGATTCCTGCAGGGTGGATATTGCTGTCTTTTTTTTCACCAAGCATGTCCGAGTTGCCCTGCACGGCATGTAAACAGATGCTGTGCTGCTGGCTAACCATGTTGCTTAGAAGGAACACAGATAGCGTGTGCCACCAGTGGTGGCTTGTGGGAGGGAAAGGGGCAGGGCGACTCAGCGCGTGGCAGGGGGAGGTGGGAGAAAGAAAATAAAATATAATTATTTTTAAAACACTTACCGTAATTCTGAGCTGCACTGATTCGCTCCTCCGTCCTTAACTGCAGGAGCATGCTCCCAGCCTGCCCAGTGGCCACTCCTGATGCTCCTCAGAGCAGCTTTAGGGTTGTCTGGGAGCGCCCAGCCTGGGTGCTCCCAGACAGACTGGGAGCCTGGGCCTGTGCCGGGCTGGAGAGAGCACAGTGCGCATGAGTGTTTGGCTGGCCCGAGGTGGCCGGCCAAACATACATGCGTGATGAAGGGAAGTGCTGTGCACTCCCCCCTCAGTGCTCGTCACAGTCCATAGCCCTGCTCCTTTTACTACAAAACGATACTAAACATGGTTTATTATCGTTTTGTAGTAAAACGTTTGCTGCTGCTGCTGGCGGGGGGTGACACTCCTCCACCCTAGAGAAGGAGTCGCGCCTGTGTGCTACCTGTGGCTTGTCCATTGGTACCCATAGAACTTTGTGACCACCGCTGGGTTCAGGATTCAAATAGCCAGCAGCAAAAACAGAAAGTGTCATGTGTACGTTGTGTGGTGTTCCTAAGCTCTCAGTAGCAAATAGGGGTTTATACAAAGTCTAAGGGTTGGGCAAGGGGTCTAATCTGTGATGTCAATATTTTTCAAAGAATTCATAACATCACTTCCTCTACACTTGACATTTCGATGAATCTGTATCCATGGGACAGTCATGCTAGATCCGCTAGCCAACATACTATGCTACTAGCAGAGAAAAAGGCAGATGTGCAAACAACTGCTCACAAAAAAATAGTCAAAATTTGCAACCAGAATTTTTGTAACCAGGAAATAATTTTTCAATGGCCCTTGATGAATGATTGTTCACTATTCCATCAAATGATGAGTCAAGTAGAATAATAAATCATAGTACCAACTGCTCCAAAAAATATTCAGCTCTGTTATTGATGGCCTCTTGTGGATTTTTTTCATCAGGACAAGACATAAAATCTTCATTAGTATTTTCTCCCTCAGGCAGAGATCATGCACTCAGATCCACAACGACAACGGGATTAATTGCGCTTATGTTGCTATTCATTAGCCAGTGAAGCCTGCTTTGAGAAAATCTAGCTTACTTTGCCATTCAAAGTACAGAAAAGGAACCAAAGGTCTGAGTGCACCTTTCATACCTGTTAAACTCTTTTGGATGTGCTTTGTTTCATCTATACCTCGGTACCTTTCATTCTGGAAATTTCTGAAAATTAAGGGCCAAATTAACAAATTTTTCACGTAGCACAAATTTGCTGTGCTATGCTGATTGAAATGGCGAAAGCAGAAACAGCACAATACCTACTTAAACATGGCACTGTTTCTCTCTCCTCTTGCAATGGCACAATTGCGCCAGTGCACACATTGCCTTTCGCCAATGCACACACCCTTCGATCATAGTAGAAGGGTATTTGCATGATATCAGGCAAAGGTTTTGTACTTCAAGGGTATAGTTCCTGTACAAAAAAAACATGCTTTGACACACTTTTCACACTTTGTATGTATGCTGTACAGTGAAAAGTAAGCTTTGCACTTCCTGGAAGAGGCATATGTTTTTGGTGCAATTCTTTGTCTATCAATGTTAGTAGATACGGATTATCATCAAAACCCATGGGTGTTTGCTTGGGAATGCCAAAGTGTCACCCGTGGAATGCCCTCTTGATACAATGCACCTCAAAGTAGAGCACACACTGCATTCTACTAGTTTAAAACCCCAATTCAACACTTTGTGTTGCAGTTGTTACAAAAAAGTGACGCATACCTGGTGCAAAATGTTAGTAAATTTCACACTGAACTTTTTAGCACAGTCTTAGAAAGTGGCTACCAAGGTCAGAGCGACCAAGAAATGCCAGATCCAGGATAGACTTACCATATGAGACTAGACTCTCTCTGCCACCTCTTTGGCATTCTAATTTTTTTTGTTCCTACTGCTTTGAAGACAAGGTCATGTGTGGCACTATGACATGCTCATAAATAAATGCTCTTGTTGTGTTATTTGGTATCTGTATAGCCCTCAGTTTGCCTTGCTGTAGGCTCGTAGTGCTGTGTGCAGGTGCCTTCCTTTTAGGGTTTCCACTAGAGTCTGTGGTATGAGTACATATGACCACAAACGTTGTAGTAAAAGGCTGACAGTGCAGTTAAGGCTACCTGCACTCAGCTTAAAAATTATGTCAGGTAATAAGCTTATTACTTAACCGTGTCTAAAATATAAACTACACCTGTTTACTTTTTGTTGTCTCCACTGCCTTTTTGACCTTTGTTTATCTTTGTAACATTTACACTCGAATTGATACATTCCTGCACGCACCATCAGTAGAGACAATATAATACTTGATTGGTTGATCAGATTCACTAAATACAAACACGTTTCTAAACTAGACTTAAGGGTGACAGCTCAAAACAACACAATACTCCCTCAGTGGAGTACTGTATGGTGTTTCAAGTGTTTCCATCTCTTAACACATTCATATGTGTAACCAAAGTAACCTTGTCCACTGACCCTTGTGCATCTCATGGTCTAGAAATATGAAAACTACTCTGCTGAATTCATTGCCTTTTCGGGACATTCCTCAGCAGAAGGCAGGACCTTTGGCTATATTCAAATCTTCTGAAGTCTTAGATCCTGGGGTACATTCTTCTTAGTGGAAGTTTTATGTTTTGTTCTAAGTGAAGCAGTCTGTGAGGAAGTATGTGAGAAGTTCCACATGGCCAGATCACATTGATGACAAGTTCTGTCTGTCTGGCTCTAGGGTCTAGGTTCGTCTGCTTTGTTGCATCCCTAGCTTTGGGATAGTTGATTCTGCACCTAGTACACCTACCATGCACAACACATTCTGACCCCAGCTATGGTTGTAAACAAAGAAACCAAAATACTTCTTTCTATGTGGTAGACCATCTGGGAACAGTGGTTTCACAGTGGTTTGTGAAGAATGGAACACCACTTGGGCATAGAAGGTGCACGTAGGTGCATCCTCTTAGTGGTGTCCCAGTCTGCCCTGCCTTTTATTCCTATAATCAAAGATTTATTGCTCTTCCTCTTTGCCTTAATGCCTGATGCCAAAGTCTGGTACAAAGTGTCTATGCTACGCAGATTGTAATTTACATTTAGGGATGTGTGTAACTTTCAAATTCTTGCTAATTCATTTACATGTGTGCGTTATTAATGCTTAGTGTATGCATATAGAATTTATAAGCAATGGTGACACACCCATTTTTCTGCCCATAAGGCTGTGTAAGGTATGTGTAGTGCAGAATTTTGGAATGATGTATGTTGAGAGGAGTAGGCAGGCATGAGGTCTCCTTTTATGGATTTGTAGCTACTTGAGAATAGGAGTCGGGACAAGGCTCAACCTTGGGGAGGATAATCTGCTGTGCAAGTTGGACTTTCTGCTGCATGGAATGCGAACCAAAATATTAAATTCAGCTAGGCTATCTTCTGCCAGAGTTACAGAGATAAAGTGCCTCTAAACCATGATTTATAAACTCTTCACCAAGAAACGATAAACCCATATATCCTGAATGTACCAATCAACAAACAACTATGTTGGAGAAAACATCAAAACAAACAACTGTATGGGAGACCTTCCTGCACAACAACAATCCTTACAGGCATTTTCCTCTTTCTATGTGTGCTTCAGAATGCAGCACATCTGCAAATAGGAAATAATGAGGAGAAATAAAGATATTTTATCCTTGTTACACCTCACTAGGGAAGGCTTAGCATTTTGAAATGATCCCAGGTTTACTAGCTTTAGTAAATCTGGGAATGCACCAAAATCAATGGATGGATGCATGGGAACGCCCATGTTCCACACATGGAATGCCTCCCAGCTTGAAATGTGTCATAATGCAGGTCAAGCAGCTGCAGCATGTTACATTTCTGTACAAAGCCACGCTTCGGTAATATTTAAAAATCACCTCTTGTGTGGCTTTATAAATATTACTGAAGCCTTTGCCTTGCATCGGCTGGCGCACAGCAAGGACAACACGAAGACCTGAGCTGAGCTTGTTTATGAAGCACCCAACCATATTACTAAATTGGTGCATCAAGTTAGGCTCCAGTGTTAAGAAGTGAGAGAGGCTGGTTGGTTGAACGCGGGGACGGGGTGGAGCAAACATAGGGGGTGATTCTAAGATTGGCGGGCGGCGGTAGCCGCCCGCCAAGCGGGAACCGCCAGAAGACCGTACCGCGGTCAAAAGACCGCGGCGGTCATTCTGGGTTTCGCACTGGGCTGGCGGGCGACCGCCGAAAGTCCGCCCGCCAGCCCAGCGGGAAACACCCTTCCCACGAGGACGCCGGCTCAGAATGGAGCCGGCGGAGTGGGAAGGTGCGACGGGTGCAGTTGCACCCGTCGCGAATTTCAGTGTCTGCAAAGCAGACACTGAAATTCTTCGTGGGGCCGTCTTACGGGGGCCCCTGCAGTGCCCATGCCATTGGCATGGGCACTGCAGGGGCCCCCAGGGGCCCCGCGGCACCCCCTACCACCATCCTGTTCCTGGCGGGAGACCCGCCAGGAACAGGATGGCGGTAGGGGGTGTCAGAATCCCCATGGCGGCGGAGCGCGCTCCGCCGCCATGGAGGATTCTCAAGGGCAGCGGGAAGTCGGCGGTACACCGCCGACTTTCCGTTTCTGGCCGCGGCTGAACCGCCGCGGTCAGAATGCCCAGCGGTGCACCGCCAGCCTGTTGGCGGTGCTACCGCCGACCTCCGCCATGGCGGTAATTACCGCCAGGGTCAGAATGACCCCCATAGTGAGATGACACTGCTCCATCTCTAAATCAAGTGGAAGCTCGCCTGGAGGGAGCAGTCTATTGCCTCCTATGGCCAATATTACAAAAAGAGCCTCATTCTGTGAAAATACCTAATACTGTTATTGTAACCAAACTATTTTGATTATAAAATAATTTTATATTGGCAAACGAGGCACATGAGAAATAGAATCACCTTATCTGTTCAACCTCGTATGTGGTCATATTTTAATTGATTTGAAAGATACTGAAACAAGCGGTTTTAGGAATTCTAGCCATAAACAATAGTCCTGTGACATGTGAAAATCAGATTTCAGAATACAGAAAGGCTGTTTTAGAGGAAGTGTGTCAGCAGCACAGCCTCACTCTGGCTTCAAAGGAAGCTGCGACTGATGAAATTCAGATAAGAGCAAGGATGATAATCCTAATACATCAGAAGCCAGACTGAAAATTGCACAGAAAACCGCCGTCCTTTACCACAGAAGAATGGGCTCTTATAAGAGACTAAATCAAGCCCTGCCGCTGAAATAAAAGGAAACGAATCTAGGGCTTAATTAAAAAATCTATGGCTGCACAAAAAAAGCAGTCGGCGTTCAGTTCACTGCCACGGTTCCACATGCCTAGGCAAGTACACAGGCGCCTATCTGCAGAAAGCTGAAATCACGAGACCATGGAGGAAGCTTCGCTGGTTAATGCACATACAGTACAAATTGCACATTGAATTGCCAATACGCGCTGACTCAGGTTTCTGACTTTTTTTTCTGTGAGAAATGTATTTGATGAAGTGAGTAAAGTGAGCTATAACGAGCTCAGTATGTAGATAGTTACACGCTAAGGGTCAATTCAGATGGACAATTGAGAACAGAGAGTAGCACTATAGGAGTACTATTTTATGTACTCTTACATGCCTTTATAAATTATCTAGGAAAATAGCGAACTTTCTATTAGTAAAAGTGCAAAGAGGACTAAATCCTTTCTAATCTACTATTTGTATAGCAATATTCCCTAAATATTTCCATTTTAATTCTATTTTGGCAGTTTTGGGGCCAATTCACAAAGGCACTTGACTGTACTAGAGGAGTACTAATTTATGTGCTCCAAAATGCTTGTGTGAATAGGCCTCGTAGTGTACTAACAGCATTATCTACAACCATTAGGGCACATGAAACCACAAACAGAACCATCACAGGAGCATTGATGAAGAGTTGCTTATTCTGATGGATGGAATCTAGGAGGAATTTTACTAAAAAAACAATAATTTAAAACACTGTGGGTCCGATTCACAAAGGTAAATTTAGACGTTTAGTCTAAACTTAGACCAAAGGTCTACGTTTACGACTTTGGGAATTCACAAAGGGCACTTACAAGTAGTATCTTTAAGTCCCACTCGGGTGGACCTCTGCAACGAGTGCGGACCTAAAGAGAGTACTGGTAAATTACTTTGTTAATTCCCAAAGTCGTAAACTTGGATGCCTGGTCTAAGTTTACATTTGTGAATTGGACCCTGCGTTTTGCCTGCATTATCTAAAGAATGAGCCAACAGGTTTTATTGACATTCTCCACGTCTCCAAAAAGTACATTTTATGTCTGTAAGAGGGAGGTCTCCATTCAGACATTAACAATCTTGTGAAGGGATGAAATACATGATATTTATTTTTGAATCTATACATCAACCTGGGCCAGAGAGCCAAACAAGAACTGATGATGCACTGCACATCTTACTTCCCATTCCTTTCTGTGAGATAGAATGAGAAGCCTCCTTGGAGATCATCTTTCCTGTAGAGGTGCCCAATGTAGGGCCACAATGCCAGATCTATGCTTGATCTTCAGGTTAGTCAAGTCCAATATGTACCCAAATGAAACTCTTTTACACAATCAGTGGTTATCCTGAAAAGAGTTTTTAATTTGTTTTGGTATTTTTGGGTGGGGATTATAATTTGCACCCAATACAACAGGTAAAATATTTGTGGATGTAATAAATAATAATACTTTGGTTTCAGACTCATTTATTGGATGTATTCCATGTAACCTTAACAACGTCCAGGGTTATATTTTGAAGAATGTTTTTTGAGATTTATAGCAATGCCATCTGCATATAGCTTTAAGAGAGCAGTATAAGCTCCTGATAGTAGTATGGTTTCTAAAGATTGAAAATAAGTAGTAAACCACTCTAGAGACAAAGCACAATAATAGGTGATATAGGACAACTCTGGCAAGAGTGCCTTTTCAACTCAACCAGGCCTACATCTTGATTGTGGTCTATTATTGTTGCTGAAGTTACCTTATGCAACGATGCTATCAATCCTGCCAGCTGGGAAGGAACATTAAGGCCCTGGTTTATACTTTTTGGTGCATAACTGCACTAACGCAGTTTTGCACCAAAACGTTTAGCACGGCTTGCACCATTTCTGTGCACCACCCGGGCACCATATTTATGGACTGGTGCACATCGGTGCAAAGGGTAGGCTGGTGTAAAAAAAATGACGTTAGTCGGGTGAGGCTGGCGGTATGGAAGAAGGGGGTTTTGCACCAAAAGATGATGTTAGGCAGGTTAGAGTAAAAAAAAAATGACTTCAACCTGCCTAGAGTCATTTTCTGATGCAAAACCATCCATACCACATGACTCCTGTCTTAGAAAAGACAGGAGACATGCCCACCGCCCCAATGGCCAGCACAGGGGACCAGGGTCTCCTGGGCATGGCCATTGCACCCATTTCCATGTAGATGGCCCATTTCAGGGCCCCCAATGGCATTTTAACAAAAAAAATACTTACCTGTACTTACCTATACTTACCTGGGATGGGGTTCCCCCATCCTCCAATGACCCTCTGGTGTGGGTGGGGGTGTCCCTGGGGCCTGGGGAGGGCTCCTGTGAGCTTATTCCATGGTGTTCCACCATGGAAATAGGTCCAGAGGTACCCTAACGCCTGCCCTGACCCAGGCGTTTGCACCATTTTTTGACCCCTCCTCCCTACCGTGGGCGGTTTTAGCATGGAGGGATAAATATGGCGTTAAGGCCATAGAGTCATTTTTTGCACGGGAACGTCTACTTTGCATCTCATTGACAGAAAGTAGGTTTCCACGTCCAAAAAATGACTTTAACTCCATAAATTTGGCACAACACGGATCTAGTGCAAAAGTATAAATATGGAATTAGTTTTGCACTGAATTTGCGAGAAAAAAAATGATGCAAATAAGGCGCAAAACAAGTATAAATAATAAGTGACTGCAAAATTCTCAACTAGAAATCCCAGCTCAAGAGGTGGAAACAATCTACTGCTTCAGCTGAAAATTATCTCTTTGCTGCTAGGGGGAGACCTGGATAAAAACATTTGTGTCTATGTTAATTAAAGAGGGGATGACTGTCAATAAGCAATTGGTTACAATTTGTAGTCGGTGTTTAAAAGTGTAATGGGGCAGTATGAGCCAGGTTCTAACTGCAGATTTCCCTGACTTCAATACATTTATTACGACACCTTTCCTGAATGACTGTGGAATCTTGCCACTAGATAACAATAAACTATATAGCTTTGGTAGGGCGAATAAGAGTTCATTAACAAACAATTTGAAGCACTCTGGCCTCGTGCCATTCTCTCACTATGGTCTGCGACATTGAACATTGCTCTATGGCTTCTCTAACTTCTGCTTCCAAAATAGGTGCTAGCAGTTAGCCAGAAACCTCATCTGACAGAATAGGTAAATGTAGACTGTTAACAAAACCCTCACTTTTTTACTTAAATGTTAATGGTCTACTTTGAAAGAACAGTAGTGCAGCACAAATATCTTGCCCATAGTACTACTATTGTGGATCACTTGACTCAAACTGGATGTCTAATTGCTGTAATAGGATTGTCACTTGCCTTATCCCTAGCTTACCATGAAAGGAAGTGCTGCTGAATCTCACGTTTCTCATATACTTACTCATATGCTTTGATCCCATAAGTTCCATTGTTTATGACGCCTGTCTTATCCTTAATGGGTGATGGGTGCAAAGATTCAACCTTATAACTGTGGGATTTCTGTGAGATAAACATTCCCCTTATTAATGAACATAAGGGTTTCCAGACCACCATATCATTCAGAGAGCCTTCATTATGTAGAACAAAATTACCAATTTCAGTCCAAATATCTTGTATATCATAAAGGAGTAAATAGAGTTTTATACATCTTCATCTATAAGACTTGGGAATTTTATATATGAAAGACTGAAACTGAATAATCAATGCAAAATGGGCAAAAAACACAATTTTTAGTCGGTCACGGGAACTCCAGACAGCATGGAGAAGGCTAAAAAATAGCCAATTCTGGAAGTGGTACAACACCTTCCGGAGGTAAGGAGTAATTCCTATCATTTAGATCGTCTTACTGCCATGGATTCATTAAATCTAACAGTTTGCATATGCTTTGATATGTTTTACAGGTTTGTTGTTTTTTTTGCTCTAGCCTCTTGGAAATTATACTTTTTTTTTGCATTGTTCCATTTTAGACACAGTCTCATTCATCTCCACCTTTCGTTCCCTCTTTCTGTATTTCCACTGCCCCCTACCACAACTTGATAGCCATTCCGGTGGGTGGTACAAGACATTTTCTAACCATAGGTGACTTTCATTTGTAGATGGGGTTCCAACCATGTCAGCAACACCCTCCCACAGCTGTTAATATATTAATCATCTAGAAGACAGTAAGCACTAAGAACTCCTTTGCAGTCGACACAAATTAACAAAACTAAGTGTATAGTTCAATTTAACATGATACATCTTTGTTAGGACACTCAAGCATTGCTGGGGTACACACTATTAAAGTATGTGACACTTTCTAGAGTGCAGTGGATCTTGCATCTTTCTGAGAAAAGTTTATGCTTTTGAGCTTTTAGAGAAATATTAGAGAGGACCTGCCATAGAACCTTGATTTTGGTTGAATTATCTGAGTCTTTCCAACCTAACAGAATTAGTCTGCCATCTGTTTGAGTTCCCACCTTTGACATAAGGTATCATAGAAAATGCCAGCTTAAACTGAAAAGCTGTACTACTTATATACTTTAACATATTTGATCTTGTTAGCCTTTTACAAAATGTTCTCCTTAATTCTAAAGTCCAGAAAGTTTACCAATATTGTATATTGCTTGGCACACTCTTTAGGGGGTGCAAATCGAGCACAGTGGGCTCTGGTGATGGTAAAATCCTTGTGTGCAACTGTGGGCATATGATCTACAATCAAATGACAAAGTGAATTATGTATAGTCCTTGTTCCTTGCTCTCTGGAATACCAACAAATCTCAAAATCAAGTGATAGGATGATTCTCTAATTCTTAATGTTTTAGTTTTAGGGAAGATCATTTTTTGGAGATGGCTTGTGTCGTGTCAGAATATGACAATGTAGATCTTTTACATTATAGTTCCTGGTTTTCCTTTGTCGAGCTGAGTGGTGAAAGCCTTTAACTTTGAGTTTATACTCTCAATTTTCAACTGCATCACGAATGCCAAGGCTGCTTGTGTGGATTTCATTATATTAACATCTTGCATCAATTTCTAGAGCAGCTTCAATAAAGATATCAAGAATGTGGCTTCTCCTTTGTTGATTACTTCTTCTGGAACTTTACAGACATTGCGATCTCCAGGGCTGAGTAGGAGGAAAAAGTAGATTCAGTGATAGACTCGGGACAGCCAGTCTGACAGATCTCATATGATGCTCATTCATATGGGAAGTTATGCAAATGCTAGAAAGCTGAAATGAGTTAGGGTCTGATTTAGATCTTGGAGGTAATAGTCCCACCATCAGTTCTCTGTCGGAAAACCCATCCGCCACCTTGGAGGTTCACCTGCTCAATTTAGATATTGGTGAGACCATGGGCAAAAGACCAACTGAGTCCCGCCCACTCCACCAGGAATCAACAGTCGCATCGATGGGGAATTGGAAACAGTGTCTGGTGGCGGGACTCCAGCAACTGTTCCCGACAAGCCAATCATGATGTGTCTTCCTGGCAAGCTGCTGAGGCGGTGTTAGCTCCACACCTGAGTTGGCGGATTGGAAGGAAAATGAAGGAGAAACCTACCTTGTTTCCCCGTTTCCACTTCTGTTTCCAACTGGACACGACTAGGCAAGACCTGCTGTCACTGCTACCACTGGACCACACAGGAAATACGACCCCACCGTCACCTTGCTCGAAGGTAAGCATTACATTTTAATGAGTGGATGTTGCCTTAGCACTTAACACTATTCTGGAATCAGTATGGTAATATGCATGTCATAGAATAGTATTCTTTTAAAAACTTGTGACATGTATATTTCTGCAATACATCATAGGAGATACACCTGCATTAAAAATCTGTTGAATTACACAAATATTATTTTGGTGTAAGTATTAATTAACACATGAATGCTTGCACCAAAATGCACTGAGCATCACAATTGTATACTGTGTCCATGTGTGCACTTTGCAATGGTGCTTGCCATTGTTAATGTGAGTCAGTACATATATATCACTGGAATGGCATTCCATTCCAATGACACAATGAGTTGGCCTGCAATACACAATATGGGACACACTGTGTGAAGGTTGGGCTCATGTCTTCAGACACTGACAGTGTAAAACGTGTGGAGGGTACAACTGCCCCTGGCTGCATTGCCCTTCATTTGTGTCCTGCCTATAGTCCAGAAGTCTCCTCTTCGTGAATGGGCATCTATTGGACACATTTCTGCTGCCTCACAGCTTTTACTTGGGAGTGGTAAGTGTATTGGCTGCCTGAGTTAGAGGGAGCGGGAGTGTGTGATGTGTTTGTGTCTGTATGTGTGCCTCTTGTCTATGGGTCTGGTGTTTGTTGTGTATGTTTGGTTGTGTGTTGTGTTGCTGTGTGCAGAATTCAAGTAAGCATTGAAGTCTGAATATGGTCGCTGTTGAGATGTGTATGGTTGAGCTTTTGTGTCCGTATGTTTGTGTAGTGTGCTGGCATAACAAGGGGCATTTACTAGCTGTTGCCAATTGCATCCTGCAAAACAGGTTCCATAAGTTTCCCATTTATGTTTCTCAGGATCAGCCAATGCCATCTCCAGGCATTTCTGGACAATGGTTTGCGCATATCCTTTACTGTCAGAGACCAGGCACTTAATTTGCTGTTCAGCAGCCATCCATGTTCCTGAAAGTAATGTAATACAGAGCAAGCAGATGCTAGGTCAGCATCATACTTTGCACCTACTGTCACCTTCCTCAGGGAGTATTGGTCGGTACCCTTTCCCTCTGCACTAGTCCCTCTGAATCACCTATTGTGCTCCCAGATCCCGAACGGTGGCAGGGTTCAGTAATGCAACCGGCTTCACCAGAATGAGGTAGAGGCAGAAGTGATAACTCAGACTGCCTACTGGGCACAAGCACAGCAGAGCAATTCCATGGTCAGCTACATCAAAACAAAGCAGTATGATGTTATATGACATAATAATTCCAGTGTTCAAAATTGTAAGTCACTAGTCCTGGGTCTCACTTTCCAGTCACTGCACTGTCATCTGTGTGTCTGTAGCAGAGTTGCCATGAAAAAGAAGAGGTTTTACAAAGGTCTGGCATGACACTCATTCGATGATATTGCAAAAAGATCCTGCAACTTAATGTTGGTTAGGCATTGCACAATGATCTATTAGTTTCTGCCCAGGCGATGCACCCAATGCAATGAACACTTGTGGCTTTCAGCCAACACAATCCTCCAGGCAATATCAACAAGTAGGTGTTGAAAACAGTGTGGGACCATGTCTCTGAAACTCATGAAGTGTTTAAGCCTTTGTCATAATCTTCAATAATCAATTATCCTTAAGGCAGCTGATAGGTCTAACAGCATATTTACATTTGAGCTAGCTATGAACCCTGATTGATAGTTGGCCGGCAGACATGCACTGTAGATAATAATATTTAGTCAGGGTGTTTATTTGCTTGCGCTCGCCAGGGTTACACGGGGCAGGGCAGCGCGTGTGAGTGGGGGGAATTTTAATATATATATTTTTTTTAATTAAACTAACCTCCGCTCCGCCGTGCCGCTTCTCCTCCGTCTTGCAGTGCAGGCCCAAGCTCCCTACCTGCCCTGTTACCAATCCTGAAGCTGCTCAAAGCAGCTTCAAGATTGGCTGGGAGTGCCCAGCCAGGGCGCTAACAGGCAGACTGGAAGTCTGTGTCTGCTCTCTCCAGCCCTTGTGATGCCGCACACTACCGCGGCGTCTCTTCATCGGACTGCGGTCGGGCCAGCGGTCCGTGTTTCGGGACGTCGGCACTGCTCGGGCCCATTTTTCTGTTTGCATTTTTCTGCGGGCAGCCTAGGAGGCACCTTTCATGCTCTGGGTCGCGCTGCAGCCCCTGCCAGCCTCTCTTATTTTTACCATACTTACCTCCTTGGGTTTTTTCCTCTTCTTTCCTTCTTTTCTTCTTCTTTTTCTTCCATCTTCCTTTCTTCTTTTTCTTAGTGTCCATGGTGTCTTCCTCCTTGGTGTTCTTCTTCCCTGCATGCCTTTTTCCTTTTCCTTTTCTACTTGGTCTTTTTTCCTATTCTTTTCTATATGGTCTTTCCCAATCCAAGATCGTGTCGTACTTTCTTCCTGTTGTGTCACTTCCTGTATTCTGGTAAATAAGCAGTTCAGTTCTTGTCTTCCTTGCGTTGCAAACACTTTCGAATTGGTGGTGATCATCGCTCCTGTTTTTCCATGTTTTCGCGTTCCTGTGTTTTCCTGCAAGATTATATTCTATTTTTTCCTTTTTTCATTGTTTCTTTTTCCTCTTCTCAGGAGTTCCTGTGGGAGAGGTTTTTTCCCAAATGTTGGGGTTTTTCCTCTAGGACTCCTTCTGGAGGGTACGGTCTGTCTTGGTGCCTTTTCCAGTCAGCAGCACCATTTCTACTAGAAAGGGTCGCCCCTATCTTGGCCAGTCCAGAACCAGTAAAAGACCGGGTATTCCTTCAAGTTCTTCAGCCAATGGTGATAAGAGATGTGTAGACCGTAACAATCCCGGCAACACGGTGCGGGCTGGAGAGAGAACACTGTGCATGTGTGTTTTGCCGGCCTGAGACTGCTGGCCAAATATACATGCGCTGTGAGAGGAGTGCACAGTGTCCTCCCCTCACTGCTTGTCATCCCATGGCCCCGTGCCTTTCACAACAAAGGGATACTAAACATGGTTTATTATCCCTTTGTTGTGAAAGGTTTGCAGCTTCTGCTGCTGGTGGGGGGGTGACGATCCTCCGCCGTAGTGGAGGAGCCACCACTTCTTGCGCTACCATTTAAAGCTTTGGATAGTGGGCTGTAACAATATTTGGTAGGATGAAAAGCCAAGGCCATCCCATGTCATTCTGTTTATGGAAAGCACCCAAGGGCTATGTCAACATTTCTAGGCAATACCATTCATCCATCTGCCAATTCACTCACTCACAGCCAAACCCTTTATCCATTTATATACTCACTTGTTCATTTATTCATGGAATGACACATCCATTTATCCATGCATTGTTTCATCCATCCACCAGGAATTCAATAACTTATTCATCCATTTACTGTGTCATTCATCTGTTTAACAAACTATTGACTTATTGTCACATTCAACAAATCGCCACCCACACTACTATACACCCCAACTCGCCAGCCAGTGAACGAGAATTGTCACTTATAAAAAAAAACAGACAAATTGTCTGTACCAATGCTTGTTCAATTTCTATAATTTTAAAAACAGCTTAATTTTATCCTTGCTTTCCGCTGGTCCTTGTGTTCTCTCTCAAACATTGCAGGGGTTAGCCTCATGCATTTAGCACAACATCAATAACAAGCAAAGCCAGTTGGTCTGGGGTTGGCTGCCAGCCTTTAGGCTTTGTCCATGCTTGTTTTGTTTTGTCACAAATTATGCAAAACATTACTGATGGTCAAGCTGTACGTTTTGGTCTCAAAATGCACACATTGCCATAGTAGGCCCTAGCACTAAAGCAAATTACTTTATGTGCGGATGTGCTCATTGTAAAAGGGCAGAAAGCTGTCACTCTCAGTAAAGGTAGCCAATGGTTAAGCGAGCTGACCCATTGCCCGATGAGGAATTGGTTGGAAGAAAAGATGTGAATAATACAATTACAAACCAGTGGATGAAGGGGGTTGGCCAAAAGCCCTTCAAAGTAAGTATATTACGTATACACATATAAGTTAAAGGGGCTTGGCTAATACCAGACCTAAACAACTATCTGACACACTCACAAGAAAGGGCTAGAAGCATCCAAGACAATTTTTACTTGCTTAAAAAAAGAGCGTAATGTTGCTGTGGTGATGTATCCCCAAGTAACCAACTTCAGCAGTCAATAAAAAATGTGTTTGTCAATAATAATAATATCACTAGATTGCGTGACTGAGAATGAACAGTTACTGAGGAGTTCATTGCTCTCACAAAGAAAAACTAAGGGCCAGATTTATGAAAAGCAGCACATCATGTCACGCCACAATGCGTGCGCCGTATTTATGATACAGTGCAACATGGCGCACATTAGGGAACTAGCCTCCAAATTTTTGACGCAAGTTTGGTGCTTTGCAGGATTAGCGCCAAATTCTTTACGCTAATTTTGCAAAGTGAAAGGAGGCCCATTGAAAACAATGGGAACATCATTTAAACGTCTGCCTTAGGCAGGCGTTAAAAATGACGCTAACATCGCACACTGAAATTTCATAGATTCCACTGCTCCATTTCTCTTGGCCTCCTAACGCCAGAATGCCCCTCCTTGCCTGGCGCAGGTATAATGTGGCACAAGGGTGTACAAAGTGACACAACGCGTTTTTGCCAACCTAACACCACATTAACATAAAAAGACGCTAATGTGGTGCAAGGTTACGCAAGGGGCTCATAAATATACCCCTCAATGCTTTCCCGTGCATGCCACTAAAAAACCTACAATAGATCGGATTTTTCTGCAATGCAGTACTTTTCTCTTCTGAGAGGAACCAGAGAGGTTTGTATAAAATAGCTGGTCTCGTTGTCTGGCATCAGGTGTTATGAGTGGCGTAACAGTAGCCCCCACAGCGCGGGGGTCGGCCGGAGCTACAGGGGGCCTAATCTGCAGGATGCAGTCACGCATGGTGCATTGCCCGGCACTGTGCACGGGCTCCTGACTGGGGCAGAGAAGGGGAGTGTGGGGGGGGGGGACAGGCATCCATGTGTTTTGCAGAGGTGCCCCCCTCAAGTTTCGTTACGCCACTGGAGGCCTTTATGTTAAAATGTCAGAGGACGGGAAAATAATTGCATCCTAATTTTCGGTTTTTGGCTCGCCTCTAGGCCTAATGTGACATTTAATTTCAGTGTTTGTGTAAAAGGAACAAAATGGTAGCATACCTGAAAGCATTCGCTGTTTCGCTTTTTCATTTATTATTTGGAATACATTAATTTGAAAAGACTTTTGCTAAAAGCAAAAATCCCTGAAAATGAAAGCACCGCGAACAAACTCAATAATGTAGAATTCATTCACTCAATCTTCTCACAATCGAACTTCTTTTTTAGCTGTCAAATTGCAAAGAATGTTTTTCTGTTGAGTGTGCTACTAGGCGTGTGAGACTAAAACATCTAGGGTTTGCTTTACAAAGGTTTTGATGTCAGGACGTTTGCTTTACTTGTGGTAGGACTGGCTAATTCCTAAATTTCAGGAGTATGCCAATAATAACTCACAGGAAATTCGGCCCGTCCTGACTATGTAAAGTATAGCAGTTCCAACATCCATTCGACGAAGTGCCAGAGGTAACCGAAGTGGCATCACAAACTCTGTGATCCTGATGACATCACAGGTTTGAACCCTTGCCTCAACCTTAGGCTCTCAACATACTTCTGTTTCCTATTGAAAGGCTATGTGAAGGACAGTGAGTGGAAACTAGAAAGGGGCCTTAGGATCCTGTTAACTTGTGTTTTCTGGATGGTGCATTCCTGGACCCTGAGTCTGAGGTATCAAGGTCACTGAAGAAGTACACAAGGGATAACCAGGAATGGCAGCAACAATTCCAGGTATGGAAGTTGCTACCTCTCAATACCTCTCAAGTAAGTTCCTGAGGTCGTGGTCTTGGTCTGTCAACAATGACAGACAGGCCAGTTGCTCGCTGAAGCCTGCACAACTCAATGGCAGAAAAGCAATACTTACAACAACCTCCTTCTACTGCAAGCTCACAGAAATGCCAACAAACTCCTTTTAGGTTTTGATTTTCAGGAGTAATGGATCGAAGAGACAAAGCCACTATTGGAGGACGGTGTAGGGTTGAACTTCTAATACTGGCTACGCATGTATCCTTCTGCATACAAAGATTTTCCAGCAATGTTAATACTTAAAGAAATGTTAGGCGGTTCCTACTTTGGTAATAGGACTGCATATTCAGGACACCAGTACTGTAGAGCAGTGGTTCCCAACCTGTGGTCCGGGGACCCCAGGGGTCCTCGAGGCCTCCTCAGAGGGTCCATGACTGCTCAGAAAACTAAATAAAATTGGCAGATTGATAAGTTGTATATAAATAAAGTGGCTTAATGTACACATGACTATTTAAAAACATACTGCAAATGTAAAGGAATTCTAAATTAGAGGCTAAAAATTACATTAGTATACTGATTTGAGGGAGAATTGCAGGTGCATCAAACAGAATATAGTATGGATGGTGTTTTGCTTCAATTGAATAGAAAAGCTCCAACCTTCCTATTAAAATTATTATTTAATTTAATTTATATTTATTTGCAAATTAAATAAAATGTGTTATCATTTGTGTATGTGTTTGATGGAATGCTTGTTTCTGTATTTTCCGTGTATTATTTTGTGGTTCAAATCATCGATAATGTTTAGGCTGGGGTCCCCACCACCAGTATTGTCTCAGTGGGTGGTCCCTAGATTCCAATAATGACTTAGTGGGGGTCCCTAGTTTCCAATAATGATTCAGTTGGGGTCCCAACGTTCCAATAATGATTCAATGGTGGTCCACAGAAGTCAAAAGATTGGGAACCACTGCTGTAGAGTGTGGGAGACTGAGTGCAATCCACACCTTTAGTATCTGTTGGCCTAGCTCCTGGCTAGCTTACCATGCCTCTCCTGAACCTCTAAACGTGCATGGGTAAAAGGTGATTATGGCAACCTGAACATGACACTCTAACTCACCAGGGAAGCCATGGAAACAGATCGGACCCATTTTGCTCAGTTACACATGCATGCCAAGGCGAGACACAAAGATGCAAAATAGGTTTTCAATACATTTATTGAAACAATCACAATCTAATATATAAAGAGTGAGTTGTGATAATTAGGCAAATAAAACAAAGTAAAGTAATCAGCATTACGATCAAGGAAAAGAGGATAAACAACCCAACCATGGATTTTCCTGGTTCTAGAAATTTCTACTTAACCCTATGTCTATACCTGAGATCATAGTGGCTGTAACCCTCTGCCTGTCCTGATCTAAGAGACTGGCCAAGGTCCCATACCCAGATCAAGTATTAGGAATCATTCTGTTGTGTAGATAGCAATCCTCTCAGGGGTCTGGCAGATAAGCGCCAGTCAAGCTGCATGTCGCGCAGTATGGGTAACAGGATGGTATGGGTCCCACGATGGTTGTGGCTGTGATATCCTCTGCCCTCCTTGGTCAGTGTGCAGTTTATCTAATAGCCCATGCTACACTAGGACTACAGTTCTGATGTCATGCTATGTCTTGGTTATAGAAGCTCATCTCCATCCGAGCAACACAAGCTAGCATATCATATACCACACTCCATAGCCTTGGACAGTAAGTACTGCTTGTATGTGGTGCAATGGCTGATTAAATGAGCAGCGTGTACTTTTCTTTCCTAGAATAAAGCAAACTGATTAACGTGTAAAAGACTTTCCTAAACGCAGCCTTGCTAGAATGGCTAAAATGTGCATAAAATGTGAATAAAACACAAGCAGTAAATCTAAGCTAAAACAGGGGTGACCTAACTGGGTCACAAAACAGCCCTCGCTACAGAAATATAAAAGATTTTATTAAGTGGTATGCCATTAACAATTATACTTGAGTGTTTATCCAGATAACTCTGTAACTCCACTGGACTGTTACCTTTAAGCACAAAGTAAGGTTTGAATAGAGGGGTAATCCCAATCAGATAGCCAATCCCAAAACAAGCTTGTGAATGTTCATGTTGGTTTAGTTTGATTTCTGATAGTCCTCATTTTCCTTCTGCAGGTTTGCATTGGTGGCTGCAGACATGTACTGTGCTCTGGGCAGTAGTCCCCCAAAACATAAACTGTGTCTACAGACAGTGACAATCTAGACTATGTGGTATCACAGGTAGCGACAATGGTGAGTGTGAATGCCCGACCTGTGGAGCAGACCATACATACATAGATAGGGGTGAGTGTCAGTTGCAGAGGGTTTGAGGCACCATCCATACATACTGAGGTGTCAGCTGTAGAAATGATAATTGCATAAAGCTTAGGCCCATGGGCATGCACAATCATCAGTTGTATGAATAAATGAGGCTTTGCCAAAGGGAAGGATATGAGCCATGCACAGTCTTCAGTTGCTTGAGAAAGTTATGTAGGGTTCAGGACCATGGACCTCATATGATCATTAGGTGCAGGACAGGAAGCGTGATGCAGAGGTAGGCACACTGGCCTCTCACAATTATCAGGCTTAGATGAGGATGATGTCATGCTGGGTACACACGTCTTTCTTGATCACTGGGTGCAGAACAAGAAGCAGCAATGGTGGATTATTGCACACATGACATTCATGGCCATCAGGCACAGAACAGGCTGAAGCAAGGTTTACTCATTCAGGTTTCTCACGATCACTGGGTGCAGAACAGAACAAAGCTCTCCAGATATAGAGGATCCATTCAAAAGAGTGCACAGCTCAGCTGCCCTACCCACAACCCACAATCTACCTCTTGGTTCCATCAGTCACAGTAGATTTTCTAGTCCCAGGCAGGGATTCAGCTATTTCATCTACAAAAGAAGAGCCAAACAATCGGTCTGTGGTCCTTACTTTCCACAACACTGGTCTATAGATCACACCTAGTAAAAAAGTGAGCACTGGGATATATGGAGTGGCCAGCTTACATCCTGGCCATGGGAGAGGTGGATTTTCAAAATGTCCACTCAAGTTCAAAGTTCACGCAAGAATCGTTTGGATAATTAATCTCAGTAAAGTGTAATGTTTGGCTTCAGCTCCATTGCAACAATTTGGAGGTGAAACTACTACCTTCCTCCTATCAATACAAAGCACAAGATATAGGGAATGGTCATGGATGCGCTCTGTGGCAGGGTTTCAGGCAGCAGTCTTTGCCTCAGTGGTTTTTGGCTAGGTTATACTTTGGCCTGCTAAAACAGGTTTATCTTCAGTCTCTTTCAACAAAATGTTCCTCAGCAGGATGACGATTCATAGCTTGGCTTTACAAAAATTACAGTGGTGCGCAGGGCAATTTAAAAAGAGAAGCAATGAAGACTGAATGGAAGACAAGTAACTCTAGCTATCAATAATCCTAAGGAGCATTGTTCAACTATAGGGTTACACCCACACAGATGTGACTCCCTACAAGGGAACACCATCTCAGACATATGCAGCTTAGATGAATACACTCAAACGCACATCACATTGGATGATCGTCCTCAATACCCTAACACTCAACAAGGTCTAGCACTCTCTTGGTGAGTATTATGCAATAACAACATACAGCAGTGGTCAACAGACTTGAAACATGTTTTCTGCAACAGAAAACATGTTGTGTCTGCCAGAACAATTGTCATGTTGACACTATATCACAGGTTATTCAAACCACAACTGTCCCTCATTAATATCCATAAGTTGTACCAGGGAAGAAGAAGCTGAGAGCAAAATGGAATTGGTCACAGAGTTGCAGCTCATCACCCGATTTGTAGTTACATTCAACATTGCACACATAGTGAGAGAGGCTTTGTTTTAAAGCAGTGTGTCCACTAGCAAAGGGACAGCTTTAACAATGCTCCATATGAGAATGGGAAGGGTTTCCATAGTAACACAACACTACAAATTTGAAAATAACTCAACATTCCATGTTACCTAGATGAATATCCCCTGTGGAACAACCAGGTTTTTGCAGATTTGTTTTCAGCTACAGGGGATGTTCGAAAGAATGCAGAAATATAAAGGATAAGGGTACTGATGATTAAAGGTTACTTAATCTCAAGTGAGAACATAACAGATGTTCAGTACAGATATTTAAAAAACAATAAACAATCCTAAATCCCAAAGTACAGATTAATACATTTGTACTCCAGGACTTGGTTATTTCCAGTTATTATTTACTGTGGAATAGAACTTTTCTGGGCAAAGAAAAATGTGGCAGCAAATAGGCGAAGATTCTACAATCTGCCAGAGACAAAAGAAAATAGATTCAGAAAATATAGAAAGAAGCCAGCCATGCTGAGATTATGGCCCTCATTACAACCCTGACGGTCGGAGTTAAAGCGGCGGTAGTACCGCCAAGAGGCCGGCGGAAAAAATAATTGAATTACGACCACAGCGGAAACTGCCAACATAGACAGCCACTTTAACACTCCGACCGCCATGGCGGACCAAACAAACAGCAAGGGGGACACCGCCAACAGACAGGCGGAACACAATGTACCGCCCACCCTATCACAACACGGCAATCCGCCACCTTTTCCGGGGCGGAACCAACGTGAATAAAAACACGGCGGAAACAGTACACAGAAGTGGAAATCACTCACATCTCCACACCCCACAAGGAACCAGGACGCCATGGAGCCAGAATTGCAGATCCTGCCGGCGATGGTCTTCCTGCTCCTCTATCAGGAGCCCCAACAATGGCGATGATGACCACAGTGAGTACTGCACCTACAACACAGGGGAGGGGAAGGGAAAAGAGAGTGACACATACACGCAACACGAAACACCCCCACCCTAACCCACAACACCATACACAGAAATACATGCTGCAACATTACATATACACCTCCCCACCCCCTTGAATAACGCAAGGACAAAAGGAATTGATTTGAACGATTGTAATCAATAAAAATCCAGTAGTCAAAACTCAAAATACAGTATATACAATTATGTACACCAACTACACAAGTCCGGATAGTGCACCAATCATTGTCCGTGGACCACTGGGCCCAAAATGCATGGGCGAGGCCCACACTAGATACATGACTGGAAACGGAGAGAACACTGCTGGGGCATCAGACCAAAAATATACAGGCACCTCAAGGGGAGGGGGGCACCTCAGCCTGATGAACGCACAACGCCACTGCACCACAAGGGGGCTCCATGCCCATTGATGTATCCTGGGGAGTGCAAAGCCACAGTCCCTTAAGTCTCTCCAGTGGGTGGCTTGCCCACTGCATTACCTGGGGAGTGCAAAGTCACAGTCTCTCAAGTCTTTTCAGTGGGTGGTTTGCCCACTGCTTTATCCTGGGGAGTGCGAAGCCACAGTCTCTCAAGTCTTTTCAGTGGGTGGTTTGCCCACTGCTTTATCCTGGGGAGTGCAAAGCCACAGTCTCTCAAGTGGATAACAGTCTCCACTGGTTCTGGAGCGGGCGTGGTGCCCAGAGTGCTTCATCCTGCTAAGGACTGAGGTAGTGGATGTATCTCTCCACTGGTTCTGGAGGGGGCTTTGTGCCCAGAGTGCTTCATCCTGCCAATGGCTGAGGTAGTGGATGTATCTCTTCACTGGTTCTGGAGGGGGCATGGTGCCCAGAGTGCTTCATCGTGCCAAGGACTGAGGTAGTGGATGTATCTCTCCACTGGTTCTGGAGGGGGCTTTGTGCCCAGAGTGCTTCATCCTGCCAAGGACTGGGGTAGTGGATGTATCTCTCCACTGGTTCTGGAGGGGGCTTTGTGCCCAGATTGCTTCATCCTGCCAAGGACTGAGGTAGTGGATGTATCTTTCCACTGGTTCTGGAGGGGGCTTTTTGCCCAGAGTGCTTCATCCTGCCAAGGACTGAGGTAGTGGATGCCTCTCTCCACTGAAAGTGATGCTTCATGGAAGCTGTCCAGGCTCCTGGAACTCACCACCAGCCTGGGATGACTGACCACTGGGTAGGCAGCCATGTCTGCGGTGGTGCCACTGGCTCAGGATGTTGCAGGCCGCTGGCAGTGCTTGCGGCGGTGTCAGTCGTGGCAGTGCTTGCGGCGGTGTCAGTTGTGGCGGTGCTGGCAGCGGGCTCTGTGGCGGCGGTGCTGGTTGCGGCCTCTGTGGTAGCAGTGCTGGTGTCGCGCTCTGTGGCGGTGGTGCTGGTTGCGGGCTCTGTGGCAGCGGTGCTGGCGGCGGGGTCTGTGGCGGCGGTGCTGGTTGCGGGCTCTGTGGCAGCGGTGCTGGTGGCGGGGTCTGTGGCGGTACAGGTGGTGGTGCAGGCGGCGGTGCATGTGGCGGTCTTCTCCGCCGTAAAGGTTGGCGTCGATGTGGACAGAAGGTGTGACATTGGTCCCTCAGTCGGTGCCACCATGCCCTCTCCTGACCTGCCCTTTAGTTTCTGGCCCTTCCCCACCTTGGATGGTGGCACTGCTGTCTTGCCACTATCCCCTTTCGTTTTCCCTGACCCCTTGGTGGCAGGTGTTTTCTGCTTCTCCCTCTGGGATGTGGGCAGCTTTTTTAGCTTGGAAGGTGGCGGAATGTCCTTGCCCTCGCTCCGTGGCACAATGGCAGCCCTGATGGTTGGCGCACTCCAATAGCCTGCAGTTACTGGCACCACTGTGGCTGGGGATGTGGTGGCTGAGGTGCTGGGTTGGGACCTGGAAAGCCTGGCCCTTAGGGACGGACGGGGGGGGGGAGGTGTGGGGAAGAGGTCAATATTAGCCAGGAAAAGTTTTTTAGACACACTGGGATGGGTAGATGGAGGGGGTTTGGGAGTGGAAGAAGAGGTAGTGGTTGTAGGAGGTGTACGCCTGCTGAATTTGGGTGAAGGTGCATGGGCCGGAGGATGTTGTGAGGTGGATGGGTGTTGGGTGGGTGTGTGCCTGCGTTTGTGTACTTTGGGAAGAGGGCTCACTGACACACTGGGAGAGGACACAGGGGATGTGTGAATGGTAATGGGGGTGGTGAGTGCACGTGAGCGGTGTTTGGTGATGAGCGTGCTGGTGATGGAGGTAGTGGCTGAAGATGTAGTGCATGCAGGTGTGAGTGGAGACGAGACTGGGAGGGAGTAGGGAGACGTGGAGGAGGGGGGCAGAGTGGAGGCAGTGGATGTTGGTGTGTGTATGGGTATGGTGCTTGTGTGAGTGCCTGTGGGATGTGTGGTGCTTATGTTTGCCTGAGCCACTTTTTTGTGTTGAGGTGTGTGCATGCTGGTCTGATGGTGTGCCTGGGATAGGCTGGGGTACAGGGGATTGGGTCTGGGTGGAGGAAGTTGGAGGGGGGAGCCTGGACACAGGGACAATGGCTGCCATCAGGGCTGAGGCCAGAGCCTAAAATGCTCTCTGTTGGGCTGCCTGGCCAGAATGAATGCCATCCAGGTATGCTTTTGTTTTTTGAAAATGCCTCTCAACACCCTGGATAGCATTCAGAATGGTAGACTGCCCAACAGTGAGGGATCTCAGGAGGTCAATAGCCTCCTCACTGAGGGCATCAGGGTTGACTGGGGCAGGGCCTGAGGTGCCTGGGGCGAAGGAGATGCCCACCCTCCTGGGTGAGCGGGCACGGGACACACGCTGAGGGGCTGCTAGCAGGGTGGTGCTGGTAGGGGGGGGGCGGCTGTAGCTGTTGATGCGGTGGGCACAGAGGGGCCCGCCTCCCATCAGAGGAGGAGTCACTGCTGTCACCTCCTGTCCCCGCCGTGGAGCTCCCCTCGCCCTTCGTCCCACTGGTGGCTTCAGACTCCGTTGTTTCACCCTCCATGGCAAAGTGGGATGCAGCTCCCTCCTGCTCAGGTGCCAATGCTCCTACGCCTGATGATGCTATTGCACACAAGAACAGGAAGACCACAAAAATGGGGGGGGGGGCGAGACAGAAGAAAGTAATGTTCAGTGCATGCAACACCATGACCGTTGGCGGACACTACAGACACAGCAGCCCTCTGCACTACGCCATGCACTTATAGTTCCTAGATTATACACATGCCCATGGATTACTACACACATGGAAGTCACAGGAGCTGACTAGATGTAGATGGCACTAACCACTAGTGGGGTTGGTGTTCCACTGAACCTGCCTCACAAGGGACCTTGCCTACCAAGCTCGGCCTGGCCTAGGGGAACCCACTGACCACCTTCCCCACCCAGACACCTTGTAATGCGCAGAGTCAGTTGAATGAGAGTGTACTCACCCCCTTGTGGCTGCTGTGATGCCCTCAAGTGCCCATCCAACTCCAGATATGCCACCGCCAGGATCCGGAACATCAGGGGGGTTATGGTGCGACGGGCACCCCTCCCACGTTGGGAGGCCATCCCCAGCTGGGCCTACGCCGTCTTCTTGCTCCAGCGGCAAAGGTCCTCCTATCTTTTCCGGCAGTGGGTGCTCCGTCTGTGGTGGACCCCCAGGGTCCGAACGTCCTAGGCCAGTGATTCCCAACCTTTTGAGTTCTGTGGACCCCCTCTTTACCACTACTGGAACCCGAGGACCCCCACAGAATAATTATTGGTACACAGGGACCCCCCACTGAGTCATTACTGTAAGGTGGGCACCTATTCTGTTAATATTATTTAATTCTCTAAGCAGTCGCGGACCCCCTGAGGAAGCTTCACGGACCCCCAGGGGTCCCCGGACCACAGGTTGGGAACCACTGTCCTAGGCAATGGCACGCCAAATATCCTTCTTCTGGTGGCCGCTGACCTAGAGGAATAGTACAGGGAAAAAGGAAAATCTTTACCCGTCTGGACCGTCATATTCATTGGCCTACGTTCCCACCCTTGCCCTGACACACATACACTCACCGTCCGCACATGCAGGCCTCAGTCCCCCCCCATGTATCTTCCATCCACACCACTCAAAACAGGCATTGCCCATGCAGCATGCTCACAGTGTACTCACCTGTTTGTCTGGAGGACCGTACAGTTGTGTGTACTGGAGGGGGGTCCCCATCTACTAGTTCCGCCAACTCCTCCGAAGTGAAGGCAGGGGCCCTTTCCCCAGACACATGAGCCATCGTCGCTTCCAGACTGAGGTCACAGCAGCACTTGCAGTGTACGTTCTCTCCTGTTGAAGGTCAGGTATCAAGTGAGTGAACAGACAGAAAATGGCAGTCATGTCCGCGGCGGTGCGTACCGTCACCGCCGGCATACATCGTCATTGGCTCCTCGGACCCATAGGGTCCAATGTTAACCAAAGCAGGATTGTGCCTCGGTCTTCTACCGCCTACCGTGACGGTGTAGAACGCCAGCGCAGTAACCTCATATCTCCTTGATCCACCTTACAGGTCAGGAAGCCACCATTTCAGGGGGCCACATGGCATTAATAGTAACTGCGTCACACTTATCTAGGCCTTGCATATACACAGTAACAGCTGCATTGAGGATTAATAAATGTATGCAAATAAAATTTTGTGATACCTCAGTGTTGGCTGACTCTCTGCTCACTGCTCTCGTCCATAGGGCACGTCCACTGGGGCAGGTGATGAGATGGCAGCATCCTCCGATGTACAGACCTCTGGTGGACCTGTTGACAATGGAAGAGAGACACGTAATAGTCACCTACAGACTTTATCGTGCAACAATCCATGAACTGTGTGCCCAGTTGGAGCCAGACCTGATGTCAGCTATCTGCCATTCCACAGGGATAACCCCTCTAGTGCAGGTCCTGTCAGTACTACATTTCCTGGTAAGTGGGTCTTTTCAAACAACAGTGGCCATTGCATCAGGGATGTCCCAGCCAATGTTCACTAACGTGCTGTCCAGAGTGTTGTCTGCCCTCCTGAAACACATGCGCAGCTACATCATTTTCCCTCAAGTGGAGGATTTGCCCACAGTGAAAGGTGACTTCTATGCCCTGGTAGATATCCCCAACATCATAGGTGCCATTGATGGGACACATGTGGCCTTGGGTACCCCCCGCAGGAGTGAACAGGTGTACAGAAACAGGAAAGCTAACATTCAATGAATGTGCAGATGGTGTGTTTGGCCGACCAGTACAGCTCCCAGGTGAATGCCAAACTGGCTCAGTGCATGACGCTTACATTCTGAGGAATAGCAGCATCCCTTATGTGATGAGGCAACTGCAGAGGCACCGTGTGTGGCTAATAGGTGAGGACAAGGACCCTATACTGTGTGAATAGTTGTCTGGGTATGGGGTTGTCCCTACGGGTTAGTGTGTGTCTAACAGTTGTCCCTCGAAATTTGCAGGTGACTCTAGGTACCCCAACCTGTCATGGCTACTGACCCCAGTGAGAAATCCCAGACAAGGGCAGAGGAATGCTACAATGAGGCACATGGACGAACTAGGAGGGTGATCGAATGGACCTTCAGCCTCCTGAAGGCCAGGTTCCGGTGCCTCCATATGACAGGTGGTTCTCTCTATTACTCACCAAAGAAGGTGTGCCAGATCATCGTGGCCTGCTGTATGCTGCACAATCCGGCTTTGCATTGCCAGGTGCTTTTCCTGAGGAGGATGGTCCAGCTGGAGGTCTTGTGGCAGCTGTGGAGCCTATGGATAGTGAAGAAGAGGAGGCAGAAGAAGAGGATATCGACAACAGAAACAACGTTATCCAGCAATACTTCCAGTGAGACACAGGTAAGAAGATGTCACTGCCTCACACATCTCCTACTATTGTTTGATCTATCATAAGTCTGTCATTTTCACTCATTGTATGGACCATGATTTGTCACTTTGCCTTTCCATTTAACAGATGTGGGTCCCACGTTGTGGCCTCTGCTATACTTCCTCCAGCCCTACAGCTGAGTTTCATCGGTATGTGGACAATTAAATTGCCATTGCTATATTCCAGAGATTTTGCAATTTTTGAAATTTTTGAAAGCACAGACTGACTCCAGATTGTCTTGTGATTCAAGGGTGTTTATTTCTGTGCAAATAAGTGGAGGGGGTTGTACAGGTGCATTGTCCAAAGGGGCATAGGAAGTGGAGAAAGGGCAGTTTAAGGATGGACAGGGTGACAAAGTGGGACAGAAGGGTGACATTCAGGGGGGTTTCATTTCCTGGCGGGGGTCTTGCCAATGTCCTCTGTCTTGTTCCTGGATCTCAGGGACCGTTTGCGGGGTGGCTCTCCATCTGCAGGGGGTGGGGTGCTGGTGTCGTGGTCCGGTGGTGGTGCCTCCTGTCCACTAGCGCCGGCGGAGGTGGAGTGCTGTTCATCATCCAGGCTAGTGTCAGGGGCCCCTTGTTGTGCCACAGTGTCCTTCCTGGTGTTGACAAGGTCCTGCAGCACCCCTGCAATGGTGACCAGGGTGGTGTTAATGGACTTGAGTTCCTCCCTGATCCCCAGATAGTTTTCCTCCTGCAGCAGCAGGGTCTCCTGAAAGTTGGCCAGTACTGTTGCCATCATCTCCTGGGAATGATGGTACGCTCCCATGATGTTGGAGAGGGCCTTGTGGAGAGTAGGTTCCCTGGGCCTGTCCTCCCCCTGTCGCACAGCAGTCCTCCCAGTTCCCCTGTTTTACTGTTCCTCTGTCCCCTGAACTAAGTGTCCACTGCCCCCAGGTCCCTGATTTTCTTGGGGTGGTGGGTTTGCCTGGGTCCCCGTAGTGGTGGACACACTGCTGATTGACGTGTCCTGGGGACAGATGGATGGGCCCGCTGGGTGGGTGCTGTGGTGGTGTTTCCTGAGGGGGTTGGCTCTGTGGTGGCTTTTGCCAGTGTCAGGGGAACCGACTGTCCCGAGGTCCCAGATGGGCTGGGCTGGTCATCTTGATGCAGTTGCGCAGAGCTGCAGTCATCACTGTGGGCCTCTTCTGTGGGGGGACTGGCTATGTCTGGAACCTCCTGTCCGGTGACGTTGGGTAGGGTCCTGCAGGGGTGTAAAGGCATGATTATTGCATCTGTGTGTGCCATTGTGTGCAATGGGTGAGTGACCCTGCACTCCAGTGCTTGCATTCTTGTCTAGGTCCTTGTGTGATATTTGGTTTGGGGTCTGTGTGGGTATCTGTAGTGGACATGCTTTGGTGATGGGTGTCCATGCTTTGGTGTTGCATGCAAGGCTTGGTGTTGGGATGGGTGGGTTGTGATAGTGGGACATATGTGAGGTGTTGGAGTGATGGGGTGAGGGTGGGGGTATGTGATGGCATGCAGGTAGGGTGGGGGATATAATAGTTAAGAGTTGACTTACCAGAGTCCATTCCTCCTGCTACTCCTGCGAGGCCCTCAGGATGCAGTATTGCCAAGACTTGCTCCTCCAATGTTGTTAGTTGTGGAGGAGGAGGTGGGGGTCCACCGCCAGTCCTCTGTACTGCAATCTGGTGTCTGGAGACCACGGAACGCACCTTCCCCCGCAGGTCGTTCCACCTCTTCCTGATGTCATCCCTAGTTTTTGGATGCTGTCCCACTGCATTGACCCTGTCGACGATTCTGCGCCATAGCTCCATCTTCCCAGCAATGGAGGTGTGCTGCACCTGTGATCCGAATAGCTGGGGCTCTACCCGGACCATTTCCTCCACCATGACCCTGAGCTCCTCCTCAGAGAACCTGGGGTGTTGTTGAAGTGCCATGATGTGGTGTGAGTGATGTGTGAGGTCGTGTTGGTTGTGATGTGTGAGGGGTTGTGTTGTGTGTCGTCTGAGGTGTGTGGATGTTGTGTGAGTGATGATGTTGTGTGTCTGTGGATGCTAGTGTTTTTTCTGGTGGTGTCTCTCTCTGGCCTTCTTTCGAAATTTTGGTAGTAAGGGTTTGTGGGTGATGTGGGTGTGTGCTTTATATTGGATTGTGTGTGTGGGAGTGGTTTGTGTATGCGTATCAGGTGTGTGTATTTCAAATTGTCCAATGTGGTTGTGTTTTGTAAATGTGTGTGTATTTTGAGCGCGGCGCTGTGTACCGCCAATGGAATACCGTGGTTGAAAGACCGCCGCATGGATTCGTGGGTCGTGATAGTGTGGGCGTATTCCTGTTGGCGTGACAATGTCGGTTTTGTTATCGCCAGTTTATCACTGATCTTTGGTGTGGCGGACTTGTGTGGGTGTCTGTATTGTGGCGGATTCCGAGCTGTGGTTCGTAATAGCTGTAGCGGAATTCCGCTGCCACAGCGGTGTGTTGGTGGTCTTCTGCGCGGTGGTAAGCAGGATTTACCGCCAATGTTATAATGAGGGCCTATGTTTTACTCAGATTTATATGACTGATACAAAATCAACAGAAATACTGAAGACAACTGATAGCCGTGTTTTCAAGAACTGAGTGACCTGTCCACTTTCTATCCTCATTTTCTCAGAGATGTACTCAGGTGTTTACTCTTAAAGATATTTTTCAGTGCTTTGTTCATTCACACACTAGTAGCATTCTTGAATTATATCTATTAAGGACATCTGCAGAGATATGACTGAAGTAGTCCGCATAGGTTTGGAATAGTAAGAAGCCTTTTTGTCTTCATAATAGCTCTGTGACTAAACCAGTTATTGGTACAGCTCTATTCTGGCTGAGTAATTGAATTGATTTTTATTTTTTAATATAGTGTTTTGCAATTCTAAGCAAAATACAGCTTAAGATTAAGTTTTCTAACCGGATGGTGTCTTCTGGTTAATGATCGTCCTGCAAGACTCACAGGAATATTTGATGTCAGTGAGTTCCGAATCTTTTTTAACCATGTGGAGACAGACTCAAGGATATGCACTAGGAATATGTTTTATTGTTTTTATTAATATCAGTGTTTTATCCTAGTGCATAAATAATGTGAATGGTTGTAACTATAGAAATGAGCCAAACCGTGGCAATGAAAACCATCAGTAAAAAAACATCAAAAAGGACTGCAAAATGTTAAAGGATCTTCAGAATTTCCCTGCACACAGTGATGAAGTCAGTCTCTGTTCTCTATCCCATACCTTCTTGTCTCTAGCTCAGCTGTCTTAGTACCAAAGGGGTCTATATGAGTTTTTAAGTTTGCTTCTCACCCACCGACATCAGTGGAGCAACCAAAATGTTGTTCTGTATGAAGAAGGTTGTTCTCTATCTCTGAGTTCCAGCAAACTTATAAAGATTGGATGAGCCTAGAGTTTCCTGTGCCTTTGGCCTTGTATCTATGTATGTACATATATACGGTATTTTTATTGTGCAAAAATAACCAAAAGTCAACAAAGCATGGTACATGGTCGAAGGTAAGTTGAAAGTTGGCAAGTAATAGGAGAGGAAGTCAAATTGTCGATGGTTAAAGCATTGTGATGTAATGTTCTTTAAAGAGGCAAGTTCTCAATACTCCTCAATTTGAGCACCGTTTGGGCGGTTCTGACGGATACAAGGATGTTGTTCCAAATCCTTGGTGCAGAGATGATAAAGGCCTGCTGTCTTGTTTCTCCTTTTTTTACACTTTGTAATCTGCAGTCTGATGATGTCTTTGTGACAGGGACCATTTGTAACCTTGAAGCGCTTATGTGAATAAAATTGGGCCAGCTAGAAAGGTGGGAGGAGAACCAGTGTAGGACATTGCCAGTGAATCCCATTTGTGACTCAGTGGTGCACATGAAAGTGAGATGGTGAGTTGAGTTAAGGCAGCTAATAGGTCCAGCAATATCAGGAGGGCATTGTATACGATGTATCAGGCTGCAGTTTGCAAGCTACAGTGTGATCTGTAGTTACACTGGCAGTTATGCAGGAGATGGTTAACATTGCTGTGGTCTTTGAGTTGGACATAGACTGTTTTTTCAATGGTCAAGCCAAAGAATGGTAAGTGAGTGATGGGCCAGTAGCTGGTGAGGTCATCAAGGTCTACTGTAGGTTTCTTTGTGGGACTAGGAGGATCTGGCCAGTTTTGAGAACTTCTGCAAAGATCCTTATTTGAGGGAGGAATTTACAATGGTAAGTAGGGACAAGAGGTCATCCCGAGAAAGAGCTTTGATTTAGGTCGATGGTTAGACACCATCTTCGTAAGAAGTGGCTTTAAGGAACTTGAGTATGTTAACCAGACGTGGAAGAGCTATGGTTTTTATGGCTGACCATTGCAGCTTTCTACAGGAAAGGGTGGGCATGAGAGATAAAGCTGGCTTTGTATAATCACTGTGCTATTGATCCTCTCTATTTTTTTCACTGAAGAAAAGGTTGATGGCACTGCACTTTTCTGTGGAGTGGGGAATAGGTGGGTCTGGTGTTGATGCATGCTTGATCGTCTTGGACAGTGTTCTGCTTGAGTTGGTGGCTTTATAGATCGCAAATTGCTTTGCTTTGCCTGTTGTGATGAGCTATGTGCATGTTGCTCTGAGGGTTTTTTCTTTGATTTTCTTTTCTGTCTGCGAGTGAACCATTTATTGCAGCAATACCTTTAGTATACCTGGGTGCTGAAGGCTTTGGCTTGCACTAGCATATTGTAATTGGTGCATGGAAGTTCACATAGCTTCCCAAGAAACTGTTGACGTTGTTTAGGAGGGTGTTGGCATTGGACGTGGAGTTGACAGGGTGAGAGATGAGTTCCAGCATTAGATTATTTATGGAGAAGTCTTTAAAGGATCTCAACGTCTGGTCTCCTCTTTTGTGTTGAACTTGGCTTCTTGGTAGTATGCTCAAAAGAGAGATAGTGATGGTAGAGTGGTTAGTCTGGCCCAAGCGTATGGGTAGTTTGCTTTGGATTCTTGGTAATGTTGAGAAGACAGGATGGAGGAGTGTCCTTCAGAGTGTGCTGGTCATGTGACATGTTGTCCTATGTTGAGCATATTGAGGTGATTGAAGAGAGTGGCTTTTTTTTCCAGCTTCCATTGTCCTGATGAAGAGTGTTTGCAATTTCCACATGCTTGATCGCAGCCTTCAAGGAAGTCAAAGATACATCTCTCTCTTGTGCTTGTCTGAACCCAGATTAAAGTCACCATTCAAAATATTTTGAAAGGGAAGGCCTCATATCAAATTATGTGAAATGCAAAAATAAACTTATTAATCTTTTTGCACCTTCGCTCACCTCTATAAAACTATGTTCATCGTAAGAATACATGTATGTAAATGACTGAAACACTATAAAAGTATAATAATGCAAATGTTATATATTATACACATACACACATCACTTAGTGCAGTATGTATTTATAATTCAGAAATGTGTACTCAAATAAAAAGAATATGTGAAATATATGAAAAGCAATGAGGGGTATATAAGCAGAAAATGCGATGATTATGTCAGCTAACTGTAATTGGAACAGGGTGTCCTTATGTTAGGTAACCTAAAAACCTCACATTAATCAAGGGAACAGTCTGACCATTAATATACTGATGAGCCACAAAGAGAATTATTTAGTTAATGTTTCATGTTTTTTAACCACATCTTTTTAGGGGTACCACTAATAGAATGGTTATGATCCATTACACCAATTGATTTCTAATTAACATTAAGGCAACTAAGAATAAGTTACTCAGATATATTTGGCTTCTGTAAGCAAGATTTGTGATGTACAAGTAGTCAGGAAGACAAAACAGTGATTTAATTTTAAAATGTACTAAACATGAGATGGTGTCATGCTGGAGGGAAATTCTTGTCTGTGGTTTCTGAACAGTCAACTTGAGTTGCTCATTGATATAGATGTATAGTCACAAACCTGTGGAATGATCTATTTATGAATTGAGGTTTTTAAGTATTTTTGTATTGTACTATTCATTTTATCACAAGACCGGAGGCTCCTATTATGCTTTTCTATTCTTGTTTAATTAAACAGCAGCTGAAGTCAAGAACTACAATTCCCATGAGGCTAGAGAAATTTGACCAATGGGAATAAACAAGTAGTCACCACTAATACACCAATCATTAACAGGGTGACCCTATAATATATATCTTGATTGAGAACAGCCCTCTTTTCTTGCTGCTCGCAGTCAAGATAAGTATTTTGTCATTTATTATATTTTAATATATCTGGTTTGTTTGAACTTATTGGTCTTAACATATTTCTGTATGTTTTGCTGCGCGCGTTATCTTATTGCGCTTCACTTCAGTGGATTCAGGAACCGGGGCAGCAGAGGCTCCAGATTCTCTTCCCAACCCGGTAAGTCATTCAATTTTTCTTCTGGTGGGAGGTCATCTTGCATTGTTCCTTACAAAGTGCCAGTCTCTCACAGCAGACCCTTGGGTTTTTCTCGTTGGAAATGAAAAATATGATTTCCGCGGAAATTCGATCGCTTCTCCAAAAACAAGCTATTGTCCCTTGTCCACTCGATCCTTCGGGCTTTGTCAGTTCAGTCTTTCTAGTCCAAAAGAAAAACAAGAAGATGAGTCCTGTGATCAATCTCAAACTTTTCAACCAATTTGTAGTTTATCGTCACTTCAAGATGGAAACCATCTTACATCTCAGAGATTCTCTTCTACAAGGCGACTGGATGGTATGTTTGGACCTCCAGGATGCTTATCTCACAGTTCCCATGCATCCAACTTCAAGAAAGTTTTTGCAATTCCAATGGCTCGGTCAAACGTATAATTTTTCTTCCCTTCCTTTCGGTCTGTCTTCGGCCCCTTGGTGTTTCACAAAACTTATGAAACCATTGATAGCCTCCCTCAGAGCTCGGGGAGTCAGACTAATTATCTACCTAGACGACATCCTCCTTATGAACCAAAATCATTTGACTCTTCTCGATCACGTTCATTTAACCTCTTTGCTGCTCTCAGATCTAGGCTTCATTATCAACGACAAGAAGTCTTCCCTGGTTCGAGTCCAAAGAATCAAGTTTTTAGGTTTCTAGTGGATTCCGTTTCTGCCATCCTTCTTCTGCCATCAGCAAAAATATAACAAGTCGGCTTGTAGCCGCACATTCTCCCCGCGGCGCACGCGTTCCGTGAAATCATTCGTTTGAGCATTTCTCTTCAGCGCGACTGCCATCTTTCTTCAGCGGTCGCGGTGAAGAGACAGCGTTTCCTTTTGCCTCCTCACCTCAGTCAAAAGAACTTGACACATTTTCCTCGGTGCCGGCTCCTGTTTTCAGCCGCCGGACCTTCTGACAGCTTCTTCGGTGGTGCCATTCTCCCAGCCTTCGTTTCTTGGTGTTTTTTTCCCCGCCCACAGGCAGAGCCTAGTGCCTCTCCGGCTTGCTGAAGCAATTTTAACCCTTTCCTCGCCGTGCTCTGTCCCCTTCAGGTTTTCTATTTATATTCCATTATATTATGGATAGTTCACAATGTTCTCATGCTGCCACTGAGGAGGAGGAGATGATTAAAGAAAATCTTAATGATTTTATTCAATCATCAGTGGAACAAGCAGTCTCTGCTTCTTTAGATAAATTCTCTAAGACATTAGAAAATTCTGTTGTGCAATTAATGCCCAAGATGATTTTGGCCCATTCTGCGGGGGAAAGCAGAGAGCGTCCTGGAATTTAAAAAAACAATAAAACAACGCTATTGAGTGGTGAGGATCACTCACAAAAGGCAGAGGACGCGGTTCCTCAAAGGCCTCCCTTAAGGGAGGGGTTACTTTCTAAAAAATCATCAAAAAAATGCACATCCAAGACAAAACATATTACTCCCATAGTAATTTAAAAATTTTTGGATACAGATGACGATGATTTGCATGACAATTACCCGGATTCGGATCTTTCCGACAAAGATAATAGAGACTCTGTCTCTCCTCCTCCTCCTAAAAAAACGAAAATGCAAGCCATTTTGGGTTCCAAATCATGCAAAGTTATGGACACAGATGGAGAGCCCATGTTTGATCCCAATGACATCCAGCATCCACACTCTACCGAGTGGCTACCTGCGGATCATGTGGCAGAATATTTGACCTCCAGATTATGTTCCCCCCTTGACAAACAGGTCAGAGCAAAACTCAGATCAGAATGTCCCCGTCCTTCCCTTCCTTCGAAAATTACAACGACTCCTATTATTGACACATCCCTCATTACTTTTTTCTCCAAATTCGGCATAGACACATGAAAAGGAGGTGACAAGGCCTGGTCCACCTGCCAGGATAAGCTTTTGGATGTGGTGGGCCCCTTGCCCCGTATTTTTGATATGGCAGAAGCAGCCCGTTTGGATAATGCTGCTTTGGACCCTGTTGAACTGTCGTTGTGGGTGCAACGGGCAGTTTGCTTATTGGGGAATGCTAATTGCGCTATAACCCATGAACGTAGAAAAGGATTGTTGCTGAAGCTGGATCCTAAGCTCGTCAGTTTGGCAACCTCAGATCCGGGGCTCAAAGCAGAAGGTTTCTTATTTGGAGACTCATTTATCAAAGAACTCAGCAAATACGTTGCCACGTTCGCATCTCCGGACAAAGCCCAGCAATCTTTAAAAAATATGTTTTAGATTCGGGTTTTCTCCAGGGCCGGCAGAGGCAGGAACCGCTTTGCCGGCCGATCATACAGTAATCAAGGTTCCCATGGTGCTTACTCCAGCTCCTACCAAGAGTACAGACCTCAGTTTTATCCCCAAAAGAATCAAGGATTCAGGAACCGGGGCAGCAGAGGCTCCAGATTCTCTTCCCAACCCGGTAAGTCATTCCATTTTTTTTCCGGTGGTAGGTCGTCTTGCATTGTTCCTTCCAAAGTGGCAGTCTCTCACAGCAGACCCTTGGGTTTTTCTTGTTGGAAATGAAAAATATGATTTCCGCGGAAATTCGACTGCTTCTCCAAAAACAAGCTATTGTCCCTTGTCCACTCGATCCTTCGGGCTTTGTCAGTTCAGTCTTTCTAGTCCAAAAGAAAAACAAGAAGATGAGTCCTGTGATCAATCTCAAACTTTTCAACCAATTTGTAGTTTATCGTCACTTCAAGATGGAAACCATCTTACATCTCAGAGATTCTCTCCTACAAGGCGACTGGATGGTTTGTTTGGACCTCCAGGATGCTTATCTCACAGTTCCCATGCATCCAACTTCAAGAAAGTTTTTGCAATTCCAATGGCTCGGTCAAAGGTATAATTTTTCTTCCCTTCCTTTCGGTCTGTCTTCGGCCCCTTGGTGTTTCACAAAACTTATGAAACCAGTGATAGCCTCCCTCAGAGCTCGGGGAGTCAGACTAATTATCTACCTAGACGACATCCTCCTTATGAACCAAAATCATTCGACTCTTCTCGATCACGTTCATTTAACCTCTTTGCTGCTCTCAGATCTAGGCTTCATTATCAACGACAAGAAGTCTTCCCTGGTTCGAGTCCAAGGAATCGAGTTTTTAGGTTTCTAGTGGATTCCGTTTCTGCCATCAGCAAAAATAAAGTTGATCAATTCAGAAATTCTTCAGACTTTGCGCAGTTCTCGCCTTTCCATCAGATCCCTAGCAAGAATAGTAGGCCTTCTATCCTCTTCAATCCAGGCCATTTTTCCAGGTCCATTACATTATCGAGCTCTTCAAAGACTAAAGATTCGTCATCTTTAAAGAGGGTTGGCTTATTCGGATTCCGTTATCCAAGATCAAGACTCTCGTACAGAACTGCAATGGTGGATAGACCATTTAGACGCCTGGAACGGCAGGACTATCTTCGCATCAGCCCCAGATCTTGTATTAGAATCAGATGCAAGTCTGCTGGGTTGGGGAGCCCGTTGTGGTCCAATCTCGACTGGAGGCACATGGTCTCTAGAGGAGTCCAAGTTGCACATAAATTGTTTAGAGATGCTTGCCGGGTCCTTTGCTATCAAAAGTCTTGCAAGAGACAGGGTTTGTTGTTCAGTTCTTCTCAAAATGGACAATATTTCAGCGGTTCATTACATAAACCACTTAGGAGGAACAATATCCAAACCTTAGCGGAATTAGCGAAAGGGTTTTGGGATTTTTGTCTTAAAAAAAAGATATCAGTCCAAGCAAAGTACTTCCAGGCAATCTCAATACAGTGGCAGATTGGCAACCTCATTATTTTCTAGACTCAAGCGACTTGAAACTTTATCACAAAGTCTTCCAATCCAATGGGGGCCTTTTCGCATAGATCTTTTCACTTTTCGTCTCAACTCGCAACTTCTGCAGTTTTTCAGTTGGCGTCCGGATCCCTCGGCGTTAGCCTTCGATGCTTTTTCTCAAGATTGATCAACCTTCCTCAACTATGCCTTCCCTCCTTTCATGATGATCGCCCGTCTATTAGCTCAGGTTCGTCGTCAACCAGCTACACTGGTCCTCATTGCTCCTTTTTGGCAGTCCCAAGTGTGGTTTCCCACTCTTCTGGAACTATCAATCAAACCCCCATTTCTTATTCCCTCCTTTCTGGATCTACTCTCCAATGCCCTTGGTCTTCTTCACCCCCTCCTCCTAGACAATCTCCTAACCCTTTCAGCATGGAAAATATCAGGGTACCCAACTCTTTCCCTTCTATTTCGACAGAGGCTTCAAACCTCATCGAACTTTCCTGGGCTCCAGGAACAAAAAAAGTGTATAGATCAGCCTGGTCCATCTGGCATAGCTGGTGTTTGGGAAAACACGTTGATCCCTTTACAGCAGATGTAACTTTCATAGTCAATTTTCCTGCAGCAGAAGCTAGTAAGGGTAAGACTTACCGTACTATTAATTCGTATAGATCCGCTATTTCTTCTTCACACATATACAGCAATGGAAAACCAATCGGAGAACACCCTTTAGTGTGTTGCCTTTTAAAGTGAGTAAAATTTTCCAATCCTCCTTAACCTAAATATAGTTCTTTATGGGATGTAAATGTTGCCTTTAATTTGTTTATGTCTTGGCCGGACAATGCTTTGCTACCTCTCAAAAAATTATCGGCCAACCTTACCATGTTGTTATGCCTTGTTTCTTTTAAACATCTTTCTGATGTTAGAGCGTTAGATATTACAGCACTCCATTTTACCCCAACAGGTGTTCTATTCAATGTTCACAGACGTATAAAAACTGGTCTTTCCTCAGTCTTTTATCCTTATTTTCCAGAGCACCCTAAATTATGTGTGGGCCAATGTTCAAAAGCTTACAAACACCAGTCAGCTGATTTGAGAAATTCCTCCGCGTCCCAACTCCTTATCGCTTTCAGAAAACCTTTCAAACCTGTATCCTCTCCTACTCTGGCTCGTTGGGTCAGATGGATTATGAATTTGGCAGGTATTGATACTTCCGCTTTCGGGGACCATTCCACTAGGGGAGCTATGGCTTCCAAGGCCTTTTGGGCTGGTTCCTGTCTGGAGGACATTCTCAGATCGGCTGACTGGTCTAATGATAATGTTTTCAAAGTGTTTTATTGTAAACCTGTTCACCATGCTTCTCTAGGTGTTATTGATTCGCTTTAAAATAGCATAATAGGAGCCTCCGGTCTTGTCATAAAATGTAGATTTTCCTAGTAAATTTATGAAGGAAAGTCTTAATTTTATTAAAGACACGGAGGTGAGTATTATTCCACCTCTACAAATTCTAATTTTTATCTTTGTTCCCTCCCAGCAACATCTTCAACGACTCCACAGACTTCCTCTTAAGGACTTCTGCGTTCACCGCCACGTTTCTGGTACCACCTCGCCTGCAGCATTTAAATCCAACTTTCAGGATCCCAATGTTCAAGATCTACCACGTTCTATTTCTGGACTTTTGATTGTTATTCAAGAACTTTTGTTGGTGTCCTTGGCATTATGTATATGTTGTTCCATTATTCCTTTGTTTATTACCTTTTAATCTTGAATAAGAAAAGAGGGCTGTTCTCAGTCAAGATATGTATTATAGGGTCAGCCTGTTAATGATTGTTTATTCCCATTGGTCAATTTTCTCTAGCCTCATGGGAATTGTAGTTCTTGACTGCAGCTGCTGTTTAATTAAACAAGAAAAGAAAAGCATAAATCTCGCCTTCGTGTCTTTAATAAAATTAAGACTTTCCTTCATAAATGTACTAGGAAAATCTACATTTTATGGTATATTATGGAACATTAAGGGGGTTATTTCAACTTTGGAGGAGGTGTTAATCCGTCCCAAATGTGACGGATATACCACTAGCTGTATTACGAGTTCCATAGGATATAATGGACTCGTAATACGGCTGGTGGTACATCCGTCACTTTACCATCACTTTTGGGACGGATTAACACCTCCTCCAAAGTTGTAATAACCCCCTAAGTGTGAGTTGTGAAGGTGCCTTACATTTACTACCTCATATAATTGTACTTTGCACATTTTATTTTGTTTTCATAATAATTCTATTATAATAATACATTTTTATATTATAAGAAGAGATTTGTTACTGCCCATTATTAGAATTTTACAGGCTCACTGTGATTTTACAAAAGCAATTTTAAAGGGTAATAATATGCGATTGTGTAAGACTGTAGGCATATTCCTGTTTGTGGTTTAAAATGGCGAGTTGTTATGAGTAGTATATAGATATAGTTGTATACTTGCAGAGTGATGAGGACCAATCTATTCATGAACAGGGGTTTTAAGCATTTTGATGTATTATCAATTTTATGCTATAGTATAGAATATGAATTGTTCATATTGCCTTTCTGACTTGATATCAAAGTATTAAATAAAATTTGAAATTTGACAAAAAGCAGGAAGAACAGGACAAGGAGAAATACAAATCTGTAACCAATTTTATGAGTGGTAAGCTAGTCAGATAATCAGGTAAACACGAACAGCAAAACTTAAATTTTAACTTGGCACAACAGGTGCCACCTGGTGCTGAAATAAGTTTGCTTAGTCATGGACTATCATTAGTACCCATATGTATTAGTGACCTATCTGACACTAAACTGGTAATGTACAGGTTTTCAGAGCATTAGGCTAAAATATTTCTCAGGACATAGACTATAGCCCAACCCCAGATGACTAAAGACATTACTTATCATCCATATTTTTCCTCCATCCTTCCTGATGCTTAAAGTGATACTGACTTTTGAGAGTACAATTCTGACTAGGATTGATGTTTTACTAGTAAGTATAATGTAATATATCTATCGATGAAAAATTGGCTAGAAAATCTACCAAGTAACAATAACCAAATAGGAAAACCCACAGATAAGGGAGGGATATTTCAATCCAAAGTTGTACTGACTGTGATGCAGAAATCTTATGCCAACACGAGAATATTGCCTATCTCTAGTGTGCTTAGTGCAGATTTACACACATTTCCTGGATGTACTGGTTGTCCTGTTTTCACTAAAAGAACGGACTGAACCATGCTAGTCAAAAAAAGCAAATGTCTCAAGGTCTTGAAAATGCACGCTCATTATGCATTATATACAGCAAAACTATGTGCATGGGGGTGCATAGAGCGATTTAAAACGGATCAACGTAAAGGGATATTGGAGGAAGGCACCCATCATCAGAACGACTTCTAAACTGAAATAAAGGACAGATAAAAAGAAAATAAGTCTTAGAGCAACTACTTGGGAGGGATATAAGAAAAATTAAACAAAGCTAATGAAGAAGTTAAAAGAAATGAGATGAGTTAACCCCACAAATCTTTGCAACCAAAAAATAACATAAAATGATAGTATACAAAAGCTAAAAAAAAAAAATGCATTAGAAGATGAGGTTCAGATCACAAATAAGAAAACCAAAATAAAAACTGCCATGTGCAGACACTGGTGAGGTGCTAGTGCGCAGCAAAACCAGTCTACTATGGAGGTCATTACAACCCTGGCTGACAGTGTTAAAGCGGCGGTAAGACCGCCAACAGGCTGGCGGTCTTATTTTTGGAATTATGACCATGGCAGTCCGCCATGGTCATCCGCCGCTTCTCCGTTCCGCCCACCAGGGCGGAGACGACCGCTGGGCTGGAGACCTGGGTCTCCAGCCCGGCGGCCGTGACAATACCGCCGGAGCTATTTGACCCGGCTTACCGTTGTGGATTTCCAGCGGTAGGAAGCACTATCAGTGCCAGGGAATTCCTTCCCTGGCACTGATAGGGGTCTCCCCCACCCCCCACCCGACTCCCTCCCCTACACCCCCCACCCCCCTGCCACCCCATAAAGGTGGCAGGACCCCCCTCCCCACCCGACCCCCGAAATTACCTTACACACACACACACCCGACACGCACGCAGGCACCACCAACACACGTACACGCACACACACCGACACACATTCCCATATCCACACACACAGTCAGACACGTACACCCACATTCACGCACACATCCATACAGACATACCTACAGACATACACGCACTCATTCCCAAACACGCAACACCCCCGCAAGCATACATGCACTCACCCCCCCCTACATACACAGACACACCCATCCCATGCACCCACACAACACCCTCCACCCCCCTCCCCTAACAGACGATCGACTTACCTGTTCCGTCGATCCGCCGGGAGCGGACGGGAGCCATGGGGGCAGCTCCGCCGACACCACACCACCAACAGAACACCGCCGCGCAGAATCACAGGACGTGATTAGCTGGGCGGTGTTCTGTTGGCGTGGCGGTGGAGGTGGAGCAACCTCCACTTCCCCGCCGCCCGCAAGTATGGCTGTTGGAGGCTCTCCGTCGGAAAAATGACGGAGGGCAGCCAACGGTCATAATACGCCGAGCGGCAAACCGCCACTACTGGCGGTCTTCCGCACGGCGGTCCCTCTGCGGTCTTGTTAAAAGACTGCTGAGGTAGTAATGACCACCTATATCTGCTGTCTTGCTCTCATGTTGGATACTAATAGGCATGTATTTCCTATACTTACTTATCTGTAAAATTCTTAAAATTACAGTTTGTTCAGTGATGGTCAGGCCACATACTCAGTGAGTTGTGTTATCTCTCGTTTCAACTAAATTCAACTTATGCGATCACATCCCAGGAGCAAAAAAACAAGCTGACATTGAATTGTGGGTGACGAAATTAATCGCTGGTTCAAAACTTTATTTCAGCAAATTTATAAACAGCTATAAAATAGCAAGCTATGTACACAGCATAAAAACAATTGAAATACATAAATAAAATGCATACAAAAATATGCAAAATCATGGCACATGATACTTTTTCTTTGTCCCATAGCCCTCAGTATATAAAGGGTTACATTAAAACACACTTGATAATCCCAAAGTTCATACAGAAAGTCCAATGCTGTATTGTACTCAATGATATTATGCTTAAGAAAAAGAGGATTCAGATAAAAGCACCTAAGGCTCTTGTAAAAGCCACAAAAAACATAAAGTGCATGGTGGATTGTTTAGACATCCCATCACAAAGGCATGGCAACATATGGGGGACAGCTATTCATTTTTAGAAATGTAACCAAATAGTGAACCGAGCCTAACCTAAATCTTGACAACACATAGCAATGCTGGATATTGTTAACACAAGTTAAATAGTACTGGCAATCCTCCATAGAATAATGAGACATTAAAATGCAACCGTAGATGTCCTTACCTCATTACACAGTTTGCGGTCAGACCTAACTTTAAGAAAGGTTTCTTTGACATGACTCTTGTTCAGGGATATAACTTTGGCTGGCTCATGCCATATAGTCATGTTAAAAATAGAACTTGAAGTTGTATTTTTGTACTGCAACCAAGGGATAGAAGAAGAAGAAGAATCCAGCGCTAAACAATCTAAAATAATCATTCTTGTAAAATGTGTCTCTTCTTTTAACCATATGGAGTGCCAAAGCAACAAGGATTTTAAAAGAAGCAAATCCCCTAGGTACTGAATGTTAACCTCCTCATGAACTATGATAGATGATGCTGAGGTGGTTAGACATAAAAGACACTTTAAAGTTTGCTTTCCTCAACTTGGAGGGGGTATCATTGCATATAGCCCCAAACCAGCTTTAAATATGGCGGTGGACACTCACTTGGCCTTGTAAATCCCAAACATTTCATTAACAGGGCGTGTACCAAGTTTATTTGAAAATCGAAACACCTTATAGCAGCACCTACTCATCTTAGATTTAGCGTTTAGCATCTGCTGTTCCCACATACCATTACTAGTAAGTACAATTCCTAGATAGCAAAAGGAATTTGCTTTAAAAATGGGGAAGTTGTCAAGATAAAACGGTCTACATTTTTCTGGTTTAGTACCAAAATTCATAGAATACGTTTTAGATATATTAATTGACATTGTTTTTGGTTGCTATGAACTCTTCAAATGCCTTAATCAACTTCTGGAGACTGACTGGACAACAGCACAGCGTTGTCAGCATATAATAACACTGGTAAAGAACGACCGGCGAAGCTAGAGAAATTAGCCGACAGGGCTGGTAAAGTGTCATCCACTCCATTAATAAACAGCGAGAACAAAAATGGAGCTGATATACAACCCTGTCTAATAACTCTACTGACTCTATAAAAGGGTGAATATTGACATTGAAGGCCAAAAAGTACAGAAGAAGTTTGAATCTCATATAAGCGTGCCAAAAAACAAACAATCTTCCTCGGAGCACCAAGGCTGATCAGAGTTGACCAAAGAATGGAGAGATCGACCAGGTCAAATGTACAGTTTAAATCAGCAAAACAGAGATATACAGAGCCCAACTTAGCCCTGGTATATTTCCCAATCAGTAAATCCATGGTAACACACTGTTCTACTGTACCTAGGCCCTTCCTGAAACCAAACTGAGCATCTAGTAAAACAGATTTGTCCTGTGCCCATTCTTCTAGCATCATTACGAGAATGCTGTTCATCAGCTTTATAGAGGATTCCAGGAGGGATATAGGTCCGTAACATCTGGGTTCAGATTCATCAACCTTTTCAAATATCAGCACAATTATTGACTCCACCCAAGATGTGAGAAGCTCATATTCTGCCGCTGCGTTAAAAAAGTTAATCATTCTGGTGTAGGATGAGTCTGGCATGAACATGCAGTGCTGTTGGCCTACTACTATTGCGCTTAAACGTTGTGGTCCTTGGAAACCTTCGAAAGTTTTGGATGAATGCAGATCACAATCCATTTTGAGAGCTCATATGCAGGGTAAACACTTGGATTTTTCATACCTAACAGTATGTATGCCAGGACACTCAGGGTACCTACGGTTTATGTAGACCTTGCATACATTATGTGCAGGTGCAGGTGTAACGCAACTGTCAGGGGACTTGAACACTTTAAACCGGGACATACTTCGAATATTTTTAGATAAGACTACCAGTAAAGAAAAATCACAACAAAGTTGAGAAGGAAGCCTGTGATAGGAGGGCATGCATTGTGCTGTTGCTTTTGGGCTGTGGGCAAATAATTGCTGGAATCTGCTACTGTATAGTTTGGTTCTAATAGTGTATAAGTTTAATGAGAATCTTATGAAATTGAATATGAGTTTTCCCCAAAAATATATGAACTGACTGACTGATCAGACTTGGGAGTATTCAGGGTAGCATTCATTGCTGAACTTTCTTGAAAAGATTCAAGGAGGGGAACACCCCATTTGGGTAATGAGGGTGTGATCTACTACATTTCATAAATGCTCAGACAGAGGCTTTTCCCAGTGCAAATGGAAAGATTGACAAAATGAAAAAGAAAGCTTTCATGCATCAACTTGAAGATTTTAGAGATAATGATCAAAGGAGTTGCTCTTGTTCTCCTTCGCCGATATAGCTGTATTGAAACTTCGCAGTCAGCTCATGACAGCTTTAGTATTAGAGAACGATTTTCCTCTGAAAAGGCAACACTCTGACGGAAGTATTATTCACCAGAACTACATCCTACTTCTTTTTATCTTCCGAATCCGTCAGAGGTAGACTTTGTTACGGAATATTTTGTGAGTCAGCTTTTCTTTTTAGTTTTAATATATCTCATACAAGTGTTTAGTTAATGTTTGCTAATGTACAATCTCTTTTCACTCAGTTCTAGCTTATCACACTATATATATTCACAAAATGTAGCATTTTTCCTGATTGGACCACTATTAAGCAGCCTTAATAATGGTTAAGGCTGATGTACGGGTGTCCGCATAATTGAAGCATGCAAATACATCTGCAGTACGTTGTAACTATACTTGCATTAGGTGGTGTCTTAAAGACAGTTTATCAAGTACTGGATTTTAATTCCGCAATGAAAAACATTCTTATTACACATATACACCCATTTCAGAATTAAATTTGTTTTCTTTCTTAGAATCCTTTTTTATATATATTTTGAAGCATGCATTCAATGCACGTTCTGAAAGTAGACCATGAAAAACAAGTTTTCTCATCCAATAAATTGATGACTCATAGAAGTTCACATTTCAGAAGCTCTCTTATTTACTACATTAAGAATATCTTTTTAAGTATATCGGGGGTTTAAATCTTCGGTACAGCTGTGGTAGATTGCCAAATCAACCACACTAAAATATACCACAAACACAAAATGTCTGCAAAGAACATGACTATTGTTATGGGACAGACAACATTTCAAGGAAATACAAATTAACACTGTAGCACATCTATACATATGCTACCAGGATGTTCAACTGAGTGGTACACCACCCCTCCCACTAAGCATGTTGCATGCGTGATTGCTTACAAAGTAAGATGTGCTTTCCCAATTTCCAGGGTCCAAAACCTCTGTTTATTGAGCCCACATTTTTTATTGTACCTTCTCTTGCTATCAGTCTTACACATCACACCATTGACCATCTTCAGTCTATCTCTGATACATTTGTCAACGACCTTTAAATTCTGGGTTTCCTTTCAATGGGCAAACCTCTACTTACCTTTCCCCATTGTGCCCTTCAACGTATCATGCCATTCACCACGACTTCTCCCTACACCAACTTTTAGTATTGTTTGGTTCTTAACATGTATAAAGGCTGGACCCTGGTCCTTTATTGTCTACTTTGCTTGAACTCATTCTTTAAAGCCATGTGGAAAGTAAGGAACATTTGCCTCAGCATCATACCAGCGCCCCCTATAACCCAGGCATTACTTAACTGACAAGAGAAAAACTACCATCATCAACTTCTTCATATAAAACAATAGGCACCCCATCAGCAGCACCAAACACGTGACCATGATACCGCTAATTACCAATGTACCACATCCAGGTGGACAAGCTTTGAAGCAGTTACTGTGTCTATTTCTCTGCTGTTCTCTCCAGCCTTAAAGTACGACATTCTGTCTGCCACGATCCGGAAACCTATTGCCGCAGAAATAATCACACCTCACTTCACCATAATCAATGACTTGGTAATGCAGGCATCTTCTGAGGCTTCCCCTCCCCTCCCCAATAACAAGGCAGACTCTACTAAAGTTTACAATGGCCTACCTTTAGCCCAATAAAATAGACAACTAGCTACTCATTATATGCTTTCCCTTAATTCGAAAAACACTAGAAAAAGCATTTGCCATCCATCTACACATGTCGATGCCAACCACTTTATACATGATTATTAATTAGCCATCAAACCTCATTATAGCACAGATTATGCTAGTATCCATGTCCTCGAGTATGCCTTCATTATTGCACATAGGCAACCATTTACTGTCATTCTACTCGACCTTTCAGCTGTTGTTGAAAATTTCAATCTCTAAATATTATTTACCATAATTTCAACACACATTGCAGATACCAAAACTGCACTGTAATGGCTTCCTTCTACCTTTCAGATCAATGTTAGTTCATAAAGACAAACGCATCCCATTCCAAAACATAGTTGTATGACATGTGGAATCTCTCTGGCCTCAAACGTCATCCCAGTCATATTCAGAGGCTCTCATACTCCTGATCACCAACCACAGACGAGGCAGATGATGTGTGGCTGATACTCAACTGCACTTCAGTCGGAGAGTTCCTAACAACATACAAATATTGATGTCAAGCACATACGTCTGATTAACCATCAAAAAAACACAGTGCATTCTCACTGCTAACTCCTGGATAGCCCAGGTCTAACATTTGCTCATCATACAGTTTAACAGATCAGCTGCAGACTAAGGGCCTGATTTAACCTTTTTTAGAGCTGCATTTGCGTCATTTTTTGACGTAAAGGCTGGGCAAATTTACAAGATATAATTGAATTTTGTACGTTTGTGCCACTTTTGCGTCAAAAAATGACGCAAATGCAGCGCTAAAAAAGTATAAATCAGGTCCTAAATTTTGCTTCATCATTGAATTGGATTGATCCTTCTGAACTCCCATGACAAAGAATGTTAAGTGGCTTACAATGGACTCTAGTAATAGTAGAAAGTAACCCGGAACTGTGGGTTTTCAGCATAAATGTCAAATGTTTCCCAAGATACATGCAGAGTTCTTTGTCAAATAGAACCTCCGTTATCTGTAAAAGAAGGAACATTTTTCCGTGATTTGGCTTAATGTTATCGGTATAAGAGATGTGGGACCCTTTGGTCCTTATATGTGTTGAGTTAGGCGGCATGGCCTTGGTGAGTAGTCTTATGACTCCAAGGAGACCAAACCAGAGAGCGTAACCCTGAAAATCTGATTTTCCCCAAAAAATCTGAGGTATTTAAAAAGAGGCAGAAAGATAATGAAACCTTTGATTATTGCAGTAATCATCAGAATATTTATTTGTTTATTGTGAATAATAAACATTTTTTGTGAAAATATGCGAGAGGTTATGTGTATACAAGCCCATCTTCTACCATCAATCTTTACACAGGGAGAAAAACACTGATTGAAACAAAGTATTGGGTGTAGCTTCCTCATTAGAACAGGACAAGATCAGGCACAGAAGGGGTTGGAAAGTTTTACTTCATATATCATTCTTCTCTGTCGGTTTACACTAGACTGCTTTCACTTTCTTTCTCTAAATTTACAAAAACAGCAGATCCTCCAACACACACCTCCAAACATCTGACGCATGGTGTGGCAGATACTTGGGAGCTCTGGGTCTTAGGCTATGTAATGCCTTGAACCACCCAAACGGAGGAGCTGACCTGAAATTACCTTAAGGAAATTAGGGAAAACTGAGCTCCTCACACTTGTTCTCAAGTGCACTTCAGACAATAAGGTGTGTGGAGCTTTCTCCATTTTAAAATATTTGTTCTATCTGTGGAACGATATACTACATATTGTTAAGAAAATGACATTAAAACAATTCAGAGATTGATAAGTAGTGATAATTGTTTCTAACATCGCATGTATGTTTTGATGAAAGCATGATGTATTATGACAAACCTGAATGCTCCAAATCAACCTAACAAAGTTTTTGATTTTATATACAGATGGTAGCACTTGCTCCTGAAAAAGCAATCATTTTCAATTGCTTAGCAGCACCCAATTGTAATTACTTCATTAACTGTGATGGGAGCAATAAAGAAGCAGTTGGAACCACTAGCAGAATGGGTGAAATGAGATGCACAGATTGAGAGTTGGAGGTGGAATTCACCCTGGGAAAAGCACATATTGTAAGCTGATGGGGTGCTGCTGTACTTGGCAGACCCGGACATACCCTTAGACAGAATTAGAGAAATATTTGAGCTCTTCAGAGAATACTTCGGGCTACATATTACTTGGGATAAATCCTTGGGTACATGGGAAATAAACGAATCTCTCCCACTGCGAAATGAAAAGACACATTTTAAATACCTGGGACTTTGGATATTCAGGTCTACCACCATAAATAATGATGGCAATCTTGCACCCTTGTTATGGAACCTAGAAGATAATGTAAAACATAGGGAAGGTTTGACCCTTTCCCTGTTGGGAAAGGTGGACATATTTAAAATGGTGGCACTAGACAGATTAATTTCCATATTACAAAACAGAACCTGTAGGATACATAAACATTTTTCCCATGTGGTACATACACTTTTGTGGACTTTGCTGTGGCAGGGTGGCACCCCGAGAATAGCACTCGCTAATTTACAGCACTCTAAATATGAGGGAGGAATAGCCCACCCCCCAATGTAAAATTATATTACAAAGCAGCACATGCATATATAATTAATAATTGGGCCTTTGCACTGCTGACCCACCCAATGTTCCGAATGGTATGGGGAATGATGGAAAAGAAGGGGTATTTACATGTCCTCTATGGGGGAAAATAGAGAAGGGATGCTTCCCCAGCTACAAGGCTGTCAGTGGAGTTGTGGCATGAGCTTCACATAGCGATGGGTTGGAAAGGAAGACTTACTCCAGTGACCCCAGTATGGCTGAGCGCGGGGCTGAAGACATCACAAAACTGAAAGGTTTTAGACAATGAGCTCTTATAGGGATAAGTACGTTGGCAGATGTCTAGGACGCCAATAGAATGGCACCGTTCTCACATTTACAAACAGAATATCAGATTCAACCCCCTCTAAAATATTTTGATATTTATAGCTGTGTCATGCTTTGAAAGCACAGATCACAGCTGAGAATGAAACTATGGAGCCCTCCCCACTAGAATATAGATTATTAAACGGACCCTTAGAAAAGAAAATTATCTCGCTTACATACCAGACTCATGAGAAACACTCAGAAAGACTTAAGGCCTGATTTACACCTTACTGGTGCTACCGCCACACCGTCTGAGTAGGGACAGAGAAGACCATCAAGTTGACAGTTTTCCGCCCACTGTATTTATGTCTTACAGTCCTGCAGGCGGTGTACTGGCGGCAGTTTTCTAAAGGAAGGAGGCCATCGCAGGACCCAATGAACATTGGACAATGGCAGAGGTCACATACACACACACACACACACACCCACACACACAGTACTTTAGCCATATGTGTCCCCTGCACAACACACCACACAACACACCACATAGACATCATTATCCATTGCCAGTCCACCACAAAACAAAACATAGATGCTGCAAATACATATTTGCATACATCCATGACACAACATACGCACACTATTGATACAACTCCCACACGCAACACAACTACAACACCCAACACAACTACACACTCATCCACACAAACACACCCACACATCACAATACACACATCATGACAACGACCGCCACACAACAAAACTCACCTGAATGATGCACGCAGCAATACAACACACAACATGTACATCACCATCAATGCCATTTGCAAGTGTCACACATAATGACACAGCCACATCACCCACTCCAGCTCCCTCCACCTCACCCAATCGAAACGCGCACACACATACACGTAGTGAGTCGCACATACATAACTCAAAGCACAACATGACAAGTACAGGTCCCCTTGCAATACAAACGATCACAGTTGACAAGTATGATTGTTACATCCTTGTGGTAACAGCATTCATTAGACAATGAATATTGACATCAAAATGACAGTTGTACCAGTGTCTCTGACCCACTATGTCTGACCCACTTGTGTCCCCACCATATATATGTCACAGTCATTTTAAAAATAAACTGTCACATGTACATATATGTAGTGGTCCCAAGCTGATGTGCAGTGACCATCCAACGTACACAGCTAATGCGGGTTCCCTATCTTTGTGTCCAGCAACAGAGGGGATTGTGTTTACTCCATGGTCCAGTGCAAGCAGTGACAGAAGTTGTTGTCCAGCCAGGAACTGACATGGAATTGGGAAAAAGGTGAGTTCTCACCCCTCCACCAATCCGGCAACTCAGAAGTGGAGATCAAACTGTCATATTTTGCTTGGCAGTAAGGCATATCCAAATCGGCACTGCAGTAACAGTGGTTGGGGTCCCGCCACCAGCCATAATTTCTTATGGCACCGCCATGGCAGATGGGAATCCTTGGAAGTGTGGGCGGGACTCAGGCGGGTTAAAGTCTATGGAACTGCCAACATCTAAATCGGGCAGGCGGACCGCCAAGCTGGCGGACAGGGTTTCTGTTGAAAAAGGGGCGGCAGACCCGTTACTGCCAACATCTAGTTCAGGCCCTTAGTAACACTAAGAAATAAATGGCAGACTGATATTGGTGAGATGGAGGATGACGATTGGATAGAGCCACTACAATTTCCCAAAATATAGCGAATAAAGCCCATGATAAACTACTACAATTGAAGATCTTATATAGAGTGTACTTCACTAGAACACACATACATATCATAGGAAAATACATGATAACGCCTGTGTGCGACAATGTGGACTACCAGTGACTTTCCGCCATACCCTTTGGGACTGTCCGGTACTGAAAGAGTTTTGGGAGAGGGTACGCCACAGGTTAGAGGTGGTCAATAGATTGGAATTAGAGATGAATGCACCATTGGCCTTACTAGGGATCTGGGACAACACAGATGCTACTTTGTACCAAGAAGCACTCATTAATCTGGGGTACCTGCTAGCCAAAGGGAGATAGCAAGCAGATGGGGATCTGCTGGAGCCCCGAAGATAAAAGACTGGGAAAGGGAAATGGATATGAGCTACATATAGAAAAAACAATGTATAAAGGTAAAGGATGCCCTAAGAAATTTGAGAAAGTACGGAAAGGATGGACTTGCAGGAAATGAACAATTGGTTTACTGTTGACCTTGGGGGTGGAATGGGAAAAAGGGGGGTGGAAGGGGGAAGGATGGTTTACGTATTGTATGTTATACAATAAATTAATAAAATGCTTTAGGAAAAAAAAGAAGCAGTTACTTTTTTCACACAAATCTGCTTAATTTTGGCTGATGTTCTATTTAATAAGTAGTTATATATTGAAGTTTGTGTGTGCTATTTATCAAATGACTTTAGATGTATCAACTGATAAAATTTGGTGATGACTGGAAGAAGGTCAGGTATTTCTTGAGAAGGTGTAATTTCTTTTGAACATCACAGGGGAGGGGAGCTGGCTAAGCTTGTCACCAATACTCAGTATTCAAATGAGACAAGAGATGATGACAGGACCATCAAACCCAATTTAATGTGCTTTTCATATGTTTTTATGTAGTTTACTGCACAGAAATTAGCATGAACACTCACAATATGAGTGAGCCATGTTGAATTCAGTCTTAAGTCATGTATATGGCAAAAGTATGTGGAACGAGGGAAGCTTGGAATTTAACTTGTAGAAATGGACTATGAATACTCCTACTTTGAAGATAATATAGCAAAGCTAAATAACAATATAGTTTAAGTATTTAATGTTGAAAAATTAAAAGGCATTTATGTTACTTTGACTTTAAGTGGCCGGGTGGGTGTATGGCAATAGCGTACTATTTATTATGTATTTTCTCACTTAGTGAATGATCCTTACTCATGCTGTTTTTCACACCAGTAGATACTCTACCTGCATTAAGAGAGACTACTAGCAACAAACAATTTGACTTGCATTTGATGAAATGCAATGGCTTTACGATAAATGTGGTTGAGGTCACACAAAAGTTTTGTTCAACTAATCTATGTAATTATTTAAATTTCACTTCATCACACCTTGAAAAAATGTTCACAATCTTTTCAGAATGTCAGCAACAATAATATAAAACTTAAAGCTTCCTTGGTCAAATCCTTCATCACTGAAAGAATATTGCATTTTCCAAATTCAAGTTATATTGCATGTTCATACACATCACATTAAAAGTACACTTAGCCATCTTTTAATCAATTTGACTTTCTTTTTTAAATTCCCCTTACGCTGACCTATATTCTCTCCATTTCAATGGCATTTTAGTCCTATTTGCATACCGTGTCACCATTATAATTCTTGCATTGGTGCTCAGTTAATATTTTCAAGCACATTTCTAGATTCTCAAAGTCAGGAGTACTGGTTAATTGCTCTGAAATAGTTGAACACTAATAGCTTCTAATCTCCTGACAAAATGGCTATAAAATATGATTTGAAATCACTTCCGTTGGTGTTGTTGAAGACAATACTTTAGCATCTCCATTGCTAATAAATGTAGATGTTTTTATGCCCACAAGATTTGTGTTCATCTCTTGCACCTATTTCGAAAATACTTAAATATGCATTTTCACAAATATTAGTAATTTTAATTTTCACAAATATGAAGAGTACTATTTCACATATTATGCAACAAGAATATGGCCTGAGAGATTATTTGCAATTGGCAAACATACAAAGAAATGTCAATGCAGTCTAGTCAGCATTCTAATAACCTGTCTCTAAATCGTCAAAACGCTCCAGATATTTAGGGGCAGATTTAAGAAAAGTGACGCTGCATTGAATGCAGCGCCACTTTTCTTGCGCCCCTTAGCTCCCCCTAACGCCACCATGTGTGTGCCGTATTTAAGATATGGTGCACCCTGGCGTAGTTAGGGGAACTAGCGTCATTATTCTTGATGCTGGTTTGGCGCTTTGCAGGATTAGGGTAAAAAATGTTGACACTAATCCTGCAAAGCACATTGAGGCCCATTATAAATAATGGTGTGCCTTCTTTTAACGCCTGCTCTGTGCAGGTGTTAAAAATGCCACAAACAATTCTTTGAGATTTCTTAGATGCCATTTTTTCAGGGAACGCCCCCCTTGCATACATTATGTCTGGCGCAGGCATAATGTGGTGCAAGTGATTACAAAGTGGCGCAATGCATGCACTGCATCACTTTGTAAATCTGGTGCAGCGATTTTGGCCTCGTTGGGCCACATTAGCCTAAAAAAAGATGTTAATGTGGCACAAGGAGGAACTAGGCCCTCTTAAATCTGGACCTTATTTCTAAAATATTGTTAGTTTTTCACTTCTTGTTGACCTTTTCAGTTTACAAACATAAACATTGTCTTTGTAAGAATTGGGATAATATTTCTCATGGATGTTATGTGTTTGCCAGTCTCAAAGTGAAAGGACAATGATAGTGGGAAGTATTTTTCGATGAATTCTACAGAATCAGCCAGGGAGGTGAGGGGTGTGGCAGGGATTGCAATTCTGCATGGTTTCCTTCAATGTTGCTTTTCAAAACAAGTGGAGGGACTCAGGGAAATCATGCATTCCTTTGAAACACTCGATGCATAAGAGACTCTGGCCCAAATTTATACTTTTTTAGCGCCACATTCGCGTCATTTTTTGACGTAAAAGCGGCGCATACTTACAAAAAATAATTTTATTTTGTACGTTTTCGCTGTTTTTGCTTGAATAAATTGTGCAAATAAGGCGCTAAGAAAGTATAAATATGGGCCTCTACATCTAATCCCACCCTGTCTTTGTCGTAGCCTTGGGCAGAAAGAACATAAGGCCTAAATCGACAAAATTAGAATAAAGACGCTGCAATAAATTCACTTGCCGACAGAAACCATACGGCCACAGCATCCCACGTTAGGAAAGAAAGTAAGCACTCTAAAATGTTTAGTGCCCACTTTTTCCCCCAAGTCATCCATCATTAGCACCTCGACATTCACCAAATCACCTAATCTAACCATTTAGGACCTCATTACGAGTTGGCCCGAATTTTCCCATCCATGTGTTATCCCAGCGCAGGTTTGGTATTACTTACCAGTTCTGGTATTTAACAGGTACGTTAAATACCTCACCTTTCCTTACATTTCATCATATATAACGTGCCGGATTTAACAGTGGAAAAATGTTTGGTATTAGATTTTGGGGCGATAAGCACCAAAATCCACTTAGTCCCCAATAACCTATAATAAGTGCTATTTATCACACCCAATAAATAATGTGCTCTATGGTATCGTTATTTAGTGGGTACAATAAATAGCACCTGCCTTTCGACAAACGTGGAATCGGGGACTTAGTTTTAAGGTACTGCAGTCACCTCATTGGGGACAAATGCAAAATGTTACTATGGTATAGGGGATGGTTTCTATCAATACCTTTGGTTGGGTAAATCCCGATTTGTTCCAATGGCACTCACTTGGTTTTCTCCCATCCAGGTACATACAGATGTCCATATCGCTATGGCAGCAGTCCTCTGTGCAAAGTAAGTCATGAACTGCTTTCAAGTACTTTCTTATCAACATCAAGTACCAGGACAGACATTTCTGACTAAAACGTTATATTTTTTGATAAACAAATTTTTATTGTTTTATAAAGCATAGAAAAGAACTTTAAGTAAAGCAGGTCGGCACAGCAGTGGATAGTACAGGGTAATACATTTGGTGACAGACCACCACGGTAGACAATTTGAGCTTAAGTACAGATCAACCATAGCATTCAGTATAGGTTTCATTACCACTTTCATGTTGTTATCTTTTCCCGTTTCATAATCATACGACCATCCATCCCCCCCAAATTTTCTCAAATTTCAAGGGCAGCCTCTAGATTCGTACACCACTTTCTCTTGATTGGCGCACCAGTCCACGCCCCTTTGCCACTTTCGGACTAATGGGTCCTCGAGAGAGATCCAGGTGGCAGCAATTTCTCTTTTGGCTACCAACATGGCCGTAGCGGCCATGGCTCGCTTCACTCGTGGACCTCCCATCTCCTCCATTACCCCCAGTAGGGCCAGTTTGGCAGATCCCTGAATTTCCCGCCCCACGGTGGCCTCGATTTCCTCGAATACCTGGCCCCAATATAGTTGTATCACGTTGCAGGACCATACCATATGAAAGAAGTCGGCAGGGCCTCCTCCACACCTTGGACATTGAGCTGAGGGGCGTAGGCCTACCCGGTGCAGTCTAGATGGTGATAAATAGGCTCTGTGTAGGTAGTAAAATTGGATGGTGCGGAGTCCATCCAACACTGCCAGTTCCCTAGGCGCCATAAGGGCCTCCCTCCACTCCGACTCCTCTAGGGAACCTATCCATGACTCCCATTTTATTCTGTTGGAATTCAGGTTCCCGGGGGAGTTATTGGTTAACATTTTGTATATTTGGGAGACACCTTTCCCCATCAGGTTGCCCATGAGTAGTTTTGCCTCAAGGGGGCTAAACTCCGGTAAGGGGCTGGTGAATGGTAGGTGAACCTTCAGGGCGTGTCTGAGCTGGAGGTATTTAAAGAACTGTGTCTGGGTTAATTGAAAGTCTATTTGCATATCGTGAAAGGATTTCATAGTCTTCCCTTTCCACACATCGCCCACCAAGGAGATTCCCAACCGATCCCAGTCTGCAAATCCCTCTAGTGATGCTGTTGCACTAAGCCATCTTCCCGCCCATAATGGTGTCTGGTGTGTAATAGTGGTGTTCCACTGAGTGTATCTCAAGGCTGCACGCCATGTCAGAAAGACAGCTCTGGTCACCTCCCCCATGTCTTGTGGGAGGGGCTCCCCATATAATATACCCAAGATACATGGGAATCCCATGTTTTCAAGTTCCACTCGATACACCGGGTCTCCCCACCCTCGGTTAAACCAGTCGTGGATCACTATCAGTTGGGTGGCTAGGTAGTACAGGTATGGGTCTGAGGCCCCCAGGCCTCCGTCATATGTACCGCTCTTTCAGTGATGGTTTGCTACTCGGTGTCTGGTGCCCTTCCACAAAAATTGGCTCGTAGCGTTTTCGAGAGTTCTAAACCAGGGATCAGCAGGGGGAAGTTCTGAAAGATATATAGGAGCCGTGGCAGGACCATCATTTTGAAAAGGGCTACCCGGCCCATTACATTTAGTGGTAGGGTTTGCCATCTCTGCAGATCAGACCTGGTGTTGTTTAATAGTGGTGTCAGGTTTTTGGCCCATGCCAGTTCGGGCAGGGTGGATACCCAAATGCCCAGATATTTGAAGCTGAGCCGGCGCAGCGGTATTGAGTCTTGCCAGTCAAAGCAATCATGTGAACTTGCCAGTGGGACCAGTATTGACTTAGTGGGGTTCACCCTCTGCCCGTTCATAGCGTCGTAGAAGACAGATGCTGTGTGGACCTGTTGTACTAGGGTCTTCCATGTACAGCAGAACATCATCGGCGTATAGTGCTATCCAATCTTCCTGGGAGTGGCCCCATTTCCACCCACGATACACCGGGTCCGCTCTGATCATTTGGGCCAGGGTCTCAATGGCCAAAACAAACAGGAGGGAAGACAAGGGCCATCCCTGTCGTGTGCCCCGTCGGACCTCAAACGCTGGGGATAGAGTTCCGTTTACCTGTACTCATGCCGTGGGATTGGCATATAATGTCTGAACTAGACGGCACAATTTTGGACCCAATCCCGCCCGCCGTAGCACCAGGGAGAGAAAGCCCCAGTCCACTGAGTCGAAGGCCTTCTCAAAATCTATGAGTAGGAGGGCAAGGTTTTTTTGTAGTCGGTGGCATTCGGCTAGGGCCACATGTAGGCGACAGATACAGTGTCGAGTACTGCGATTGGCCATGAATCCACATTGATTTGGGTGGATCAGTTGTGGCAGGACCCTCTTTAGACGGTTAGCGAGGATGGTGGCAAAAATCTTAACTTCGGTGTTGATCAGTGATATCGGTCTATAGTCAGCACAGCTTAGTGAGGGAGGTTGGGACTTGGGAAGTACCACAATGGTGGCGGCATCTAGTTCTTGGGGGAAGGATCCATCTTTCCCAACCTCTGCATAGAGTTTTAGCAGATACGGTGTTACTTCCTCTTTGAGGGCTTTATAGTATTCAGAGGGGAACCCGTCGGGTCCTGGTGTTTTCCCGGCGCTTAGAGTCGATATGGCGGTTCGTATCTCTTCCTCATTGATAGTTTTGTCTAGGATTTGCATTTCCGTTATGGGTAGTCGTGGGAGGGGAACCTCGTCAAGCATACATTGAGACTGTTTCAGGTCGACCAGGACAGACTTTTGATAGAGTGTTTGGTAATACGTACGAAGGCGTTCGCTATTTCTGGGTGTTTTACCACAGGATTCCCCCCCCCCATCGTAGACTTCGGGGACTATCCTGGAGGTGTGGTGGTGTGACACCAGCCAGTATAGCATCTTACCGGACTTGTTTACCCCCCATATACCCTCGCTGTGGTGGTTCTCCACAAGTGTTTTGCCTCGTCTAGGGACTGATCCCGGATCTCTTCCCTGATTAGGGTTAGCTGCCGTTTCATTCTGTCATTTGGGTCTGTTAAGTTTTGGTTCTCCAATTTCATTGCTTGGAGTTCTCACTTTTCGATATGATGGGTTCGTGTGCGTTCCTGTCTCCACACCAAGTCCCTGGCTGCACCCCTCATTACCGCCTTACCCGCCGCCCACAAGGTGTGTGCCGAGGCCGCGACCCAACGTTTAACGTAAAGTAGCCCTGCAATGCCTGCCGCAGTTGTTCAGTGTAGGACCTGTCTTGGAGATACCATGCATTCAAACGCCACATCGGTTGGGACTGGGGTCGGGCGAGACCCATGATAAACCGATGTGGGGCTTGATCAGAGACTCCCCTAGCCAATATCTCTATATGGGAGAGAGCTGTGCAGACCTTGCTGGGGAGCAACACCAGGTTGGTTCTAGAGTGTGACCCATGGTCTGCCGACGTGTGGGTAAATTGTCGCCGTCTTGGGTGCCACGTCCGCCAGGCATCGCAGAGCCCAATTGCGGAGAGCCAACCCGTGATTCCTGTCGCTGCTGTTTGTCTATGTATAGAGATCGGGCCGGCAATGTCAAGAGGCGGATTTGGGGTTACATAAAAGTCTCCCCCTATCATCGTACGCCCGGGTGGAAGGTCAGCGAGTAATTTGGTGAGATCATCGAGTGTTTTCCGAACCAGTAAAGGGGAACATAAACACTGATTATCTTAGTCGTATTTCCTTTGATCTTGCCAGTAACAGTTACTTATCGTCCCTGTCGGACCCTCTGGACTTGAATATCTGTCAGGGGGAAACTGTGGTGGAGTAGTATGGCCACCCCCCGGGATCCGTGTGTGAATCCGGCATGGTATACCCTGTCAAAGCCCCTGCAAGCCAAGAATGGGCAGCGGTCCCCAAAGAGGTGTGTCTCCTGTAGCAGGAGTACTTAGGGCTTATGTCAATGTATGAAGGAGAACACTGTGGTGTGTTTAATTTTATCTACAAGGCCGTTGACGTTCCATGAGATTACTTGTGTTTGGGTCATGGTGGGTGAATATTTGGCTGTGTCTTGTGGTGACTGTCAGTGTTGCTTGTCCCTGGGCCTCGGGATAGCAGAGGATCCCATTTCGCCCATGTCATTGCCAATGTGGGTCGTTGCCAAAGTGGTGTAATTTTATTGTTCCTGCTCTGTGCCTTGTCTGGAATGCTTGTATATGTATATGTTTGTGACTTAGAAACCACAACTTTTGCCTCTAAAACTAAGCTAAACCTCCCATGCCCCCCAACTCCCGCCCCTCGCCATACTTCCCCCCAGAAGCATCTGTCGCCCAGGTGTTGCGCCTCTCTTTTGGAAATGGTGAGGCCGAACATCAACAAATAGGGTAGCAGTGGTGGTGGACCCCTCCTTAAAGTCGGATCAAGTTCAAGAACACAGTAAACACTGTTGGTTTAGTCTTTGATATAGTTGTTATATCTTGACAGAGTGGTATATCTTCTAGAGATCCAGATTTGCCTTGGTTTATGTCCAGGGTGTTTCGGTCTCGGGTGGTGTCCTCCAGGTCCGGGGACAGCCGCGGATCCCGCGACCTAGCCCGGCGGGTCTCCGGGGGAGAGTCCGAGCAGGATCTCTGATATGTCTTGCGCCTCCTAGAACAGGTACGACGGCGTCGGTCGGACTGCCGCCCCTTCTGACTATTCGGCGTTGTCTCATGTTGGAGTTGAGGTCTGTCTCTGTATGGACCCAGTGAGATCTCCTCTGTCAACCAGGTCCACGCCGTAGTTGGCCGGTCAAAAAAATCTGGATAGTTGTGGACTACCCGGAGCCTCGCCGGGAAAAGGAGGCGATATTGAATGTTCATCGATCTCATTTTCTGCTTCACATCTGTGAATGAGCGACGTCGCTGCTGTACCTCCTTTGTGTAGTCAGGGAAGAGGAGAACTCTTGCCCCGTCACAGACAAGGTCCCCCTTCATGCATGACTCCTGTAGCACTGCGTCTCTATCTTTAAAATTGAAGAGACGAAGTATCACTGATCTGGGTGGGGAACCCGGTGGGGGCCTGGACTGAAGGGCTCTGTGGGCTCGTTCAATTGCGAACCATGGCGTGAGGCGATCTGTTGGCATCCAGGAGCGGAACCAATCCTCCAAGTATTTGGCCAGGGATGACTCTGCTGTGTTTTCAGGTAGGCCCACCAAACGAAGATTGTTGCGCCTCGATCTGTTTTCGGCGTCTTCTGCTCTTCGGTGAAGTTCTGAGGTGCGGGTGGTCAGTGCAGAGACTTGGGCCTTTAGAGCGGTCACATAATCTTCCATTGTGGAAATTCTGGATTCGGTTTCGGTAATTCGGGCTGTGGCATTGCGGAGGTCTTGTCGAATCAAAGCTACGTCCACTCTCACTTCACCAATTTTCGTCTCAACTGCCACTTGGGACACCTGGATCGCCTGAAGGATTGTTGCTAGATCGCTGGTCGCTGTCTGTGCTTCACCATTTCCGCTTGCGGCACGGTCTTCTGTCCGGGAGCCAGCTACACCTGTAGTAAACTGGTCCATGCGTGTTTGTGCCGCTGTCTGTCGTGTTGCTTTGTCTTTGCCCATCTTGGCACAGTCCCTTTCTCTATCTTGCTTAGGCATAGGTGTGGGTGGATTGGTCCGCCCCCCGGCTTGTTAAGAACTCTGCGGTGCAGGTCGGACCGACACTCGGATGGCTCTTCTGCCCTTGGGAGATAGTCACTTGTCTCCGAAGGGTCGTGGGTTACAGGCCACTGCTTTCAATTTGATCCTGCCCAGTGCGGGTGCCTTCTCCAGCAGGGCACAGACGATGGAGCCGAAACGCTGGTCCCCTCTCTCAGCCCAGGCCCATCAGTGCGGTTCGAGCGTTTTGCGAAGAGGGGATGAGGGGGGGCCACATCGAAGAGGCCTTGCCTCAATGGCGTTGGGTCTAGTTCCCCTTTTGTTGGCAGTTGTTTCGTGCCCCACCTCTCAGGGCATGACCCACCATTTCTATGTTTTGGTGGGAGAGTCTTCAATCCTGCACGGGCCCCCCCAGGTACCGCTATATGCCTCTGCAACCTTCAAGGCAGGGATCTTCAGTGGGTGCGCCTTTCAGCCTCCCCTTTAGTCTGACTCCATTGCCCTGATAGGGGGCCGGTGGGCTCTCTCAGGGGACCCCAACGGGGTGGAAGGGAACAGCGAGAGAGTGCGCAGGATGAGGCCCGAGCCCACTCCCCGGGCGCCCGCTCCTTGGCATGGCCCTCACCTGGGTAGGTCCCGGGGTCTCCAGTCTCCAACAAGCATGCCTCAGATCTAGCGGGGAAGGCCCCGGGTCAACATCCGCGGGTTCCGGGCCCAAGGGTGCCCCGACGCCCCAGCGTTCTTCTGCGGCCCGGATCGCTGGGTCAGGATCGTCGCGGTCGGCCTGCTTCTGGGCCGGTGCCGTCTATTTGTTTTAGGCCGCGGGCTTCTCGGAAAGCGCAGCAGTGCGGTGATCTCTCCTCTGGCCTGGCCCAGCAGGGCCTGCCCCGGCCCCCACCGGTGGTGCCACAATCCTGGTTTCATGGGGCGGCGGCACACCATCCTGGGCCGCACCGATACACCGCTGTGCCGCCCCGACCTCCAGAGGCCGCCTCGGCACCCCTCTCGCCGTCTGCCCCCTCGGCCGCCTCCGGGCATTCGCTGACACCCTTACGCTAAGTCCCTCACCTCTGGCCTTCACAACACCGAGGGGGGGGGCCGCCGCGGGGCAGTCCCAGTCCACTGGTGCCACGGCCTCCTCAGTAGTCCGCGTTTCTCCCGTATCAGCAGTCGCCGACCGCCATCTTGGCACACAGCGTTTATATTCGGTTTGACCGCTAGCGGATTAGTGGGGCGACCTGCGAGGGTATCCCCATCTTCCGCCTGTCAACTGGATCTCGGGAGGCCTTTTAGTGGTGTGGATGACGCAGGATTGTGTGTTCTGCTGAAGGCGGATGACGGAGGGGTCCGGAGCACTAAGATAGTGCTGCCGCCATCTTGACGCTTTGGCCACACCCCTATCTAAAACGTTATATTTATCGGTCAAGCGCTAATAATTCAGATCTCTTCCCCCGGCCTGGACTCTTTCAAAAGTGTATTGCAAACAGGACTTTCAATTTGTTGAAGCAGATATGCTAATTAAGAAAAGTAATATGATGTTTATGTGCTAATAATTAAAAGTTTGTAGAGAAATTAATTGTAGAGAAAATAATGTGCACGTTTGAAAATGTGCCCTTGGGGCACTGCAGCCATGTGTACGAGATTGTACCAATATACCTGAAACTGTATGAAATAATGAAAATATATGAAACAAATTTAGTAATATGTCATAATGAAATGTATAACCTATGTTTTACTTTAATTTGTAGTGTTAACTTAGCTGAATATAATGCCTAGTCTTCCTAGGCCTCACACACAGAGAGCAGAAATAATAATCGCGTTTGCAAGAAACTGGATGCCTGAACCGTCCTTGACTCACCAGATTTTAAAGTCGCTTAGCTAGAATTTTCTGCAATGTACTGGTGGACAGAAGATGATGAAGACAATTTTATACCATCATCATCATCGTTAGCTTTATTTCGGTAATAAAAATACCATAAAAGCACATCCTACAATACACTTATAAAAATAAAAATAATGAAAACCATGAATTAAAATGCTACACTTTAAAACGTTCTGCCTATAAAATGTTTAAAACAAGTAATACAATATTATTGAAAGATAAAAAAAAGTATAAGAATATCAGCGATTGGTATAAATTATTCCCTATAAAAAATGGCATTTCCATTATTATCTATAAACATACACTTATTCAGAAAGTGCCTTTAAGCGTTTTGCTCTTACATGCCAAATTGCATCTAAGAATCCGGCCAGCGCACATACCACTATACCATGGGTATTCGTTTTGCATATCCTAAGAGCTAAAAGCCCATTATTGAGGCCCATGGATCTGCAGAGAGGTATAATCCATTGAATCCGTTGTTTATCGTATGCAGAACAATGGAATAATACAGGCGCAATAAATTCTGGTGGCCCATAGGGCATAGGTCGTGCTGGGGATCCTGTTGAGACCATCGACAGGTAAAGGTGCGTAGTGGTAGCAATCCCAGCCTAAACCTGATATAAAGTGCACGTACTTGAGAGGATAAGATCAGATCCATGTAATTTTCAAATTCGTAATGGCATTTGACTGATGTAAACTTATTGGTCAAGCTGAGAGGAGACACCTAATCCAATTTGCCTACTTTCAGTTTTAACCAGTATGCTTCCTTGACAATTTGTGCCGCATTTTTGGGAAGAACACATGGGGCTGTCCAAAAGTGGGCCAATCCTAAATTCATCAAACTATCTCCAACATGGTTGCACCAAGGGATTATCCTTGCTACATTTTTTGCTAAGCAAGACATTCAGCCATATCCTAAAAGGGCCGAAGATATCCGTGGACCAAATCCTAATCCAATACAATATTGGTCTTAAAGCAGCTATATAAGCAATAGAGTCTAAATTCAGGTCCATCCGAACAGGCAACGTGGGAGAACTAGTGGGTATTTTGAACAAAGCCTTTATAAATGAGTTTTCGGTGAGCTCTAGGTCCCTCAAGTTGCCATGCCCCCATAGCTCTACTCCATACAGGGCACTCCCTCTTGCTTGTATACAATTATGTGTAGAGTAGGCTAAATGTACTTTCCCAGCATTTGAACAATGAAGGGACCGACTGAAGAGGAACATGCAACAATTTCGATACCTGAAGAGCCGGGTGATGAGGAAATCATATAGTGGACCAATCTGCATCTTGTGAATGGGCTGATACTGAAATTGGTAGATTTGGTAAACAAATACTATAGGTTAAAGTCATATCTGCTGACTGGCTAATCAATTAGGAATTAGGGGGATGGACTGGGAGACCCTAATAAAAAGTTGTGACAAGGGGCTAAAACTTCAGATGCGAGGGTAGAATTGATGACGTCAGGGGACGCTGTCCGAGGTTCTGTTGTTGGGCTCATACTCTGTGAGCCTGATGCGTGCCTGACTAATTGATGACCTGAGGATGAAGACTGACTTGTTGCTGATCCATCTTGGATAGGTAGCTATGAAAATGTGATTGGCGAATTGTGCCTTTTCTTATAGGTACCAACTGCGCTGATTATAGAATTCTCACTTAGATAGATCTTTTAAAATTAATGCTTTTTCTCTAAATTGTTTTGCATGAAGGCCCACATGCTGATGTTAATCTTGGTTAGGTAGGCTGATGGGGGTAACGTTGACAGTGACAAATGACTAACGAGCTATCTGCTGAACTCTGCTATTATTGCTGGTATTCTTAGCATATGTAGGTGCACTTACGCATATGGTCTTCTGCAATTTATGTTATGATGTCTTCATTAACTAATTAAAAATTGAGCGAATTGAATAAAGGTTGGGCTAACAGATGATTTAGAATGGTAATCAATAGGGAAATAAAATTGTTTAACTCTTTACCGAGTTGTGGTTATTCATGAGAAGGATGTTTCATTAATGATAGTTTATGCTGATTATTGTTGTTTCCAGTGGTCACTGCATGACTAGGATACTCCACATGATTCAAAAGGTTCATCGACCTATACGTGCCCCCTTGTAAGTTTACTTACTAAGGACCAGACGCGCATGCAAATTTCTCCTCTGAAACCAGTCTGATATTTTGGAGCGCCATCCAATGGCTGAATACAGACTGTACAAATGCCTGCAGATTCTCTGACCATTTATTTCTTTTTTTGCTGTAGGTCAGGACTCTGTAGCTTCAGTGTATATGTGTGCTATTTCAATGAACAGCATGGAGTGCTGCACATTAGTGGGAGCACCTACATAAAGCTGTTGGTATGTTTCAGCTGGTAAATGGAGTGTCTAAGCGAGGGAGAGAAAGTGTGTGGGAGCAAAAGACCTGAGGTTGCTGCTGGCAAGGACTCAGGTAAACAGTTGAGTCATTGAAAGTGAGATGCATTGGCAGAGGCCTTTGCTATAATTCAGGAATGGAATAATAAGGAGGACTGAAAGTCAGAACTGAAGTTCATTGTCGAGCTAAGTGTCACCAGACCGCATACCGGTGGTGTTGAAAGTCAGGAGTAAGACTTATTTCATATGTGGGAGTGGGGCAGAGAACCATTGGGTTCTTAGAGTCAGGAATGAGGTACCCTTACAGAGCTGGATTACCACACAGTCCAACACCTCAGTATGAAGATAGACTTTTTTGACTCTGTGATGAAGAGCGATTTGTGACCCTTTCTTGTGTCCTACTCTCAGACACCAACTTGTTTATTGCTCCTGTTTCAGGTAGGCCAGGCTGGTGTGCATATCCTATTGCAGCAGTCTCATTCATGAGTGCACGAGGGCACGTGGGACACGCTATGTGAAGTCTGAATATATTATCTGCATTATAGAATCTCGAGATGACAAGCGTCATCAAGTAAGCCACCATAAATGCTACACATTGGAGCATCCATGCCAGAACAGGTTCACGGAGTCAAAGCAACTGAGCAGAGAACATTGAGCATCAGAAGTCCTGGAATCTCCTTCTTCAGCTCCAGACAGTCACTTGGATTTGGCCATGGCATTGACCTTTGTGTCTCTCAACCTATTAATGATGATGTATATAAAAGAGATGGAATGGATACCTCAGAAGATAGATCAAGAATAGGTACATGCCTTTAATTGTTTACCCATCACCACAAGGCCCTCATTCAAGGTATATCAGAAAATAACAACCTATACAGCTCTCCTACAAACATTTTCCTGGTGGTCCATGATACGAAACAAAGCACGTGCCTCCATTCACTGGGAGAAAAAGTTAAGGCCCTGATTTATACTTTTTTTGTGCTGCATTTGCGTCTTTTTTTGACGCAAAAACGGCCCAAACTTACAAAATATAATTGTATTTTGTAATACAATTTTGCAAGTGTGCCGCAAAAAAGTATAAATCAGGGCCTAAGTATATTAAGGCCTTTTTTTTGTTGTTTCTGAAAAATACAAAAGTATGCGGAAATAAAATAGTGACCACTGGGCGTTTTCTGCAGACATTGCAATGATGCCTCAGCTGATAAACAGGAGTCAAAGAGATCCCGCCCAGGGAAGCCATAAATGACCTCCAATGTCTGCCTCGTGGCACATCAGAGATTGCGCGGCTTTCTTACCTCACAATGAAAGAACTGGAAACATTCACTAGTGCCTGAGCATATGACAATATAGGAAAGTTAAGTGAGCTTTGCTATAAAGTTGTGTGCAAAGGTTTGAAAATTCACTTTTTACTCCATTTTAAATGTTTTTTTTTTTTAAGAGTAGGGTAAGAGAACGGCTTATAAGGAAATTTGTTTGAGTCGCTTTAAGCGAGAGCAGCTATTACTCTCCACCAATATAAACAATGCCCAGCTGCCAAATCAAGTGGTGTTAAACCTGTTTGTATGGATATATGATGGAACAACTCGAGTTTATTACGTATGCCTTTTACAAGGGGTCCCTACTATGACCGTGTCTTTACCACGCATGCCTTTACAACGAATGCTTTTACAACGTATTTCATTGTAAAAGCATGTTTCGTAAAGTAACATGTGTGGTCAATTGTCCACGGCCCTGCTCCCTACACCTGACACCGTACTCCACCTGCCCAAGCCCTTAAAACTGCCTATTCCACCCCTTGCCCTGATCCCTAACCCTGCCCTACCCTGCCCTGTCCTTAAACCTACCCCGCCCTATCCTAAAAACTACCCAACCCCACCCTAAACCCTAAAACCTACCCTGTCCCAAAAACTTCCCCATTCTGTCCTAAATACTACCCGACCCCCACCCTAAACCCTAAAAGCTACCCTGCCCTGTCCTAAAAACTACCCTGAACCCCTGCCCCCACCCTAGACCCTAAAAACTACCTGCCCTGTCCTGAAATCCACCTGCCCTGGCCTAAACACTATCTGACCCCCTGCCCTAAACCCTAGAAGCTACCCTGCCCTGTCCTAAAAACTACCCCGAACTCCTGTCCCCACCCTAAACCCTAAAAGCTACCCTGTCTTGTCCTAAAAACTACCTTCCCCACCCTAAACCCTAAAAGCTACACTATCCTGAACTAAAACCTACCCCGTCCTGCTCTATAAATTACCATGACCCCATACCTCACTCGCCCTAAACCCTAAAACCTACCCTATCATAAAAACTACCCCACCCTGTCCTTAAAACAACCCCGTCCCCACCCTAAACCCTAAAACCTACCATGCCATGTCCTAAAAACTAGCCCGCCCCCCGGCCTAAACCCTAAAGCTACCCTGCCATGACCTAAAACCTACCCTGCCCTGTCCTAAAAACTACACCGCCACGCCCTAAACCCTGAAACCTACCCTGTCCTAAAAACTACCCCACCCTGTCCTAAAAACTACCTCAACCCACGCTCCCACCCTGAACACTAAAATCTACCCTGATCTGTCCTAAAAACGACCCCGACCACCTGCCTTTGCCCTAAACCCAAAAAGCTACCCAGCCCTGTCCTAAAACCCACCCGACCTCCCCCCAAACCCAAAAACCTACTCTGTCCTAAAACTACACCAGCCCTGTCCTAAAAAATATCCCTCCCCCATGCCCTAAACCCTAAACCCTAAAACCTGCCCTGCCCTCCCCTGTCCTAAAAACTACCCACCCTAAACTCTAAAAGCTGCCCTGCCCTGTCATAAAACCTACCCCGCCTTGTCCTAAACGCTACCCTGACTCTACCCTAAACCCTAAAATCTACCTTGTCCTAAAAATGACCCGGACTCCCCACCCTGAAACCTAAAACCTACCCACCCTGTCCTAAAAACTACCACGAGCCTGTCCTTAAAACGACCCCAACCTCCCCCCCACCAAACCCTGCTCCCCTTACCTCTCGCTCCTCTGGTCACTGCTCCTTCCTATTCCGCCCAGACTGCTCTCCCTGCCTTTTCCACACATATGCGTGGTAAAGGCATGCGTGCTAAGCCTTACCACAAACCTAACCCTAAATCTAACCAGAACCTTAAACTCAATCCTAACTCTAATACTTCGGTAATCCTATGATTCACCTTTTTACCTTGACCATGCAGTAAGACTTCTGCTACACATTTGATGTTAGTGAATTGATGGCAATTTTAAAATTGTGCTAGAAAGAAGAAATCTTCTACAACACCATGCAATTTTAAAACAGGCCCTAAGTATTGAAGTGTTGGATCCATTTTTAATATTATTTTGTCCCCATTGGCATAATGGATAAAGCACAGCTATTTGATCGATCATATAGTTTTCTTTAAATTTATCATTTTTATACGTCGTTCCAATCAATTTAGAATTTTTATTCAACGTTCCAATCAAAACCTGTGGTAATGTAGCACAACCCAGAATAATGCAAAATCGCACCATCATCTAGAACATTATCCATTATAAAAAGGATTCCAATTAAAAGGACGAATCAAGTAATTGCGAAAATCATTGGATATTCTAATTGAAATTGTTTGTATAAACATTCAATGGCAAATACCAGCTGTAGGAGATACCCCGAAAGGATTTACTCTGTACCACTCCTCAATTGTCCCATGTAGAGTCTCCAGACCATCAGACATGACTCCCTTCTATGACACTTGGGCGTTTGAGACATATACTTACTGCTAGCTTTTGATGCATTGGGTGCTGATATCCCTGCAAAAATGCAAAGGTCCGCACCATGATAGTTGCATGTGAAATTATAAGCTACAGAAAAAGAGACCAAAATAACGACCAAAAATACAAAATTCAAGACAAAAGTGTCTACCTTCCAAAATATCAAGATGCGGCTAATCCCCCCATCAAGCAGCTGTCCACAAATGTGCAAGTTATAAAGTGGAGTTAAAATCCTTGATATACAACAGTTGGGAAATGAGTTTGATGAATAAGGAACTTTTTTTTAACAGGTTAACTTTTTGAAACATTGATATTGTTGTTTTATCTTCATATCTCCCACCCACACTTTCTGGGCCTTTATTATAGCAATCATCATTTTTGAAGTCTACATTTTCGCACAGAAGTGACACCGACACCAGAAAAAGAAATGCACTAGAACTTACAGGAAAGAGGCATGCGTGGTAAATCTTTTTGGCATTCACGTTATTGTTCTGAAACTACTCAATGTTTTATATAAAGGGAATATTTCCTGTTTTGCTTTACATTTACCATTTCTTCTCTAATCTAAATTGTTTTGCTTGCATGGATAACTCGGATATTATATTGAAAATGTAAGGTGTCCTTAGGGGTGTGTAGCTGCCATTCGATCTTCAGCTATTTGAAAATAATGCAGGAAGGGATAGTGTTATCCTACAGCATTAATCCTCCTGTATAAAACAAAATTATTTGAGTCAATGAAAATGCTTGCAGTCATCTCTATTTTTGTATACAGAAATAGGAAAGAAGATACCTAATTCTTCTATATTTCCTGTTACACTAAGCATGGTGTGAATGCATAGCTAAAGATTTCCAGTTCTAAACTAAGGTAGTTCACTCGTTTTTCAAACCATTGGCAATGTCAAACGATAACCTTTTGGGAATGATAAATGGTTGACATTTGTGAATTAATATTAAAATATTATTAAACTCTCAGCTTTTAGGAAATAGAAATGATACTTAAAAATGGAGGCAACTAGATTTCAACAGTCAAAAAGACAGTGTTGTCAGGTGTGAAATTATCTTTCTGATACAATTTTGCACTACACCGGCATCGCATCATAAATCACATAGCCAGCTGTTTAAAATTTCACACTTGTTACATTTCCACTGCAGGAAACCTAATTTAAGCTATCCCCGATAGATTTTGCTATTATGACAAGCAGCGGTTATGTAATTATGTGCTATGACAGATTAAGACAGGAACATTTCCAATGAGCGGCCTGTCAACTTTAACATATGTAAATTCAGAACAGATGCTAAAGAGGCAGTCCCTCCCACAACCCCATCCTGCTCTGAGATAGTTAAACCGCTGCATTTTTCAATTAATGTGTAATTACCACATTTTAATGTGGAAAGAAAACGCCAGTAACCTAACTCAAAAATGTACGTGCCCAATGTATGCGTCCGTGTAGTGAACTCCTAAAGTACAAATTTATCTGCATAGCGACGGGGAGCTGTGAAGTAAGTGGGTGCATGATCACAAGAAAGATGGTGGCAGAGAAAAGTTGTTTGAAGAGTGGTGAGGGAATTTCTACTCAGGGAGAAAAACAAAGAGGGGCATACCTGGTCAGTGCAAGCTGAGCAGTTGTACGCTTTGATGATATGTTGCTTGAAGAGCAGGCTCTTGAGGTTTTATTGTCAGGTGCAGTATATAAAATACCAGGCAGATTTCCACTGGGATGGCTTTCTACATTATTGGGCATAGCAGGAGAACGCCTGGCATCTTGATTTCTCTTTCTTGTATTACCTGGTATCTGGCCTGATCAAAGCAGAGGCTGTAGGTTTCAAATATTCCTCTTGATGCCATGACGTTCGAAAGCTCTCTGATACACTGGCCATTTCTCAGCCTCCTCGTCTCCAGTCTACGAAGGCTGATTGTGTATGCTTAGCATACCCTTTCTTATGTCTTGGCCTTGAAAGCTCTTTAATACACAGGTCAATTTTGAACCTCCTTGTCTCCAAACTGCCAATACTCTTGCTGCATGTTTTACACCATCTCATACCTTGACCTTTGAAAGCTCTCTAGTACAGTGGCCATCTTTGAATTTCCTTGTATCGATTCTACCAAGACTGATGCTGTGGTTTTTACGGCTCCCTCTGTCTTGCCCTTTGAAGGTGTAACACTGTCCCCAGCCCAACAACATGGAAAGAATACTTCACACACGGAGGTCCTGATGTCTTTATTCTTCCGCATACGATCATACACTAAATCACTGATTACATCATAACCATTAATAACCACACCTTAAGACCTCCCAGCAGATTACGCAACCTCGCTTCTAAGTCTGCCCAGATCCAAGAGGGTCCGAGGGCACCTAGTTGCAAACACTACACCCTGCCTTGTTAAACAAAAAGTACAAACAGTGGTTATATCAGAACTCTTCAATAAGTTGTTGAGGTGTTCGCACTTGTCAGCCGATCGAGTGGTGTGAGGTGGTTGAGATACACTCTGGTCATGCACCGATGGCATAGATTCTGATGCTTGATCTGAACTGCCAGGCGGAATCACCTCATTGAAGATTGCAGGAGCTGACAAACATCGAAGTAGGTGATTGAAATGTGACGAGTCCCATGTGATGGATTTTCTAGGAAAATGGACTGTCACCATGTGTCCTTTGCACATCACCACTCTCAGAGGTTCGACATCAATTTGAGCATACGTTTTCCACATTTGTTTCTGTTTGACCAGGACCCAGTCACCTTTATCGAAGACTGTTTCCCGAGCTTGTTGACTCTGATCGACATATAGCTTCATTTTGCACTTTTGAGAAGTGTCCAGGGCCAGAACCTTATCAGCCTTCATGGATCGGTCCACTGTAGCAATTTGGTTCAAATTGTTCTCCCAAACAGCAATGTGGCAGGACTCTCACCAGATGTGGAGTGACTAGTTGACCGATAAGCACAGAGGGCTTGGCACAGGGCGTGCTTCAATTCGATTCCCTCCATTGATTCTTACTGAATGACTTTTTTGAAGGCGCCCATAAATTGTTCAACAATGCCATTGGCTTGGGGCCACAGAGGTGTTCTCTTTTGATGCTTGACATTTGACTAGAAACTCCTTCAATTCTCAACTGTTGAATGGCGGGCCATTGTCATACTTTAAGATGGTGGGGATAGCCTACGACGCAATGATGATGTCCAACCGTTCGATAACCTTGTTATGGGTGGTTGATGACACCTTCTCCACTAAAGGAAAGTGTGAAAACTCATCAATGACTACAATGGGATGATGTCCATTTCCTAAGGGCCCAAAGAAATCAACTGCAACTCTTTCCGAGGCCTGTGTCGGAAGCACAGACATTGTCAATGGTATAGAGCCTCTTTAGCGGAAAGGCAGTTGAAAAGATGACACACATTTAGTTCCCCTCCAATTCACTCGCCCAGATGCAGGAACCACACTCTGGGGGTTATTCCAACTTTGGAGGAGGTGGTAATCTGTCCCAAATGTGACGGATTTACCACCAGCCGTATTACGAGTTCCATAGGATATAATGGACTCGTAATACGGCTGGTGGTATATCCGTCACTTTACCGTCACTTTTGGGACGGATTACCACTTCCTCCAAAGTTGGAATAACCCTCTCTGTCTCTTAGGGCTCTTTTGGTGGCTACAATACCACAATGTCCTTCATGGATCAGATCAATGACTTGCTGTGTATAGGCTATCAGCTATGACAGTTCTTGAGCCATTCAACACAAAGCCTTCCTTGGTTACAGACAGTTCATCCTGTAAATGAAATTTTTTTTGCAATTCAATGTTGTCATCAAGAGGTTGAATATTCTTCTTCTATGATTGAGTTGAAATGATGTTTTTAAGAACGAGCATGTTATGGTCAGCATCAGTAGCAGCAATAATCTGGTCATTCGATAAGGCTGTCAACGTGCTGGACATTACAATGAAATTAATGTACTCTTCAGCTGTTTTGGATGTGGAGTTGTGTCTGTGTAGAGGTACTCATGAAAAGTAATCATCAGGGTTCTGATTTTTACCTGGTTTGTGTACAATCATATAGTCGTACTCATGCCTCAATGCGAGGAGGCATTTTGGCTTTCTGGTTCTCAAAGATAGAGAGTAGCACTTTGTGGTCTGTAATGATGGTGAAATGTTTTCTGTATAGAAACACATGAAAATGTTGGCAGGCCCAGACTGCAGCCAACCTCTCCTTCTCTGGATGAGAATAGCCACATTCTGTGTGCGACAGGCTTCGACTAGCATAGGCTACCAGGTGTTTCTGAGCATTTGGATGACCATTATGTTGAGCAAGAATTGCCCCCAGCCCCACTTGGCTAGCATTTACAGTGATCTTAGTATGTAGCTTGGGGTCAAAATAGGCTATCTCGGTTGCATTTTCAATTGCATCTTTTATTTTTTGAGACTCTGATCACATTTAGCTGACCACTGAAAAGGAACATATCTCTTGGGCACTCACTGTAGCAAAGGCATGAATGTACATTGAGCAATATCTGGCCGTACCTAAGACGGATCACAGCATGGTGACATCTTATGGGGGGCAAGAAGCTGACAGTTCTTGTACTCCATCTGGGTCAGGAGTCATTCCCCCATTTGTTAACCTGGTGCAAATCCACACAGATGCGCATCGCACCTCCATTGTCCTTTTTGGGCCCTAGCACTATGGGCGAGTCACAGCGGGGAGGACTAGTAGAGTGCTCAATGATGTCCTGCTTCAAAAGCATTCTCAGTTCTTTCTCAACAACGTTTTGCAAATAAAAGGCAAGTTTGCAGTGCCACTGGGCAACAGGGCAAAGGTCCTTTTTAATGTAAAGTCACACTTTCATTGTTGCGAGTCTTTCTAGGCCTTGAAATAACAACAGAAACTGACTTACAATTTCTGACTGACTGTGCAAGTTGTGATTGAGAGGTGTCAATCCCATGTTAGTAGCAGTGGAAAAATTGAGCAGGCATGCACTGGACTAATTCCTGGAAGTACGTGACGTGAATTGGTGCTTGCATGGACACTGCTTTGCATCTCATTGTCGCGGTGAATGGTCCCTGACTTTGCAAAGGTTTAAAAGTAGCCCACGTGTATACCTTTGTGTTTGAAGGGCTGAGACTTTGCACATGCGCGAGGTCATTAAACTTTGTGACTGCCATGATGGTAATCAATGCACCACTGACCATAATGAAGGTTATGGGGCAACCATTAACTTTTCTGATGATCTTAGGGTGGCGTCCAAATGAACTTGGTTGTTTCATTTGATGATCTAACTTTAACTTTGGTTCTTCCTTGAACACAGCCAACCCAAGAGGCGCCTGACATCCTTTGGTCGACATCATCATCGCACATCCATCTTCCACACTGGAGCTTGATGATAATGTTGAAGACCCTTTTCAGGACAAGCTTGACCATGATCAACTTTGTCTGGTTTCTAATTGTCATAACTGGTGTTGCTTTTTGAGCTTGTTTGGGTGGCAAGAATATTTCTGGAATTGTCTGGCATACATTTTCTCTTCTGATCAACTTCTTCTTTATTAGAACTTTATTCGATTTTTCGAGAAAATCACGATAGTGTACATAATAAGAAACAAATATATATACAGATAAATATAAAAAAATCAAAAACACAACCATTACATTTCTCACAGGGCAAGTTAAAAACACATATCACCAAATAAAAACCTAAAAGGCTCATTAAAAAGCACATCAGTGCCAACTAAAACACAATGAAGAAGTTCAATGCACATGCAGGATCCCAGAGAAAAAGTGAATCATAAAAATATAAATAGTGAGAGACTTTAGCAATTGTAAAAACAAAAAGGCTAGCCTTACTTGGCTAAAATTAAGAGACAAAAGAAGCAGCCTGATATACTTGTGACAGAGCTTATTAAATCTCTGGCAAATCATGACAATATGAAAAGTGTCAGGAATGGAAACATCATTGCAAGAACATGCCTGTAAGTCTAATACTTTAGACCAAGACCCTTTAGGCAACAGCAGTTGGTAAAATAGAGCAAATCTAAATAGGTTAATAGCCTGCCAAGAACATTGGACATCTCCATCATCAAGTGCTTATGAGGTGCTGCAGAGTCTCGCTCAGCTGCTGCCCTGTCACAAAAGCTTGTTTTATCCAAGGAATGTCCCTCCTCACAATGCGCTCTGGATCCGCAAAGATCTCAGCCCAGAAAGGTTAAAGTTCATCTGATATATGAGAGCCATGGAATGTGTGACATATAATTCAAAGCCAGATAGTCTCAGATAATAAGTCTATTAAGATTCAGGTCCTCGTTTAGCCAGATCGACAGCCAAAGTAGCAAAGGACATAGCCAAATTTAGTCAGAAATATACCCCCAACCCAGCTCCCTCATTAATCATCTCACAAGGTGTACTCTGGGGAACTCTGGGAAAACTTTTCAGGAAATAGTTTTCAATGGCCTGTAATTGGGATGATGGCACAAAACTCCAGATGTCGCAACCTTAGCAGGCCACTGTAATACACTTAGCCCAAATACTTTAAGCATGGTCTCCATGTGTGTGTGGCCTTTGTGCCTCGACAAGGCACTGACCCTACTAATTGCTGATTTGAACCTGATCGTGTTTTTTTACACAAGGGGTCCATAGGGATCCCTTGATACAAAAAATGATCAGCCCTGAAGATAGGCTGACCCTTTATTGAAAAACCACCACCATTACATAGGGCTTAGCCTAATTTGGGCTAAGATCCAAATCATTATTAAAAAGTACAAAAAGGTCTAGAAGGCGCTGTAGACTCTTGGCCGTGCATGACATCAGGACGGCATCATCCGCATATAAGAGAACAGGCAGATGACTCTAGCGTACAGAACATCCACCACTTAATCAAATAAACCCTTTTTCAAACCATTAATATAAAGAGTGAAGAGAAATGGGGCCCTGATGCACCTCTAGCGCACCTCCTTCTTCAAATTGAAGGGCTGTGTACATTCCCCATTCAATCTATCTTACAGAAGCAGCTAGGCCCTCATGGAGACTGTGCAAGAAGGAAATCCGGACTGACTCAGCCCCCAGCATGGCCCACAGCTTGCCTCTATTAACTCAGTCAAAGGTCGTGTTTAGGTCCATAACACCCAAGGGAACTGCCCCCTCCTCCACCCTGGTGTACTTCGTAATCAACACATGCAAGTTCAGGGCCTGACCCACTGTACCCCACCCTGCTATGTACCCATATTGTGCTTCTGACAGAATATTCTTATTTTTGGCCCAGGTAGTGAGACGATCCAGCAAGACCCTCTTCAGCACCTTAACCTTGTAGCCACCAGGGAAATGGGACAGTAACAGGCAGGATCAGCCCTATTCCCCTTCTTGAAGATAAGGACATTGATAAATTATTTCCAGCTATAGGGTAGAGGGCACTAATAGGGGCCCAGAAGTCAACCTTAGATTTAAACTGGTCCCGTGGGATGCTGTCAGGGTCCAGGGCCTTGCCATTTGGGAAGGACATCATACCTTTCCTAACTTCGTCCCACTGGAAACAGAGCCCAATTGCCTCCCGATCTTCAGCCAATTAAACTTTACTGGACTCAAGATCATAGGTGGCCTTGAAGTGATCTAACCAAGCCAGGGGTTATGATCAGGGCCTGAATGCTCATTTGGTCTGGCGGGAAGAGGAGGTGGTTTACTGCCCTCCAAAACTCTGCAATGTCCCATGGGGTGCAAGCCCACAACAGCTTGTCCCAGAGTTCCCTCTCTAGTGTCTTCTTCTCTAAGAGTGCCCCACGATAGTTGGCCGTGGCCCTCCTCACTTCCTTTGAGTTACGGGGCTGCCTATGCAGAGAGGCCATGAGCGCTCTGTGGGCCTGCAAGCAGGCCTTGTCAAACCACCTACAGGGCACTGTCACAGGAGCAACATTAGGAATAGTGAGAGCAGTCTTATGCTCTCCGCAATAATGGTGAAAACATTCAAGATTGAGACAGAGGCCCATTCATCCAAACAAATAGAACAATCTGAATAACTAGAGGATAAGAGGGAGTGCATAAAATCAGCCGGAACCACTTAAGCCTATTTGAGTTTTCTCCCCTGTGCTATGGACATAACCGGTTCCTGAAATATGCCATCAAGCCACCAATAGTCTGTGACCACTTGAGAGAAGCCAAGAGAGGGTTGTGGTTGCTCTGTGCATGCCAAACTACCTTGAAGTCAATTAAGGAGGGAAAGAAGCTTTTAGAGGCGAGGATATAATCAATAATTGAGCTGGGCCCTGTCCCTTTAAAGGTTGGAGCTTGCACAACCCACGTTGTTAAGAACATTTACCAGGTCATGTTCTAGAAATAAGGTGTTAAACAGATCCCCATGTGATGTATGTTTCAGATGTACTTGATCCTTGGCCCCTAGAACTTCAAACTGTTGTGTCTCTCTACAGAGAGCAATCCAAAACATGGATGTAGGTTAAAGTCTTCTATTAGTAAAAGCACTGTGAACCTAGGAGAGCTGGCAGCTCAATTGCTTAGAAACTGGCTCAGTTTGCTTGCAACAACTCACGCCCCATGGGCAGAAGTAGAGTGGTAAAAAATAACAACCAGGACCCTAAACTAATTTGTAAAAAGTCAGAAGTGTGTCTAACATGAAATGTGAGGAGGAAATAACCCTCTCTATTTTATACCATAAACTTAGTTTAATGAAGGTGGCTAAGCCTCACTTAGCTGTGCCATGAGGGGAGGTCATGGCAGGTGACACAACCAATGAGTAGCCATCTAAAAAAAGGGAACTATCAGTGTACTGTGTCTCTTGCAGACTTATAATGTCTGATGGACACTGGAGATCAATGCACTCCTCGTCCACTAGTCTCCCTCTACTCCCTGGACTTTCTCTTCTCTCTGTGATGCACTTGGTCTTTCTTTCGCTTTGCAAAACATTATGATTGTTTTTATTTTCTGCAGCCCTTGCACATCTGTCCTACAGCTGGACATTTTCCTTCATGGGGATATGAAAACCCGCATATGAAAGCTTTTCCTTCTTTGAAGACGTTGATTTGCATACATCTGCCTGGCATTTGTACTTGCTTTTCATGATCAGTGTTGATTCAGTTTTTGCTGTTGCAGCTTCTACATCAGCAGCTTGTTGGTCTGTTCTTTCATCGGCTCTTGCAGCAATTACTATTTTGTCTAAACTGAGCATCTCTCTCAACGTGCGTCTTCTGGAAGAGTCCACCAGACAGCCACTGATGACTCTAAAGAGTGTGGCTTTTGCATTGTTAAATTCACTAAATTTACAGTGTTGATGAGCACTTCGAGCCTTTCAAAAAACTCATCCATCGTTTCACCAGCTTGTTGTTTCGCTTGAATGAAAATGGATCTTTCATAGTCAACATTTGGCATCAGACTGAACTTTGTATTCAAGGATTCTTTGATTTGACTGTACGATATTGCATCAGTCTGAGACACTTTCTTCAATACATATTCCGTCACCAGCAAGATTCCTTAAATACTTAATGATTTTCCTATCATCTACTTCTTCTTTGGCATCTATAAAATAATCTAATGTCTCAAACCACCAGGTCCACCTGGCGCCAATATTCTGTTTCTTGGCGGTATTGAATGGCAGTGGTGGTTAAAGAAACAAAGCTGCAGCATACTTCATGATCTTTTCTACTGCTGTTGAGCATATATGCTGTTCAGACGGCCACTGCTGCTGCTCACTGGGAGTAGCTGCAAATTCTGCAAGGACAGGCAGCATGCTTGTGCTTAGGTCGCCTTGCCTGAGCAGAGCTCGTAAATCGTCATCATCTTCCTTGACATTGAGAAATTATTTCTCGCACTTGATCACTGTTGCATTTAGCTTTTTGCATCGTGTAAGATTGTCACTGCCTTTAGCATTTCACTTCCCCTTCTTTGAGCGCCGTATAAGGGCTGAAGCTGTAGCAGTCTGCTCGGTCATTGCAAACATTCAGGGACAGAGGGACAGTAGCCTTGTTTCTTTGGGGTACGTAGCCCCTTACTTATCGCCAGTTGCAGCGTCCTCCACAGCCTAGGAGTATGCAAAGAATACCCCACAGTTTGGGGGCTCTTGATTAGACATATTTATTCCTCCGCTTATGATCACACACTAAATCACTGATAATGTCATAACCGTTACTAACCACATCTTAACACTTCTGAGCAGATAACGCAATATCTCTCTTTAGTCTACCCAGAAACACGAGGGTCCTAGCACACCCAGTCTCACAACACTACAGAAGGCTTTCTAATACAATGGCCAACTTTGAAAGTTAGGTGATATTTTGGTTTATAATAGTACTAAAAAAAACAGATAATACCATAGTGGCATACTGCATGGTATTATCCTTGAATTTAAGAATTTCAGTATACAAAATGAAGAATGAAGAATTTTCGTAATATTACCACCTGCTTTCCACATTTTTTCTCACATAGTTCTAACATTCTGCTGGTCATAACCTATGGCAGACTTTCTGAGTAGCTATTAAGTAATTCAGCGAGGCAAGTACCGTACTGGCACTTAGCAACTATATAACTATGATAACACCAATACAAAGAATTTGTGAAGTCAGCATTATTGCTAAAGAAGGAGGGAAACATAGGGCCTAATTTAGAGTTTTGGAGTTGGGTTATTTCATCAGAAATGTGACAGATAGCACTTCCACCTTGTTGCATGTGAGTTGATATGATATGATGAATTCTTGTAAAGCGTGTGAACACCCGGAGGAGTCTTAGCACTACCACTGCTGTGAAAGATCTTAAGATGGAACAGACCTTACTAATTTACAAACAGCCACGTTTTTAAAGACTTTCTGAAAAGAAGGAGATTGGTAATGGAGCACCGGAACTTGTAGACACTGATTTTTGTGACGGAGTTGTAAGGGAGCATCCTGCTGGGAATGTACCATTTAAAGCTATATTTGAAATAGTCCAGGCCTGTATCCTGAAGGGCCTTGTAGGTGACATAAAGAGACTTAAAGGCATTGTGGTTCCTGATTGTTAGCCAATGTACCTTAAACAGAGCCTGTGATGCTGATTGAAACTTGGATAGAAGCATTGAGCTGCTGCATTCTGCAGCATCAGAAGTTTATTCAGCTGTTGCAGCTGCATATTCAAATAAAGAGCATTGCAGTAGTTGATTTTGGAGAGAATGAGGATAATCACTACTGTCTTCTGCAGTTCAAAAGGAATGCAAGGGAGAATTTTTCTCGTTGTCCTTATCCTAAAGGAGGAAGAGATGACTCTGTTGATTTAATCATCAAAGGAAAGCCTCTCACGAAGCATAACACCCAGATTCCTTACCTTCTGGACAGGGTCGGGAGATTTCCCTCTTCTTGTGGCCACCATGAGGTGGACCACAAGGAGATATCATTCCTGAAAAAGAGAACCTCAGTCTTCCCAGAATTCAACTTGAGGCAATTGTCCCTCATCCATTTGCCTACTTTCAACATTCAGTTCTGGGATCTTGGAGCAGTATCACTACCATTACTAGACAGTGAGGCGACAATTTGTGCGCCGCCAGCTTATGACACCAAGGAAAAGCCAAAGGCTCTGATCAAAGTGGCCAGTAGTGTAACATATACATTAAAAAGTGTTGTGCTCACAGAAGACCCCTGAGGGACCACGGATGGAGGGGAAAATGGTGTAGAGACAAACTCATTCAGGGCAACAGATTGTTCCCATCCAGAGAGGAAGGATCCTAGTAAAGCCCAGGCAGATCTATTGATCTCAATGTTATGGAGACGGTCGAGCAGCAGATGATGGTTGACCACGACAAATTCAGTCAACTAGTAAAATGAGGGCTGCTTTACCTCCCTTATCTAGTGCTGCCCTAATGTCTTCTCAGGCCACAATCAAAGCTGATTCTGTACTGAAGCCACTCCTGAAGACAAACAGTCTAGAAGGTGATTGTTATTGACATAGGGGCAAATTCCTGATTCATAGTTTTCTCCACAAATGTAGCAGGCATACGCAGACAAGATATTTAACTGAAGCTGCCTGGTTCCTGGGGGTTGAGAATAGGGGCCTGATTGAGATCTTGGCAAAGGACTTACTGCTTCACAACGGTGATGATATCCTGTCCGCAGAAATATAAATCCCAAAGGATATAATGGGAGTCATATTTTGGCGGATGGGATATCGGTCACTGATGTGATCGAGTGACTCGCCCAGTAAGATCTCAACTAGGCCCTAGGTTTTCTTTATTAGTGGAAGCACAGAGGCGTTTTCCACTGTTTTACGGAAATATCCTGAGCAAAACATCTCATTAAAAACTCTGGCTAGATGAGTATTTATGATCACTGGCGCTAAATTACAATTGTTGACGGACAAGATCGAGTTTTTTTATTTAACTAACAATTTTACCTGCTCAGCTGTGAGAGCAGTAAATCTTTTGAAGGTTGCCATGTTGTCATGAGAAGAGAGATCAACCCTTCCCCCAAAGTTAATATTCTATTTTGGCTTGAGAAAATTGGTCAATTGTATTGCAAAAGGATTGATTGCTCCCTTCATTATTTTTGCAAGTGACTTTCATGAGTTTCTTCACTGTCTCAAAGAGTTGTTTTTTTGTATTATTAGAGGATTTGATCTTTTTTATAAAGTGCAAGGACGTTTATAAAAAAGATTGCATACTCTAAAAATTGCATTATATCCTATGGCTAAAGTGGATGGGATGGCTGTCACATTTGTGACAGAGTCCACTAAGCTCTAAATCTGGCCCATAGTTTGCAATATAAAATCCTTGCGAGTGCCTTACTGCAATGCATGAAAAAACAGAGTGACCAAATTTTAAGATAAAAACTTTGGAAGAAGAAAGATATGACTTTTTTCACAAGCTGTGAAAGTGACGTATGAAAATCAATCCTGGATGTGTATTGAGCTCAACAAGGCATTTATTTAAAAATCTTGCAATACAAAAGGCCTGATTACAACTTTGGAGGAGGTGTTAATCCGTCCCAAATGTGACGGATATACCACCAGCCGTATTACGAGTTCCATAGGATATAATGGACTCGTAATACGGCTGGTGGTATATCCGTCACTTTACCGTCACTTTTGGGACGGATTAACACCTCCTACAAAGTTGTAATCAGGCCCAAAGTGTAAAAAGGGTAATAACTTTCTATCACTATCACCTACCAGGGAGAACTAGAGTAAGACTGCTAACAATGATCTGAAATCATTTATATGCATCCAGGCAGGGCATGGCGTGTGGTGGAAACTTGAAGCCTGACTTACACTTTGGCAGATGCAGTAATTCACCACAGTCGTGGTGAAGTACCCTTCCCACCAATCAGACTGACTGCTCATCCTGAGTAGAGTCAGGCAGACTGTTGTGTTTCTGCTGGCCATCCCCCCTGGCTCCAGTGGTGGAAACTTTACACCAACAGCCTAGTGGACTTAGAGCATTTGGTGTAAGAACATGAAACTTCCTTGTGCCACATTAGTGTCATTTTTTTTTTTTACACTAATGTGGCTCAATGAGGCCAAAATCGCCACTCCTGATTTACAGAGTGGTGCAATGGATGCATTGCACCACTTTGTAACCCCCTATGCCACATTATGCCGGCGGCAGGCATAATTTATGCAAAGGGAGCATTCCCCCTTCTGGAGGGCGAATAAATAGAGCATGGAAATCTAAAAGATTTATTTGTGTTTTTCTTTTTGGCATTTTTAACACCTGCTCAGAGTAGGCGTTAAAAGGGGGCATGCCATTGTTTTCAATGGGTGCCAAAATGTTGGCGTTAACCTTGAACAGTACATCAATAGCGTCAGAAAATCTGATGCTATGCCCCCTACCCTGTGCAATGTTGCGCCGTATTTTAAATATGGAGCACACATGGTGGCAGTAGCAGGGCGCAAGCAGGCACAAGAAAAATGGTGCTACATTTATTGCAGTGCCACTTATCTTAAATCTGGCCCTAAGAGTGTCAGGGTGTCATGCTTTGGGAGTTTGTTTTTGTTAAACAAAATAGTTTTGCTGAGTGGCTGCATGAAATATGGCTGACACTCAACAAACCTTTAGTGCCTTCAGAGTAGATGCTATGGCTCCTTTGAAGGCACAGATATCTCCTCAGGACAGCGGAGAACTCTAAATATGGCAGCTGGCAATCTTCCAGGATGGTGGAGGTAATAAACTCTGCCACCCTAGCAGACATGTGGTGGCCAAACATCAAACCCTAAAATGAGGCCTTTATTCTTTAAAACAAGGACTACATAAGCCTCATTCAAAGATTTCTGAATCTTTGAATTATTGGCTATGCCTCCTAGGGTACATCCAGCATACTGATTCTACTGTATCAAAGGCAAGAATTGTTTTAATGCTGCTCTCGTGCAGACACTGTAACTGCCTACAGATGCAGCACATCTCACAAGGGTCCAGTACAATTTTCTGTAGAAAGTGATATCATGTGATATTGGTCAGTCCTTTACATCAACTACTGTATCTGTAATGTGTTAAAAATCCAGAGTCTAGTGACACACACCTGGAATGCAGAGGCACTTGTAGCTGGTCCCAACGCTGCGACAAATCCCATGAGCACACGGGTTCAATGCGCAAAAGTCAATGAGCCGCGAACAGGTCGGCCCCGTAAACCCAGGACTACAGCTGCATGAGTAAGATAATCTGTCAGCGTAGCACGTCCCATTGTTCTGACAAGGAGAGGACACACACGGGTCGATTTTTTCCTCACATGATGGTCCAAAAAATCCTGTATGAAAACAAAGACATTTTTCACTTTTTCAATTTCTATTGCAACAGTAATACAAAAACTTACAATAAACATTTTCAAAGCAGTGAAGAATACCTTAAAAATTCATAAAGTACTGGTTTTTGTATTGCTATTGCAAGTCGATATATTGTTAATGCACAAGAGAAAGAGATATTTCACAATTAATTTATATTTTTTAGGCCCGTTGATCACAACTATCATGATACCGAATTAAAAAGGAAAGGGTAGAGATATGTAAAGTGCTATCATTGAAAATGAATAGGTCTTGGGGGCGTGGTCTAGCTTTGGATGCAGATGGCTGCCTGATCTTGGAGCTCCACTAGGCGGCGGGCCCTGGACTGGGATGGGAGAGCTTGGAGAGCTGTGCGGACTGACGGCTGAGCTAAGAGGGACCCTCTTATGGCGAGTATCGACTAGGAGGCTAAAGAGGGGGCGCCCTCTGCTGCGTGCGTCTGTCTGACATTGCTCAGATGCAGAGCACACAGGAGAGGACTAGCTGGCCACGCAGGACAGTGGCTTTGCATGCTGGAAGGGAGAGGATGGCGGCGGACAGAAGACATGCCTTAGGGCTGATGCCGACGGCCCCACCTCCAGCACCAGTAACCTAGCAGCGGACGCGGCGAGGACCTTCGTCCTTCCCCCTGTACCGGAGACTTCCCCTACCTTCTGCCTCCTCCAAACTGTGCCATCAGACCCTCCCTGCAAGGGGCTGCTCTGGTCCACGGCCATGCAGGGAGAGCATCGCTGTAGCAGAGGGGCGAATGAGGGCCCCGCCGAGGGAAGGGCTCTCCCCCATCCCAACCACACACCAGCACACAGTGTCCTCCCCCTCTTCATCCTCCCAGGGACATTCGTTATCTTCACCTTGGGGGCTGCTGCAACAAGGATTTAGCACACGGATACCTGTAGGAACCGCCACTAATAGGGTCACTGACCCCATCGGAAAGGCCTGGACACAAACTAAGATGGCACGGACCCTCGAGTGGGGCACCCTCAACTGTAAGAGCTCTACGACAACTGCGCCTGCTGGCCCCACATGCCCCCCCCACACAACGCCACCAGGGGGACTCAGAGAAGAGATGAGGGCCCCCCCGGGGTAGTGGACCAAAATGGTACCCATAGGAGGGGACCCTTTAGGAACCAGAGGCTTTGGTCTGCCAGCGACTTCTTACCACCCCCCTGCAGGAAAGTACCATCTTCCTTGGCATGTTACCCCCATTTTTACCTGTATGTCAGTACTTTTTTGCCTGTCTCACTGATATCCTGCTGGTCAGGACCCTCGTGCTCATAGTTTATGGCCTAATGTGTGTGTCTGTATAGTGCTTGACTGTGTCACTGAGGCTCTGCTAATCAGAACCTTAGTGCTTACGCTGCCTCTGCTTTTAAATTTGTCACTGTAGGCTAGGGACTTCATTTACCAATTTCAATTGGCACACTGGACCCCCCTTATCAGTCCCTAGTAAATGGTACTTAGGTACCCAGGGCATTGGGATTCCAGGAGATCCTTATGAGCTCCAGCATTTCTTTTGCCGCCCATAGGGAGCTCAGACAAACCCTTCCACAGGCCTGCCACTGCAGCCTGCGTGAAATAGTGCACACACTATGTCACAGCCATTTTCACTGCACATAAGTAACTTATAAGTCACCTCTATGTCCAACATTCACTTGCTGAAGGGTAGGTGCAAAGTTACTAAGTGTGAGGGCACCCTTGCACTATCAAAGGTGCCCTCACATAGTTCAGGGCCATTTCCCGGGACTTTGTGAGTGCGGGGACGCCATTACACGTGTGCACTACATATAGGTCAATACCTATATGTAACTTCACAATGGTAACTCCGAATATGGCCATGTAAGGTGCCTAAGATCATGGAATTGTCCCCCATTCCAAATCTGGTATTGGGGAGCCAATTCCATGCATCCTGGGGGCTCCACTACAGACCCCCACTACTGCCAAACCAGTTATCTGAGGCTTGCATTGCAGCTACAACTGCTGCCACCTCACAGACAGGGTTCTGCCCTCCTGGGGTCTTAGCAGCTCAGTTCCAGGAAGGCAGAACAAAGCATTTCCTTTGGGAGGAGGGTGTTACTCCCTCTTCCTTTGAAAATAGGTGGTACAGGCTGGGGAGGGGTAGCCTCCCCCAGACTCTGGAAATGCTTTGAAGGGCACAGATGGTGCCCTCCTCCCATAAGCCAGTCTACACCGGTTCAGGGACCCCTTATCCCCTGCTCTGGCATGAAACTGGACAAAGGAAAGGGGAGTGACCACTCCTCTGTACATCACCACCTTAGGGGTGGAGCCCAGAGCTCCTCCAGTGTGCCCCAGACTTCAGCCATCTTGCTTTGCAAGGTGTGGGGGCACTCTGGAGGGCTCTGAGTGGCCAGTGCAGGCAGGTGACATCGGAGACCCCTCCTGATAGGTCCTTACCTGATAAGGTAGCCAATCCCCCTCTCAAGGCTATTTAGGGTCTCTCCTGTGTGTTCTCTTCAGATTCTACGTTTCCAGCAGGAATCCTCTGCAACTACTACTTCATTCCCTGACCTCGGATCAACCGCAGCCTCCTCTAGGAACCGCTGTAACAGTAACAAAGTATCCACAAGTGATACTTTTCTTCAGCACCTTCAGCTGCAGCCAGCAACTGCAACAGTTTCCATGGTGTGCATGCTCAGAGGACTCCTGTCTTCATCCTGCACCAGAAGGACCAAAGAAATCTCCCGTGGTGTGACAGAGTCACTCTCCTGCTCATGCAGGCACCTTATAAGACGACGACCAGTACCATTGGACTCCTCTCACAGCTATGAGTGTGCTCCTAGGAGCACAGAGGGTGGACCCCATCGAAACAGACTGTCCTTAGGTCCTGCTGATGCAATTTGGAGGAGGTAAGACCTTGCCTTCCCTGAGAGCGACAGTACCCCTGTTCTTCACCTCCTGAGGCCTCTGTGCACTATTTTAAAAATTCCTTCATGCACAGTCTGGCCCAGGTCCCCAGCACTCTATCCTGAGACGCTCAACTCGCTGAGTTGACCTCTGGCGCCGTGGGACCCTTCTTTGTAGTGCTGCACCAACCGTGTTTTGTGCCTCCTTTGTCCCTTGTCCTGGGACTCCTGTGGGTGCTGCCTGGCATCCTGAGGGCTTTCTAAAGTGCTGAGAGCCTCCCTCTTCCTCCTCACACAGAGTTGAGGCCCCCAGGTCCCTCCTGGGTCAAGCCAGCCCCATTTTGACACAATACGCAACTTTGTTGTAACCAAGGCTTGTTGGCGACTTCCAACACAAAATTACATCTGCATCCATCTTTACGTCGTGGGACATCTTTTGCATCATGCGGGAACCCGCTGGCATCTTCCTAGGGTGCATTTCTGCAGTCTTCATCCAACCAGGACTCTTCTTTTACACCCTCTTCTGGGTTGGCAGGGGCTCCTGTCCTTCCTGGAACTTCTTTTGAATTCTGGACTTGGTCCTCTTCTTTTGCAGGTCTTCAGGTCCAGGAATCCACCTGTTGTTGTTTGCAGACTTGGTTGGTTACTGCAATAATTCCAAACCTGAGGTGTAGCGTGTCCTAAGGAAACTTGCAGTACTTTACTCCTGCTTTTCTGGGCTCTGGGGTGGGGTAATTGACTTACCTTCACTGTATTCTTACTCTCCCAGCGATTCTGGACCCACTACACTTGTCTAGGGGGAATTTGTTATTCATATTCCACTTTCTTAGTGTATGGTTTGCGTTGCCCCAGACCTATTTTCTCCCATTGCATTCTATTGCATTTCCTATTGTTTGCACTATCCTATATCTAATTGCTTGCCTTATTTTGGTGCCTAGTGTATATATTGTGTATAATACTTACCCCCAGAAGGAGTATTGTCTCTAAGATATTTTTGGTACTGTGTCACCCAAATAAATACCTTTATTTTTTGTAACACTGAGTATTGTCTTTGCTTGTGTATAAGTACTGTGTAACTAAAAGTGGTATTACATGAGCTTTGCATGGCTCCTAGTTCAGCCTAAGCTGCTCTGCTATAGCTAACTCTATCAGCCTAAGCTGCTAGAACACTCCTACTTCACCAATAAGGGATAACTGGACCTGGTATAAGGTGTAAGTACCCAAGGTACCCACTACAAACCAGGCCAGCCTCCTACACCCCCGACCCTACTTTTTCAAGAGGGATACTAAGTGTGCAATGGACAAGGCGGCCACATGGGCCGGGCCATGAAATATCAATAGAGCAATAGAGCAGCCACCCCAAATGGTAGCAGAAGATGTTGACCCACACACGGGCGACAGCATTAACTCAGACAGGCTCAGACCACGCACCTCGCCCATATCACTACTGAGGGAGATCATATAGCTGGACAAGAGGGTCAGACCCCAATCCCCTCCCTCTAAACAACCCCTTTTTGATACTGGATCCAGTGCACTTGCCAGGGGATCGGATTCTGAACTCAAGCCTGCGGTCCAAACCCAAGTGGCCGGTCCCCAAGATGCCCAACGGCAAAACAGCAGGCAAATCCTCTGGTAAGCCGGTGAGACAACTTCTCTTCTCTGAAGCCCTCCAACACTCATGACCCATGACCTCTGCAAAAGGGCCTCTTTCGGCAGTCCTGTCCCACACCACAGCTTGTCCAGAGCAGGAAGCAAGTATGGAGCTCATACTTCAGGAAGTCACAGATGTGGGTCACAGACTTGAAGGAATGGACTCTGCTATATCCTCACTGGCAGTAGAGATGAAATCCATACACTTAGACATCGCCGGCTTCCAGTCCTGTGTGTCGGGGTTGGAGCAACGGGTAGCGACCATGGAAGACCATCTTAACACCACACAGGACGGAGACCAAGAACTTCTATACCTCCACAGCATGCTTATAAATTTAGAGGATAGGAGTCGCAGGAACAATGTCAGTTTTTTTTATTTCCGGAACAAAAAGAAGGGATAGACACCCAAGCCTTTCCGCGGAACGCTAACAAGCTTAACCTTTGACCCCGAGGGTGCACCGTCTGGGCTCAAAGTGTCAGGATGGAGCATTCAGACCCCACCCGATCATTGCCTGTCTTCTGCGACATGGGCGGGCCTGCCAACTCCTCCTCGTGGCTTATTAGGCTATTATTTGTTTTAGGCCATTTCTGCCCCCCAGGGGGGCATATCAGCCTATTTTAATTAGACCGATCTGCCCCCAAGGGGGGCAGAAACCACTAGGCATCAGGGATTTTTGTTGTTGTTGTTGTTTTACAGATGGGGAGCGACCCCTTAGGCAAGGGTCGCTCCCCTGGGGGTACAAATTGTATTTAGGCCATTTCTGCCCGCTTTGGGGGATGATCGGCCGGTTTTAGGTCAATCTGCCCCCAAGGGGGTGGAAACCACTAGGCACCGGGGATCTTTTATTTTTGAGCCGTCACGCAAGGGGAGCGAAACCTTTAGGCGCCAAGGCTAATTTTTTTTTGTGTGTTTTTTTTGGGTTTTTTTTTTTTTTTTTTAGAGATGGGGAGCGACCCCTTAGGCAAGGGTCGCTCCCCGGGGGGGGGGGGGCGAATTGTATTTAGGCCATTTCGGCCCACTTTGGGGCCAGATCAGCCGATTTTAGGTCAATCTGCCCCAAACCACTAGGCACCAGGGATCTTTTTTCTGCGCTGTCACGCAAGGGGAGCGACCCCGTAGGCAAGGGTCACTTCCTGGGGGGTCAAATTTATTTTAGGCCATTTCTTCCCCCCCCTGGGGCCGGCTGAGCTAGAAGCCAAAATCCACAGGTAGGCACTTTGAAAAAAACACCTCTGTTTTCTGTGAAAAAATGTGATGTGTCCATGTTGTGTTTTGGGCCATTTCCTTTCATGGAGAGGTACCATTTTTATCGGGAGACTTGGGGGAATGCTGGGTGGAAGGACATTTGTGGCTCCTCTCAGATTCCAGAACTTTCTGTCACCGAAATGAGAGGAAAAAGTGCTTTTTGGGCCACATTTTGAGGTTTGCAAAGGATTCTGCGTAACAGAATCTGGTCAGAGCCCCACAAGCCACCCCATCTTGGATTCCCCTAGGTCTCTAGCTTTCAGAAATGTGCTAGTTTGCTAGGTTTCCCCAGGTGCCAGCTGAGCTAGAGGCCAAAATCCACAACTAGGCACTGTTTTCTGTGAAAAAATGTGATGTGTCAACGTTGTGTTTTGGGCCATTTCCTTCCGTGGGCGCTAGGCCTACCCACACAAGTGAGGTACCATTTTTATCAGGAGACTTGGGGGAACGCTGGGTGGAAGGAAATTTGTGGCTCCTCTCAGATTTCAGAACTTTCTGTCACCGAAATGTGAGGCAAATTTTTTTTTTAGCCAAATTTTGAGGTTTGCAAAGGATTCTGGGTATCAGAACCTTGTCAGAGCCCCACAAGTAACCCCATCTTGGATTCCCGTAGGTCTCTAGTTTTACAAAATGCACAGGTTTGGTAGGTTTCCCTGGTGCCGGCTGAGCTAGAGGCAAAAAATCTACAGGTAGGCACTTTGCAAAAAACACCTCTGTTTTCTGTCAAAAAATGGGATGTGTGCACCTTGTGTTTTGGGGCATTTCCTGTCACAGGCGCTAGGCCTACCCACACAAGTGAGGTATCATTTTTATCAGGAGACTTGGAGGAACGATGGGTGGAAGGAAATTTGTGGCTCCTCTCAGATTCCAGAACTTTCTGTCAAAGCCCCACAAGTCACCCCATCTTGGATTCCCCTAAGTCTCTAGTTTTCAAAAATGCACAGGTTTGGCAGGTTTCCCTAAGTGCCGGCTGATCTAGAGGCCAAAATCTACAGGTAGGCACTTTGCAAAAAACACCTCTGTTTTCTGTCAAAAAATGGGATGTGTCCATGTTGTGTTTTGGGGCATTTCCTGTCACAGGCGCTAGGCCTACCCACACAAGTGAGGTACAATTTTTATTGGGAGACTTGGGGAAACGCTGGGTGGAAGGAAATTTGTGGTTCCTCTCAGATTTCAAAACTTTCTGTCACCGAAATGTGAGGAAAATGTATTTTTTTTAGCCAAATTTTGAGGTTTGCAAAGGATTCTGGGTAACAGAACCTGGTCAGAGCCCCACAAGTCACCCCATCTTGGATCCCCTAGGTCTCTAGTTTTAAAAAATGCACAGGTTTGGTAGGTTTCCCTAAGTGCCGGCTGATCTAGAGGCCAAAATCTACAGGTAGGCACTTTGCAAAAAACACCTCTATTTTCTGTCAAAAAATGGGATGTGTCCACGTTGTGTTTTGGGGCATTTCCTGTCACAGGCGCTAGGCCTACCCACACAAGTGAGGTCCCATTTTTATTGGGAGACTTGGGGGAACGCTGGGTGGAAGGAAATTTGTGGCTCCTCTCAGATTTCAAAACTTTCTGTCACCGAAATGTGAGGAAAATGTGTTTTTTAGCCAAATTTTGAGGTTTGCAAAGGATTCTGGGTAACAGAACCTGGTCAGAGCCCCACAACCCACCCCATCTTGGATTCCCCTAGGTCTCTAGTTTTCAAAACTGCACAGGTTTGGTAGGTTTCCCTAAGTGCCAGCTGAGCTAGAGGCCAAAATCTACAGGTAGGCACTTTGCAAAAAACACCTCTGTTTTCTGTCAAAAAATGGGATGTGTCCACATTGTGATGTTGGCCATTTCCTTTCGTGGGCGCTAGGCCTACCCACACAAGTGAGGTACCATTTTTATCGGGTGACTTGGGGGAACGCTGGGTGGAAGGACATTTGTGGCTCCTCTCAGATTCCACAATTTCTGTCACCGAAATGTGAGGAAAATGGGTTTGTTTAGTCAGATTTTGAGGGTTGCAAAGGATTCAGGGTAACAGAACCCGGTCAGAGCCCCACAAGTCACCCCATCTTGGATTCCCCTGGGTCTCTAGTTTTCAAAAATGCACAGGTTTGGTAGGTTTCCCTGGTGCCGGCTGAGCTAGAGGCCAAAATCTACAGGTAGCCACTTTGCAAAAAACACCTCTGTTTTCTGTCAAAAAATGGGATGTGTCCACATTGTGATTTGGGCCATTTCCTTTCGTGGGCGCTAGGCCTACCCACACAAGTGAGGTTCCATTTTTATCGGGAGACTTGGGGGAACGATGGGTGGAAGGAAATTTGTGGCTCTTCTCAGATTCCAGAACTTTCTGTCACCGAAATGTAAGGAAAATTTGTTTTTTTAGCCAAATTTTGAGGTTTGCAAAGGATTCTGGGTAACAGAACCTGGTCAGAGCCCCACAAGTCACTCCATCTTGGATTCCCCTAGGTCTCTAGTTTTCGAAATTGCACAGGTTTGGTAGGTTTCCCTAAGTGCCAGCTGAGCTAGAGGCCAAAATCTACAGGTAGGCACTTTGCAAAAAACAACTCTGTTTTCTGTCAAAAAATGGGATGTGTCCACATTGTGATTTGGTCCATTTCCTTTCGTGGGCACTAGACCTACCCACACAAGTGAGGTACCATTTTTATCGGGAGACTTGGGGGAACGCTGGGTGGAAGGACATTTGTGGCTCCTCTCAGATTCCAGAACTTTCTGTCACCAAAATGAGAGGAAAAAGTGTTTTTGGGCCAAATTTTGAGGTTTGCAAAGGATTCTGGGTAACAGAACCTGGTCAGAGCCCCACAAGTCACCCCATATTGGATTCCCGTAGGTCTCTAGTTTTACAAAATGCACAGGTTTGGTAGGTTTCCCTGGTGCCGGCTGAGCTAGAGGCAAAAAATCTACAGGTAGGCACTTTGCAAAAAACACCTCTGTTTTCTGTCAAAAAATGGGATGTGTGCACCTTGTGTTTTGGGGCATTTCCTGTCACGGGCGCTAGGCCTACCCACACAAGTGAGGTATCATTTTTATCAGGAGACTTGGAGGAACGATGGGTGGAAGGAAATTTGTGGCTCCTCTCAGATTCCAGAACTTTCTGTCAAAGCCCCACAAGTCACCCCATCTTGGATTCCCCTAAGTCTCTAGTTTTCAAAAATGCACAGGTTTGGCAGGTTTCCCTAAGTGCCGGCTGATCTAGAGGCCAAAATCTACAGGTAGGCACTTTGCAAAAAACACCTCTGTTTTCTGTCAAAAAATGGGATGTGTCCATGTTGTGTTTTGGGGCATTTCCTGTCACAGGCGCTAGGCCTACCCACACAAGTGAGGTACAATTTTTATTGGGAGACTTGGGGAAACGCTGGGTGGAAGGAAATTTGTGGTTCCTCTCAGATTTCAAAACTTTCTGTCACCGAAATGTGAGGAAAATGTATTTTTTTTAGCCAAATTTTGAGGTTTGCAAAGGATTCTGGGTAACAGAACCTGGTCAGAGCCCCACAAGTCACCCCATCTTGGATCCCCTAGGTCTCTAGTTTTAAAAAATGCACAGGTTTGGTAGGTTTCCCTAAGTGCCGGCTGATCTAGAGGCCAAAATCTACAGGTAGGCACTTTGCAAAAAACACCTCTATTTTCTGTCAAAAAATGGGATGTGTCCACGTTGTGTTTTGGGGCATTTCCTGTCACAGGCGCTAGGCCTACCCACACAAGTGAGGTACCATTTTTATTGGGAGACTTGGGGGAACGCTGGGTGGAAGGAAATTTGTGGCTCCTCTCAGATTTCAAAACTTTCTGTCACCGAAATGTGAGGAAAATGTGTTTTTTAGCCAAATTTTGAGGTTTGCAAAGGATTCTGGGTAACAGAACCTGGTCAGAGCCCCACAACCCACCCCATCTTGGATTCCCCTAGGTCTCTAGTTTTCAAAACTGCACAGGTTTGGTAGGTTTCCCTAAGTGCCAGCTGAGCTAGAGGCCAAAATCTACAGGTAGGCACTTTGCAAAAAACACCTCTGTTTTCTGTCAAAAAATGGGATGTGTCCACATTGTGATATGGGCCATTTCCTTTCGTGGGCGCTAGGCCTACCCACACAAGTGAGGTACCATTTTTATCGGGAGACTTGGGGGAACGCTGGGTGGAAGGACATTTGTGGCTCCTCTCAGATTCCAGAATTTCTGTCACCGAAATGTGAGGAAAATGTGTTTGTTTAGTCAGATTTTGAGGGTTGCAAAGGATTCAGGGTAACAGAACCCGGTCAGAGCCCCACAAGTCACCCCATCTTGGATTCCCCTGGGTCTCTAGTTTTCAAGAATGCACAGGTTTGGAAGGTTTCCCTGGTGCCGGCTGAGCTAGAGGCCAAAATCTACAGGTAGCCACTTTGCAAAAAACACCTCTGTTTTCTGTCAAAAAATGGGATGTGTCCACATTGTGATTTGGGCCATTTCCTTTCGTGGGCGCTAGGCCTACCCACACAAGTGAGGTTCCATTTTTATCGGGAGACTTGGGGGAACGATGGGTGGAAGGAAATTTGTGGCTCTTCTCAGATTCCAGACCTTTCTGTCACCGAAATGTGAGGAAAATGTGTTTTTTTAGCCAAATTTTGAGGTTTGCAAAGGATTCAGGGTAACAGAACCCGGTCAGAGCCCCACAAGTCACCCCATCTTGGATTCCCCTAGGTCTCTAGTTTTCGAAATTGCACAGGTTTGGTAGGTTTCCCTAAGTGCCAGCTGAGCTAGAGGCCAAAATCTACAGGTAGGCACTTTGCAAAAAACAACTCTGTTTTCTGTCAAAAAATGGGATGTGTCCACATTGTGATTTGGGCCATTTCCTTTTGTGGGCACTAGACCTACCCACACAAGTGAGGTACCATTTTTATCGGGAGACTTGGGGGAACGATGGGTGGAAGGAAATTTGTGGCTCTTCTCAGATTCCAGACCTTTCTGTCACCGAAATGTGAGGAAAATGTGTTTTTTTAGCCAAATTTTGAGGTTTGCAAAGGATTCTGGGTAACAGAACCTGGTCAGAGCCCCACAAGTCACCCCATCTTGGATTCCCCTAGGACTCTAGTTTTCATAAATGCACAGGTTTGGTAGGTTTCCCTAAGTGCCGGCTGATCTAGAGGCCAAAATCTACAGGTAGGCACTTTGCAAAAAACACCTCTATTTTCTGTCAAAAAATGGGATGTGTCCACGTTGTGTTTTGGGGCATTTCCCGTCACAGGCGCTAGGCCTACCCACACAAGTGAGGTACCATTTTTATTGGGAGACTTGGGGGAACGCTGGGTGGAAGGAAATTTGTGGCTCCTCTCAGATTTCAAAACTTTCTGTCACCGAAATGTGAGGAAAATGTGTTTTTTAGCCAAATTTTGAGGTTTGCAAAGGATTCTGGGCAACAGAACCTGGTCAGAGCCCCACAACTCACCCCATCTTGGATTCCCCTAGGTCTCTAGTTTTCAAAACTGCACAGGTTTGGTAGGTTTCCCTAAGTGCCAGCTGAGCTAGAGGCCACAATCTACAGGTAGGCACTTTGCAAACAAAAACTCTGTTTTCTGTCAAAAAATGGGATGTGTCCACATTGTGATTTGGGCCATTTCCTTTCGTGGGCGCTAGGCCTACCCACACAAGTGAGGTACCATTTTTATCGGGAGACTTGGGGGAACGCTGGGTGGAAGGACATTTGTGGCTCCTCTCAGATTCCAGAACTTTCTGTCACCGAAATGTGAGGAAAATGTGTTTGTTTAGTCAGATTTTGAGGGTTGCAAAGGATTCTGGGTAACATAACCTGGTCAGAGCCCCACAAGTCACCCCATCTTGGATTCCCCTAGGTCTCTAGTTTTCAAAAATGCACAGGTTTGGTAGGTTTCCCTGGTGCCGGCTGAGCTAGAGGCCAAAATCTACAGGTAGGCACTTTGCAAAGAACACCTCTGTTTTCTGTCAAAAAATGGGATGTGTCCACATTGTGATTTGGGCCATTTCCTTTCGTGGGCGCTAGGCCTACCGACACAAGTGAGGTTCCATTTTTATCGGGAGACTTGGGGGAACGATGGGTGGAAGGAAATTTGTGGCTCTTCTCAGATTCCAGAACTTTCTGTCAATGAAATGTGAGGAAAATTTGTTTTTTTAGCCAAATTATGAGGTTTGCAAAGGATTCTGGGTAACAGAACCTGGTCAGAGCCCCACAAGTCACCCCATCTTGGATTCCCCTAGGTCTCTAGTTTTCAAAACTGCACAGGTTTGGTAGGTTTCCCTAAGTGCCAGCTGAGCTAGAGGCCAAAATCTACAGGTAGGCACTTTGCAAAAAACAACTCTGTTTTCTGTCAAAAAATGGGATGTGTCCACATTGTGATTAGGGCCATTTCCTTTCGTGGGCGCTAGACCTACCCACACAAGTGAGGTACCATTTTTATCGGGAGACTTGGGGGAACGCTGGGTGGAAGGAAATTTGTGGCTCTTCTCAGATTCCAGAACTTTCTGTCACCAAAATGAGAGGAAAAAGTGTTTTTGGGCCAAATTTTGAGGTTTGCAAAGGATTCTGGGTAACAGAACCTGGTCAGAGCCCCACAACTCACCCCATCTTGGATTCCCCTAGGTCTCTAGTTTTCAAAACTGCACAGGTTTGGTAGGTTTCCCTAAGTGCCAGCTGAGCTAGAGGCCAAAATCTACAGGTAGGCACTTTGCAATAAACACCTCTGTTTACTGTCAAAAAATGGGATGTGTCCACATTGTGATTTGGGCCATTTCCTTTCGTGGGCGCTAGGCCTACCCACACAAGTGAGGTACCATTTTTATCGGGAGACTTGGGGGAACGATGGGTGGAAGGAAATTTGTGGCTCTTCTCAGATTCCAGAACTTTCTGTCACCGAAATGTGAGGAAAATTTGTTTTTTTTTGCCAAATTATGAGGTTTGCAAAGGATTCTGGGTAACAGAACCTGGTCAGAGCCCCACAAGTCACCCCATCTTGGATTCCCCTAGGTCTCTAGTTTTCAAAACTGCACAGGTTTGGTAGGTTTCCCTAAGTGCCAGCTGAGCTAGAGGCCAAAATCTACAGGTAGGCACTTTGCAAAAAACAACTCTGTTTTCTGTCAAAAAATGGGATGTGTCCACATTGTGATTTGGGCCATTTCCTTTCGTGGGCACTAGACCTACCCACACAAGTGAGGTACCATTTTTATCGGGAGACTTGGGGGAATGCTGGGTGGAAGGACATTTGTGGCTCCTCTCAGATTCCAGAACTTTCTGTCACCAAAATGAGAGGAAAAAGTGTTTTGGGGCCACATTTTGAGGTTTGCAAAGGATTCTGGGTAACAGAACCTGGTCAGAGCCCCACAAGTCACCCCATATTGGATTCCCGTAGGTCCCTAGTTTTACAAAATGCACTGGTTTGGTAGGTTTCCCTGGTGCCGGCTGAGCTAGAGGCCAAACTCTACAGGTAGGCACTTTGCAAAAAACACCTCTGTTTTCTGTCAAAAAATGGGATGTGTCCACGTTGTGTTTTGGGGCATTTCCTGTCACGGGCGCTAGGCCTACCCACACAAGTGAGGTATCATTTTTATCAGGAGACTTGGAGGAACGATGGGTGGAAGGAAATTTGTGGCTCTTCTCAGATTCCAGAACTTTCTGTCACCGAAATGTGAGGAAAATGTGTTTTTTTAGCCAAATTTTGAGGTTTGCAAAGGATTCTGGGTAACAGAACCTGGTCAGAGCCCCACAAGTCACCCCATCTTGGATTCCCCTAGGTCTCTAGTTTTCATAAATGCACAGGTTTGGTAGGTTTCCCTAAGTGCCGGCTGATCTAGAGGCCAAAATCTACAGGTAGGCACTTTGCAAAAAACACCTCTATTTTCTGTTAAAAAAATGGGATGTGTCCACGTTGTGTTTTGGGGCATTTCCCGTCACAGGCGCTAGGCCTACCCACACAAGTGAGGTACCATTTTCATTGGGAGACTTGGGGGAACGCTGGGTGGAAGGAAATTTGTGGCTCCTCTCAGATTTCAAAACTTTCTGTCACCGAAATGTGAGGAAAATGTGTTTTTTAGCCAAATTTTGAGGTTTGCAAAGGATTCTGGGCAACAGAACCTGGTCAGAGCCCCACAACTCACCCCATCTTGGATTCCCCTAGGTCTCTAGTTTTCAAAACTGCACAGGTTTGGTAGGTTTCCCTAAGTGCCAGCTGAGCTAGAGGCCACAATCTACAGGTAGGCACTTTGCAAACAAAAACTCTGTTTTCTGTCAAAAAATGGGATGTGTCCACATTGTGATTTGGGCCATTTCCTTTCGTGGGCGCTAGGCCTACTCACACAAGTGAGGTACCATTTTTATCGGGAGACTTGGGGGAACGCTGGGTGGAAGGACATTTGTGGCTCCTCTCAGATTCCAGAACTTTCTGTCACCGAAATGTGAGGAAAATGTGTTTGTTTAGTCAGATTTTGAGGGTTGCAAAGGATTCTGGGTAACAGAACCTGGTCAGAGCCCCACAAGTCACCCCATCTTGGATTCCCCTAGGTCTCTAGTTTTCAAAAATGCACAGGTTTGGTAGGTTTCCCTGGTGCCGGCTGAGCTAGAGGCCAAAATCTACAGGTAGGCACTTTGCAAAAAACACCTCTGTTTTCTGTCAAAAAATGGGATGTGTCCACATTGTGATTTGGGCCATTTCCTTTCGTGGGCGCTAGGCCTACCGACACAAGTGAGGTTCCATTTTTATCGGGAGACTTGGGGGAACGATGGGTGGAAGGAAATTTGTGGCTCTTCTCAGATTCCAGAACTTTCTGTCACCCAAATGAGAGGAAAAAGTGTTTTTTGGCCAAATTTTGAGGTTTGCAAAGGATTCTGGGTAACAGAACCTGGTCAGAGCCCCACAACTCACCCCATCTTGGATTCCCCTAGGTCTCTAGTTTTCAAAACTGCACAGGTTTGGTAGGTTTCCCTAAGTGCCAGCTGAGCTAGAGGCCAAAATCTACAGGTAGGCACTTTGCAATAAACACCTCTGTTTACTGTCAAAAAATGGGATGTTTCCACATTGTGATTTGGGCCATTTCCTTTCGTGGGCGCTAGGCCTACCCACACAAGTGAGGTACCATTTTTATCGGGAGACTTGGGGGAACGCTGGGTGGAAGGACATTTGTGGCTCCTCTCAGATTCCAGAACTTTCTGTCACCGAAATGTGAGGAAAATGTGTTTGTTTAGTCAGATTTTGAGGGTTGCAAAGGATTCTGGGTAACAGAACCTGGTCAGAGCCCCACAAGTCACCCCATCTTGGATTCCCCTAGGTCTCTAGTTTTCAAAAATGCACAGGTTTGGTAGGTTTCCCTGGTGCCGGCTGAGCTAGAGGCCAAAATCTACAGGTAGGCACTTTGCAAAAAACACCTCTGTTTTCTGTCAAAAAATGGGATGTGTCCACATTGTGATTTGGGCCATTTCCTTTCGTGGGCGCTAGGCCTACCGACACAAGTGAGGTTCCATTTTTATCGGGAGACTTGGGGGAACGATGGGTGGAAGGAAATTTGTGGCTCTTCTCAGATTCCAGAACTTTCTGTCACCCAAATGAGAGGAAAAAGTGTTTTTTGGCCAAATTTTGAGGTTTGCAAAGGATTCTGGGTAACAGAACCTGGTCAGAGCCCCACAACTCACCCCATCTTGGATTCCCCTAGGTCTCTAGTTTTCAAAACTGCACAGGTTTGGTAGGCTTCCCTAAGTGCCAGCTGAGCTAGAGGCCAAAATCTACAGGTAGGCACTTTGCAATAAACACCTCTGTTTACTGTCAAAAAATGGGATGTGTCCACGTTGTGTTTTGGGGCATTTCCTGTCACGGGCGCTAGGCCTACCCACACAAGTGAGGTATCATTTTTATCAGGAGACTTGGAGGAACGATGGGTGGAAGGAAATTTGTGGCTCTTCTCAGATTCCAGAACTTTCTGTCACCGAAATGTGAGGAAAATGTGTTTTTTTAGCCAAATTTTGAGGTTTGCAAAGGATTCTGGGTAACAGAACCTGGTCAGAGCCCCACAAGTCACCCCATCTTGGATTCCCCTAGGTCTCTAGTTTTCATAAATGCACAGGTTTGGTAGGTTTCCCTAAGTGCCAGCTGAGCTAGAGGCCACAATCTACAGGTAGGCACTTTGCAAACAAAAACTCTGTTTTCTGTCAAAAAATGGGATGTGTCCACATTGTGATTTGGGCCATTTCCTTTCGTGGGCGCTAGGCCTACCCACACAAGTGAGGTACCATTTTTATCGGGAGACTTGGGGGAACGCTGGGTGGAAGGACATTTGTGGCTCCTCTCAGATTCCAGAACTTTCTGTCACCGAAATGTGAGGAAAATGTGTTTGTTTAGTCAGATTTTGAGGGTTGCAAAGGATTCTGGGTAACAGAACCTGGTCAGAGCCCCACAAGTCACCCCATCTTGGATTCCCCTAGGTCTCTAGTTTTCAAAAATGCACAGGTTTGGTAGGTTTCCCTGGTGCCGGCTGAGCTAGAGGCCAAAATCTACAGGTAGGCACTTTGCAAAAAACACCTCTGTTTTCTGTCAAAAAATGGGATGTGTCCACATTGTGATTTGGGCCATTTCCTTTCGTGGGCGCTAGGCCTACCGACACAAGTGAGGTTCCATTTTTATCGGGAGACTTGGGGGAACGATGGGTGGAAGGAAATTTGTGGCTCTTCTCAGATTCCAGAACTTTCTGTCACCCAAATGAGAGGAAAAAGTGTTTTTTGGCCAAATTTTGAGGTTTGCAAAGGATTCTGGGTAACAGAACCTGGTCAGAGCCCCACAACTCACCCCATCTTGGATTCCCCTAGGTCTCTAGTTTTCAAAACTGCACAGGTTTGGTAGGTTTCCCTAAGTGCCAGCTGAGCTAGAGGCCAAAATCTACAGGTAGGCACTTTGCAATAAACACCTCTGTTTACTGTCAAGAAATGGGATGTTTCCACATTGTGATTTGGGCCATTTCCTTTCGTGGGCGCTAGGCCTACCCACACAAGTGAGGTACCATTTTTATCGGGAGACTTGGGGGAACGATAGGTGGAAGGAAATTTGTGGCTCTTCTCAGATTCCAGAACTTTCTGTCACCGAAATGTGAGGAAAATTTGTTTTTTTTGCCAAATTATGAGGTTTGCAAAGGATTCTGGGTAACAGAACCTGGTCAGAGCCCCACAAGTCACCCCATCTTGGATTCCCCTAGGTCTCTAGTTTTCAAAACTGCACAGGTTTGGTAGGTTTCCCTAAGTGCCAGCTGAGCTAGAGGCCAAAATCTACAGGTAGGCACTTTGCAAAAAACAACTCTGTTTTCTGTCAAAAAATGGGATGTGTCCACATTGTGATTTGGGCCATTTTCTTTCGTGGGCACTAGACCTACCCACACAAGTGAGGTACCATTTTTATCGGGAGACTTGGGGGAACGCTGGGTGGAAGGACATTTGTGGCTCCTCTCAGATTCCAGAACTTTCTGTCACCAAAATGAGAGGAAAAAGAGTTTTGGGACCAAATTTTGAGGTTTGCAAATGATTCTGGGTAACAGAACCTGGTCAGAGCCCCACAAGTCACCCCATATTAGATTCCCGTAGGTCCCTAGTTTTACAAAATGCACTGGTTTGGTAGGTTTCCCTGGTGCCGGCTGAGCTAGAGGCCAAACTCTACAGGTAGGCACTTTGCAAAAAACACCTCTGTTTTCTGTCAAAAAATGGGATGTGTCCACGTTGTGTTTTGGGGCATTTCCTGTCACGGGCGCTAGGCCTACCCACACAAGTGAGGTATCATTTTTATCAGGAGACTTGGAGGAACGATGGGTGGAAGGAAATTTGTGGCTCTTCTCAGATTCCAGAACTTTCTGTCACCGAAATGTGAGGAAAATGTGTTCTTTTAGCCAAATTTTTAGGTTTGCAAAGGATTCTGGGTAACAGAACCTGGTCAGAGCCCCACAAGTCACCCCATCTTGGATTCCCCTAGGTCTCTAGTTTTCAAAACTGCACAGGTTTGGTAGGTTTCCCTGGTGCCGGCTGAGCTAGAGGCCAAACTCTACAGGTAGGCACTTTGCAAAAAACACCTCTGTTTTCTGTCAAAAAATGGGATGTGTCCACGTTGTGTTTTGGGACATTTCCTGTCACGGGCGCTAGGCCTACCCACACAAGTGAGGTATCATTTTTATCAGGAGACTTGGAGGAACGATGGGTGGAAGGAAATTTGTGGCTCTTCTCAGATTCCAGAACTTTCTGTCACCGAAATGTGAGGAAAATGTGTTTTTTTAGCCAAATTGTGAGGATTGCAAAGGATTCTGGGTAACAGAACCTGGTCAGAGCCCCACAAGTCACCCCATCTTGGATTCCCCTAGGTCTCTAGTTTTCATAAATGCACAGGTTTGGTAGGTTTCCCTAAGTGCCGGCTGATCTAGAGGCCAAAATCTACAGGTAGGCACTTTGCAAAAAACACCTCTATTTTCTGTCAAAAAATGGGATGTGTCACGTTGTGTTTTGGGGCATTTCCCGTCACAGGCGCTAGGCCTACCCACACAAGTGAGGTACCATTTTCATTGGGAGACTTGGGGGAACGCTGGGTGGAAGGAAATTTGTGGCTCCTCTCAGATTTCAAAACTTTCTGTCACCGAAATGTGAGGAAAATGTGTTTTTTAGCCAAATTTTGAGGTTTGCAAAGGATTCTGGGCAACAGAACCTGGTCAGAGCCCCACAACTCACCCCATCTTGGATTCCCCTAGGTCTCTAGTTTTCAAAACTGCACAGGTTTGGTAGGTTTCCCTAAGTGCCAGCTGAGCTAGAGGCCACAATCTACAGGTAGGCACTTTGCAAACAAAAACTCTGTTTTCTGTCAAAAAATGTGATGTGTCCACATTGTGATTTGGGCCATTTCCTTTCGTGGGCGCTAGGCCTACCCACACAAGTGAGGTACCATTTTTATCGGGAGACTTGGGGGGAACGCTGGGTGGAAGGACATTTGTGGCTCCTCTCAGATTCCAGAACTTTCTGTCACCGAAATGTGAGGAAAATGTGTTTGTTTAGTCAGATTTTGAGGGTTGCAAAGGATTCTGGGTAACAGAACCTGGTCAGAGCCCCACAAGTCACCCCATCTTGGATTCCCCTAGGTCTCTAGATTTCAAAAATGCACAGGTTTGGTAGGTTTCCCTGGTGCCGGCTGAGCTAGAGGCCAAAATCTACAGGTAGGCACTTTGCAAAAAACACCTCTGTTTTCTGTCAAAAAATGGGATGTGTCCACATTGTGATTTGGGCCATTTCCTTTCGTGGGCGCTAGGCCTACCCACACAAGTGAGGTTCCATTTTTATCGGGAGACTTGGGGGAACGATGGGTGGAAGGAAATTTGGTGCTCTTCTCAGATTCCAGAACTTTCTGTCACCGAAATGTGAGGAAAATTTGTTTTTTTTAGCCAAATTTTGAGGTTTGCAAAGGATTCTGGGGAACAGAACCTGGTCAGAGCCCACAAGTCACCCCATCTTGGATTACCCTAGGTCTCTAGTTTTCAAAACTGCACAGGTTTGGTAGGTTTCCCTAAGTGCCAGCTGAGCTAGAGACCAAAATCTACAGGTAGGCACTTTGCAAAAAACAAACTCTGTTTTCTGTCAAAAAATGGGATGTGTCCACATTGTGATTTGGGCCATTTCCTTTCGTGGGCGCTAGACCTACCCACACAAGTGAGGGTACCATTTTTATCGGGAGACTTGGGGGAACGCTGGGTGGAAGGACCTTTGTGGCTCCTCTCAGATTCCAGAACTTTCTGTCACCAAAATGAGAGGAAAAAGTGTTTTTGGGCCAAATTTTGAGGTTTGCAAAGGATTCTGGGTAACAGAACCTGGTCAGAGCTCCACAAGTCACCCCATCTTGGATTCCCGTAGGTCCCTAGTTTTACAAACTGCACAGGTTTGGTAGGGTTCCCTGGTGCCGGCTGAGCTAGAGGCCAAAATCTACAGGTAGGCACTTTGCAAAAAAACACCTCTGTTTTCTGTCAAAAAATGGGATGTGTCCACGTTGTGTTTTGGGGCATTTCCTGTCACGGGCGCTAGGCCTACCCACACAAGTGAGGTATCATTTTTATCAGGAGACTTGGAGGAACGATGGGTGGAAGGAAATTTGTGGCTCTTCTCAGATTCCAAAACTTTCTGTCACCGAAATGTGAGGAAAATGTGTTTTTTTAGCCAAATTTTGAGGTTTGCAAAGGATTCTGGGTAACAGAACCTGGTCAGAGCCCCACAAGTCACCCCATCTTGGATTCCCCTAGGTCTGTAGTTTTCATAAATGCACAGGTTTGGTAGGTTTCCCTAAGTGCCGGCTGATCTAGTGGCCAAAATCTACAGGTAGGCACTTTGCAAAAAACACCTCTATTTTCTGTCAAAAAATGGGATGTGTCCACGTTGTGTTTTGGGGCATTTCCTGTCACAGGCGCTAGGCCTACCCACACAAGTGAGGTACCATTTTTATTGGGAGACTTGGGGGAATGCTGGGTGGAAGGAAATTTGTGGCTCCTCTCAGATTTCAAAACTTTCTGTCACCGAAATGTGAGGAAAATGTGCTTTTGGGCCAAATTTTGAGGTTTGCAAAGGATTCTGGATAACAGAACCTGGTCAGAGCCCCACAACTCACCCCATCTTGGATTACCCTAGGTCTCTAGTTTTCAAAACTGCACAGGTTTGGTAGGTTTCCCTAAGTGCCAGCTGAGCTAGAGGCCAAAATCTACAGGTAGGCACTTTGCAAAAAACACCTCTGTTTTCTGAAAAAAAATGGGATGCGTCCACATTGTGATTTGGGCCATTTCCTTTTGTGGGCGCTAGGCCTACCCACACAAGTGAGGTACCATTTCTATCGGGAGACTTGGGGGAACGCTGGGTGGAAGACATTTGTGGCTCCTCTCAGACTCCAGAACTTTCTGTCACCAAAATGTGAAGAAAATGTGTTTGTTTAGTCAGATTTTGAGGGTTGCAAAGGATTCTGGGTAACAGAACCTGGTCAGAGCCCCACAAGTCACCCCATCTTGGATTCCCCTAGGTCTCTAGTTTTAAAAAATGCACAGGTTTGGTAGGTTTCCCTGGTGCCGGCTGAGCTAGAGGCCAAAATCTACAGGTAGGCACTTTGCAAAAAACACCTCTGTTTTCTGTCAAAAAATGGGATGTGTCCACATTGTGATTTGGGCCATTTCCTTTTGTGGGCGCCAGGCCTACACACACAAGTGAGGTTCCATTTTTATCGGGAGACTTGGGGGAACGATGGGTGGAAGGATATTTGTGGCTCTTCTCAGATTCCAGAACTTTCTGTCACCGAAATGTGAGGAAAATTTGTTTTTTTAGCCAAATTTTGACGTTTGCAAAGGATTCTGGGTAACAGAACCTGGTCAGAGCCCCACATGTCACCGCATCTTGGATTCCCCTAGGTCTCTAGTTTTCAAAACTGCACAGCTTTGGTAGGTTTCCCTAAGTGCCAGCTGAGATAGAGGCCAAAATCTACAGGTAGGCACTTTGCAAAAAACACCTCTGTTTTCTGTCAAAAAATGGGAAGTGTCCACATTGTGATTTGGGCCATTTCCTTTCGTGGGCGCTAGGCCTACCCACACAAGTGAGGTTCCATTTTTATCGGGAGACTTGGGGAACGATGGGTGGAAGGAAATTTGGTGCTCTTCTCAGATTCCAGAACTTTCTGTCACCGAAATGTGAGGAAAATGTGTTTGTTTAGTCAGATTTTGAGGGTTGCAAAGGATTCTGGGTAACAGAACCTGGTCAGAGCCCCACAAGTCACCCCATCTTGGATTCCCCTAGGTCTCTAGATTTCAAAAATGCACAGGTTTGGTAGGTTTCCCTGGTGCCGGCTGAGCTAGAGGCCAAAATCTACAGGTAGGCACTTTGCAAAAAACACCTCTGTTTTCTGTCAAAAAATGGGATGTGTCCACATTGTGATTTGGGCCATTTCCTTTCGTGGGCGCTAGGCCTACCCACACAAGTGAGGTTCCATTTTTATCGGGAGGACTTGGGGGGAACGATGGGTGGAAGGAAATTTGGTGCTCTTCTCAGATTCCAGAACTTTCTGTCACCGAAATGTGAGGAAAATTTGTTTTTTTAGCCAAATTTTGAGGTTTGCAAAGGATTCTGGGGAACAGAACCTGGTCAGAGCCCCCACAAGTCACCCCATCTTGGATTACCCTAGGTCTCTAGTTTTCAAAACTGCACAGGTTTGGTAGGTTTCCCTAAGTGCCAGCTGAGCTAGAGACCAAAATCTACAGGTAGGCACTTTGCAAAAAACAACTCTGTTTTCTGTCAAAAAAATGGGATGTGTCCACATTGTGATTTGGGCCATTTCCTTTCGTGGGCGCTAGACCTACCCACACAAGTGAGGTACCATTTTTATCGGGAGACTTGGGGGAACGCTGGGTGGAAGGACCTTTGTGGCTCCTCTCAGATTCCAGAACTTTCTGTCACCAAAATGAGAGGAAAAAGTGTTTTTGGGCCAAATTTTGAGGTTTGCAAAGGATTCTGGGTAACAGAACCTGGTCAGAGCTCCACAAGTCACCCCATCTTGGATTCCCGTAGGTCCCTAGTTTTACAAACTGCACAGGTTTGGTAGGGTTCCCTGGTGCCGGCTGAGCTAGAGGCCAAAATCTACAGGTAGGCACTTTGCAAAAAACACCTCTGTTTTCTGTCAAAAAATGGGATGTGTCCACGTTGTGTTTTTGGGGCATTTCCTGTCACGGGCGCTAGGCCCTACCCACACAAGTGAGGTATCATTTTTATCAGGAGACTTGGAGGAACGATGGGTGGAAGGAAATTTGTGGCTCTTCTCAGATTCCAAAACTTTCTGTCACCGAAATGTGAGGAAAATGTGTTTTTTTAGCCAAATTTTGAGGTTTGCAAAGGATTCTGGGTAACAGAACCTGGTCAGAGCCCCACAAGTCACCCCATCTTGGATTCCCCTAGGTCTGTAGTTTTCATAAATGCACAGGTTTGGTAGGTTTCCCTAAGTGCCGGCTGATCTAGTGGCCAAAATCTACAGGTAGGCACTTTGCAAAAAACACCTCTATTTTCTGTCAAAAAATGGGATGTGTCCACGTTGTGTTTTGGGGGCATTTCCTGTCACAGGCGCTAGGTCTACCCACACAAGTGAGGTACCATTTTTATTGGGAGACTTGGGGGAATGCTGGGTGGAAGGAAATTTGTGGCTCCTCTCAGATTTCAAAACTTTCTGTCACCGAAATGTGAGGAAAATGTGCTTTTGGGCCAATTTTGAGGTTTGCAAAGGATTCTGGATAACAGAACCTGGTCAGAGCCCCACAACTCACCCCATCTTGGATTACCCTAGGTCTCTAGTTTTCAAAACTGCACAGGTTTGGTAGGTTTCCCTAAGTGCCAGCTGAGCTAGAGGCCAAAATCTACAGGTAGGCACTTTGCAAAAAACACCTCTGTTTTCTGAAAAAAAATGGGATGCGTCCACATTGTGATTTGGGCCATTTCCTTTTGTGGGCGCTAGGCCTACCCACACAAGTGAGGTACCATTTCTATCGGGAGACTTGGGGGAACGCTGGGTGGAAGACATTTGTGGCTCCTCTCAGACTCCAGAACTTTCTGTCACCAAAATGTGAAGAAAATGTGTTTGTTTAGTCAGATTTTTGAGGGTTGCAAAGGATTCTGGGTAACAGAACCTGGTCAGAGCCCCACAAGTCACCCCATCTTGGATTCCCCTAGGTCTCTAGTTTTAAAAAATGCACAGGTTTGGTAGGTTTCCCTGGTGCCGGCTGAGCTAGAGGCCAAAATCTACAGGTAGGCACTTTGCAAAAAACACCTCTGTTTTCTGTCAAAAAATGGGATGTGTCCACATTGTGATTTGGGCCATTTCCTTTTGTGGGCGCCAGGCCTACACACACAAGTGAGGTTCCATTTTTATCGGGAGACTTGGGGGAACGATGGGTGGAAGGATATTTGTGGCTCTTCTCAGATTCCAGAACTTTCTGTCACCGAAATGTGAGGAAAATTTGTTTTTTTAGCCAAATTTTGACGTTTGCAAAGGATTCTGGGTAACAGAACCTGGTCAGAGCCCCACATGTCACCGCATCTTGGATTCCCCTAGGTCTCTAGTTTTCAAAACTGCACAGCTTTGGTAGGTTTCCCTAAGTGCCAGCTGAGATAGAGGCCAAAATCTACAGGTAGGCACTTTGCAAAAAACACCTCTGTTTTCTGTCAAAAAATGGGAAGTGTCCACATTGTGATTTGGGCCATTTCCTTTCGTGGGCGCTAGGCCTACCCACACAAGTGAGGTTCCATTTTTATCGGGAGACTTGGGGGGAACGATGGGTGGAAGGAAATTTGGTGCTCTTCTCAGATTCCAGAACTTTCTGTCACCGAAATGTGAAGGAAAATTTGTTTTTTTAGCCAAATTTTGAGGTTTGCAAAGGATTCTGGGTAACAGAACCTGGTCAGAGCCCCACAAGTCACCCCATCTTGGATTCCCCTAGGTCTCTAGTTTTCAAAACTGCACAGGTTTGGTAGGTTTCCCTAAGTGCCAGCTGAGCTAGAGACCAAAATCTACAGGTAGGCACTTTGCAAAAAACAACTCTGTTTTCTGTCAATAAATGGGATGTGTCCACATTGTGATTTGGGCCATTTCCTTTCGTGGGCGCTAGACCTACCCACACAAGTGAGGTACCATTTTTTATCGGGAGACTTGGGGAACGCTGGGTGGAAGGACATTTGTGGCTCCTCTCAGATTCCAGAACTTTCTGTCACCAAAATGAGAGGAAAAAGTGTTTTGGGCCAAATTTTGAGGTTTGCAAAGGATTCTGGGTAACAGAACGTGGTCAGAGCCCCACAAGTCACCCCATCTTGGATTCCCGTAGGTCCCTAGTTTTACAAAATGCACAGGTTTGGTAGGGTTCCCTGGTGCCGGCTGAGCTAGAGGCCAAAATCTACAGGTAGGCACTTTGCAAAAAAACACCTCTGTTTTCTGTCAAAAAATGGGATGTGTCCACATTGTGATTTGGGCCATTTCCTTTCGTGGGCGCTAGGACAACCCACACAAGTGAGGTACCATTTTATCGGGAGACTTGGGGGAACGCTGGGTGGAAGACATTTGTGGTTCCTCTCAGATTCCAGAACTTTCTGTCACCGAAATGTGAAGAAAATGTGTTTGTTTAGTCAGATTTTGAGGGTTGCAAAGGATTCTGGGTAACAGAACCTGGTCAGAGCCCCACAAGTCACCCCATCTTGGATTCCCCTAGGTCTCTAGTTTTCAAAAATGCACAGGTTTGGTAGGTTCCCTGGTGCCGGCTGAGCTAGAGGCCAAAATCTACAGGTAGGCACTTTGCAAAAAAGACCTCTGTTTTCTGTCAAAAACTGGGATGTGTCCACATTGTGATTTGGGGCATTTCCTTTTGTGGGCGCTAGGCCTACACACACAAGTGAGGTTCCATTTTTATCGGGAGACTTGGGGGAACGATGGGTGGAAGGATATTTGTGGCTCTTCTCAGATTCCAGAACTTTCTGTCACCGAAATGTGAGGAAAATGTGTTTTTGTAGCCAAATTTTGAGGTTTGCAAAGGATTCTGGGTAACAGAACCTGGTCAGAGCCCCACATGTCACCCCATCTTGGATTCCCCTAGGTCTCTAGTTTTCAAAACTGCACAGGTTTGGTAGGTTTCCCTAAGTGCCAGCTGAGCTAGAGGCCAAAATCTACAGGTAGGCACTTTGCAAAAAACAACTCTGTTTTCTGTCAAAAAATGGGATGTGTCCACATTGTGATTTGGGCCATTTCCTTTCGTGGGCGCTAGGCCTACCGACACAAGGGAGGTTCCATTTTTATCGGGAGACTTGGGGGAACGATGGGTGGAAGGAAATTTGTGGCTCTTCTCAGATTCCAGAACTTTCTGTCACCCAAATGAGAGGAAAAAGTGTTTTTTGGCCAAATTTTGAGGTTTGCAAAGGATTCTGGGTAACAGAACCTGGTCAGAGCCCCACAACTCACCCCATCTTGGATTCCCCTAGGTCTCTAGTTTTCAAAACTGCACAGGTTGGTAGGTTTCCCTAAGTGCCAGCTGAGCTAGAGGCCAAAATCTACAGGTAGGCACTTTGCAATAAACACCTCTGTTTACTGTCAAAAAATGGGATGTTTCCACATTGTGATTTGGGCCATTTCCTTTCGTGGGCGCTAGGCCTACCCACACAAGTGAGGTACCATTTTTATCGGGAGACTTGGGGAACGATAGGTGGAAGGACCTTTGTGGCTCCTCTCAGATTCCAGAACTTTCTGTCACCAAAATGAGAGGAAAAAGTGTTTTTGGGCCAAATTTTGAGGTTTGCAAAGGATTCTGGGTAACAGAACCTGGTCAGAGCCCCACAACTCACCCCATCTTGGATTCCCCTAGGTCTCTAGTTTTCAAAACTGCACAGGTTTGGTAGGCTTCCCTAAGTGCCAGCTGAGCTAGAGGCCAAAATCTACAGGTAGGCACTTTGCAATAAACACCTCTGTTTACTGTCAAAAAATGGGATGTGTCCACGTTGTGTTTTGGGGCATTTCCTGTCACGGGCGCTAGGCCTACCCACACAAGTGAGGTATCATTTTTATCAGGAGACTTGGAGGAACGATGGGTGGAAGGAATTTGTGGCTCTTCTCAGATTCCAGAACTTTCTGTCACCGAAATGTGAGGAAAATGTGTTTTTTTAGCCAAATTTTGAGGTTTGCAAAGGATTCTGGGTAACAGAACCTGGTCAGAGCCCCACAAGTCACCCCATCTTGGATTCCCCTAGGTCTCTAGTTTTCATAAATGCACAGGTTTGGTAGGTTTCCCTAAGTGCCGGCTGATCTAGAGGCCAAAATCTACAGGTAGGCACTTTGCAAAAAACACCTCTATTTTCTGTCAAAAAATGGGATGTGTCCACGTTGTGTTTTGGGGCATTTCCCGTCACAGGCGCTAGGCCTACCCACACAAGTGAGGTACCATTTTCATTGGGAGACTTGGGGGAACGCTGGGTGGAAGGAAAATTGTGGCTCCTCTCAGATTTCAAAACTTTCTGTCACCGAAATGTGAGGAAAATGTGTTTTTTAGCCAAATTTAGAGGTTTGCAAAGGATTCTGGGCAACAGAACCTGGTCAGAGCCCCACAACTCACCCCATCTTGGATTCCCCTAGGTCTCTAGTTTTCAAAACTGCACAGGTTTGGTAGGTTTCCCTATAGTGCCAGCTGAGCTAGAGGCCACAATCTACAGGTAGGCACTTTGCAAACAAAAACTCTGTTTTCTGTCAAAAAATGGGATGTGTCCACATTGTGATTTGGGCCATTTCCTTTCGTGGGCGCTAGGCCTACCCACACAAGTGAGGAACCATTTTTATCGGGAGACTTGGGGGAACGCTGGGTGGAAGGACATTTGTGGCTCCTCTCAGATTCCAGAACTTTCTGTCACCGAAATGTGAGGAAAATGTGTTTGTTTAGTCAGATTTTGAGGGTTGCAAAGGATTCTGGGTAACAGAACCTGGTCAGAGCCCCACAAGTCACCCCATCTTGGATTCCCCTAGGTCTCTAGTTTTCAAAAATGCACAGGTTTGGTAGGTTTCCCTGGTGCCGGCTGAGCTAGAGGCCAAAATCTACAGGTAGGCACTTTGCAAAAAACACCTCTGTTTTCTGTCAAAAAATGGGATGTGTCCACATTGTGATTTGGGCCATTTCCTTTCGTGGGCGCTAGGCCTACCGACACAAGTGAGGTTCCATTTTTATCGGGAGACTTGGGGGAACGATGGGTGGAAGGAAATTTGTGGCTCTTCTCAGATTCCAGAACTTTCTGTCACCCAAATGAGAGGAAAAAGTGTTTTTTGGCCAAATTTTGAGGTTTGCAAAGGATTCTGGGTAACAGAACCTGGTCAGAGCCCCACAACTCACCCCATCTTGGATTCCCCTAGGTCTCTAGTTTTCAAAACTGCACAGGTTTGGTAGGTTTCCCTAAGTGCCAGCTGAGCTAGAGGCCAAAATCTACAGGTAGGCACTTTGCAATAAACACCTCTGTTTACTGTCAAAAAATGGGATGTTTCCACATTGTGATTTGGGCCATTTCCTTTCGTGGGCGCTAGGCCTACCCACACAAGTGAGGTACCATTTTTATCGGGAGACTTGGGGGAACGCTGGGTGGAAGGACATTTGTGGCTCCTCTCAGATTCCAGAACTTTCTGTCACCGAAATGTGAGGAAAATGTGTTTGTTTAGTCAGATTTTGAGGGTTGCAAAGGATTCTGGGTAACAGAACCTGGTCAGAGCCCCACAAGTCACCCCATCTTGGATTCCCCTAGGTCTCTAGTTTTCAAAAATGCACAGGTTTGGTAGGTTTCCCTGGTGCCGGCTGAGCTAGAGGCCAAAATCTACAGGTAGGCACTTTGCAAAAAAACACCTCTGTTTTCTGTCAAAAAATGGGATGTGTCCACATTGTGATTTGGGCCATTTCCTTTCGTGGGCGCTAGGCCTACCGACACAAGGGAGGTTCCATTTTTATCGGGAGACTTGGGGGGAACGATGGGTGGAAGGAAATTTGTGGCTCTTCTCAGATTCCAGAACTTTCTGTCACCCAAATGAGAGGAAAAAGTGTTTTTTGGCCAAATTTTGAGGTTTGCAAAGGATTCTGGGGTAACAGAACCTGGTCAGAGCCCCACAACTCACCCATCTTGGATTCCCCTAGGTCTCTAGTTTTCAAAACTGCACAGGTTTGGTAGGTTTCCCTAAGTGCCAGCTGAGCTAGAGGCCAAAATCTACAGGTAGGCACTTTGCAATAAACACCTCTGTTTACTGTCAACAAATGGGATGTTTCCACATTGTGATTTGGGCCATTTCCTTTCGTGGGCGCTAGGCCTACCCACACAAGTGAGGTACCATTTTTATCGGGAGACTTGGGGAACGATAGGTGGAAGGAAATTTGTGGCTCTTCTCAGATTCCAGAACTTTCTGTCACCGAAATGTGAGGAAAATTTGTTTTTTTTGCCAAATTATGAGGTTTGCAAAGGATTCTGGGGTAACAGAACCTGGTCAGAGCCCCACAGTCACCCCATCTTGGATTCCCCTAGGTCTCTAGTTTTCAAAACTGCACAGGTTTGGTAGGTTTCCCTAAGTGCCAGCTGAGCTAGAGGCCAAAATCTACAGGTAGGCACTTTGCAAAAAACAACTCTGTTTTCTGTCAAAAAATGGGATGTGTCCACATTGTGATTTGGGCCATTTTCTTTCGTGGGCACTAGACCTACCCACACAAGTGAGGTACCATTTTTATCGGGAGACTTGGGGGAACGCTGGGTGAAGGACATTTGTGGCTCCTCTCAGATTCCAGAACTTTCTGTCACCAAAATGAGAGGAAAAAGAGTTTTGGGACCAAATTTTGAGGTTTGCAAATGATTCTGGGTAACAGAACCTGGTCAGAGCCCCACAAGTCACCCCATATTAGATTCCCGTAGGTCCCTAGTTTTACAAAATGCACTGGTTTGGTAGGTTTCCCTGGTGCCGGCTGAGCTAGAGGCCAAACTCTACAGGTAGGCACTTTGCAAAAAACACCTCTGTTTTCTGTCAAAAAATGGGATGTGTCCACGTTGTGTTTTGGGGCATTTCCTGTCACGGGCGCTAGGCCTACCCACACAAGTGAGGTATCATTTTTATCAGGAGACTTGGAGGAACGATGGGTGGAAGGAAATTTGTGGCTCTTCTCAGATTCCAGAACTTTCTG